>NC_060141.1:844237301-844984629 GCF_021461385.2 Schistocerca piceifrons
CGGCTTTGTGCCTTTTGTATTTAATTCCGATGCAATTTCTGTGTTTCATCGTCAATAAGAAGGACCAAGGGATACAGCAAACCTGGAGTGAAGCATCGGAATCTATAACTAGTGACACAGGGATGGTTCAAAACATAGACAGTAAGAAGAGTCAGTCTTCTTGTACTTAAGTCGGCATTGTGCCTTTTGTATTTAATTCCGATGCAATTTCTGTGTTTCATCGTCAATAAGAAGGTCCAAGGGATACAGTAAACCTGGAGTGTAGCATCGGAATCGATAACTAGTGTCACAGGAATGTTTCAAAACATAGACAGTAATAAGAGTCAGTCTTCGTGTACTTAAGTCGGCATTTTGCCTTTTGTATTTAATTCCGATGCAATTTCTGTGTTTCATCGTCATGAAGAAGGTCCAAGGTATACAGTAAAATTGATGTGAAGCATCGGAATCTATAACTAGTGTCACAGGAATGGTACAAATCATAGTCAGTAAGATGAGTCAGTCTTCTTTTACTTAAGTCGGCATTGTACTTTTCACTTTAATTCCGATGCAATTTCTGTGATTCATCGCCAATAACAAGGTCCAAGGGATACAGTAAACCTTAGGTGAAGCATCGGAATCTATAACTAGTGTCAATGGAATGGTTCAAAACATAGTCAGTAAGAATAGTCAGTCTTCTTGTACTTAAGTCATCATTGTGCATTTTCTATTTAATTCTGATGCAATTTCTGTGTTTCATCGTCAATATGAAGGTCCAAGGGATACAGTAAACCTGGAGTGAAGCATCGGAATCTATAACTAGTGTCACTGGAATGGTTCAAATCATAGCCAGTAGGAAGAGTTAGATCTCTTTTACTTAAGTAGTCATTGTGCCTTTTGTATTTAATTCCGAGGGAATTTCTGTGTTTCATCGTAAATAAGAAGGTCCAAGGGATACAGTAAACCTCAAGTGAGGCATCGGAATCTATAACTGGTGTCACAGGAATGGTTCAAAACATAGTCAGTAGGAAGAGTCGGTCTTCATCTACTTAAATCGGCATTGTGCCTTTTGTATTTAATTCCGATGCAATTTCTGTGTTTCATCGTCAATAAGAAGGTCCAAGGGATACAGTAAACCTGAAGTGAAGCATCGGAATCTATAACTAGTGTCACAGGAATGGTTCAAAGCATAGACAGTAGGAAGAGTCAATCTTATGTACTTAAGTCGGCATTGTGCGGTTTGTATTTAATTCCGATGCAATTTCTGTGTTTCATCGTCAATAATATGGTAAAAGGTATACAGTAAACCTGAAGTGAAGCATCGGATCTGTAACTAGTGTCACAGGAATGGTTCAAAACGTAGTCAGTAACAAGAGTCAGTCTTCTTGTACTTAAGTCGGAATTGTGCTATTTCTATTTAATTCCGATGCAATTTCTGTGTTTCATCGTCAATAAGAAGGTCCAAGGGATACAGTAAACCTGGAGTGAAGCATCGGAATCTATAACTAGTGTCAATGGAATGGTTCAAAACATAGTCAGTAAGAAGAGTCAGTCTTCTTGTACTTAAGTCGGCATTGTACCTTTCTATTTAATTCCGATGCAATTTCTGTGTTTCATCGTCAATAACAAGGTCCAATGGATACAGTAAACCTGGAGTGAAGTATCAGATTCTATAACTAGTGTCACAGGAATGGTTCAAAACATAGACAGTAAGAAGAGTCAGTCTTCTTGTACTTAATTCGTCATTGTGCCTTTCGTATTTAATTCCGATGCAATTTCTGTGTTTCATGGTCAATAAGAAGGTCTAAGGGATACAGCAAACCTCAAGTGAAGCATCGCAATCTATAACTAGTGTCACAGGAATGGTTCAAAACAAAGTCAGTAAGAAGAGACAGTCTTCTTGTCCTTAAGTCGGCATTGTGCCTTTTGTATTTAATTCGGATGCAATTTCTGTGTTTCATCGTCAATAAGAACGTCCAAGGTGTACAGTAAACCTGAAGTGAAGCATCGGAATCTATAACTAGTGTCACAGGAATGGTTCAAAACATAGTCAGTAAGAAGAGTCTGTCTTTTTGTACTTAAGTCGGCATTGTGCCTTTTCTATTTAATTCCGATGCAATTTCTGTGTTTCATCGTCAATAAGAAGGTTCAAGGGATACAGTAAACCTTAGGTGAAGCATCGGAATCTATAACTAGTGTCACAGGAATGGTTCAAAACACAGTCAGTAAGAAGAGTCAGTCTTCTTGTACTTAATTCAGCATTGTTCCTTTTCTATTTAATTCCGATGCAATTTCTGTGTTTCATCGTCAATAACAATGTCCAAAGGATACAGTAAACCTGGAGTGAAGCATCTGAATCTATAACTAGTGTCAATGGAATGGTTCAAAACATAGACATTAAGAAGAGTCAGTCTTCTTGTACTTAAGTTGGCATTGTTCCTTTTGTATTTAATTCCGATGCAATTTCTGTGATTCATAGTCAATAAGAAGTCAGAGGGATACAGTAAACCTGAAGTGATGCATGGGAATCTATAGCTAGTGTCACAGGAATGGTTCAAAACATAGTCAGTAAGAAGAGTCAGTCTTCTTGTCGTTAAGTCGGCATTGTGCCTTTTGTATTTAATTCCGATGCAATTTCTGTGTTTCATCGTCAATATGAAGGTCCAAGGGATACAGTACACCTGGAGTGAAGCATCGGAATCTATAACTAGTGTCACAGGATTGGATCAAAGCATAGCCAGTAAGAAGAGTCAATCTTCTTGTACCTAATTTGCATTGTGCCGTTTGTATTTAATTCCGATGCAATTTCTGTGCTTCATCGTCAATAAGAAGGTCCAAGGGATACAGTAAACCTGGAGTGAAGCATCGGAATTTATAACTAGTGTCACAGGTATGGTTCAAATCATAGTCAGAAAGAAGAGTCAATCTTCTTGTACTTAGGTCGGCTTTGTGCCTTTTGTATTTAATTCCGATGCAATTTCTGTGTATCATCGTAAATAAGAAGGACCAAGGGATGCAGTAAACCTGGAGTGAAGCATCGGAATCTATAACTAGTGTCACAGGGATGGTTCCAATCATAGACAGTAAGAAGAGTCAGACTTCTTGTACTTAAGTCGGCATTGTGCCTTTTGTATTTAATTCCGATGCAATGTCTGTGTTTCATCGTCAATAAGAAGGTCAAAGGGATACAGTAAACCTGGAGTGAAGCATCTGTATCTATAACTAGTGTCACAGGAATGGTTCAAAACATAGTCAGTAAGAAGAGTCAGTCTTCTTGTACTTAGGTCGGCATTGTGCTATTTGTATTTAATTCCGATGCAATTTCTGTGTTTCATCGTCAATAAGAAGGACCAAGGGATACAGTAAACCTGGAGTGAGGCATCAGAATCTATAACTAGTGACACAGGGATGGTTCAAAGCATAGACAGTAAGAAGAGTCAGTCTTCTTGTACTTAAGTCGGCATTGTGCCCTTTGTATTAAACTCCGATGCAATTTCTGTGTTTCATCGTCAATAAGAAGGTCCAAGCGATACAGAAAACCTGAAGGGAAGCATCGGTATTTATAACTAGTGTCACAGGAATGGTTCAAACATAGACAGTAAGAAGAGTCAGACTTCTTGTACTTAAGTCGGCATTGTGCCTTTTCTATTTAATTCCGATGCAATTTCTGTGTTTCAACGTCAATAAGAAGGTCAGAGGGATACAGTAATCCTCGAGTGAAGCATCGGAATCTATAACTAGTGTCACAGGAATGATTCAAAACATAGTCAGTAAGTAGAGTCCGTCTTCTTGTACTTAAGTCGGCATTGTGCCTTTTCTATTTCATTCCGATGCAATTTCTGTGTTTCATCGTCAATAAGAAGGTCCAAGGGATACTGTAAACCCGGAGTGAAGCATCGGAATGTCACAGGAATGGTTCAAAACATAGACAGTAAGAAGAATCAGTCTTCTTGTACTTACTTCGACATTGTGCCTTTTGTGTTTAATTCCAATGCAATTTCTGTGTTTCGTCGTCAATAAGAAGGTCCAAGGTATACAGTAAACTTGAGGTGAAGCATCGGAATCTATAGCTAGTGTCACAGGAATGGTTCGAAACATAGTCAGTAAGAAGAGTCTGTCTTCTTGTCCTTAAGTCGGCATTGTGCCTTTTGTATTTAATTCCGATGCAATTTCTGTGTTACATCGTCAATAAGAAGTTCCAAGGGATACAGTAAACCTGGAGTGTAGCAACGGAATCTATAACTAGTGTCACAGGAATGGTTCAAAACATAGACAGTAAGAACAGTCAGTCTTCTTGTACTTAATTCTGCATTGTGCCTTTTGTATTTAATTCCGATGCAATTTCTGTGTTTCTTCGTCAATAAGAAGGACCAAGGGATACAGTAAACCTGGAGTGAAGCATCGGAATCTATAACTAGTGTCACAGGGATGGTTCAGAATATAGACCGTAAGAAGAGTCTGTCTTCTTGTACTTAAGTCGGCATTGTGCCTTTTCTATTTATATTCCGATGCAATTTCTGTGTTTCATCGTCAATAAGAAGATCAGAGGGATAAAGTAATCCTGAAGTGAAGCATCGGAATCTATAACTAGTGTCACAGGAATGGTTCAAAACATAGTCAGAAAGAATAGTCAGTCTTCTTGTACTTATTTCATCATGGTGCATTTTCTATTTAATTCTGATGCAATATCTGTGTTTCATCGTCAATATGAAGGTCCAAGGAATACAGTGAACCTGGAGTGAAGCATCGGAATCTGTAACTAGTGTCACAGGAATGGTTCAAATCATAGACAGTAAGAAGAGGCAGATCTCATTTACTTAAGTCGGCATTGTGCCTTTTGTATTTAATTCCGATGCAATTTCTGTGTTTCATCGTCAATAAGAAGGTCCAAGGGATACAGTAAACCTGGAGTGAAGCATCGGAGTCTATAACTAATGCCACAGGACTGGTTCAAAAATAGACAGTAAGAAGAGTCAGTCTTCTTAAACTTAATTCGGCATTGTGCCTTTTGTATTTAATTCCGATGCAATTTCTGTGTTTCATCGTCAATATGAAGGTCAGAGGGATACAGTAAACCTGAATGAAGCATCGGAATACATAACTAGTGTCACAGGAATGGTTCAAATCATAGACAGTAAGAAGAGTCAGTCTTCGTGTACTTCAGTCGGCATTTTGCCTTTTGTATTTAATTCCGATGCAATTTTTGTGTTTCATCGTCAATAAGAAGGACCAAGGGATACAGCAAACCTGGAGTGAAGCATCGGAATCTATAACTAGTGACACAGGGATGGTTCAAAACATAGACAGTAAGAAGAGTCAGTCTTCTTGTACTTAAGTCGGCATTGTGCCTTTTGTATTAAACTCCGATGCAATTTCTGTGTTTCATCGTCAATAAGAAGGACCAAGGGATACAGCAAACCTGGAGTGAAGCATCGGAATCTATAACTAGTGACACAGGGATGGTTCAAAACATAGACAGTAAGAAGAGTCAGTCTTCTTGTACTTAAGTCGGCATTGTGCCTTTTGTATTTAATTCCGATGCAATTTCTGTGTTTCATCGTCAATAAGAAGGTCCAAGGGATACAGTAAACCTGGAGTGTAGCATCGGAATCGATAACTAGTGTCACAGGAATGTTTCAAAACATAGACAGTAATAAGAGTCAGTCTTCGTGTACTTAAGTCGGCATTTTGCCTTTTGTATTTAATTCCGATGCAATTTCTGTGTTTCATCGTCATGAAGAAGGTCCAAGGTATACAGTAAAATTGATGTGAAGCATCGGAATCTATAACTAGTGTCACAGGAATGGTACAAATCATAGTCAGTAAGATGAGTCAGTCTTCTTTTACTTAAGTCGGCATTGTACTTTTCACTTTAATTCCGATGCAATTTCTGTGATTCATCGCCAATAACAAGGTCCAAGGGATACAGTAAACCTTAGGTGAAGCATCGGAATCTATAACTAGTGTCAATGGAATGGTTCAAAACATAGTCAGTAAGAATAGTCAGTCTTCTTGTACTTAAGTCATCATTGTGCATTTTCTATTTAATTCTGATGCAATTTCTGTGTTTCATCGTCAATATGAAGGTCCAAGGGATACAGTAAACCTGGAGTGAAGCATCGGAATCTATAACTAGTGTCACTGGAATGGTTCAAATCATAGCCAGTAGGAAGAGTTAGATCTCTTTTACTTAAGTAGTCATTGTGCCTTTTGTATTTAATTCCGAGGGAATTTCTGTGTTTCATCGTAAATAAGAAGGTCCAAGGGATACAGTAAACCTCAAGTGAGGCATCGGAATCTATAACTGGTGTCACAGGAATGGTTCAAAACATAGTCAGTAGGAAGAGTCGGTCTTCATCTACTTAAATCGGCATTGTGCCTTTTGTATTTAATTCCGATGCAATTTCTGTGTTTCATCGTCAATAAGAAGGTCCAAGGGATACAGTAAACCTGAAGTGAAGCATCGGAATCTATAACTAGTGTCACAGGAATGGTTCAAAACATAGACAGTAGGAAGAGTCAATCTTATGTACTTAAGTCGGCATTGTGCGGTTTGTATTTAATTCCGATGCAATTTCTGTGTTTCATCGTCAATAATATGGTAAAAGGTATACAGTAAACCTGAAGTGAAGCATCGGATCTGTAACTAGTGTCACAGGAATGGTTCAAAACGTAGTCAGTAACAAGAGTCAGTCTTCTTGTACTTAAGTCGGAATTGTGCTATTTCTATTTAATTCCGATGCAATTTCTGTGTTCCATCGTCAATAAGAAGGTCCAAGGGATACAGTAAACCTGGAGTGAAGCATCGGAATCTATAACTAGTGTCAATGGAATGGTTCAAAACATAGTCAGTAAGAAGAGTCAGTCTTCTTGTACTTAAGTCGGCATTGTACCTTTCTATTTAATTCCGATGCAATTTCTGTGTTTCATCGTCAATAACAAGGTCCAATGGATACAGTAAACCTGGAGTGAAGTATCAGATTCTATAACTAGTGTCACAGGAATGGTTCAAAACATAGACAGTAAGAAGAGTCAGTCTTCTTGTACTTAATTCGTCATTGTGCCTTTCGTATTTAATTCCGATGCAATTTCTGTGTTTCATGGTCAATAAGAAGGTCTAAGGGATACAGCAAACCTCAAGTGAAGCATCGCAATCTATAACTAGTGTCACAGGAATGGTTCAAAACAAAGTCAGTAAGAAGAGACAGTCTTCTTGTCCTTAAGTCGGCATTGTGCCTTTTGTATTTAATTCGGATGCAATTTCTGTGTTTCATCGTCAATAAGAACGTCCAAGGTGTACAGTAAACCTGAAGTGAAGCATCGGAATCTATAACTAGTGTCACAGGAATGGTTCAAAACATAGTCAGTAAGAAGAGTCTGTCTTTTTGTACTTAAGTCGGCATTGTGCCTTTTCTATTTAATTCCGATGCAATTTCTGTGTTTCATCGTCAATAAGAAGGTTCAAGGGATACAGTAAACCTTAGGTGAAGCATCGGAATCTATAACTAGTGTCACAGGAATGGTTCAAAACACAGTCAGTAAGAAGAGTCAGTCTTCTTGTACTTAATTCAGCATTGTTCCTTTTCTATTTAATTCCGATGCAATTTCTGTGTTTCATCGTCAATAACAATGTCCAAAGGATACAGTAAACCTGGAGTGAAGCATCTGAATCTATAACTAGTGTCAATGGAATGGTTCAAAACATAGACATTAAGAAGAGTCAGTCTTCTTGTACTTAAGTTGGCATTGTTCCTTTTGTATTTAATTCCGATGCAATTTCTGTGATTCATAGTCAATAAGAAGTCAGAGGGATACAGTAAACCTGAAGTGATGCATGGGAATCTATAGCTAGTGTCACAGGAATGGTTCAAAACATAGTCAGTAAGAAGAGTCAGTCTTCTTGTCGTTAAGTCGGCATTGTGCCTTTTGTATTTAATTCCGATGCAATTTCTGTGTTTCATCGTCAATATGAAGGTCCAAGGGATACAGTACACCCGGAGTGAAGCATCGGAATCTATAACTAGTGTCACAGGATTGGTTCAAAACATAGCCAGTAAGAAGAGTCAATCTTCTTGTACCTAATTTGCATTGTGCCTTTTGTATTTAATTCCGATGCAATTTCTGTGCTTCATCGTCAATAAGAAGGTCCAAGGGATACAGTAAACCTGGAGTGAAGCATCGGAATTTATAACTAGTGTCACAGGTATGGTTCAAATCATAGTCAGTAAGAAGAGTCAATCTTCTTGTACTTAGGTCGGCTTTGTGCCTTTTGTATTTAATTCCGATGCAATTTCTGTGTATCATCGTAAATAAGAAGGACCAAGGGATGCAGTAAACCTGGAGTGAAGCATCGGAATCTATAACTAGTGTCACAGGGATGGTTCCAATCATAGACAGTAAGAAGAGTCAGACTTCTTGTACTTAAGTCGGCATTGTGCCTTTTGTATTTAATTCCGATGCAATTTCTGTGTTTCATCGTCAATAAGAAGGTCAAAGGGATACAGTAAACCTGGAGTGAAGCATCTGTATCTATAACTAGTGTCACAGGAATGGTTCAAAACATAGTCAGTAAGAAGAGTCAGTCTTCTTGTACTTAGGTCGGCATTGTGCTATTTGTATTTAATTCCGATGCAATTTCTGTGTTTCATCGTCAATAAGAAGGACCAAGGGATACAGTAAACCTGGAGTGAGGCATCAGAATCTATAACTAGTGACACAGGGATGGTTAAAAGCATAGACAGTAAGAAGAGTCAGTCTTCTTGTACTTAAGTCGGCATTGTGCCCTTTGTATTAAACTCCGATGCAATTTCTGTGTTTCATCGTCAATAAGAAGGTCCAAGCGATACAGAAAACCTGAAGGGAAGCATCGGTATTTATAACTAGTGTCACAGGAATGGTTCAAACATAGACAGTAAGAAGAGTCAGACTTCTTGTACTTAAGTCGGCATTGTGCCTTTTCTATTTAATTCCGATGCAATTTCTGTGTTTCAACGTCAATAAGAAGGTCAGAGGGATACAGTAATCCTCGAGTGAAGCATCGGAATCTATAACTAGTGTCACAGGAATGATTCAAAACATAGTCAGTAAGTAGAGTCCGTCTTCTTGTACTTAAGTCGGCATTGTGCCTTTTCTATTTCATTCCGATGCAATTTCTGTGTTTCATCGTCAATAAGAAGGTCCAAGGGATACTGTAAACCCGGAGTGAAGCATCGGAATGTCACAGGAATGGTTCAAAACATAGACAGTAAGAAGAATCAGTCTTCTTGTACTTACTTCGACATTGTGCCTTTTGTGTTTAATTCCGATGCAATTTCTGTGTTTCGTCGTCAATAAGAAGGTCCAAGGTATACAGTAAACTTGAGGTGAAGCATCGGAATCTATAGCTAGTGTCACAGGAATGGTTCGAAACATAGTCAGTAAGAAGAGTCTGTCTTCTTGTCCTTAAGTCGGCATTGTGCCTTTTGTATTTAATTCCGATGCAATTTCTGTGTTACATCGTCAATAAGAAGTTCCAAGGGATACAGTAAACCTGGAGTGTAGCAACGGAATCTATAACTAGTGTCACAGGAATGGTTCAAAACATAGACAGTAAGAACAGTCAGTCTTCTTGTACTTAATTCTGCATTGTGCCTTTTGTATTTAATTCCGATGCAATTTCTGTGTTTCATCGTCAATAAGAAGGACCAAGGGATACAGTAAACCTGGAGTGAAGCATCGGAATCTATAACTAGTGTCACAGGGATGGTTCAGAATATAGACCGTAAGAAGAGTCAGTCTTCTTGTACTTAAGTCGGCATTGTGCCTTTTCTATTTATATTCCGATGCAATTTCTGTGTTTCATCGTCAATAAGAAGATCAGAGGGATAAAGTAATCCTGAAGTGAAGCATCGGAATCTATAACTAGTGTCACAGGAATGGTTCAAAACATAGTCAGAAAGAATAGTCAGTCTTCTTGTACTTATTTCATCATGGTGCATTTTCTATTTAATTCTGATGCAATATCTGTGTTTCATCGTCAATATGAAGGTCCAAGGAATACAGTGAACCTGGAGTGAAGCATCGGAATCTGTAACTAGTGTCACAGGAATGGTTCAAATCATAGACAGTAAGAAGAGGCAGATCTCATTTACTTAAGTCGGCATTGTGCCTTTTGTATTTAATTCCGATGCAATTTCTGTGTTTCATCGTCAATAAGAAGGTCCAAGGGATACAGTAAACCTGGAGTGAAGCATCGGAGTCTATAACTAATGCCACAGGACTGGTTCAAAAATAGACAGTAAGAAGAGTCAGTCTTCTTAAACTTAATTCGGCATTGTGCCTTTTGTATTTAATTCCGATGCAATTTCTGTGTTTCATCGTCAATATGAAGGTCAGAGGGATACAGTAAACCTGAATGAAGCATCGGAATACATAACTAGTGTCACAGGAATGGTTCAAATCATAGACAGTAAGAAGAGTCAGTCTTCGTGTACTTCAGTCGGCATTTTGCCTTTTGTATTTAATTCCGATGCAATTTTTGTGTTTCATCGTCAATAAGAAGGACCAAGGGATACAGCAAACCTGGAGTGAAGCATCGGAATCTATAACTAGTGACACAGGGATGGTTCAAAACATAGACAGTAAGAAGAGTCAGTCTTCTTGTACTTAAGTCGGCATTGTGCCTTTTGTATTAAACTCCGATGCAATTTCTGTGTTTCATCGTCAATAAGAAGGTCAGAGGGATACAGTAATCCTGAAGTGAAGCATCGGAATCTATAACTAGTGTCACAGGAATGGTTCAAAACATAGTCAGTAAGAATAGTCAGTCTTCTTGTACTTAAGTCATCATTGTGCATTTTCTATTTAATTCTGATGCAATTTCTGTGTTTCATCGTCAATATAAAGGTCCAAGGGATACAGTAAACCTGGAGTGAAGCATCGGAATCTATAACTAGTGTCACAGGAATGGTTCAAATCATAGACAGCAAGAAGAGTCAGATCTCTCTTACTTAAGTCAGCATTGTGCCTTTTGTATTTAATTCCGATGCAATTTCTGTGTTTCATCGTCAATAAGAAGGTCCAAGGGATACAGTAAACCTGGAGTGTAGCATCGGAATCGATAACTAGTGTCACAGGAATGTTTCAAAGCATAGACAGTAAGAAGAGTCAGTCTTCGTGTACTTAAGTCGGCATTTTGCCTTTTGTATTTAATTCCGATGCAATTTCTGTGTTTCATCGTCATGAAGAAGGTCCAAGGTATACAGTAAAATTGATGTGAAGCATCGGAATCTATAACTAGTGTCACAGGAATGGTACAAATCATAGTCAGTAAGAAGAGTCAGTCTTCTTTTACTTTAGTCGGCATTGTACTTTTCACTTTAATTCCGATGCAATTTCTGTGATTCATCGTCAATAACAAGGTCCAAGGGATACAGTAAACCTGGAGTGAAGCATCGGAATCTATAAGTAGTGTCAATGGAATGGTTCAAAACACAGACAGTAAGAAGAGTCAGTGTTCTTGTACTTAATTCGTCATTGTGCCTTTTGTATTTAATTCCGATGCAATTTCTGTGTTTCATTGTCTATAAGAAGGTCTAAGGGATACAGTAAACCTCAAGTGAAGCATCGGAATCAATAACTAGTGTCACAGGAATGGTTCAAAACAAAGTCAGTAAGAAGGGACAGTCTTCTTGTCCTTAAGTCGGCATTGTGCCTTTTGTATTTAATTCGGATGCAATTTCTGTGTTTCATCGTCAATACGAACGTCCAAGGTATACAGTAAACCTAAAGTGAAGCGTCGGAATCTATAACTAGTGTCACAGGAGTGGTTCAAAACATAGACAGTAGGAAGAGTCAATCTTATGTACTTAAGTCGGCATTGTGCGGTTTGTATTTAATTCCGATGCAATTTCTGTGTTTCATCGTCAATAAGAAGGTCCAAGGTATACAGTAAACCTGAAGTGAAGCATCGGATCTATAACTAGTGTCACAGGAATGGTTCAAAACATAGACAGTAAGAAGAGTCAGTCTCCTTGTACTTAATACTGCACTGTGCCTTTTGTATTTAATTCCGATGCAATTTCTGTGTTTCATCGTCAATAAGAAGGTCAAAGGGATACAGTAAACTTGGAGTGAAGCATCGGTATCTATAACTAGTGTCACAGGAATGGTTCAAAACATAGTCAGTAAGAAGAGTCAGTCTTCTTGTACTTAGGTCGGCATTGTGCTATTTGTATTTAATTCCGATGCAATTTCTGTGTTTCATCGTCAATAAGAAGGTCCAAGGGATACAGTAAACCTTAGGTGAAGCATCGGTAACTGTAACTAGTGTCACAGGAATGGTTCAAAACATAGTCAGTAAGAGGAGTCAATCTTCTTGTACTTAAGTCGGCTTTGTGCCTTTTGTATTTAATTCCGATGCAATTTCTGTGTTTCATCGTCAATAAGAAGGACCAAGGGATACAGCAAACCTGGAGTGAAGCATCGGAATCTATAACTAGTGACACAGGGATGGTTCAAAACATAGACAGTAAGAAGAGTCAGTCTTCTTGTACTTAAGTCGGCATTGTGCCTTTTGTATTTAATTCCGATGCAATTTCTGTGTTTCATCGTCAATAAGAAGGTCCAAGGGATACAGTAAACCTGGAGTGTAGCATCGGAATCGATAACTAGTGTCACAGGAATGTTTCAAAACATAGACAGTAATAAGAGTCAGTCTTCGTGTACTTAAGTCGGGATTTTGCCTTTTGTATTTAATTCCGATGCAATTTCTGTGTTTCATCGTCATGAAGAAGGTCCAAGGTATACAGTAAAATTGATGTGAAGCATCGGAATCTATAACTAGTGTCACAGGAATGGTACAAATCATAGTCAGTAAGATGAGTCAGTCTTCTTTTACTTAAGTCGGCATTGTACTTTTCACTTTAATTCCGATGCAATTTCTGTGATTCATCGCCAATAACAAGGTCCAAGGGATACAGTAAACCTTAGGTGAAGCATCGGAATCTATAACTAGTGTCAATGGAATGGTTCAAAACATAGTCAGTAAGAATAGTCAGTCTTCTTGTACTTAAGTCATCATTGTGCATTTTCTATTTAATTCTGATGCAATTTCTGTGTTTCATCGTCAATATGAAGGTCCAAGGGATACAGTAAACCTGGAGTGAAGCATCGGAATCTATAACTAGTGTCACTGGAATGGTTCAAATCATAGCCAGTAGGAAGAGTTAGATCTCATTTACTTAAGTAGTCATTGTGCCTTTTGTATTTAATTCCGAGGGAATTTCTGTGTTTCATCGTAAATAAGAAGGTCCAAGGGATACAGTAAACCTCAAGTGAGGCATCGGAATCTATAGCTGGTGTCACAGGAATGGTTCAAAACATAGTCAGTAGGAAGAGTCGGTCTTCATCTACTTAAATCGGCATTGTGCCTTTTGTATTTAATTCCGATGCAATTTCTGTGTTTCATCGTCAATAAGAAGGTCCAAGGGATACAGTAAACCTGATGTGAAGCATCGGAATCTATAACTAGTGTCACAGGAATGGTTCAAAACATAGACAGTAGGAAGAGTCAATCTTATGTACTTAAGTCGGCATTGTGCGGTTTGTATTTAATTCCGATGCAATTTCTGTGTTTCATCGTCAATAATATGGTAAAAGGTATACAGTAAACCTGAAGTGAAGCATCGGATCTGTAACTAGTGTCACAGGAATGGTTCAAAACCTAGTCAGTAACAAGAGTCAGTCTTCTTGTACTTAAGTCGGAATTGTGCTATTTCTATTTAATTCCGATGCAATTTCTGTGTTTCATCGTCAATAAGAAGGTCCAAGGGATACAGTAAACCTGGAATGAAGCATCGGAATCTATAACTAGTGTCAATGGAATGGTTCAAAACATAGTCAGTAAGAAGAGTCAGTCTTCTTGTACTTAAGTCGGCATTGTACCTTTCTATTTAATTCCGATGCAATTTCTGTGTTTCATCGTCAATAACAAGGTCCAATGGATACAGTAAACCTGGAGTGAAGTATCAGATTCTATAACTAGTGTCACAGGAATGGTTCAAAACATAGACAGTAAGACGAGTCAGTCTTCTTGTACTTAATTCGTCATTGTGCCTTTCGTATTTAATTCCGATGCAATTTCTGTGTTTCATGGTCAATAAGAAGGTCTAAGGGATACAGCAAACCTCAAGTGAAGCATCGCAATCTATAACTAGTGTCACAGGAATGGTTCAAAACAAAGTCAGTAAGAAGAGACAGTCTTCTTGTCCTTAAGTCGGCATTGTGCCTTTTGTATTTAATTCGGATGCAATTTCTGTGTTTCATCGTCAATAAGAACGTCCAAGGTGTACAGTAAACCTGAAGTGAAGCATCGGAATCTATAACTAGTGTCACAGGAATGGTTCAAAACATAGTCAGTAAGAAGAGTCTGTCTTTTTGTACTTAAGTCGGCATTGTGCCTTTTCTATTTAATTCCGATGCAATTTCTGTGTTTCATCGTCAATAAGAAGGTTCAAGGGATACAGTAAACCTTAGGTGAAGCATCGGAATCTATAACTAGTGTCACAGGAATGGTTCAAAACACAGTCAGTAAGAAGAGTCAGTCTTCTTGTACTTAATTCAGCATTGTTCCTTTTCTATTTAATTCCGATGCAATTTCTGTGTTTCATCGTCAATAACAATGTCCAAAGGATACAGTAAACCTGGAGTGAAGCATCTGAATCTATAACTAGTGTCAATGGAATGGTTCAAAACATAGACATTAAGAAGAGTCAGTCTTCTTGTACTTAAGTTGGCATTGTTCCTTTTGTATTTAATTCCGATGCAATTTCTGTGATTCATAGTCAATAAGAAGTCAGAGGGATACAGTAAACCTGAAGTGATGCATGGGAATCTATAGCTAGTGTCACAGGAATGGTTCAAAACATAGTCAGTAAGAAGAGTCAGTCTTCTTGTCGTTAAGTCGGCATTGTGCCTTTTGTATTTAATTCCGATGCAATTTCTGTGTTTCATCGTCAATATGAAGGTCCAAGGGATACAGTACACCCGGAGTGAAGCATCGGAATCTATAACTAGTGTCACAGGATTGGTTCAAAACATAGCCAGTAAGAAGATTCAATCTTCTTGTACCTAATTTGCATTGTGCCTTTTGTATTTAATTCCGATGCAATTTCTGTGCTTCATCGTCAATAAGAAGGTCCAAGGGATACAGTAAACCTGGAGTGAAGCATCGGAATTTATAACTAGTGTCACAGGTATGGTTCAAATCATAGTCAGTAAGAAGAGTCAATCTTCTTGTACTTAGGTCGGCTTTGTGCCTTTTGTATTTAATTCCGATGCAATTTCTGTGTATCATCGTAAATAAGAAGGACCAAGGGATGCAGTAAACCTGGAGTGAAGCATCGGAATCTATAACTAGTGTCACAGGGATGGTTCCAATCATAGACAGTAAGAAGAGTCAGACTTCTTGTACTTAAGTCGGCATTGTGCCTTTTGTATTTAATTCCGATGCAATTTCTGTGTTTCATCGTCAATAAGAAGGTCAAAGGGATACAGTAAACCTGGAGTGAAGCATCTGTATCTATAACTAGTGTCACAGGAATGGTTCAAAACATAGTCAGTAAGAAGAGTCAGTCTTCTTGTACTTAGGTCGGCATTGTGCTATTTGTATTTAATTCCGATGCAATTTCTGTGTTTCATCGTCAATAAGAAGGACCAAGGGATACAGTAAACCTGGAGTGAGGCATCAGAATCTATAACTAGTGACACAGGGATGGTTCAAAACATAGACAGTAAGAAGAGTCAGTCTTCTTGTACTTAAGTCGGCATTGTGCCCTTTGTATTAAACTCCGATGCAATTTCTGTGTTTCATCGTCAATAAGAAGGTCCAAGCGATACAGAAAACCTGAAGGGAAGCATCGGTATTTATAACTAGTGTCACAGGAATGGTTCAAACATAGACAGTAAGAAGAGTCAGACTTCTTGTACTTAAGTCGGCATTGTGCCTTTTCTATTTAATTCCGATGCAATTTCTGTGTTTCAACGTCAATAAGAAGGTCAGAGGGATACAGTAATCCTCGAGTGAAGCATCGGAATCTATAACTAGTGTCACAGGAATGATTCAAAACATAGTCAGTAAGTAGAGTCCGTCTTCTTGTACTTAAGTCGGCATTGTGCCTTTTCTATTTCATTCCGATGCAATTTCTGTGTTTCATCGTCAATAAGAAGGTCCAAGGGATACTGTAAACCCGGAGTGAAGCATCGGAATGTCACAGGAATGGTTCAAAACATAGACAGTAAGAAGAATCAGTCTTCTTGTACTTACTTCGACATTGTGCCTTTTGTGTTTAATTCCGATGCAATTTCTGTGTTTCGTCGTCAATAAGAAGGTCCAAGGTATACAGTAAACTTGAGGTGAAGCATCGGAATCTATAGCTAGTGTCACAGGAATGGTTCGAAACATAGTCAGTAAGAAGAGTCTGTCTTCTTGTCCTTAAGTCGGCATTGTGCCTTTTGTATTTAATTCCGATGCAATTTCTGTGTTACATCGTCAATAAGAAGTTCCAAGGGATACAGTAAACCTGGAGTGTAGCAACGGAATCTATAACTAGTGTCACAGGAATGGTTCAAAACATAGACAGTAAGAACAGTCAGTCTTCTTGTACTTAATTCTGCATTGTGCCTTTTGTATTTAATTCCGATGCAATTTCTGTGTTTCATCGTCAATAAGAAGGACCAAGGGATACAGTAAACCTGGAGTGAAGCATCGGAATCTATAACTAGAGTCACAGGGATGGTTCAGAATATAGACCGTAAGAAGAGTCAGTCTTCTTGTACTTAAGTCGGCATTGTGCCTTTTCTATTTATATTCCGATGCAATTTCTGTGTTTCATCGTCAATAAGAAGATCAGAGGGATAAAGTAATCCTGAAGTGAAGCATCGGAATCTATAACTAGTGTTACAGGAATGGTTCAAAACATAGTCAGAAAGAATAGTCAGTCTTCTTGTACTTATTTCATCATGGTGCATTTTCTATTTAATTCTGATGCAATATCTGTGTTTCATCGTCAATATGAAGGTCCAAGGAATACAGTGAACCTGGAGTGAAGCATCGGAATCTGTAACTAGTGTCACAGGAATGGTTCAAATCATAGACAGTAAGAAGAGGCAGATCTCATTTACTTAAGTCGGCATTGTGCCTTTTGTATTTAATTCCGATGCAATTTCTGTGTTTCATCGTCTATAAGAAGGTCCAAGGGATACAGTAAACCTGGAGTGAAGCATCGGAGTCTATAACTAATGTCACAGGACTGGTTCAAAAATAGACAGTAAGAAGAGTCAGTCTTCTTAAACTTAATTCGGCATTGTGCCTTTTGTATTTAATTCCGATGCAATTTCTGTGTTTCATCGTCAATATGAAGGTCAGAGGGATACAGTAAACCTGAATGAAGCATCGGAATACATAACTAGTGTCACAGGAATGGTTCAAATCATAGACAGTAAGAAGAGTCAGTCTTCGTGTACTTCAGTCGGCATTTTGCCTTTTGTATTTAATTCCGATGCAATTTTTGTGTTTCATCGTCAATAAGAAGGTCAGAGGGATACAGTAATCCTGAAGTGAAGCATCGGAATCGATAACTAGTGTCACAGGAATGGTTCAAATCATAGTCAGTAAGAAGAGACAGTCTTGTTGTACTTAAGTCATCATTGTGCATTTTCTATTTAATTCTGATGCAATTTCTGTGTTTCATCGTCATTATGAAGGTCCAAGGGATACAGTAAACCTGGAGTGAAGCATCGGAATCTATAACTAGTGTCACAGGAATGGTTCAAATCATAGACGGTAAGAAGAGTCAGATCTCTTTTACTTAAGTCGGCATTGTGCCTTTTCTATTTAATTCCGATGCAATTTCTGTGTTCCATCGTCAATTAGAAGGTCCAAGGCATACAGTAAACCTGGAGTGAAGCATCGGAGTCTATAACTAATGTCACAGGAGTGGTTTCATAAATAGACAGTAAGAAGAGTCAGTCTTCTTAAACTTAATTCGGCATTGTGCCTTTTGTATTTAATTCCGATGCAATTTCTGTGTTTCATCGTCAATAAGAAGGTCACAGGGATACAGTAAACCCGATGTGAAGCATCGGAATCCATAACTAGTGTCACAGGAATGGTTCAAATCACAGACAGTAAGAAGAGTCAGTCTTCGTGTACTTCAGTCAGTATTTTGCCTTTTGTAATTGATTCCGATGCAATTTTTGTGTTTCATCGTCAATAAGAAGGTCACAGGGATATCGTAATCCTGAAGTGAAGCATCGGAATCGATAACTAGTGTCACAGGAATGGTTCAAAACATAGTCAGTAAGAAGAGTCAGTCTTGTTGTTCTTAAGTCGGCATTGTGCCTTTTCTATTTAATTCCGATGGTATTTCTGTGTTTCATCGTCAATAAGAAGGTCCAAGCGATACAGTAAACCTGAAGTGAAGCATCGGAATTTATAACTAGTGTCACAGCAATGGTTCAAAATATAGTCAGGAAGGTGTGTCAGTCTTCTTGTACTTAAATCGGCACTATGCCTTTTGTATTTAATTCCGATGCAATTTCTGTGTTTCATCGACAATAAGAAGTTCCAAGGGATACAGTAAACCTGGAGTGAAGCAACGGAATCTGTAACTAGTGTCACAGGAATGGTTCAAAACATAGACAGTAAGAAGAGTCAGTCTTCTTGTACTTAATTCCGCATTGTGCCTTTTGTATTTAATTCCGATGCAATTTCTGTGTTTCATCGTCAATAAGAAGGTCCAAGGGATACATTAAACCTGAAGTGAAGCATCGGAATTTATAACTAGTGTCACAGGAATGGTTCAAAACATAGTCAGTAAGGAGAGTCAGTCTTCTTGTACTTAAGTCGGCATTGTGCCTTTTCAATTTAATTCCAGTGCAATTTCTGTGTTTCATCGTCAATAAGAAGGAACAAAGGGATACAGTAAACCTGGAGTGAAGCTTCGGAATCTATAACTAGTGTCACAGGGCTGGTTCAGAACATAGACCGTAAGAAGAGTCAGTCTTCTTGTTCTTAAGTCGGCATTGTGCCTTTTCTATTGAAATTCCGATGCAATTTCTGTGTTTCATCGTCAATAAGATGATCAGAGGGATATAGTAAACCTGGAGTGTAGCATCGGAATCTATAACTAGTGTCACAGGAATGGTTGAAAACATAGACAGTAAGAAGAGTCAGTCTTCGTGTACTTAAGTCGGCACTTTGCCTTTTGTATTTAATTCCGATGCAACTTCTGTGTTTCATCGTCATGAAGAAGGTCCAAGGTATACAGTAAACTTGATGTGAAGCATCGGAATCTATAACTAGTGTCACAGGAATGGTACAAATCATAGTCAGTAAGAAGAGTCAGTCTTCTTTTACTTTAGTCGGCATTGTACTTTTCACTTTAATTCCGATGCAATTTCTGTGATTCATCGTCAATAACAAGGTCCAAGGGATACAGTAAACCTGGAGTGAAGCATCGGAGTCTATAAGTAGTGTCAATGGAATGGTTCAAAACATAGACAGTAAGAAGAGTCAGTCTTCTTGTACTTAAGTCGGCGTTGTGCCTTTTGTATTAAACTCCGATGCAATTTCTGTGTTTCATCGTCAATAAGAAGGTCAGAGGGATACAGTAATCCTGAAGTGAAGCATCGGAATCTATAACTAGTGTCACAGGAATGGTTCGAAACATAGTCAGTAAGAATAGTCAGTCTTCTTGTACTTAAGTCATCATTGTGCATTTTCTATTTAATTCTGATGCAATTTCTGTGTTTCATCGTCAATATGAAGGTTTAAGGGATACAGTAAACCTGGAGTGAAGCATCGGAATCTATAACTAGTGTCACAGGAATGGTTCAAATCATAGACAGCAAGAAGAGTCAGATCTCTTTTACTTAAGTCGGCATTGTGCCTTTTGTATTTAATTCCGGAGCAATTTCTGTGTTTCATCGTCAATAAGAAGGTCCAATGGATACATTAAACCTGGAGTGAAGCATCGGAGTCTATAACTAATGTCACAGGACTGGTTCAAAAATAGACAGTAAGAAGAGTCAGTCTTCCAAAACTTAATTCGGCATTGTGCCTTTTGTATTTAATTCCGATGCAATTTCTGGGTTTCATCGTCAATAAGAGGGTCAGAGGGATACAGTAAACCTGAAGTGAATCATCGGGACCTATAACTAGTGTCACAGGAATCGTTCAAATCATAGTCAGTAAGAAGAGTCAGTCTTCTTGTACTTAAGTCGGCATTGTGCCTTTTCTATTTAATTCCGATGCAATTTCTGTGTTTTATCGTCAATAAGAAGGTCCAAGGGATACAGTAAACCTGGAGTGAAGCATCGGAATCTATAACTAGTGTCACAGGAATGGTTCAAAACATAGACAGTAAGAAGAGTCAGTCTCCTTGTACTTAATTCTGCACTGTGCCTTTTGTATTTAATTCCGATGCAATTTCTGTGTTTCATCGTCAATAAAAAGGTCCAAGGGATACAGTAAACCTGAAGTGAAGCATCGGAATTTGTAACTAGTATCACAGGAATGGTTCAAACCATAGTCAGTAAGAATAGCCAGTCTTCTTGTACTTAAGTCGGCATTGTGCCATTTGTATTTAATTCCGATGCAATTTCTGTGTTTCATCGTCAATACGAAGGGCCAAGGGATACAGTAAACCTGGAGTGAAGCATTGGAATCTATAACTAGTGACACAGGTATGGTTCAAAACATAGACAGTAAGAAGAGTCAGTCTTCTTGTACTCAAGTCGGCATTGTGGCTTTTGTATTTAACTCCGATGCAATTTCTGTGTTTCATCGTCAATAAGAAGGTCAGAGGGATACAGTAATCCTGAAGTGAAGCATCGGAATCTATAACTAGTGTCACAGGAATGGTTCAAAACATAGTCAGTAAGAATAGTCAGTCATCTTGTACTTAAGTCATCATTGTGCATTTTCTATTTAATTCTGATGCGATTTCTGTGTTTCATCGTCAATATGAATGTCCAAGGGATACAGTAAACCTGGAGTGAAGCATCGGAATCTATAACTAGTGTCACTGGAATGGTTCAAATCATAGACAGTAGGAAGAGTTAGATCTCTTTTACGTAAGTCGGCATTCTGCCTTTTGTATTTAATTCCGATGCAATTTCTGTGTTTCATCGTCAATAACAAGGTCCAATGGATACAGTAAACCTAAAGTGAAGCATCGGATCTATAACTAGTGTCACAGGAATGGTTCAAAACGTAGTCAGTAAGAAGAGTCAGTCTTCTTGTACTTAAGTCGGAATTGTGCTATTTCTATTTAATTCCGATGCAATTTCTGTGTTTCATCGTCAATACGAAGGTACAAGGGATACAGTAAACCTGGAGTGAAGCATCGGAATCTATAACTAGAGTCAATGGAATGGTTCAAAACATAGTCAGTAAGAAGAGTCAGTCTTCTTGTACTTAAGTCGGCATTGTACCTTTTCTATTTAATTCCGATGCAATTTCTGTGTTTCATCGTCAATAACAAGGTCCAATGGATACAGTAACCCTGGAGTGAAGCATCGGAATCTATAACTAGTGTCAATGGAATGGTTCAAAACATAGACAGTAAGAAGAGTCAGTCTTCTTGTACTTAAGTCGGCATTTTGATTGTTGTATTTAATTCCGATGCAATTTCTGTGTTTCATCGTAAATAAGAAGGTCCAAGGGATACAGTAAACCTGGAGTGTAGCATCGGAATCTATAACTAGTGTCACAGGGATGGTTCAAAACATAGACAGTAAGAAGAGTCAGTCTTCTTTTACTTATGTCGGCACTGTGCCTTTTGTATTTAATTCCGATGCAATTTCTGTGTTTCATCGTCAATAAGAAGGTCCAAGGGATACAGTAAACCTGAAGTGAAGCATCGGAATCTATAACTAGTGTCACAGGGATAGTTCTAAACATAGACAGTAAGATGAGTCAGTCTTCGTGTACCTAAGCCGGCATTGTGCCTTTTCTATTTAATTCCGATGCAATTTCTGTGTTTCATCGTCAATAAGAAGGTCAGAGGGATACAGTAATCCTGAAGTGAAGCATCGGAACCTATAACTAGTGTCACAGGAATGGTTCAAAACATAGTCAGTAAGAAAAGTGAGTCTTCTTGTACTTAAATCTTCATTGTGCCTATTGTATTTAATTCCGATGCAATATCTGTGTTTCATCGTCAATAAGAAGGTCCAGGGGATACAGTAAACCTGGAGTGAAGCATCGGAATCTATAACTAGTGTCACTGGGACGGTTCAAAACATAAACAGTAAGATGAGTCAGTATTCTTGTACTTAATTCGGCATTGTGCTTATTGTATTTATTTCCGATGCAATTTCTGTGTTTCAACACCACTAAGACGGTGAGAGGGATACAGTAATCCTGAAGTTAAGCATCGGAATCTATAACTAGTGTCAAAGGAATGGTTCAAAGCATAGTCAGTAAGAAGAGTCAGTCTTCTTGTAGTGAAGTCGGCAATTTGCCTTTTGTATTGTATTCGGATGCAATTTCTGTGTTTCATCGTCAATAAGAAGGTCCTAGGGATACAGTAAACCTGGAGTGAAGCATCGGAATTAATAACTAGTGTCACAGGAATGGTCCGAAACATAGACAGTAAGAAGAGTCAGTCTTCTTGTACTTAATTCGTCATTGTGCCTTTTGTATTTAATTCCGATGCAATTTCTGTGTTTCATTGCCAATAAGAAGGTCTAAGCGATACAGTAAACCTCAAGTGAAGCATCGGAATCTATAACTAGTGTCACAGGAATGGTTCAAAACAAAGTCAGTAAGAAGAGACAGTCTTCTTGTCCTTAAGTCGGCATTGTGCCTTTTGTATTTAATTCCGATGCAATTTCTGTGTTTCATCGTCAATACGAACGTCCAAGGTATACAGTAAACCTGAAGTGAAGCATCGGAATCTATAACTAGTGACACAGGAATGGTTCAAAACATAGTCAGTAAGAAGGGTCTGTCTTCTTGTACTGAATTCGGCATTGTGCCTTTTCTATTTAATTGCGATGCAATTTCTGTGTTTCATCGTCAATAACAAGGTCCAAAGGATACAGTAAACCAGGAGTGAAGCATCTGAATCTATAACTAGTGTCAAAGGAATGGTTCAAAACATAGACATTAAGAAGTGTCAGTCTTCTTGTACCTAAGTCGCCATTGTGCCTTTTGTATTTCATTCCGGTGCAATTTGTGTGATTCGTCGTCAATAAGAAGTCAGAGGGATACAGTAAACCTGAAGTGATGCATCGGAATCTATAGCTAGTGTCACAGGAATGGTTCAAAACATAGTCAGTAAGAAGAGTCAGTCTTCTAATCCTTAAGTCGGCATTATGCCTTTTGAATTTAATTCCGATGCAATTTCTGTGTTTCATCGTCAATATGAAGGTCCAAGGGATACAGTACACCTGGAGTGAAGCATCGGAATCTATAACTAGTGTCACAGGAATGGTTCAAAACGTAGATAGTAAGGAGAGTCAGTCTTCTTGTACCTAATTTGCATTGTGCCTTTTGTATTTAATTCCGATGCAATTTCTGTGCTTGATCGTCAATAAGAAGTTCCAAGGGATACAGTAAACCTGGAGTGAAGCATCGGAATTTATAACTAGTGTCACAGGTATGGTTCAAAACATAGTCAGTAAGAAGAGTCAATCTTCTTGTACTTAAGTCGGCTTTGTGCCTTTTGTATTTAATTCCGATGCAATTTCTGTGTTTCATCGTCAATAAGAAGGACCAAGGGATGCAGTAAACCTGGAGTGAAGCATCGGAATCTATAACTAGTGTCACAGGAATGGTTCAAAGCATAGTCAGTAAGAAGAGTCAGTCTTCTTGTAGTTAAATTGGCATTGTGCCTTTTGTATTGAATTCCGATGCAATTTCTGTGTTTCATCGTCATTAAGAAGGTCAGAGGGATACAGTAATCCCGAAGTGAAGCATCGGAATCTATACCTAGTTTCACAGCAATGGTACGAAACATAGTCACTAAGAATAGTCAGTCTTCTTGTACTTAAGTCATCATTGTGCATTTTCTATGTAACTCTGATGCAATTTCTGTGTTTCATCGTCTATAACAAGGTCCAATGGATACAGTAAACCTGGAGTGAAGCATCGGAATCTATAACTAGTATCAATGGAATGATTCAAAACATAGGCAGTAGGAAGAGTCAGTCTTCTTGTACTTAAGTCTTCATTGTGCCTATTGTATTTAATTACGATGCAATTTCTGTGTCTCATCGTCAATAACAAGGTCAGAGGGGTACAGTAAACCTGGAGTGAAGCATCGGAGTCTATAACTAGTGTCACAGGAATGGTTCAAAGATAGACAGTAAGAAGAGTCAGTCTTCTTGTACTTAAATCGGCATTGTGCCTTTTGTATTTTATTCCGATGCAATTTCTGTGTTTCATCGTCAATAAGAAGGTCCAAGGGATACAGTAAACCTGAAGTGAAGCATCGGAATCTAGAACTAGTGTCACAGGAATGGTTTAAAACATAGTCAGTAAGAAGAGTCAGTCTTCTTGTACTTAAATCTTCATTGTGCCTATTGTATTTAATTCCGATGCAATTTCTGTGTCTCATCGTCAATAACAAGGTCAGAGGGGTACAGTAAACCTGGAGTGAAGCATCGGAGTCTATAACTAGTGTCACAGGAATGGTTCAAAGATAGACAGTAAGAAGAGTCAGTCTTCTTGTACTTAAATCGGCATTGTGCCTTTTGTATTTTATTCCGATGCAATTTCTGTGTTTCATCGTCAATAAGAAGGTCCAAGGGATACAGTAAACCTGAAGTGATGCATCGGAATCTATAACTAGTGTCACAGGGACGGTTCAAAACATAAACAGTAAGATGAGTCAGTATTCTTGTACTTAATTCGGCATTGTGCTTTTTGTATTTATTTCCGATGGGATTTCTGTGTTTCATCGCCACTAAGACGGTGAGAGGGATACAGTAATCCTGAAGTTAAGCATCGGAATCTATAACTAGTGTCACAGGAATGGTTCAAAGCATAGTCAGTAAGAAGAGTCAGTCTTCTTGTAGTTAAGTCGGCATTGTGCCTTTTGTATTGAATTCCGATGCAATTTCTGTGTTTCATCGTCAACAAGAAGGTCCAAGGGATACAGTAAACCTGGAGTGAAGCATCGGAATTAATAACTAGTGTCACAGGAATGGTTCAAAACATAGACAGTAAAAAGAGTCAGTCTTCTTGTACTTAATTCGTCATTGTGCCTTTTGTATTTAATTCCGATGCAATTTCTGTGTTTCATTGTCAATAAGAAGGTCTAACGGATACAGTAAACTTCAAGTGAAGCATCTGAATCTATAACTAGTGTCACAGGAATGGTTCAAAGCAAAGTCAGTAAGAAGAGACAGTCTTCTTGTCCTTAAGTCGGCATTGTGCCTTTTGTATTTAATTCCGATGCAATTTCTGTGTTTCATCGTCAATACGAACGCCTAAGGTATACAGTAAACCTGAAGTGAAGCATCGGAATCTATAACTAGTGTCACAGCAATGGTTCAAAACAAAGTCAGTAAGAAGAGTCTGTCTTCTTGTACTTAAGTCGGCATTGTGCCTTTTGTATTTAATTCCGATGCAATTTCTGTGTTTCATCGTCAATAAGAAGGTCCAAGGGATACAGTAAACCTTAGGTGAAGCATCGGAATCTATAACTAGTGTCACAGGAATGGTTCAAAACACAGTCAGTAAGAAGAGTCGGTGTTCTTGTACTTAAGTCGGCATTGTTCCTTTTCTATTTAATTCCGATGCAATTTCTGAGTTTCATCGTCAATAACAAGGTCCAAAGGATACAGTAAACCTGGAGTGAAGCATCTGAATCTACAACTAGTGTCAATGGAATGGTTCAAAACATAGACATTAAGAAGAGTCAGTCTTCTTGTACTTAAGTCGGCATTGTGCCTTTTGTATTTAATGCCGATGCAATTTCTGTGTTTCATCGTCAATAAGAAGTCAGAGGGATACAGTAAACCTGAAGTGATGCATCGGAATCTATAGCTAGTGTCACAGGAGTGGTTCAAAACATAGTCAGTAAGAAGAGTCAGTCTTCTTGTCCTTAAGTCGGCATTGTGCCTTTTGTATTTAATTCCGATGCAATTTCTGTGTTTCATCGTCAATATGAAGGTCCAAGGGATACAGTACACCTGGAGTGAAGCATCGGAATCTATAACTAGTGTCACAGGAATGGTTCAAATCGTAGATAGTAAGGAGAGTCAGTCTTCTTGTACCTAATTTGCATTGTGCCTTTTGTATTTAATTCCGATGCAATTTCTGTGTTTCATTGTCAATAAGAAGGTCTAAGGGATACAGTAAACCTCAAGTGAAGCATCGGAATCTATAACTAGTGTCAAAGGAATGGTTCAAAACAAAGTCAGTAAGAAGAGACAGTCTTCTTGTCCTTAAGTCGGCATTGTGCGTTTTGTATTTAATTCCGATGCAATTTCTGTGTTTCATCGTCAATACGAACGTCCATGGTATATAGTAAACCTGAAGTGAAGCATCGGAATCTATAACTAGTGTCACAGGAATGGTTCAAAACATAGTCAGTAAGAAGAGTCTGTCTTCTTGTACTTAAGTCATCATTGTGCATTTTCTATTTAATTCTGATACAATTTCTGGGTTTCATCGTCAATAACAAGGTCCAAGGGATACAGTAAACCTGGAGTGAAGCATCGGAATCTATAACTAGTGTCAATGGAATGATTCAAAGCATAGACAGCAAGAAGGGTCAGTCTTCTTGTACTTAAGTCTTCATTGCGCCTATTGTATTTAATTCCGATGCAATTTCTGTGCCTCATCGTCAATAACAAGGTCAGAAGGGTACAGTAAACCTGGAGTGAAGCATCGGAGTCTATAACTAGTGTCACAGGAATGGTTAAAAAATAGACAGTAAGAAGAGTCAGTCTTCTTGTACTTAAGTAGACATTGTGCCTTTTGTATTTTATTCCGATGCAATTTCTGTGTTTCATCGTCAATAAGAAGGTCAGAGCGATACAGTAAACCTGAAGTGAAGCATCGGAATCCACAACTAGTGTCACAGGAATGGTTCAAAACATAGTCAGTAAGAAGAGTTAGTCATCTTGTACTTAAGTCGGCATTGTGCCTTTTGTATTTAATTCCGATGCAATTTCTGTGTTGCATCGTCAATAAGAAGGTCCAAGGGATACAGTAAACCTGGACTGAAGCATCGGAATCTATAACTAGTGTCACAGGGACGGTTCAAAACATAAACAGTAAGATGAGCCAGTATTCTTGTACTTAATTCGGCATTGTGCTTTTTGTATTTATTTCCGATGCAATTCCTGTGTTTCATCGCCACTAAGACGGTGAGAGGGATACAGTAATCCTGAAGTTAAGCATCGGAATCTATAACTAGTGTCACAGGAATGGTTCAAAGCATAGTCAGTAAGAAGAGTCAGTCTTCTTGTAGTTAAGTCGGCATTGTGCCTTTTGTAATGAATTCCGATGCAATTTCTGTGTTTCATCGTCAATAAGATGGTCCAAGGGATACAGTAAACCTGGAGTGAAGCATCGGAATTAATAACTAGTGTCACAGGAATGGTTCAAAGCATTGACAGTAAGAAGAGTCAGTCTTCTTGTACTTAATTCGTCATTGTGCCTTTGTATTTAATTCCGATGCTATTTCTGTGTTTCATCGTCAATAAGAAGGTCCAATGGATACAGTAAACCTGGAGTGAACCATCGGAATCTATAACTAGTGTCACAGGGACGGTTCAAAACATAAACAGTAAGATGAGTCAGTATTCCTGTACTTAATTCGCCATTGTGCTTTTTGTATTTATTTGCGATGCAATTTCTGTGTTTCATCGCCACTAAGACGGTGAGAGGGATACAGTAATCCTGAAGTTAAGCATCGGAATCTATAACTAGTGTCACAGGAATGGTTCAAAGCATAGTCAGTAAGAAGAGTCAGTCTTCTTGTAGTTAAGTCGGCATTGTGCCTTTTGTATTTAATTCCGATGCAATTTCTGTGTTTCATCGTCAACAAGAAGGTCCAAGGGATACAGTAAACCTGGAGTGAAGCATCGGAATTAATAACTAGTGTCACAGGAATGGTTCAAATCATAGACAGTAAGAAGAGTCAGTCTTCTTGTACTTAATTCGTCATTGTGCCTTTTGTATTTAATTCCGATGCAATTTCTGTGTTTCATTGTCAATAAGAAGGTCTAAGGGAAACAGTAAACTTCAAGTGAAGCATCGGAATCTATAACTAGTGATACAGGAATGGTTCAAAGCAAAGTCAGTAAGAGGAGACAGTCTTCTTGTCCTTAAGTCGGCATTGTGCCTTTTGTATTTAATTCCGATGCAATTTTTGTGTTTCATCGTCAATAAGAAGGTCCAAGGGATACAGTAAACCTGGAGTGAAGCATCGGAATTTATAACTAGTGTCACAGGTATGGTTCAAAACATAGTCAGTAAGAAGAGTCAGACTTCTTGTACTTATGTCGGCATTGTGCCTTTTGTATTTAATTCCGATGCAATTTCTGTGTTTCATCGTCAATAAGAAGGTCAGAGGGGTACAGTAATCCCGAAGTGAAGCATCGGAATCTATACCTAGTTTCACAGCAATGGTACGAAACATAGTCACTAAGAATAGTCAGTCTTCTTGTACTTAAGTCTTCATAGTGCCTATTGTATTTAATTCCGATGCAATTTCTGTGTCTCATCGTCAATAACAAGGTCAGAGGGGTACAGTAAACCTGGAGTGAAGCATCGGAGTCTATAACTAGTGTCACAGGAATGGTTAAAATATAGAGAGTAAGAAGAGTCAGCCTTCTTGTACTTAATTCGGCATTGTGTCTTTTGTATTTTATTCCGATGCAATTTCTGTGTTTCATCGTCAATAAGAGGGTCAGAGCGATACAGTAAACCTGAAGTGAAGCATCGGAATCCACAACTAGTGTCACAGGAATGGTTCAAAACATACTCAGTAAGAAGAGTTAGTCTTCTTGGACTTAAGTTGGCATTGTGCCTTTTGTATTTAATTCCGATGCAATTACTGTGTTTCATCGTCAATAAGAAGGTCCAAGGGATACAGTAAACCTGGAGTGAAGCATCGGAATTTATAACTAGTGTCACAGGGACGGTTCAAAACATAAACAGTAAGATGAGTCAGTATTCTTGTACTTAATTCGGCATTGTGCTTTTTGTATTTATTTCCGATGCAATTTCTGCGTTTCATCGCCACTAAGACGGTGAGAGGGATACAGTAATCCTGAAGTTAAGCATCGGAATCTATAACTAGTGTCACAGGAATGGTTCAAAGCATAGTCAGTAAGAAGAGTCAGTCTTCTTGTAGTTAAGTCGGCATTGTGCCTTTTGTATTGAATTCCGATGCAATTTCTGTGTTTCATCGTCAATAAGATGGTGCAAGGGATACAGTAAACCTGGAGTGAAGCATCGGAATTATAAACTAGTGTCACAGGAATGGTTCAAAACATAGACAGTAAGAAGAGTCAGTCTTCTTGTACTTAATTCGTCATTGTGCCTTTTGTATTTAATTCCGGTGCTATTTCTGTGTTTCATTGTCAATAAGATGGTCCAAGGGATACAGTAAACCTCAAGTGATGCATCTGAATCTATAACTAGTGTCACAGGAATGGTTCAAAACAAAGTCATTAAGAAGAGTCAGTCTTCTTGTCCTTAAGTCGGCATTGTGGCTTTTGTATTTAATTTCGATCCAATTTCTGTGTTTCATCGTCAATAAGAAGGTCCAAGGTATACAGTAAACCTGAAGTGAAGCATCGGAATCTATAACTAGTGTCACAGGAGTGGTTCAAAACATAGTCAGTAAGAAGAGTCTGTCTTCTTGTACTTAAGTCGGCATTGTGCCTTTTCTAATTAATTCCGATGCAATTTCTGTGTTTCATCGTCAATAAGAAGGTCCAAAGGATACAGTAAACCTGAGGTGAAGCATCGGAATCTATAACTATTGTCACAGGAATGGTTCAAAACACAGTCAGTGAGAAGAGTCAGTCTTCTTGTACTTAAGTCGGCGTTGTTCCCTTTCTATTTAATTTCGATGCAATTTCTGTGTTTCATCGTCAATAACAAGGTCCAAAGGATACAGTAAACCTGGAGTGAAGCATCTGAATCTATAACTAGTGTCAATGGAATGGTTCAGAACATAGACATTAAGAAGAGTCAGTCTTCTTGTACTTAAGTCGGCATTGTGCCTTTTGTATTTAATTCCGATGCAATTTCTGTGTTTCATCGTCAATAAGAAGTCAGAGGGATACAGTAAACCTGAAGTGATGCATCGGAATCTATAGCTAGTGTCACAGGAATGGTTCAAAACATAGACATTAAGAGGAGTCAGTCTTCTTGTACGTAAGTCGGGCATTGTGTCTTTTGTATTTAATTACGATGCAATTTCTGTGTTTCATCGTCAATGAGAAGGTCAGAGGGATACAGTAATCCCGAAGTGAAGCATCGGAATGTAATACTAGTGTCACAGGAATGGTTCAAATAATAGACAGTAAGAAGAGTCAGACATCTTTTACTTGAGTCGGCATTGTGCCTTTTGTATTTAATTCCGATGCAATTTCTGTGTTTCATCGTCAATAAGAAGGTCCAAGGGATACAGTAAACCTGGAGTGAAGCATCTGAGTCTATAACTAGTGTCACAGGACTGGTTCAAAAATAGACAGTAAGGAGAGTCAGTCTTCTTGTGCTTAATTCGGCATTGTGCCTTTTGTGTTAATTTCCGATGCAATTTCTGTGTTTCATTGTCAATATGAAGGTCCAAGGGATACAGTACACCTGGAGTGAAGCGTCGGAATCTATAACTAGTGTCACAGGAATGGTTCAAACGTAGATAGTAAGAAGAGTCAGTCTTCTTGTACTTAATTTGCATTGTGGCTTTTGTATTTAATTCCGATGCAATTTCTGTGCTTCATCGTCAATAAGAAGGTCCAAGGGATACAGTAAACCTGGAGTGAAGCATCGGAATTTATAACTAGAGTCACAGGTATGGTTCAAAACATTGTCAGTAAGAAGAGTCAATCTTATTGTACTTAAGTCGGCATTGTGCCTTTTGTATTTAATTCCGATGCAATTTCTGTGTTTCATCGTCAATAAGAAGGACCAAGGGATGCAGTAAACCTGGAGTGAAGCATCGGAATCTATAACGAGTGTTACAGGGACGGTTCATAACATAGACAGTAAGATGAGTCAGTATTCTTGTACTTAAGTCGGCTTTGTGCTTTTTGTATTTATTTCCGATGCAATTTCTGTGTTTCATCGTCACTAAGAAGGTCAGAGGGGTACAGTAATTCTGAAGTTAAGCGTCGGAATCTATAACTAGTGTTACAATAATGGTTCAAAACATAGTCAGTGAGAAGAGTCAGTCTTCTTGTAGTTAAGTCGGCATTGTGCCTTTTGTATTGAATTCCGATGCAATTTCTGTGTTTCATCGTCAATAAGAAGGTCCAAGGGATACAGTAAACCTGAAGTGAAGCATCGGAATCTATAACTAGTGTCACAGGAATACTTCAAAACATAGGCAGTAGGAAGAGTCAGTCCTCTAGTACTTAAGTCGGCATTGTGGCTTTTCTATTTATTTCCGATGCATTTCTGTGTTTCATCGTCAATAAGACGGTCCGAGGGATACAGTACTCCTGAAGGGAAGCATCGGAATCTATAACCAGCGTCACAGGAATGGTTGAAAACATAGACAGTTGGAACAGTCAGTCTTCTTGTACTTAAGTTGGCATTGTGCCTTTCGTATTTAATTACGATGCAATTTCTGTGTTTCACCGTCAATAAGAAGGTCAGAGGGATACAGTAAAACTGAAGTGAAGCATCGGAATCTATAACTAGTGCCACAGGAATGGTTCAAATTATAGTCAGTAAGGAGACTCAGTCTCCTTGTCCTTAAGTCGGCATTGTGCCTCTTGTATTTAATTCCGATGCAATTTCTGTGTTTCATCGTCAATAAGAAGGTCCAAGGGATACAGTAAACCTGGAGTGAAGCATCGGAGTCTATAACTAGTGTCACAGGACTGGTTCAAAAATAGACAGTAAGAAGAAATAGTCTTCTTTTACTTAATTCGGCATTGTGCCTTTTGTATTTAATTCCGATGCAATTTCTGTGTTTCATCGTTAATAAGAAGGTCCAAGGGATACAGTAAACCTGGAGTGAAGCGTCGTAATCTATAACTAGTGTCACAGGAATGGTTCAAACGTAGATAGGAAGAAGAGTCAGTCTTCTTGTATTTAATTTGCATTGTGCCTTTTGTATTTAATTCCGATGCAATTTCTGTGCTTCATCGTCAATGAGAAGGTAGAAGGGATACAGTAAACCTGGAGTGAAGCATCGGAATTTATAACTAGTGTCAATGGAATGGTTCAAAACATAGACATTAAGAAGAGTCTGTCTTCTTGTACTTAAGTCGGCATTGTGCCTTTTGTATTTAATTCCGACGCAATTTCTTAGTTTCATCGTCAATAAGAAGTCAGAGGGATACAGTAAACCTGAAGTGATGCATCGGAATCTATAGCTAGTGTCACAGAAATGGTTCAAAACATAGTCAGTAAGAAGAGTCAGTCTCCTTGTCCTTAAGTCGGCATTGTGCCTTTTGTATTTAATTCCGACGCAATTTCTGTGTTTCATCGTCAATATGAAGGTCCAAGGGATACAGTACACCTGGAGTGAAGCATCGTAATCTATAACTAGTGTCACAGGAATGGTTCAAAACGTAGATAGTAAGAAGAGTCAGTCTTCTTGTACTTAATTTGCATTGTGCCTTTGGTATTTAATTCCGATGCAATTTCTGTGCTTCATCGTCAATAAGAAGGTCCAAGGGATACAGTAAACCTGGAGTGAAGCATCGGAATTTATAACTAGTGTCACAGGTATGGTTCAAAGCAGAGTCAGTCAGAAGAGTCAATCTTGTTGTACTTAAGTCGGCATTGAGCCTTTTGTATTTAATTCCGATGCAATTTCTGTGTTTCAACGTCAATAAGAAGGACCAAGGGATGCAGTAACCCCGGAGTGAAGCATCGGAATGTATAACTAGTGTCACAGGGATGGTTCAAATCATAGACACTAAGAAGAGTCAGACGTCTTGTACTTAAGTCGGCATTGTGCCTTTTGTATTTAATTCCGATGCAATTTCTGTGTTTCATCGTCAATAAGAAGGTCCAAGGGATACAGTAAACTTGGAGTGAAGCATCGGAGCCTATAACTAGTGTCAAAGGACTGGTTCAAAGATAGACAGTAAGAAAAGTTAGTCTTCTTGTGCTTAATTCGGCATTGTGAATTTTGTATTTAATTCCGATGCAATTTCTGTGTTTCATCGGCAATAAAAAGGTCAGAGGGATATATTAAACCTGAAGTGAAGCATCGGAATCCATAACCAGTGTCACAGGAATAGTTCAAAACATAGTAAGAAGAGTGAGTCTTCTTGTACTTAAGTCGGCATTGTGCCTTTGGTATTTAATTCCGATGCAATTTCTGTGTTTCATCGTCAATATGTAGGTCCAAGGGATACAGTAAACCTGAAGTGAAGCATCGGAATCTATAACTAGTGTCACAGGAATGGTTCAAAACATAGTCAGTAAGAAGAGTCAGTCTTCTTATACTTAAGTGGGCATTGTGCATTTTCTATTTAATTCCGATGCAAATTCTGTGTTTCATCGTCAATAAGAAGGTCCAAGGGATACGGTAAACTTGGAGTGAAGCATCGGAATCTATAACTAGTGTGACAGGAATGGTTCAAAACATAGACAGTAAGAAGAGTCAGTCTTCTTGTACTTAAGTAGACATTGTGCCTTTTGTATTTAATTCCAATGCAATTTCTGTGTTTCACTGTCAATAAGAAGGTCCAAGGGATACAGTAAACCTGGAGTGTAGCATCGGAATCTATAACTAGTGTCACAGGAATGGTTCAAAACATAGACAGTAAGAAGAGTCAGTCTTCTTGTACTTAAGTCGACATTGTGCCTTTTCTATTTAATTCCGATGCTATTTCTGTGTTTCATCGTCAATACGAAGGACAGAGGGATACAATAAACATGAAGTGAAGCATCGGAATCTATAACTAGGGTCACAGGAATGGTTCAAAACAAAGTCAGTAAGAAGAGTCAGTCTTCTTGTCCTTAAGTCGGCATTGTGCCTTTTGTATTTAATTCCGATGCAATTTCTGTGTTTCATCGTCAATAAGAAGGTCCAAGGGATACAGTAAACCTGGAGCGTAGCATCGGAATCTATAACTAGTGTCACAGGAATGGTTCAAAACATAGACAGTAAGAAGAGTCCGTCTTCGTGTACTTAAGTCGGCATTTTGCCTTTTGTATTTAATTAAGATGGAATTTCTGTGTTTGATCGTCAATAAGAAAGTCCAAGGTATACAGTAAACCGTAAGTGAAGCATCGGAATCCATAACTAGTGTCACAGGAATGGTTCAAAACATAGTGAGTAAGAAGAGTCAGTATTCTTGTACTTAAGTCGGCATTGTACCTTTTCTATTTAATTCCGATGCAAATTCTGTGTTTCATTGCCAATCTCAAGGTCCAAAGGATACAGTAAACCTGGAGTGAAGCATCTGAATCTATAACTAGTGTCAATGGAATGGTTCAAAACATAGACAGTAAGAAGAGTCAGTCTTCTTGTCCTTAAGTCGGCATTGTGCCTGTGTATTTAATTCCGATGCAATTTCTGTGTTTCATCGTCAATATGAAGGTCCAAGGGATACAGTACACCTGAAGTGAAGCATCGGAATCTATAACTAGTGTCACAGGAATGGTTCAAAACGTAGTCAGTATGAATAGTCAGTCTTCTTGTACTTATGTAATCATTGTGCATTTTATATTTAATTCTGATGCAATTTCTGTGTTTCATCGTCAATAAGAAGGTCAGAGGGATAGATTAAACCTGAAGTGAAGCATCGGAATCCATAACTAGTGTCACAGGAATGGTTCAAAACATAGTCAGTAAGAAGAGTCAGTCTTCTTGTACTTAAGTCGGCATTGTGCCTTTGGTATTTAATTCCGATGCAATTTCTGTGTTTCATCGTCAACAAGAAGGTCCAAGGGATACAGTAAACCTGGAGTGAAACATCGTAATCTATAACTAGTGTCACAGGGACGGTTCATAACATAGACAGTAAGATGAGTCAGTATTCCTTTACTTAACTCGGCATTGTGCTTTTTGTATTTATTTCCGACGCAATTTCTGTGTTTCATCGGCACTAAGAAGGTCAGAGAGGTACAGTAATCCTGAAGTTACGCATGGGAATCTATAACGAGTGTTACAATAATGGTTCAAAGCATAGTCAGTGAGAAGAGTCAGTCTTCTTGTAGTTAAGTCGGCATTGTGCCTTTTGTATTGAATTCCGATGCAATTTCTGTGTTTCATCGTCAATAAGAAGGTCCAAGGGATACAGTAAACCTGAAGTGAAGCATCGGAATCTATAACTAGTGTCACAGGAATGGTTCAAAACATAGACAGTAGGAAGAGTAAGTCTTCTAGTACTTATGTCGGCATTGTGCCTTTTCTATTTATTTCCGATGCAATTTCTGTGTTTCATCGTCAATAAGATGGTCAGAGGGATACAGTACACCTGAAGTGAAGCATCGGAATCTATAACTAGTGTCACAGGAATGGTTCAAACATAGACAGTTGGAACAGTCAGTCTTCTTGTACTTATGTTGGCATTGTGCCTTTCGTATTTATTTCCGATGCAGTTTCTGTGTTTCACCGGCAATAAGAAGGTCAGAGGGATACAGTAAAATTGAAGTGAAGCATCGGAATCTATAACTAGTGTCACAGCAATGGTACAGACATAGACAGTAAGAAGAGTCAGTCTTCTTGTACTTAAGTCGGCATTGTGCCTTTTGTATTTAATTCCGATGCAATTTCTGTGTTTCATCGTCAATATGAAGGTCCAAGGGATACAGTACACCTGGAGTGAAGCATCGTAATCTATAACTAGTGTCACAGGAATGGTTCAAAATGTAGATTGTAAGAAGAGTCAGTCTTCTTGTACTTAATTTGCATTGTGCCTTTTGTATTTAATTCCTATGCAATTTCTGTGCTTCATCGTCAATAAGAAGGTCCAAGGGATACAGTAAACCTGAAGTGAAGCATCGTAATTTGTAACTAGTGTCACAGGTATGGTTCAAAGCAGAGTCAGTCCGAAGAGTCAATCTTGTTGTACTTAAGTCGGCATTGAGCCTTTTGTATTTAATTCCGATGCAATTTCTGTGCTTCATCGTCAATACGAAGGCCCAAGGGATACAGTAAACCTGGAGTGAAGCATCGGAATTTATAACTAGTGTCACAGGTATGGTTCAAAGCAGAGTCAGTCAGAAGAGTCAATCTAGTTGTACTTAAGTCGGCATTGAGCCTTTTGTATTTAATTCCGATGCAATTTCTGTGTTTCATCGTCAATAGGAAGGACCAAGGGATGCAGTAACCCCGGAGTGAAGCATCGGAATGTATAACTAGTGTCACAGGGATGGTTCAAATCATAGACAGTAAGAAGAGTCAGACTTCTTGTACTTAAGTCGGCATTGTGCCTTTTGTATTTGATTCCGATGCAATTTCTGTGTTTCATAGTCAATAATAAGGTCCAAGGGATACAGTAAACTTGGAGTGAAGCATCGGAGCCTATAACTAGTGTCAAAGGACTGGTTCAAAAATAGACAGTAAGAAAAGTTAGTCTTCTTGTGCTTAATTCGGCATTGTACCTTTTGTATTTCATTCCGATGCAATTTCTGTGTTTCATCGTCAATAAGAAGGTCCTAATGATACAGTATACCTGGAGTGAGGCATCGGAATCTATAACTAGTGTCACAGAGACGGTTCATAACATTGACAGTAAGATGAGTCAGTATTCTTGTACTTAAGTCGGCATTGTGCTTTTTGTATTATTGTCCGATGCAATTTCTGTGTTTCATCGTCACTAATAATGTCAAAGGGGTACAGTAATTCTGAAGTTAAGCATCGGAATCTATAACTAGTGTTACAATAATGGTTCAAAGCATAGTCAATAAGAAGAGTCAGTCTTCTTGTAGTTAAGTCGGCATTGTGCCTTTTGTATTGAATTCCGATGCAATTTCTGTGTTTCATCGTCAATAAGAAGGTCCAAGGGATACAGTAAACCTGAAGTGAAGCATCGGAATCTATAACTAGCGTCACAGGAATGGTTCAAAACATAGACAGTAGGAAGAGTCAGTCTTCTAGTACTTAAGTCGGCATTGTGCCTTTTCTATTTATTTCCGATGCAATTTCTGTGTTTCATCGTCAATAAGACGGTCCGAGGGATACAGTACACCTGAAGGGAAGCATCGGAATCTATAACTAGCGTCACAGGAATGGTTCAAAACATAGACAGTTGGAACAGTCAGTCTACTTGTACTTAAGTTGGCATTGTGCCTTTCGTATTTAATTCCGATGCAATTTCTGTGTTTCATCGTCAATAAGAAGGTCAGAGGGATACAGTAAAACTGAAGTGAAGCATCGGAATCTATAACTAGTGCCACAGGAATGGTTCAAATTATAGTCAGTAAGGAGAGTCAGTCTTCTTGTCCTTAAGTCGGCATTGTGCCTCTTGTATTTAATTCCGATGCAATTTCTGTGTTTCATCGTCAATAAGAAGGTCCAAGCTATACAATAAACCTGGAGTGAAACATCGGAGTCTATAACTAGTGTCACAGGACTGGTTCAAAAATAGACAGTAAGTAGAAACAGTCTTCTTGTACTTAATTCGGCATTGTGGCTTTTGTATTTCATTCCGATGCAATTTCTGTGTTTCATCGTCATTAAGAAGGTAAGAGCGATACAGTAAACCTGAAGTGAAGCATCGGAATCCATAACTAGTGTCACAGGACTGGTTCAAAACATAGTCAGTAAGAAGAGACAATGTTCTTGTCCTTAAGTCGGCATTGTGCCTTTTATATTTAATTCCGATGCAATTTCTGTGTTTCATTGGCAATAAGAAGGTCCAACGGATACAGTAAACCTCAAGTGAAGCATCGGAATCTATAACTAGTGTCACAGGAATGGTTCAAAACAAAGTCAGTAAGAAGAGTCAGTCTTCTTGTCCTTAAGTGCGCATTGTGCCTTTTGTATTTCATTCCGATGCAATTTCTGTGTTTCATCGTCAATAAGAAGGTCCAAGTGATACAGTAAACCTGGAGTGTAGCATCGGAAACTATAACTAGTGTCAATGGAATGGTTCAAAGCATAGTCAGTAAGAGAGTCAGTCTTCTTGTACTGAAGTCGGCATTGTACTTTTTCTATTTAATTCCGATGTAATTTGTGTCTTTCATCGTCAATAACGAGGTCCAAAGGATACAGTAAACCTGGAGTGAAGCATCTGAATCTATAACTAGTGTCAATGGAATGGTTCAAAACATAGACAGTAAGAAGAGTCAGTCTTCTTGTACTTAAGTCGGCATACTGCCTTTTGTATTTAATTCCGATGCAATTTCTGTGTTTCATCGTCAATAAGAAGGTCAGAGGGATACAGTGAACCTGAAGTGATGCATCGGAAACTATAGCTACTGTCACTGGAATGGTTCAAAATATAGTCAGTAAGAAGAGTCAGTCTTCTTGTCCTTAAGTCGGCATTGTGCCTTTGTATTTAATTCCGATGCAATTTCTGTGTTTCATCGTCAATATGAAGGTCCAAGGGATACAGTACACCTGGAGTGAAGCATCGGAATCTATAACTAGTGTCACAGGAATGGTTCAAAACATAGTCAGTAAGAATAGTCAGTCTTCTTGTACTTATGTCATCATTGTGCATTTTATATTTAATTCTGATGCAATTTCTGTGTTTCATCGTCAATAAGAAGGTCAGAGGGATAGATTAAACCTGAAGTGAAGCATCGGAATCCATAACTAGTGTCACAGGGACGGTTCATAACATAGACAGTAAGATGAGTCAGTATTCTTTTCCTTAAGTCGGCATTGTGCTTTTTGTATTTATTTCCGACGCAATTTCTGTTTTTCATCGTCACTAAGAAGGTCAGAGAGGTACAGTAATCCTGAAGTTACGCATGGGAATCTATAACTAGTGTTACAATAATGGTTCAAAGCATAGTCAGTAAGAAGAGTCAGTCTTCTTGTACTTAAGTCGGCATTGTGCCTTTTGTATTGAATTCCGATGCAATTTCTGTGTTTCATCGTCAATGAGAAGGTCCAAGGGATACAGTAAACCAGAAGTGAAGCATCGGAGTCTATAACTAGTGACACAGGAATGGTTCAAAACATAGACAGTAGGAAGAGTCAGTCTTCTAGTACTTATGTCGGCATTGTACCTTTTCTATTTATTTCCGATGCAATTTCTGTGTTTCATCGTCAATAAGATGGTCAGAGGGATACAGTACACCTGAAGTGAAGCATCGGAATCTATAACTAGTGTCACAGGAATGGTTCAAACATAGACAGTTGGAACAGTCAGTCTTCTTGTACTTATGTTGGCATTGTGCCTTTCGTATTTATTTCCGATGCAGTTGCTGTGTTTCACCGGCAATAAGAAGGTCAGAGGGATACAGTAAAATTGAAGTGAAGCATCGGAATCTATAACTAGTGTCACAGCAATGGTACAAACATAGACAGTAAGAAGAGTCAGTCTTCTTGTACTTAAGTCGGCATTGTGCCTTTTGTATTTAATTCCGATGCAATTTCTGTGTTTCATCGTCAATATGAAGGTCCAAGGGATACAGTACACCTGGAGTGAAGCATCGTAATCTATAACTAGTGTCACAGGAATATTTCAAAACGTAGATAGTAAGAAGAGTCAGTCTTCTTGTACTAAATTTGCGTTGTGCCTTTTGTATTTAATTCCGATGCAATATCTGTGCTTCATCGTCAATAAGAAGGTCCAAGGGATACAGTAAACCTGGAGTGAAGCATCGGAATTTATAACTAGTGTCACAGGTATGGTTCAAAGCAGAGTCAGTCAGAAGAGTCAATCTTGTTGTACTTAAGTCGGCATTGAGCCTTTTGTATTTAATTCCGATGCAATTTCTGTGTTTCATCGTCAATAAGAAGGACCAAGGGATGCAGTAACCCCGGAGTGAAGCATCGGAATGTATAACTATTGTCACAGGGATGGTTCAAATCATAGACAGTAAGAAGAGTCAGACTTCTTGTACTTAAGTCGGCATTGTGCCTTTTGTATTTGATTCCGATGCAATTTCTGTGTTTCATAGGCAATAATAAGGTCCAAGGGATACAGTAAACTTGGAGTGAAGCATCGGAGCCTATAACTAGTGTCAAAGGACTGGTTCAAAATTAGACAGTAAGAAAAGTTGGTCTTCTTGTGCTTAATTCGGCATTGTACCTTTTGTATTTCATTCCGATGCAATTTCTGTGTTTCATCGGCAATAAAAAGGTCAGAGGGATAGATTAAACCTGAAGTGAAGCATCGGAATCCATAACTAGTGTCACAGGAATAGTTAAAACATAGTAAGGAGAGTGAGTCTTCTTGTACTTAAGTCGGCATTGTGCCTTTGGTATTTAATTCCGATGCAATTTCTGTGTTTCATCGTCAATAAGAAGGTCCTAATGATACAGTAAACCTGGAGTGAGGCATCGGAATCTATAACTAGTGTCACAGGGACGGTTCATAACATTGACAGTAAGATGAGTCAGTATTCTTGTACTTAATTCGGCATTGTGCTTTTTGTATTATTTTCCGATGCAATTTCTGTGTTTCATCGTCACTAAGAATGTCAAAGGGGTACAGTAATTCCGAAGTTAAGCATCGGAATCTATAACTAGTGTTACAATAATGGTTCAAAGCATAGTCAATAAGAAGAGTCAGTCTTCTTGTAGTTAAGTCGGCATTGTGCCTTTTGTATTGAATTCCGATGCAATTTCTGTGTTTCATCGTCAATAAGAAGGTCCAAGGGATACAGTAAACCTGAAGTGAAGCATCGGAATCTATAACTATTGTCACAGGAATGGTTCAAAACATAGACAGTAGGAAGAGTCAGTCTTCTAGTACTTAAGTCGGCATTGTGCCTTTTCTATTTATTTCCGATGCTATTTCTGTGTTTCATCGTCAATAAGACGGTCCGAGGGATACAGTACACCTGAAGGGAAGCATCGGAATCTATAACTAGCGTCACAGGAATGGTTCAAAACATAGACAGTTGGAACAGTCAGTCTTCTTGTACTTAAGTTGGCATTGTGCCTTTCGTATTTAATTCCGATGCAATTTCTGTGTTTCATCGTCAATAAGAAGGTCAGAGGGATACAGTAAAACTGAAGTGAAGCATCGGAATCTATAACTAGTGCCACAGGAATGGTTCAAATTATAGTCAGTAAGGAGAGTCAGTCTTCTTGTAGTTAAGTCGGCATTGTGCCTTTTGTATTGAATTCCGATGCAATTTCTGTGTTTCATCGTCAATAAGAAGGTCCAAGGGATACAGTAAACCTGAAGTGAAGCATCGGAATCTATAACTATTGTCACAGGAATGGTTCAAAACATAGACAGTGGGAAGAGTCAGTCTTCTAGTACTTAAGTCGGCATTGTGCCTTTTCTATTTATTTCCGATGCAATTTCTGTGTTTCATCGTCAATAAGAAGGTCCAAGCTATACAGTAAACTTGGAGTGAAGCATCGGAGTCTATAACTAGTGTCACAGGACTGGTTCAAAAATAGACAGTAAGTAGAAACAGTCTTCTTGTACTTAATTCGGCATTGTGGCTTTTGTATTTCATTCCGATGCAATTTCTGTGTTTCATCGTCATTAAGAAGGTCAGAGCGATACAGTAAACCTGAAGTGAAGCATCGGAATCCATAACTAGTGTCACAGGACTGGTTCAAAACATAGTCAGTAAGAATTGACAATGTTCTTGTCCTTAAGTCGGCATTGTGCCTTTTATATTTATTTCCGATGCAATTTCTGTGTTTCATTGTCAATAAGAAGGTCCAACGGATACAGTAAACCTCAAGTGAAGCATCGGAATCTATAACTAGTGTCACAGGAATAGTTCAAAACAAAGTCAGTAAGAAGAGTCAGTCTTCTTGTCCTTAAGTGCGCATTGTGCCTTTTGTATTTCATTCCGATGCAATTTCTGTGTTTCATCGTCAATAAGAAGGTCCAAGTGATACAGTAAACCTGGAGTGTACCATCGGAATCTATAACTAGTGTCAATGGAATGGTTCAAAACATAGTCAGTAAGAGAGTCAGTCTTCTTGTACTGAAGTCGGCATTGTACTTTTTCTATTTAATTCCGATGTAATTTGTGTGTTTCATCGTCAATAACAAGGTCCAAAGGATACAGTAAACCTGGAGTGAAGCATCTGAATCTATAACTAGTGTCAATGGAATGGTTCAAAACATAGACAGTAAGAAGAGTCAGTCTTCTTGTACTTAAGTCGGCATTCTGCCTTTTGTATTTAATTCCGATGCAATTTCTGTGTTTCATCGTCAATAAGAAGGTCAGAGGGATACAGTAAACCTGAAGTGATGCATCGGAAACTATAGCTACTGTCACAGGAATGGTTCAAAATATAGTCAGTAAAAAGAGTCAGTCTTCTTGTCCTTAAGTCGGCATTGTGCCTTTGTATTTAATTCCGATGCAATTTCTGTGTTTCATCGTCAATATGAAGGTCCAAGGGATACAGTACACCTGGAGTGAAGCATCGGAATCTATAACTAGTGTCACAGGAATGGTTCAAAACATAGTCAGTAAGAATAGTCAGTCTTCTTGTACTTATGTCATCATTGTGCATTTTATATTTAATTCTGATGCAATTTCTGTGTTTCATCGTCAATAAGAAGGTCAGAGGGACAGATTAAACCTGAAGTGAAGCATCGGAATCCATAACTAGTGTCACAGGAATAGTTCAAAACATAGTAAGAAGAGTGAGTCTTCTTGTACTTAAGTCGGCATTGTGCCTTTGGTATTTAATTCCGATGCAATTTCTGTGTTTCATCGTCAATAAGAAGGTCCTAGGGATACAGTAAACCTGGAGTGAGGCATCGGAATCTATAACTAGTGTCACAGGGACGGTTCATAACATTGACAGTAAGATGAGTCAGTATTCTTGTACTTAAGTCGGCATTGTGCTTTTTGTATTATTTTCCGATGCAATTTCTGTGTTTCATCGTCACTAAGAATGTCAAAGGGGTACAGTAATTCTGAAGTTAAGCATCGGAATCTATAACTAGTGTTACAATAATGGTTCAAAGCATAGTCAATAAGAAGAGTCAGTCTTCTTGTAGTTAAGTCGGCATTGTCCCTTTTGTATTGAATTCCGATGCAATTTCTGTGTTTCATCGTCAATAAGAAGGTCCAAGGGATACAGTAAACCTGAAGTGAAGCATCGGAATCTATAAGTAATGTCACAGGAATGGTTCAAAACATAGACAGTAGGAAGAGTCAGTCTTCTAGTACTTAATTCGGCATTGTGCCTTTTCTATTTATTTCCGATGCAATTTCTGTGTTTCATCGTCAATAAGACGGTCCGAGGGATACAGTACACCTGAAGGGAAGCATCGGAATCTATAACTAGCGTCACAGGATTGGTTCAAAACATAGACAGTTGGAACAGTCAGTCTTCTTGTACTTAAGTTGGCATTGTGCCTTTCGTATTTAATTCCGATGCAATTTCTGTGTTTCATCGTCAATAAGAAGGTCAGAGGGATACAGTAAAACTGAAGTGAAGCATCGGAATCTATAACTAGTGCCACAGGAATGGTTCAAATTATAGTCAGTAAGGAGAGTCAGTCTTCTTGTCCTTAAGTCGGCATTGTGCCTCTTGTATTTAATTCCGATGCAATTTCTGTGTTTCATCGTCAATAAGAAGGTCCAAGCTATACAGTAAACCTGGAGTGAAGCATCGGAGTCTATAACTAGTGTCACAGGACTGGTTCAAAAATAGACAGTAAGAAGAAACAGTCTTCTTGTACTTAATTCGGCATTGTGGCTTTTGTATTTCATTCCGATGCAATTTCTGTGTTTCATCGTCATTAAGAAGGTCAGAGCGTTACAGTAAACCTGAAGTGAAGCATCGGAATCCATAACTAGTGTCACAGGACTGGTTCAAAACATAGTCAGTAAGAAGAGTCAATGTTCTTGTCCTTAAGTCGGCATTGTGCCTTTTATATTTAATTCCGATGCAATTTCTGTGTTCCATTGTAATTAAGAAGGTCCAACGGATACAGTAAACCTCAAGTGAAGCATCGGAATCTATAACTAGTGTCACAGGAATGGTTCAAAACAAAGTCAGTAAGAAGAGTCAGTCTTCTTGTCCTTAAGTGCGCATTGTGCCTTTTGTATTTCATTCCGATGCAATTTCTGTGTTTCATCGTCAATAAGAAGGTCCAAGGGATACAGTAAACCTGGAGTGTAGCATCGGAATCTATAACTAATGTCAATGGAATGGTTCAAAACATAGTCAGTAAGAGAGTCAGTCTTCTTGTACTTAAGTCATCATTGTGCATTTTCTATTTAATTCTGATACATTTTCTGTGTTTCATCGTCAATAAGAAGGTCAGAGTAATAGATTAAACCTGAAGTGAAGCATCGGAATCCATAACTAGTGTCTCAGGAATGGTTCAAAACATAGTCAGTAAGAAGAGTCTGTCTTCTTGTACTTAAGTCGGCATTGTGCCTTTGGTATTTAATTCCGATGCAATTTCTGTGTTTCATCGTCAACAAGAAGGTCCAAGGGATACAGTAAACCTGGAGTGAAGCATCGGAATCTATAACTAGTGTCACAGGGACGGTTCATAACATAGACAGTAAGATGAGTCAGTATTCTTGTACTTAAGTCGGCATTGTGCCTTTTGTATTTAATTCCGATGCAATTTGTGTGTTTCATCGTCAATAACAAGGTCCAAAGGATACAGTAAACCTGGAGTGAAGCATCTGAATCTATAACTAGTGTCAATGGAATGGTTCAAAACATAGACAGTAAGAAGAGTCAGTCTTCTTGTACTTAAGTCAGCATTGTGCCTTTTGTATTTAATTCCGATGCAATTTCTGTGTTTCATTGTCAATATGAAGGTCCAAGGGATACAGTAAATCTGGAGTGAAGCATCGGAATCTATAACTAGTGTCACAGGAATGGTTCAAAACATTGTCAGTAAGAATAGTCAGTCTTCTTGTACTTAAGTCATCATTGTGCATTTTCTATTTAATTCTGATGCATTTTCTGTGTTTCATCGTCAATAAGAAGGTCAGAGTAATAGATTAAACCTGAAGTGAAGCATCGGAATCCATAACTAGTGTCTCAGGAATGGTTCAAAACATAGTCAGTAAGAAGAGTCTGTCTTCTTGTACTTAAGTTGGCATTGTGCCTTTGGTATTTAATTCCGATGCAATTTCTGTGTTTCATCGTCAACAAGAAGGTCCAACGGATACAGTAAACCTGGAGTGAAGCATCTGAATCTATAACTAGTGTCACAGGAATGGTTCAAAACATAGACAGTAAGAAGAGTCAGTCTTCTTGTACTTAAGTCTGCATTGTGCCTTTTGTATTTAATTCCGATGCAATTTCTGTGTTTCATTGTCAATATGAAGGTCCAAGGGATACAGTAAATCTGGAGTGAAGCATCGGAATCTATAACTAGTGTCTCAGGAATGGTTCAAAACATAGTCAGTAAGAAGAGTCTGTCTTCTTGTAATTAAGTCGGCATTGTGTCTTTTGTATTTAATTCCGATGCAATTTCTGTGTTTCATCGTCAATAATAAGGTCAGAGGGATACAGTAAAACTGAAGTGAAGCATCGGAATCTATAACTAGTGCCACAGAAATGGTTCAAATTACAGTCAGTAAGAAGAGTCAGTCTTCTTGTCCTTAAGTCTGCATTGTGCCTCTTGTATTTAATTCCGATGCAATTTCTGTGTTTCATCGTCAATAAGAAGGTCCAAGGGATAGAGTAAACCTGGAGTGAAGCATCGGAATCTGTAACTAGTGTCACAGTAATATTTCAAAACATAGACAGTAAGAAGAGTCAGACGTCTTGTACTTAAGTCGGCATTGTGCCTTTTGTGTTTAATTCTGATGCAATTTCTGTGTTTCATCGTCAATAAGATGGTCCAAGGGATACGGTCAACCTGAAGTGAAGCATCGGAATCTATAACTAGTGTCACTGGAATGGTTCAAAATGTAGACAGTAAGAAGAGTCAGTCTTCTTGTACTTAAGTCGGCATTGTGCCTTTTGTATTTATTTCCGATGCAATTTCTGTGATTCATCGTCAATAAGAAGGCCCAAGGGATACAGTAAACCAGAAGTGAAGAATCGGACTCTATAACTAGTGTCACAGAAATGGTTCAAAGCATAGACAGTAGAAGAGTCTGTCTTCTTGTACTTATGTCCTCATTGTGCCTTTTGTATTTAATTCCGATGCAATTTCTGTGTTTCATCGTCAATAAGACGGTCCATGGGAAACACTAAACCTGAAGTGAAGCATCGGAATCTATAACTAGTGTCACAGGAAAGGTTTAAAGCACAGTCAGTAAGAAGAGTCAGTCCTCTTGTCCTTAAGTCGGCATTGTGCCTTTTGTATTACGATCCGATGCAATTTCTGTGTTTCATCGGCAATAAGGTCAGAGGGATACAGTAAACCTGAAGTGAAGCATCGGAATCTATAACTAGTGTCACAGGAATGGTTCAAAACATAGACTGTAGGAAGATTCAGTCTTCTTGTACTTAAGTCGGCATTGTGCCTTTTGTATTTAATTCTCATGCAATTTCTGTGTTTCATCGTCAATAAGAAGGTCAGAGGGATACAGTAAACCTGAAGTGAAGCATCGGAATCCCAAACTAGTGTCACAGGATTGGTTGAAATCATAGACAGAAGGAAGAGTCAGTCTTCTTGTACTTAAGTCGGCTTTGTGCCTTTTCTATTTAATTCCAATGCAATTACTGTGTTTCATCGTGAATAAGAAGGTCCAAGGTATACAGTAAACCTGAAGTGAAGCATCGGAATCTATAACTAGTGTCACTGGAATGGTTCAAAACATAGTCAGTAAGAAGAGTCAGTCTTCTTATACTTAAGTGGGCATTGTGAATTTTCTATTTAATTCCGATGTAAATTCTGTGTTTCATCGTCAATAACAAGGTCCAAGGGATACGGTAAACCTGGAGTGAAGCATCGGAATCTATAACTAGTGTGACAGTAATGGTTCAAATCATAGACAGTAAGAAGAGTCAGTCTTCTTGTACTTAAGTCGACATTGTGCCTTTTGTATTTAATTCCGATGCAATTTCTGTGTTTCATTGTCAATAAGAAGGTAGAACGGATACAGTAAACCTCAAGTGAAGCATCGGAATCTATAACTAGTGTCACAGGAATGGTTCAAAACAAAGTCAGTAAGAAGAGTCAGTCTTCTTGTCCTTAAACCGGCATTGTGCATTTTCTATTTAATTCCGATGCAATTTCTGTGTTTCATCGTAAATAAGAAGGTCCAAGGGATACAGTAAACCTGGAGTGAAGCATCGGAATCTATAAGTAGTGTCACAGTAATGGTTCAAATCATAGACAGTAAGAAGAGTCAGTCTTCTTGTCCTTAAGTCGGCATTGTGCCTCTTGTATTTAATTCCGATGCAATTTCTGTGTTTCATAGTCAATAAGAAGGTCCAAGGGATACAGTAAACCTGGAGTGAAGCATCGGAATCTATAAGTAGTGTCACAGTAATTGTTCAAATCATAGACAGTAAGAAGAGTCAGTCTTCTTGTACTTAAGTCGACATTGTGCCTTTTGTATTTAATTCCGATGCAATTTCTGTGTTTCATTGTCAATAAGAAGGTAGAACGGATACAGTAAACCTCAAGTGAAGCATCGGAATCTATAACTAGTGTCACAGGAATGGTTCAAAACAAAGTCAGTAAGAAGAGTCAGTCTTCTTGTCCTTAAACCGGCATTGTGCTTTTTCTATTTAATTCCGATGCAATTTCTGTGTTTCATCATCAAAGAGGAGGTCCAAGGGATACAGTAAACCTGGAGTGAAGCATCGGAGTCTATAACTAGTGTCAGAGGAATGGTTCGAAACATAGACAGTAAGAAAAGTCAGTCCTCTTGTACTTAAGTTGGCATTGTGCCTTTCGTATTTAATTCCGATGCAATTTCTGTGCTTCACCGGCAATACGAAGGTCGGAGGGATACAGTAAAAATGAAGTGAAGCATCGGAATCTATAACTAGTGTCACAGGAATGGTTCAAACATGGAAAGTAAGAAGAGTCAGTCTTCTTGTACTTAAGTCGGCATTGTGCCTTTTGTATTTAATTTCGATGCAATTTCTTTGTTTCATCGTCAATAAGAAGGTCCTAGGGATACAGTAAACCTGGAGTGAAGCATCGGAATCTATAACTAGTGTCACAGTAATGGTTCAAAACATAGACAGTAAGAAGAGTCAGACGTCTCGCACTTAAGTCGGCATTGTGCCTTTTGTATTTAATTCCGATGCAATTTCTGTGATTCATCGTCCATAAGAAGGCCCACGGGATACAGTAAACCAGAAGTGAAGAATCGGAATTTATAGCTAGTGTCACAGGAATGGTTCAAAACATAGTCAGTAAGAAGAGTCAATCTTCTTGTACTTATGTCGTCATTGTGCTCTTTGTTTTTAATTCCGTTGCAATTTCTGTGTTTCATCGTCAATAACAAGGGCCAAGGGATGCAGTAAACCTGGAGTGAGGCATCAGAATCTATAACTAGTGTCACAGGGATGGTTCAAATCATAGACAGTAAGAAGAGTCAGTATTCTTGTACTTAGGTCGGCATTGTGCCTTTTGTATTTAATTCCAATGCAATTTCTGTGTTTCATCGTCAATAAGAAGGTCAGAGGGATACAATAAACCTGAAGTGAAGCATCGGAATATATAACTAGTCTCACAGGAATGGTTCAAAGCATAGTCAGTAAGAAGAGTCAGTCTTCTTGTAGTTAAGTCGGCATTGTGCCTTTTGTACTGAATTCCGATGCAATTTCTGTGTTTCATCGTCAATAAGAAGGTCCACGGGATACAGTAAACCTGTAGTGAAGCATCGGAATCTATACCTAGTGTCACAGGAATGGTTCAAAACATAGGCAGTTGGAACAGTCAGTCTTCTTGTACTTAAGTTGGCATTCTGCCTTTCGTACTTAATTCCGATGCACTTTCTGTGTTTCACCGGCAATAAGAAGGTCGGAGGGATACAGTAAAAATGAAGTGAAGCATCGGAATCTATAACTAGTGTCACAGGAATGGTTCAAACATGGACAGTAAGAAGAGTCAGTCTTCTTGTACTTAAGTCGGCATTGCGCCTTTTGTATTTAATTTCGATGCAATTTCTTTGTTTCATCGTCAATAAGAAGGTCCTAGGGATACAGTAAACCTGGAGTGAAGCATCGGAATCTATAACTAGTGTCACAGTAATGGTTCAAAACATAGACAGTAAGAAGAGTCAGACGTCTCGTACTTAAGTCGGCATTGTGCCTTTTGTATTTAATTCCGATGCAATTTCTGTTTTTCATCGTCAATAAGAAGGTCCAAGGGATGCAGTCAACCTGAAGTGAAGCTTCGGAATCTATAACTAGAGTCACTGGAATGGTTCAAAATGTAGACAGTAAGAAGAGTCAGTCTTCTTGTCCTTAAGTCGGCATTGTGCTTTTGTATATAGATCCGATGCAATTTCTGCGTTTCATCGGCAAAAAGGTCAGAGGGATACAGTAAACCTGAAGTGAAACATCAGAATCTATAACTAGTGTCACAGGAATGGTTCATAACATAGACAGCAGGAAGAGTCAGTCTTCTTGTACTTAAGTCGGCATTGTGCCTTTTCTATTTAATTCCAATGCAATTTCTGTGTTTCATCGTCAATAAGAAGGTCCAAGGTATACAGTAAACCTGAAGTGGAGCATCGAAATATATAACTAGTGTCACAGGAATGGTTTAAAGCATAGTCAGTAAGAAGAGTCAGTCTTCTTATACTTAAGTGGGCATTGTGAATTTTCTATTTAATTCCGATGCAATTTCTGTGTTTCATCGTCAATAAGAGGGACCGAGGGATACAATAAACCTGAAGTGAAGCATCGGAATCTATAACTAGTGTCACAGGAATGGTTCAAACATAATCAGTAAGAACAGACAGTCTTCTTGTCCTTAAGTCGGCATTGTGCATTTTGTATTTAATTCCGATGCAATATCTGTGTTTCATCGTCAATAAGAAGGTCCAAGGTATACAGTAAACCTTAAGTGAAGCATCGGAATCTATAACTAGTGTCACAGGAATGGTTCAAAACATAGTCAGTAACAAGAGTCAGTCTTCTTGTACTTAAGTCGGCATTGTGCCTTTTGTGTTTCATTCCGATGCAATTTCTGTGTTTCATCGTCAATAAGAATTTCCAAGAAATACAGTAAACCTGGAGTGAAGCATCGGAATCTATAACTAGTGTCACAGGAATGGTTCAAAACATAGACAGTAAGAAGAGTCGGTCTTCTTGTACTTAAGTCGACATTGTGCATATTCAATTTAATTCCGATGCAATTTCTGTGTTTCATCGTCAATAAGAAGGTCAGAGGGATACAATGAACCTGGAGTGTAGCATCGGAATTTATAACTAGTGTCACAGGAATGGTTCAAATCTTAGACAGTAAGAAGAGGCAGTCCTCGTGTACTTATGTCTGCATTTTGCCTTTTGTATTTAATTCCGATGCAATTTCTGTGTTTCATCGTCAATAAGAAGGTCCAAGGGATACAGTAAACCTGAGGTGAAGCATCGGATTCTATAACTAGTGTCACAGGAACGGTTCAAAACATAGTCAGTAAGAAGAGTCAGTCTTCTTGTACTTAAGTCGGCATTGTACGTTTTCTATTTAATTCCGATGCAATTTCTGTGTTTCATCGCCAATAACAAGGTCCAAGGGATACAGTAAACCTGGAGTGAAGCATCGGAATCTATAACTAGTGTCAATGGAATGGTTCAAAACATAGACAGTAAGAAGCGTCAGTCTTCTTGTACTTAAGTCGGCATTGTGCCTTTTGTATTTAATTCCGATGTGATTTCTGTGTTTCATCGTCAATAAGAAGGTCCAAAGGATACAGTAAACCTGGAGTGAAGCATTGGAATCTATAACTAGTGTCACAGGAATGGTTCAAAGCATAGACAGTAAGAAGAGTCAGTCATCTTGTACTTAATTCTGCATTGTGCCTTTTGTATTTAATTCCGATGCAATTTCTGTGTTTCATTGTCAATCAGAAGGTCCAAGGGATACAGTAAACCTGAAGTGAAGCATCGGAATTTGTAACTAGTGTCACAGGGATAGTTCAAATCATAGTCAGTAAGAAGAGTCAGTCTTCTTGTACTTAAGTCGGCATTGTGCCTTTTGTATTCAATTCCGATGATATTTCTGTGTTTTATCGTCAATAAGAAGGACCAAGGGATACAGTAAACCTGGAGTGAAGCATCGGAATCTATAACTAGTGTCACAGGGATGGCTCAAAACATAGACAGTAAGAAGAGTCAGTCTTCTTGTACATAAGTTGGCATTGTGCTTTTGTATTTAATTCCGATGCAATTTCAGTGTTTCATCGTCAATAAGAAGGTCAGAGAGATGCAGTAATCCTAAAGTGAAGCATCGAAATCTATAACTAGTGTCACAGGACTGGTTCAAAAATTGACAGTAAGATGGGTCAGTCTTCTTGTACTTAATTCGGCATTGTGCCTTTTGTGTTTAATTCCGTTGCCATTTCTGTGTTTCATCGTCAATAATAAGGTCAGAGGGATACAGTAAACCTGAAGTGAAATATCGGAATCCATAACTAGTGCCACAGGAATGGTTCAAAACATGGTCAGTAAGAAGAGTCAGTCTTCTTGTACTTAAGTCGGCATTGTGCCTTTTGTATTTAATTCCGATGCAATTTCTGTGTTTCATCGACAATAAGAAGGTCCAAGGGATACAGTAAACTTGAAGTAAACAATCGGAATCTACAACTAGTGTCACAGGAATGGTTCAAAGCATAGTCAGTAAGAAGAGTCAGTCTTCTTGTACTTAAGTTGGCATTGTGCCTTTCGTATGTAATTCCGAAGGAAATTCTGTGTTTCATCGTCAATAAGAAGGTCCAAGGGATACAGTAAACCTGGAGTAAAGCATCGGAATCTATAACTAGTGTCACAGGAATGGTTCAAAACATAGACAGTAAGGAGAGTCAGTCTTCTTGTACTTATTTCGACATTGTGCCTTTTATATTTAATTCCGATGCAATTTCTGTGTTTCGTCGTCAATAAGAGGGTCATAGGGATACAATAAACCTGAAGTGAAGCATCGGAATCTATAACTAGTGTCACAGGAATGGTTCAAAGCATAGTCAGTAAGAACAGTCAGTCTTCTTGTCCTTAAGTCGCATTGTGCATTTTGTATTTAATTCCGATGCAATTTCTGTGTTTCATCGTCAATAAGAAGGTCAGAGGGATAGAATAAACCTGGAGTGTAGCATCGGAATTTATAACTAGTGTCACAGGAATGGTTCAAATCTTAAACAGTAAGAAGAGACAGTCCTCGTGTACTTAAGTCGACATTTTGCCTTTTGTATTTAATTCCGATGCAATTTCTGTGTTTCATCGTCAATAAGAAGGTCCAAGGGATACAGTAAACCTGAGGTGAAGCATCGGAATCCATAACTAGTATCACAGGAATGGTTCAAAACATAGTCAGTAAGAAGAGTCAGTGTTCTTGTACTTAAGTCGGCATTGTACGTTTTCTATTTAATTCCGATGCAATTTCTGTGTTTCATCGCCAATAACAAGGTCCAAGGGATACAGTAAACCTGGAGTGAAGCATCGGAATCTATAACTAGTGTCAATGGAATGGTTCAAAACATAGACAGTAAGAAGCGTCAGTCTTCTTGTACTTAAGGCGGCATGGTGCCTTTTGTATTTAATTCCGATGCGATTTCTGTGTTTCATCGTCAATAAGAAGGTCCAAGGGATACAGTAAACCTGGAGTGAAGCATCGGAATTTGTAACTAGTGTCACAAGAATGGTTCAAATCATACTCAGTAAGAAGAGTCAGTCTTCTTGTACTTATGTCGGCATTGTGCCTTTTGTATTTAATTCCGATGATATTTCTGTGTTTTATCGTCAATAAGAAGGACCAAGGGATACAGTAAACCTGGAGTGAAGCATCGGAATCTATAACTAGTGTCACAGGGATGGCTCAAAACATAGACAGTAAGAACAGTCAGTCTTCTTGTACATAAGTTGGCATTGTGCTTTTGTATTTAATTCCGATGATATTTCTGTGTTTCATCGTCAAATAGAAGGTCCACGGGATACAGTAAACCTGTAGTGAAGCATCGGAATCTATAACTAGTGTTACAGGAATGGTTCAAAACATAGACAGTAGGAAGATTCAGTCATCTAGTACTTAAGTCGGCATTGTGCCTTTTCTATATATTTCCGATGCAATTTCTGTGTTTCATCGTCAATAAGACGGTCAGAGAGATACAGTACACCAGAAGTGAAGCATCAGAATCTATAACTAGTGTCACAGGAATGGTTCAAATCATAGGCAGTTGGAACAGTCAGTCTTCTTGTACTTAAGTTGGCATTCTGCCTTTCGTATTTAATTCCGATGCAATTTCTGTGTTTCACCGGCAATAAGAAGGTCGGAGGGATACAGTAAAAATGAAGTGAAGCATCGGAATCTATAACTAGTGTCACAGGAATGGTTCAAACATGGACAGTATGAAGAGTCAGTCTTCTTGTTCTTAAGTCGGCATTGCGCCTTTTGTATTTAATTTCGATGCAATTACTTTGTTTCATCGTCAATAAGAAGGTCCTGGGGATACAGTAAACCTGGAGTGAAGCTTCGGAATCTATAACTAGTGTCACAGTAATGGTTCAAAACATAGACAGTAAGAAGAGTCAGACGTCTCGTACTTAAGTCGGCATTGTGCCTTTTGTATTTAATTCCGATGCAATTTCTGTGTTTCATCGTCAATAAGAAGGTCCAAGGGATACAGTCAACCTGAATTGAAGCTTCGTAATCTATAACTAGAGTCACTGGAATGGTTCAAAATGTAGACAGTAAGAAGAGTCAGTCATCTTGTCCTTAAGTCGGCATTGTGCTTTTTGTATATAGATCCGATGCAATTTCTGTGTTTCATCAGCAATAAGGTCAAAGGGATACAGTAAACCTGAAGTGAAACATCGGAATCTATAACTAGTGTCAAAGGAATGGTTCAAAACATAGACAGCAGGAAGAGTCAGTCTTCATGTACTTAAGTCGGCATTGTGCCTTTTCTATTTAACCTCCAATGCAATTTCTGTGTTTCATCGTCAATAAGAGGGTCCAAGGTATACAGTAAACCTAAAGTGGAGCATCGAAATATATAACTAGTGTCACAGGAATGGTTTAAAAACATAGTCAGTAAGAAGAGTCAGTCTTCTTATACTTAAGTGGGCATTGTGAATTTTCTATTTAATTCCGATGCAATTTCTGTGTTTCGTCGTCAATAAGAGGGACAGAGGGGTACAATAAACCTGAAGTGAAGCATCGGAATCTATAACTAGTCTCACAGGAATGGTTCAAAGCATAGTCAGTAAGAAGAGTCAGTCTTCTTGTAGTTAAGTCGGCATTCTGCCTTTTGTACTGAATTCCGATGCAATTTCTGTGTTTCATCGTCAATAAGAAGGTCCACGGGATACAGTAAACCTGTAGTGAAGCATCGGAATCTATAACTAGTGTCACAGGAATGGTTCAAAACATAGTCAGTAACAAGAGTCAGTCTTCTTGTACTTAAGTCGGCATTGTGCCTTTTCTATTTAATTCCGATGCAATTTCTGTGTTTCATCGTCAATAAGAATTTCCAAGAAATACAGTAAACCTGGAGTGAAGCATCGGAATCTATAACTAGTGTCACAGGAATGGTTCAAAACATAGACAGTAAGAAGAGTCGGTCTTCTTGTACTTAAGTCGACATTGTGCATATTCAATTTAATTCCGATGCAATTTCTGTGTTTCGTCGTCAATAAGAAGGTCAGAGGGATACAATGAACCTGGAGTGTAGCATCGGAATTTATAACTAGTGTCACAGGAATGGTTCAAATCTTAGACAGTAAGAAGAGGCAGTCCTCGTGTACTTATGTCTGCATTTTGCCCTTTTGTATTTAATTCCGATGCAATTTCTGTGTTTCATCGTCAATAAGAAGGTCCAAGTGATACAGTAAACCTGAAGTGAAGCATCGGAATCCTATAACTAGTGTCACAGGAACGGTTCAAAACATAGTCAGTAAGAAGAGTCAGTCTTCTTGTACTTAAGTCGGCATTGTACGTTTTCTATTAATTCCGATGTAATTTCTGTGTTTCATCGCCAATAACAAGGTCCAAGGGATACAGTAAACTTGGAGTGAAGCATCGGAATCTATAACTAGTGTCAATGGAATGGTTCAAAACATAGACAGTAAGAAGCGTCAGTCTTCTTGTACTTAAGTCGGCATTGTGCCTTTTGTATTTAATTCCGATGTGATTTCTGTGTTTCATCGTCAATAAGAAGGTCCAAGGGATACAGTAAACCTGGAGTGAAGCATCGGAATCTATAATTAGTGTCACAGGAATGGTTCAAAACATAGACAGCAAGAAGAGTCAGTCATCTTGTACTTAATTCTGCATTGTGCCTTTTGTATTTAATTCCGATGCAATTTCTGTGTTTCATTGTCAATCAGAAGGTCCAAGGGATACAGTAAACCTGAAGTGAAGCATCGGAATTTGTAACTAGTGTCACAGGGATAGTTCAAATCATAGTCAGTAAGAAGAGTCAGTCTTCTTGTACTTAAGTCGGCATTGTGCCTTTTGTATTCAATTCCGATGATATTTCTGTGTTTTATCGTCAATAAGAAGGACCAAGGGATACAGTAAACCTGGAGTGAAGCATCGGAATCTATAACTAGTGTCACAGGGATGGCTCAAAACATAGACAGTAAGAAGAGTCAGTCTTCTTGTACATAAGTTGGCATTGTGCTTATGTATTTAATTCCGATGCAATTTCAGTGTTTCATCGTCAATAAGAAGGTCAGAGAGATGCAGTAATCCTAAAGTGAAGCACTCGAAATCTATAACTAGTGTCACAGGACTGGTTCAAAAATTGACAGTAAGATGGTCAGTCTTCTTGTACTTAATTCGGCATTGTGCCTTTTGTGTTTAATTCCGTTGCCATTTCTGTGTTTCATCGTCAATAATAAGGTCAGAGGGATACAGTAAACCTGAAGTGAAACATCGGAATCCATAACTAGTGCCACAGGAATGGTTCAATACATAGTCAGTAAGAAGAGTCAGTCTTCTTGTACTTAAGTTGGCATTGTGCCTTTCGTATGTAATTCCGAAGGAAATTCTGTGTTTCATCGTCAATAAGAAGGTCCAAGGGATACAGTAAACCTGGAGTAAAGCATCGGAATCTATAACTAGTGTCACAGGAATGGTTCAAAACATAGACAGTAAGGAGAGTCAGTTTTCTTGTACTTAAGTCGACATTGTGCCTTTTATATTTAATTCCGATGCAATTTCTGTGTTTCGTCGTCAATAAGAGGGTCATAGGGATACAATAAACCTGAAGTGAAGCATCGGAATCTATAACTAGTGTCACAGGAATGGTTCAAAGCATAGTCAGTAAGAACAGTCAGTCTTCTTGTCCTTAAGTCGCATTGTGCATTTTGTATTTAATTCCGATGCAATCTCTGTGTTTCATCGTCAATAAGAAGGTCCAAGGTATACAGTAAACCTTAAGTGAAGCATCGGAATCTATAACTAGTGTCACAGGAATGGTTCAAAACATAGTCAGTAACAAGAGTCAGTCTTCTTGTACTTAAGTCGGCATTGTGCCTTTTCTATTTAATTCCGATGCAATTTCTGTGTTTCATAGTCAATAAGAAGGTCAGAGGGATAGAATAAACCTGGAGTGTAGCATCGGAATTTATAACTAGTGTCACAGGAATGGTTCAAATCTTAAACGGTAAGAAGAGACAGTCCTCGTGTACTTAAGTCGGCATTTTGCCTTTTGTATTTAATTCCGATGCAATTTCTGTGCTTCATCGTCAATAAGAAGGTCCAAGGGATACAGTAAACCTGAGGTGAAGCATCGGAATCCATAACTAGTATCACAGGAATGGTCAAAACATAGTCAGTAAGAAGAGTCAGTCTTCTTGTACTTAAGTCGGCATTGTACGTTTTCTATTTAATTCCGATGCAATTTCTGTGTTTCATCGCCAATAACAAGGTCCAAGGGATACAGTAAACCTGGAGTGAAGCGTCGGAATCTATAACTAGTGTCAATGGAATGGTTCAAAACATAGACAGTAAGAAGCGTCAGTCTTCTTGTACTTAAGGCGGCATGGTGCCTTTTGTATTTAATTCCGATGCGATTTCTGTGTTTCATCGTCAATAAGAAGGTCCAAGGGATACAGTAAACCTGGAGTGAAGCATCGGAATTTGTAACTAGTGTCACAAGAATGGTTCAAATCATACTCAGTAAGAAGAGTCAGTCTTCTTGTACTTATGTCGGCATTGTGCCTTTTGTATTTAATTCCGATGATATTTTTGTGTTTTATCGTCAATAAGAAGGACCAAGGGATACAGTAAACCTGTAGTGAAGCATCGGAATCTATAACTAGTGTTACAGGAATGGTTCAAAACATAGACAGTAGGAAGATTCAGTCTTCTAGTACTTAAGTCGGCATTGTGCCTTTCTATATATTTCCGATGCAATTTCTGTGTTTCATCGTCAGTAAGACGGTCAGAGAGATACAGTACACCAGAAGTGAAGCATCGGAATCTATAACTAGTGTCACAGGAATGGTTCAAATCATAGGCAGTTGGAACAGTCAGTCTTCTTGTACTTAAGTTTGCATTCTGCCTTTCGTATTTAATTCCGATGCAATTTCTGTGTTTCACCGCAATAAGAAGGTCGGAGGGATACAGTAAAAATGAAGTGAAGCATCGGAATCTATAACTAGTGTCACAGGAATGGTTCAAACATGGACAGTATGAAGAGTCAGTCTTCTTGTACTTAAGTCGGCATTGCGCCTTTTGTATTTAATTTCGATGCAATTACTTTGTTTCATCGTCAATAAGAAGGTCCTGGGGATGCAGTAAACCTGGAGTGAAGCTTCGAATCTATAACTAGTGTCACAGTAATGGTTCAAAACATAGACAGTAAGAAGAGTCAGACGTCTCATACTTAAGTCGGCATTGTGCCTTTTGTATTTAATTCCGATGCAATTTCTGTGTTTCATCGTCAATAAGAAGGTCCAAGGGATACAGTCAACCTGAAGTGAAGCTTCGGAATCTATAACTAGAGTCACTGGAATGGTTCAAAATGTAGACAGTAAGAAGAGTCAGTCTTCTTGTCCTTAAGTCGGCATTGTGCTTTTTGTATATAGATCCGATGCAATTTCTGTGTTTCATCAGCAATAAGGTCAGAGGGATACAGTAAACCTGATGTGAAACATCGGAATCTATAACTAGTGTCACAGGAATGGTTCAAAACATAGACAGCAGGAAGAGTCAGTCTTCTTGTACTTAAGTCGGCATTGTGCCTTTTCTATTTAATTCCAATGCAATTTCTGTGTTTCATCGTCAATAAGAGGGTCCAAGGTATACAGTAAACCTAAAGTGGAGCATCGAAATATGTAACTAGTGTCACAGGAATGGTTTAAAGCATAGTCAGTAAGAAGAGTCAGTCTTCTTATACTTAAGTGGGCATTGTGAATTTTCCATGTAATTCGATGCAATTTCTGTGTTTCGTCGTCAATAAGAGGGACAGAGGGATACAATAAACCTGAAGTGAAGCATCGGAATCTATAACTAGTGTCACAGGAAGAACAGGCAGTCTTCTTGTCCTTAAGTCGGCATTGTGCATTTTGTATTTAATTCCGATGCAATTTTCTGTGTTTCATCGTCAATAAGAATTTCCAAGAGATACAATAAACCTTAAGTGAAGCATCGGAATCTATAACTAGTGTCACAGGAATGGTTCAAAACATAGACAGTAGAAGAGTCAGTCTTCTTGTACTTAAGTCGACATTGTGCATATTCAATTTAATTCCGATGCAATTTCTGTGTTTCATCGTCAATAAGAAGGTCAGAGGGATACAAAGAACCTGGAGTGTAGCATCGGAATTTATAACTAGTGTCAAAGGAATGGTTCAAATCTTAGACAGTAAGAAGAGACAGTCCTCGTGTACTTATGTCGGCATTTTGCCTTTTGTATTTAATTCCGATGCAATTTCTGTGTTCATCGCCAATAAGAAGGTCCAAGGGATACAGTAAACCTGAGGTGAAGCATCGGAATCTATAACTAGTGTCACAGGAATGGTTCAAAACATAGTCTGTAAAAAGAGTCAGTCTTCTTGTAATTATGTCGGCATATTAAGTTTTCTATTTAATTCCGATGCAATTTCTGTGTTTCATCGCCAATAACAAAGGTCCAAGGGATACAGTAAACCTGGAGTGAAGCATCGGAATCTATAACTAGTGTCAATGGAATGGTTCAAAACATAGACAGTAAGAAGCGTCAGTCTTCTTGTACTTAAGTCGGCATTGTGCCTTTTGTATTTAATTCCGATGCGATTTCTGTGTTTCATCGTCAATAAGAAGGTCCAAGGGATACAGTAAACCTGGAGTGAAGCATCGGAATCTATAACTAGTGTCGCAGGAATGGTTCAAAACATAGACAGTAAGAAGAGTCAGGCATCTTGTACTTAATTCTGCATTGTGCCTTTTGTATTTAATTCGATGCAATTTCTGTGTTTCATTGTCAATCAGAAGGCCCAAGGGATACAGTAAACCTGAAGTGAAGCATCGGAATTTGTAACTAGTGTCACAGGAATGGTTCAAATCATAGTCAGTAAGAAGAGTCAGTCTTCTTGTACTTAAGTCGGCATTGTGCCTTTTGTATTCAATTCCGATGATATTTCTGTGTTTTATCGTCAATAAGAAGGACCAAGGGATACAGTAAACCTGGAGTGATGCATCGGAATCTATAACTAGAGTCACAGGGATGGCTCAAAACATAGACAGTAAGAAGAGTCAGTCTTCTTGTACATAAGTTGGCATTGTGCTTTTGTATTTAATTCCGATGCAATTTCTGTGTTTCATCGTCAATTAGAAGGTCAGAGAGATACAGTAATCCTGAAGTGAAGCATCGAAATCTATAACTAGTGTCACAGGAATGGTTCAAATCATAGTCAGTAAGAATAGTCAGTCTTCTTTTCCTTAAGTCGGCATTGTGCCCCTTTGTATTTAATTCCGATGCAATTTCTGTGTTTCATCGTCAGTAAGAAGGTCCAAGAGATACAGCAAACCTGGAGTGTAGCATCGGAGTCTATAACTAGTGTCACAGGACTGGTTCAAAAATTGACAGTAAGAAGGGTCAGTCTTCTTGTACTTAAATCGGCATCGTGCCTTTTGTATTTAATTCCGTTGCCATTTCTGTGTTTCATCGTCAATAATAAGGTCAGAGGGATACAGTAAACCTGAAGTGAAACATCGGAATCCATAACTAGTGCCACAGGAATGGTTCAAAACATAGTCAGTTAGAAGAGTCAGTCTTCTTGTACATAAGTCGGCATTGTGCCTTTTGTATTTAATTCCGATGCAATTTCTGTAATTCATCGTCAATAAGAAGGTCCAAGGGATACAGTAAACCTGAAGTAAACCATCGGAATCTACAACTAGTGTCACAGGAATGGTTCAAAGCATAGTCACTAAGAGGAGTCAGTCTTCTTGTACTTAAGTTGGCATTGTGCCTTTCGTATGTAATTCCGATGCAAATTCTGTGTTTCATCGTCAATAAGAAGGTCCAAGGGATACAGTAAACCTGGAGTGAAGCATCGGAATCTATAACTAGTGTCACAGGAATGGTTCAAAACATTGACAGTAAGAAGAGTCAGTCTTCTTGTACTTAAGTCGCCATTGTGCCTTTTGTATTTAATTCCGATGCAATTTCTGTGTTTCATCGTCTATAAGAATTTCCAAGAGATACAGTAAACCATGGAGTTAAGCATCGGAATCTATAACTAGTGTCACAGGAATGGTTCAAAGCATAGACAGTAAGAAGAGTCAGTCTTCTTGAACTTAAGTCGACATTGTGCCTATTCAATTTAATTCCGATGCAATTTCTGTGTTTCATCGTCAATAAGAAGGTCAGAGGGATACAATGAACCTGGAGTGTAGCATCGGAATTTATAACTAGTGTCACAGGAATGGTTCAAATCTTAAACAGTAAGAAGAGACAGTCCTCGTGTACTTAAGTCGGCATTTTGCCTTTTGTATTTAATTCCGATGCAATTTCTGTGTTTCATCGTCAATAAGAAGGTCCAAGGGATACAGTAAACCTGAGGTGAAGCATCGGAATCTATAACTAGTATCACAGGAATGGTTCAAAACATAGTCAGTAAGAAGAGTCAGTCTTCTTGAACTTAAGTCGACATTGTGCCTATTCAATTTAATTCCGATGCAATTTCTGTGTTTCATCGTCAATAAGAAGGTCAGAGGGATACAATGAACCTGGAGTGTAGCATCGGAATTTATAACTAGTGTCACAGGAATGGTTCAAATCTTAGACAGTAAGAAGAGGCAGTCCTCGTGTACTTATGTCTGCATTTTGCCTTTTGTATTTAATTCCGATGCAATTTCTGTGTTTCATTGTCAATCAGAAGGTCCAAGGGATACAGTAAACCTGAAGTGAAGCATCGGAATTTGTAACTAGTGTCACAGGGATAGTTCAAATCATAGTCAGTAAGAAGAGTCAGTCTTCTTGTACTTAAGTCGGCATTGTGCCTTTTGTATTCAATTCCGATGATATTTCTGTGTTTTATCGTCAATAAGAAGGACCAAGGGATACAGTAAACCTGGAGTGAAGCATCGGAATCTATAACTAGTGTCACAGGGATGGCTCAAAACATAGACAGTAAGAAGAGTCAGTCTTCTTGTACATAAGTTGGCATTGTGCTTTTGTATTTAATTCCGATGCAATTTCAGTGTTTCATCGTCAATAAGAAGGTCAGAGAGATGCAGTAATCCTAAAGTGAAGCATCGAAATCTATAACTAGTGTCACAGGACTGGTTCAAAAATTGACAGTAAGATGGGTCAGTCTTTTGTACTTAATTCGGCATTGTGCCTTTTGTGTTTAATTCCGTTGCCATTTCTGTGTTTCATCGTCAATAATAAGGTCAGAGGGATACAGTAAACCTGAAGTGAAACATCGGAATCCATAACTAGTGCCACAGGAATGGTTCAATACATAGTCAGTAAGAAGAGTCAGTCTTCTTGTACTTAAGTCGGCACTGTGCCTTTTGTATTTAATTCCGATGCAATTTCTGTGTTTCATCGCCAATAAGAAGGTCCAAGGGATACAGTAAACTTGAAGTAAACCATCGGAATCTACAACTAGTGTCACAGGAATGGTTCAAAGCATAGTCAGTAAGAAGAGTCAGTCTTCTTGTACTTAAGTTGGCATTGTGCCTTTCGTATGTAATTCCGAAGGAAATTCTGTGTTTCATCGTCAATAAGAAGGTCCAAGGGATACAGTAAACCTGGAGTAAAGCATCGGAATCTATAACTAGTGTCACAGGAATGGTTCAAAACATAGACAGTAAGGAGAGTCAGTCTTCTCGTACTTAAGTCGACATTGTGCCTTTTATATTTAATTCCGATGCAATTTCTGTGTTTCGTCGTCAATAAGAGGGTCATAGGGATACAATAAACCTGAAGTGAAGCATCGGAATCTATAACTAGTGTCACAGGAATGGTTCAAAGCATAGTCAGTAAGAACAGTCAGTCTTCTTGTCCTTAAGTCGCATTGTGCATTTTGTATTTAATTCCGATGCAATCTCTGTGTTTCATCGTCAATAAGAAGGTCCAAGGTATACAGTAAACCTTAAGTGAAGCATCGGAATCTATAACTAGTGTCACAGGAATGGTTCAAAACATAGTCAGTAACAAGAGTCAGTCTTCTTGTACTTAAGTCGGCATTGTGCCTTTTCTATTTTAATTCCGATGCAATTTCTGTGTTTCATAGTCAATAAGAAGGTCAGAGGGATAGAATAAACCTGGAGTGTAGCATCGGAATTTATAACTAGTGTCACAGGAATGGTTCAAATCTTAAACGGTAAGAAGAGACAGTCCTCGTGTACTTAAGTCGGCATTTTGCCTTTTGTATTTAATTCCGATGCAATTTCTGTGCTTCATCGTCAATAAGAAGGTCCAAGGGATACAGTAAACCTGAGGTGAAGCATCGGAATCCATAACTAGTATCACAGGAATGGTTCAAAACATAGTCAGTAAGAAGAGTCAGTCTTCTTGTACTTAAGTCGGGCATTGTACGTTTTCTATTTAATTCCGATGCAATTTCTGTGTTTCATCGCCAATAACAAGGTCCAAGGGATACAGTAAACCTGGAGTGAAGCATCGGAATCTATAACTAGTGTCAATGGAATGGTTCAAAACATAGACAGTAAGAAGCGTCAGTCTTCTTGTACTTAAGGCGGCATGGTCTTTTGTATTTAATTCCGATGCGATTTCTGTGTTTCATCGTCAATAAGAAGGTCCAAGGGATACAGTAAACCTGGAGTGAAGCATCGGAATTTGTAACTAGTGTCACAAGAATGGTTCAAATCATACTCAGTAAGAAGAGTCAGTCTTCTTGTACTTATGTCGGCATTGTGCCTTTTGTATTTAATTCCGATGATATTTCTGTGTTTTATCGTCAATAAGAAGGACCAAGGGATACAGTAAACCTGGAGTGAAGCATCGGAATCTATAACTAGTGTCACAGGGATGGCTCAAAACATAGACAGTAAGAAAAGTCAGTCTTCTTGTACATAAGTTGGCATTGTGCTTTTGTATTTAATTCCGATGCAATTTCTGTGTTTCATCGTCAATAAGAAGGTCCACGGGATACAGTAAACCTGTAGTGAAGCATCGGAATCTATAACTAGTGTTACAGGAATGGTTCAAAACATAGACAGTAGGAAGATTCAGTCTTCTAGTACTTAAGTCGGCATTGTGCCTTTTCTATATATTTCCGATGCAATTTCTGTGTTTCATCGTCAATAAGACGGTCAGAGAGATACAGTACACCAGAAGTGAAGCATCGGAATCTATAACTAGTGTCACAGGAATGGTTCAAATCATAGGCAGTTGGAACAGTCAGTCTTCTTGTACTTAAGTTTGCATTCTGCCTTTCGTATTTAATTCCGATGCAATTTCTGTGTTTCACCGGCAATAAGAAGGTCGGAGGGATACAGTAAAAATGAAGTGAAGCATCGGAATCTATAACTAGTGTCACAGGAATGGTTCAAACATGGACAGTATGAAGAGTCAGTCTTCTTGTACTTAAGTCGGCATTGCGCCTTTTGTATTTAATTTCGATGCAATTACTTTGTTTCATCGTCAATAAGAAGGTCCTGGGGATGCAGTAAACCTGGAGTGAAGCTTCGGAATCTATAACTAGTGTCACAGTAATGGTTCAAAACATAGACAGTAAGAAGAGTCAGACGTCTCATACTTAAGTCGGCATTGTGCCTTTTGTATTTAATTCCGATGCAATTTCTGTGTTTCATCGTCAATAAGAAGGTCCAAGGGATACAGTCAACCTGAAGTGAAGCTTCGGAATCTATAACTAGAGTCACTGGAATGGTTCAAAATGTAGACAGTAAGAAGAGTCAGTCTTCTTGTCCTTAAGTCGGCATTGTGCTTTTTGTATATAGATCCGATGCAATTTCTGTGTTTCATCAGCAATAAGGTCAGAGGGATACAGTAAACCTGATGTGAAACATCGGAATCTATAACTAGTGTCACAGGAATGGTTCAAAACATAGACAGCAGGAAGAGTCAGTCTTCTTGTACTTAAGTCGGCATTGTGCCTTTTCTATTTAATTCCAATGCAATTTCTGTGTTTCATCGTCAATAAGAGGGTCCAAGGTATACAGTAAACCTAAAGTGGAGCATCGAAATATGTAACTAGTGTCACAGGAATGGTTTAAAACACAGTCAGTAAGAAGAGTCAGTCTTCTTATACTTAAGTGGGCATTGTGAATTTTCTATTTAATTCCGATGCAATTTCTGTGTTTCGTCGTCAATAAGAGGGACAGAGGGATACAATAAACCTGAAGTGAAGCATCGGAATCTATAACTAGTGTCACAGGAAGAACAGGCAGTCTTCTTGTCCTTAAGTCGGCATTGTGCATTTTGTATTTAATTCCGATGCAATTTCTGTGTTTCATCGTCAATAAGAATTTCCAAGAGATACAATAAACCTTAAGTGAAGCATCGGAATCTATAACTAGTGTCACAGGAATGGTTCAAAACATAGACAGTAGAAGAGTCAGTCTTCTTGTACTTAAGTCGACATTGTGCATATTCAATTTAATTCCGATGCAATTTCTGTGTTTCATCGTCAATAAGAAGGTCAGAGGGATACAAAGAACCTGGAGTGTAGCATCGGAATTTATAACTAGTGTCAAAGGAATGGTTCAAATCTTAGACAGTAAGAAGAGACAGTCCTCGTGTACTTATGTCGGCATTTTGCCTTTTGTATTTAATTCCGATGCAATTTCTGTGTTTCATCGCCAATAAGAAGGTCCAAGGGATACAGTAAACCTGAGGTGAAGCATCGGAATCTATAACTAGTGTCACAGGAATGGTTCAAAACATAGTCTGTAAAAAGAGTCAGTCTTATTGTAATTATGTCGGCATATTAAGTTTTCTATTTAATTCCGATGCAATTTCTGTGTTTCATCGCCAATAACAAAGGTCCAAGGGATACAGCAAACCTGGAGTGAAGCATCGGAATCTATAACTAGTGTCAATGGAATGGTTCAAAACATAGACAGTAAGAAGCGTCAGTCTTCTTGTACTTAAGTCGGCATTGTGCCTTTTGTATTTAATTCCGATGCGATTTCTGTGTTTCATCGTCAATAAGAAGGTCCAAGGGATACAGTAAACCTGGAGTGAAGCATCGGAATCTATAACTAGTGTCGCAGGAATGGTTCAAAACATAGACAGTAAGAAGAGTCAGGCATCTTGTACTTAATTCTGCATTGTGCCTTTTGTATTTAATTCCGATGCAATTTCTGTGTTTCATTGTCAATCAGAAGGCCCAAGGGATACAGTAAACCTGAAGTGAAGCATCGGAATTTGTAACTAGTGTCACAGGAATGGTTCAAATCATAGTCAGTAAGAAGAGTCAGTCTTCTTGTACTTAAGTCGGCATTGTGCCTTTTGTATTCAATTCCGATGATATTTCTGTGTTTTATCGTCAATAAGAAGGACCAAGGGATACAGTAAACCTGGAGTGAAGCATCGGAATCTATAACTAGAGTCACAGGGATGGCTCAAAACATAGACAGTAAGAAGAGTCAGTCTTCTTGTACAGTAAGTTGGCATTGTGCTTTTGTATTTAATTCCGATGCAATTTCTGTGTTTCATCGTCAATTAGAAGGTCAGAGAGATACAGTAATCCTGAAGTGAAGCATCGAAATCTATAACTAGTGTCACAGGAATGGTTCAAATCATAGTCAGTAAGAATAGTCAGTCTTCTTTTCCTTAAGTCGGCATTGTGCCCTTTGTATTTAATTCCGATGCAATTTCTGTGTTTCATCGTCAGTAAGAAGGTCCAAGAGATACAGCAAACCTGGAGTGTAGCATCGGAGTCTATAACTAGTGTCACAGGACTGGTTCAAAAATTGACAGTAAGAAGGGTCAGTCTTCTTGTACTTAAATCGGCATCGTGCCTTTTGTATTTAATTCCGTTGCCATTTCTGTGTTTCATCGTCAATAATAAGGTCAGAGGGATACAGTAAACCTGAAGTGAAACATCGGAATCCATAACTAGTGCCACAGGAATGGTTCAAAACATAGTCAGTAAGAAGAGTCAGTCTTCTTGTACATAAGTCGGCATTGTGCCTTTTGTATTTAATTCCGATGCAATTTCTGTAATTCATCGTCAATAAGAAGGTCCAAGGGATACAGTAAACCTGAAGTAAACCATCGGAATCTACAACTAGTGTCACAGGAATGGTTCAAAGCATAGTCACTAAGAGGAGTCAGTCTTCTTGTACTTAAGTTGGCATTGTGCCTTTCGTATGTAATTCCGATGCAAATTCTGTGTTTCATCGTCAATAAGAAGGTCCAAGGGATACAGTAAACCTGGAGTGAAGCATCGGAATCTATAACTAGTGTCACAGGAATGGTTCAAAACATTGACAGTAAGAAGAGTCAGTCTTCTTGTACTTAAGTCGCCATTGTGCCTTTTGTATTTAATTCCGATGCAATTTCTGTGTTTCATCGTCTATAAGAATTTCCAAGAGATACAGTAAACCTGGAGTGAAGCATCGGAATCTATAACTAGTGTCACAGGAATGGTTCAAAGCATAGACAGTAAGAAGAGTCAGTCTTCTTGAACTTAAGTCGACATTGTGCCTATTCAATTTAATTCCGATGCAATTTCTGTGTTTCATCGTCAATAAGAAGGTCAGAGGGATACAATGAACCTGGAGTGTAGCATCGGAATTTATAACTAGTGTCACAGGAATGGTTCAAATCTTAAACAGTAAGAAGAGACAGTCCTCGTGTACTTAAGTCGGCATTTTGCCTTTTGTATTTAATTCCGATGCAATTTCTGTGTTTCATCGTCAATAAGAAGGTCCAAGGGATACAGTAAACCTGAGGTGAAGCATCGGAATCTATAACTAGTATCACAGGAATGGTTCAAAACATAGTCAGTAAGAAGAGTCAGTCTTCTTGTACTTAAGTCGGCATTGTACGTTTTCTATTTAATTCAAATGTAATTTCTGTGTTTCATCGCCAATAACAAGGTCCAAGGGATACAGTAAACCTGGAGTGAAGCATCGGAATCTATAACTAGTGTCACAGGAATGGTTCAAAACATAGTCAGTAAGAACAGTCAGTCATCTTGTACTTAAGTCATCATTGTGCATTTTATATTTAATTCTGATGCAATTTCTGTGTTTCATCGTTACTAAGAAGGTCCAAGGGAAACAGTAAACCTGGAGTGAAGCATCGGAATCTATAACTAGTGTCACAGGAATGGTTCAAATCATAGACAGTAAGAAGAGTCAGACTTCTTTTCCTTATGTCAGCATTGTGACCTTTGTATTTAATTCCGATGCAATTTCTGTGTTTCATCGTCAGTAAGAAGGTCCAAGAGATACAGCAAACCTGGAGTGAAGCATCGGAGTCTATAACTAGTGTCACAGGACTGGTTCAAATATTGACAATAAGAAGGGTCAGTCTTCTTGTACTTAATTCGGCATTGTGCCTGTTGTATTTAATTCCGTTGCCATTTCTGTGTTTCATCGTCAATAAGAAGGTCAGAGGGATACAGTAAACCTGAAGTGAAACATCGGAATCCATAAATAGTGCCACAGGAATGGTTCAAAACATAGACAGTAAGAAGAGTCAGTCTTCTTGTACTTAAGTCGGCATTGTGCCTTTTGTATTTAAGTCCGATGCAATTTCTGTGTTTCATCGTCAATAAGAAGGTCCAAGGTATACAGTAAACCTGAAGTAAAACATCGGAATCTACAACTAGTGTCACAGGAATGGTTCAAAGCATAATCAGTAAGAAGAGTCAGTCTTCTTGTACTTATGTTGGCATTGTGCCTTTCGTTTGTAATTCCGATGCAATTTCTGGGTTTCATTGTCAATAAGGAGGTCCAACGGATACAGTAAACCTGCCGTGAAGCATCGGAATCTGTAACTAGTGTCACAGTAATGGTTCAAAACATAGAGAGTAAGAAGAGTCAGACGTCTTGTACTTAAGTCAGCATTGTGCCTTTTGTATTTAGTTCCGATGCAATTTCTGTGATTCATCGTCAAGAAGAAGGAGCAAGGGATACAGTAAACCTGAAGTGAAGCATCGGACTCTATAACTAGTGTCACAGGAATGGTTCAAATCATAGACAGTAGAAGAGTCAGTCTTCTTGTCTTTAAGTCGGCATTGTGCCTTTTGTATTTAGTTCCGATGCAATTTCTGTGTTTCATCGGCAATAAGGTCAGAGGGATACTGTAAACCTGAAGTGAAGCATCGGAATCCAAAACTAGTGTCACAGGTATGGTTCAAATCATAGACAGTAGGAAGAGTCAGTCTTCTTGTACTTAAGTCGGCATTGTGCCTTTTGTATTTAATTCCGATGCAATTTCTGTGTTTCATCGTCAATACGAAAGGTCCTAGGTATACAGTATACCTGAAGTGAAGCATCGGAATCTATAACTAGTGTCACAGGAATGGTTCAAAACATAGTCAGTAAGAAGAGTCAGTCTTCTTGTACTTAAGTCGGCAATGTGCCTTTTCTATTTAATTCCGATGCAATTTCTGTGTTTCATCGTCAATAAGAAGGTCCAAGGGATACTGTAAACCTGGAGTGAAGCATCGAAATCTTTAACTAGTGTCACAGGAATGGTTCAAACATAGACAGTAAGAAGAGTCAGTCTTCTTGTACTTAAGTCGATATTGTGTCTTTTCTTCTTAATTCCGATGCAATTACTGTGTTTCATCGTCAATAAGAAGGTCAGAGGGATACAATAAACCTGAAGTGAAGCATCGGAATCTATAACTAGTGTCACAGGAATGGTTCAAAACATAGTCAGTAAGAACAGTCAGTCTTCTTGTCCTTAAGTCGGCATTGTGCCTTTTGTATTTAATTCCTATGCTATTTCTGTGTTTCATCGTCAATAAGAAGGTCCAAGGGGTACAGTAAACCTGGAGTGAAGCATCGGAATCTATAACTAGTGTCACAGGAATGGTTCATATCATAGACAGTAATAAGAGTCAGTCTTCTTGTACTTAAGTCGACATTGTGCCTTTTGTATTTCATTCCGATGCAATTTCTGTGTTTCATCGTCAATAAGAGGGTCAGAGGGATACAATAAACCTGAAGTGAAGCATCGGAATCTATAACTAGTGTCACAGGAATGGTTCAAACATAGTCAGTAAGAACAGTCAGTCTTCTTGTCCTTAAGTTGGCATTGTGCATTTTGTATTTAATTCCAATGCAATTTCTGTGATTCATCGTCAATAAGAAGGTCCAAGGTATACAGTAAACCTTAAGTGAAGCATCGGAATCTATAACTATTGTCAATGGAATGGTTCAAAACATAGCCAGTAAGAAGCGTCAGTCTTCTTGTACTTAAGTCGGCATTGTGCCATTTGTATTTAATTTCGATGCGATTCCAGTGTGTCATCGTCAATAAGAAGGTCCAGAGGATACAGTAAACCTGGAGTGAAGCATCGGAATCTATAACTGGTGTCACAGGGATGGTTCAAAACATAGACAGTAAGAAGAGTCAGTCTTCTTGTACATAAGTTGGCATTGTGCCTTTTGTATTTAATTCCAAAGCAATTTCTGTGTTTCATCGTTAATAAGAAGGTCAGAGGGATACAGTAATCCTGAAGTGAAGCATCGGAATCTATAACTAGTGTCACAGGAATGGTTCAAAACATAGTCAGTAAGAATAGTCAGTGTCCTTGTACTTAAGTCATCATTGTTCATTTTATATTTAATTCTGATGCAATTTCTGTGTTTCATCCTTACTAAGAAGGTCCAAGGGATACAGTAAACCTGGAGTGAAGCATCGGAATCTATAACTAGTGTCACAGTAATGGTTCAAATCATAGACAGTAAGAAGAGTCAGACTTCTTTTCCTTAAGTCGGCATTGTGCCCTTTGTATTTAATTCCGATGCAATTTCTGTGTTTTATCGTCAATAAGATGGTCCAAGGGATACAGGAAACCTGAAGTGAAGCATCGGAATCTATAACTAGTGTTACAGGAATGGTTCAAAATATAGACTGTAAAAAGGGTCAGTCTTCTTGTAGTTAAGTCGGCATTGTGCCTATTGTATATAATTCCGATGCAATTTCAGTGATTCATCGTCAAGAAGAAGGACCAAGGGATACAGTAAACCTGAAGTGAAGCATCGGACTCTATAACTAGTGTCACAGGAATGGTTCAAAACATAGACAGTAGAAGAGTCAGTCTTCTTGTACTTAAGTCGGCATTGTGCCTTTTCTATTTAATTCCGATGCAATTTCTGTGTTTCATCGTCAATAAGAAGGTCCAAGGGATACAAAAAACGTGGCGTGAAGCATCGCAATCTATTACTAGTGTCACAGTAATGGTTCAAATCATAGACAGTAAGAAGAGTCAGACGTATTTTACTTAAGTCGGCATTGTGCCTTTTGTATTTACTTCCGATGCAATTCCTGTGTTTCATAGACAATGACAAGGTCCAAGGGATACAGTAAACCTGAAGTGAAGCATCGGAATCTATAACTAGAGTCACAGGGATGGCTCAAAGCATAGACAGTAAGAAGAGTCACTCTTCTTGTACATAAGTTGGCATTGTGCTTTTGTATTTAATTCCGATGCAATTTCTGTGTTTCATCGTCAATTAGAAGGTCAGAGAGATACAGTAATCCTGAAGTGAAGCATCGAAATCTATAACTAGTGTCACAGGAATGGTTCAAATCATAGTCAGTAAGAATAGTCAGTCTTCTTTTCCTCAAGTCGGCATTGTGCCCTTTGTATTTAATTCCGATGCAATTTCTGTGTTTCATCGTCAGTAAGAAGGTCCAAGAGATACAGCAAACCTGGAGTGTAGCATCGGAGTCTATAACTAGTGTCACAGGACTGGTTCAAAAATTGACAGTAAGAAGGGTCAGTCTTCTTGTACTTAAATCGGCATCGTGCCTTTTGTATTTAATTCCGTTGCCATTTCTGTGTTTCATCGTCAATAATAAGGTCAGAGGGATACAGTAAACCTGAAGTGAAACATCGGAATCCATAACTAGTGCCACAGGAATGGTTCAAAACATAGTCAGTAAGAAGAGTCAGTCTTCTTGTACATAAGTCGGCATTGTGCCTTTTGTATTTAATTCCGATGCAATTTCTGTAATTCATCGTCAATAAGAAGGTCCAAGGGATACAGTAAACCTGAAGTAAACCATCGGAATCTACAACTAGTGTCACAGGAATGGTTCAAAGCATAGTCACTAAGAGGAGTCAGTCTTCTTGTACTTAAGTTGGCATTGTGCCTTTCGTATGTAATTCCGATGCAAATTCTGTGTTTCATCGTCAATAAGAAGGTCCAAGGGATACAGTAAACCTGGAGTGAAGCATCGGAATCTATAACTAGTGTCACAGGAATGGTTCAAAACATTGACAGTAAGAAGAGTCAGTCTTCTTGTACTTAAGTCGCCATTGTGCCTTTTGTATTTAATTCCGATGCAATTTCTGTGTTTCATCGTCTATAAGAATTTCCAAGAGATACAGTAAACCTGGAGTGAAGCATCGGAATCTATAACTAGTGTCACAGGAATGGTTCAAAGCATAGACAGTAAGAAGAGTCAGTCTTCTTGAACTTAAGTCGACATTGTGCCTATTCAATTTAATTCCGATGCAATTTCTGTGTTTCATCGTCAATAAGAAGGTCAGAGGGATACAATGAACCTGGAGTGTAGCATCGGAATTTATAACTAGTGTCACAGGAATGGTTCAAATCTTAAACAGTAAGAAGAGACAGTCCTCGTGTACTTAAGTCGGCATTTTGCCTTTTGTATTTAATTCCGATGCAATTTCTGTGTTTCATCGTCAATAAGAAGGTCCAAGGGATACAGTAAACCTGAGGTGAAGCATCGGAATCTATAACTAGTATCACAGGAATGGTTCAAAACATAGTCAGTAAGAAGAGTCAGTCTTCTTGTACTTAAGTCGGCATTGTACGTTTTCTATTTAATTCAAATGTAATTTCTGTGTTTCATCGCCAATAACAAGGTCCAAGGGATACAGTAAACCTGGAGTGAAGCATCGGAATCTATAACTAGTGTCACAGGAATGGTTCAAAACATAGTCAGTAAGAACAGTCAGTCATCTTGTACTTAAGTCATCATTGTGCATTTTATATTTAATTCTGATGCAATTTCTGTGTTTCATCGTTACTAAGAAGGTCCAAGGGAAACAGTAAACCTGGAGTGAAGCATCGGAATCTATAACTAGTGTCACAGGAATGGTTCAAATCATAGACAGTAAGAAGAGTCAGACTTCTTTTCCTTATGTCAGCATTGTGACCTTTGTATTTAATTCCGATGCAATTTCTGTGTTTCATCGTCAGTAAGAAGGTCCAAGAGATACAGCAAACCTGGAGTGAAGCATCGGAGTCTATAACTAGTGTCACAGGACTGGTTCAAATATTGGCAATAAGAAGGGTCAGTCTTCTTGTACTTAATTCGGCATTGTGCCTGTTGTATTTAATTCCGTTGCCATTTCTGTGTTTCATCGTCAATAAGAAGGTCAGAGGGATACAGTAAACCTGAAGTGAAACATCGGAATCCATAAATAGTGCCACAGGAATGGTTCAAAACATAGACAGTAAGAAGAGTCAGTCTTCTTGTACTTAAGTCGGCATTGTGCCTTTTGTATTTAAGTCCGATGCAATTTCTGTGTTTCATCGTCAATAAGAAGGTCCAAGGTATACAGTAAACCTGAAGTAAAACATCGGAATCTACAACTAGTGTCACAGGAATGGTTCAAAGCATAATCAGTAAGAAGAGTCAGTCTTCTTGTACTTATGTTGGCATTGTGCCTTTCGTTTGTAATTCCGATGCAATTTCTGGGTTTCATTGTCAATAAGGAGGTCCAACGGATACAGTAAACCTGCCGTGAAGCATCGGAATCTGTAACTAGTGTCACAGTAATGGTTCAAAACATAGAGAGTAAGAAGAGTCAGACGTCTTGTACTTAAGTCAGCATTGTGCCTTTTGTATTTAGTTCCGATGCAATTTCTGTGATTCATCGTCAAGAAGAAGGAGCAAGGGATACAGTAAACCTGAAGTGAAGCATCGGACTCTATAACTAGTGTCACAGGAATGGTTCAAATCATAGACAGTAGAAGAGTCAGTCTTCTTGTCTTTAAGTCGGCATTGTGCCTTTTGTATTTAGTTCCGATGCAATTTCTGTGTTTCATCGGCAATAAGGTCAGAGGGATACTGTAAACCTGAAGTGAAGCATCGGAATCCAAAACTAGTGTCACAGGTATGGTTCAAATCATAGACAGTAGGAAGAGTCAGTCTTCTTGTACTTAAGTCGGCATTGTGCCTTTTGTATTTAATTCCGATGCAATTTCTGTGTTTCATCGTCAATACGAAAGGTCCTAGGTATACAGTATACCTGAAGTGAAGCATCGGAATCTATAACTAGTGTCACAGGAATGGTTCAAAACATAGTCAGTAAGAAGAGTCAGTCTTCTTGTACTTAAGTCGGCAATGTGCCTTTTCTATTTAATTCCGATGCAATTTCTGTGTTTCATCGTCAATAAGAAGGTCCAAGGGATACTGTAAACCTGGAGTGAAGCATCGAAATCTTTAACTAGTGTCACAGGAATGGTTCAAACATAGACAGTAAGAAGAGTCAGTCTTCTTGTACTTAAGTCGATATTGTGTCTTTTCTTCTTAATTCCGATGCAATTACTGTGTTTCATCGTCAATAAGAAGGTCAGAGGGATACAATAAACCTGAAGTGAAGCATCGGAATCTATAACTAGTGTCACAGGAATGGTTCAAAACATAGTCAGTAAGAACAGTCAGTCTTCTTGTCCTTAAGTCGGCATTGTGCCTTTTGTATTTAATTCCTATGCTATTTCTGTGTTTCATCGTCAATAAGAAGGTCCAAGGGGTACAGTAAACCTGGAGTGAAGCATCGGAATCTATAACTAGTGTCACAGGAATGGTTCATATCATAGACAGTAATAAGAGTCAGTCTTCTTGTACTTAAGTCGACATTGTGCCTTTTGTATTTCATTCCGATGCAATTTCTGTGTTTCATCGTCAATAAGAGGGTCAGAGGGATACAATAAACCTGAAGTGAAGCATCGGAATCTATAACTAGTGTCACAGGAATGGTTCAAACATAGTCAGTAAGAACAGTCAGTCTTCTTGTCCTTAAGTTGGCATTGTGCATTTTGTATTTAATTCCAATGCAATTTCTGTGATTCATCGTCAATAAGAAGGTCCAAGGTATACAGTAAACCTTAAGTGAAGCATCGGAATCTATAACTATTGTCAATGGAATGGTTCAAAACATAGCCAGTAAGAAGCGTCAGTCTTCTTGTACTTAAGTCGGCATTGTGCCATTTGTATTTAATTTCGATGCGATTCCAGTGTGTCATCGTCAATAAGAAGGTCCAGAGGATACAGTAAACCTGGAGTGAAGCATCGGAATCTATAACTGGTGTCACAGGGATGGTTCAAAACATAGACAGTAAGAAGAGTCAGTCTTCTTGTACATAAGTTGGCATTGTGCCTTTTGTATTTAATTCCAAAGCAATTTCTGTGTTTCATCGTTAATAAGAAGGTCAGAGGGATACAGTATTCCTGAAGTGAAGCATCGGAATCTATAACTAGTGTCACAGGAATGGTTCAAAACATAGTCAGTAAGAATAGTCAGTGTCCTTGTACTTAAGTCATCATTGTTCATTTTATATTTAATTCTGATGCAATTTCTGTGTTTCATCCTTACTAAGAAGGTCCAAGGGATACAGTAAACCTGGAGTGAAGCATCGGAATCTATAACTAGTGTCACAGTAATGGTTCAAATCATAGACAGTAAGAAGAGTCAGACTTCTTTTCCTTAAGTCGGCATTGTGCCCTTTGTATTTAATTCCGATGCAATTTCTGTGTTTTATCGTCAATAAGATGGTCCAAGGGATACAGGAAACCTGAAGTGAAGCATCGGAATCTATAACTAGTGTTACAGGAATGGTTCAAAATATAGACTGTAAAAAGGGTCAGTCTTCTTGTAGTTAAGTCGGCATTGTGCCTATTGTATATAATTCCGATGCAATTTCAGTGATTCATCGTCAAGAAGAAGGACCAAGGGATACAGTAAACCTGAAGTGAAGCATCGGACTCTATAACTAGTGTCACAGGAATGGTTCAAAACATAGACAGTAGAAGAGTCAGTCTTCTTGTACTTAAGTCGGCATTGTGCCTTTTCTATTTAATTCCGATGCAATTTCTGTGTTTCATCGTCAATAAGAAGGTCCAAGGGATACAAAAAACGTGGCGTGAAGCATCGCAATCTATTACTAGTGTCACAGTAATGGTTCAAATCATAGACAGTAAGAAGAGTCAGACGTATTTTACTTAAGTCGGCATTGTGCCTTTTGTATTTACTTCCGATGCAATTCCAGTGTTTCATAGACAATGACAAGGTCCAAGGGATACAGTAAACCTGAAGTGAAGCATCGGAATCTATAACTAGAGTCACAGGGATGGCTCAAAGCATAGACAGTAAGAAGAGTCAGTCTTCTTGTACATAAGTTGGCATTGTGCTTTTGTATTTAATTCCGATGCAATTTCTGTGTTTCATCGTCAATTAGAAGGTCAGAGAGATACAGTAATCCTGAAGTGAAGCATCGAAATCTATAACTAGTGTCACAGGAATGGTTCAAATCATAGTCAGTAAGAATAGTCAGTCTTCTTTTCCTTAAGTCGGCATTGTGCCCTTTGTATTTAATTCCGATGCAATTTCTGTGTTTCATCGTCAGTAAGAAGGTCCAAGAGATACAGCAAACCTGGAGTGTAGCATCGGAGTCTATAACTAGTGTCACAGGACTGGTTCAAAAATTGACAGTAAGAAGGGTCAGTCTTCTTGTACTTAAATCGGCATCGTGCCTTTTGTATTTAATTCCGTTGCCATTTCTGTGTTTCATCGTCAATAATAAGGTCAGAGGGATACAGTAAACCTGAAGTGAAACATCGGAATCCATAACTAGTGCCACAGGAATGGTTCAAAACATAGTCAGTAAGAAGAGTCAGTCTTCTTGTACATAAGTTGGCATTGTGCCTTTTGTATTTAATTCCGATGCAATTTCTGTAATTCATCGTCAATAAGAAGGTCCAAGGGATACAGTAAACCTGAAGTAAACCATCGGAATCTACAACTAGTGTCACAGGAATGGTTCAAACATAGTCACTAAGAGGAGTCAGTCTTCTTGTACTTAAGTTGGCATTGTGCCTTTCGTATGTAATTCCGATGCAAATTCTGTGTTTCATCGTCAATAAGAAGGTCCAAGGGATACAGTAAACCTGGAGTGAAGCATCGGAATCTATAACTAGTGTCACAGGAATGGTTCAAAACATTGACAGTAAGAAGAGTCAGTCTTCTTGTACTTAAGTCGCCATTGTGCCTTTTGTATTTAATTCCGATGCAATTTCTGTGTTTCATCGTCTATAAGAATTTCCAAGAGATACAGCAACCTGGAGTGAAGCATCGGAATCTATAACTAGTGTCACAGGAATGGTTCAAAACATAGACAGTAAGAAGAGTCAGTCTTCTAGAACTTAAGTCGACATTGTGCCTATTCAATTTAATTCCGATGCAATTTCTGTGTTTCATGGTCAATAAGAAGGTCAGAGGGATACAATGAACCTGGAGTGTAGCATCGGAATTTATAACTAGTGTCACAGGAATGGTTCAAATTTAAACAGTAAGAAGAGACAGTCCTCGTGTACTTAAGTCGGCATTTTGCCTTTTGTATTTAATTCCGATGCAATTTCTGTGTTTCATCGTCAATAAGAAGGTCCAAGGGATACAGTAAACCTGAGGTGAAGCATCGGAATCTATAACTAGTATCACAGGAATGGTTCAAAGCATAGTCAGTAAGAAGAGTCAGTCTTCTTGTACTTAAGTCGGCATTGTACGTTTTCTATTTAATTCCGATGTAATTTCTGTGTTTCATCGCCAATAACAAGGTCCAAGGGATACAGTAAACCTGGAGTGAAGCATCGGAATCTATAACTAGTGTCACAGGAATGGTTCAAAACATGGTCAGTAAGAACAGTCAGTCATCTTGTACTTAAGTCATCATTGTGCATTTTATATTTAATTCTGATGCAATTTCAGTGTTTCATCGTTACTAAGAAGGTCCAAGGGAAACAGTAAACCTGGAGTGAAGCATCGGAATCTATAACTAGTGTCACAGGAATGGTTCAAATCGTAGACAGTAAGAAAAGTCAGACTTCTTTTCTTTATGTCAGCATTGTGACCTTTGTATTTAATTCCGATGCAATTTCTGTGTTTCATCGTCAGTAAGAATGTCCAAGAGATACAGCAAACCTGGAGTGAAGCATCGGAGTCTATAACTAGTGTCACAGGACTGGTTCAAATATTGACAATAAGAAGGGTCAGTCTTCTTGTACTTAATTCGGCATTGTGCCTGTTGTATTTAATTCCGTTGCCATTTCTGTGTTTCATCGTCAATAAGAAGGTCAGAGGGATACAGTAAACCTGAAGTGAAACATCGGAATCCATAAATAGTGCCACAGGAATGGTTCAAAACATAGACAGTAAGAAGAGTCAGTCTTCTTGTACTTAAGTCGGCATTGTGCCTTTTGTATTTAATTCCGATGCAATTTCTGTGTTTCATCGTCAATAAGAAGGTCCAAGGTATACAGTAAACCTGAAGTAAAACATCGGAATCAACAACTAGTGTCACAGGAATGGTTCAAATCATAGACAGTAGAAGAGTCAGTCTTCTTGTCTTTAAGTCGGCATTGTGCCTTTTGTATTTAGTTCCGATGCAATTTCTGTGTTTCATCAACAATAAGGTCAGAGGGATACTGTAAACCTGAAGTGAAGCATCGGAATCCAAAACTAGTGTTACAGGTATGGTTCAAATCATAGACAGTAGGAAGAGTCAGTCTTCTTGTACTTAAGTCGGCATTGTGCCTTTTGTATTTAATTCCGATGGAATTTCTGTGTTTCATCGTCAATACGAAAGGTCCTAGGTATACAGTATACCTGAAGTGAAGCATCGGAATCTATAACTAGTGTCACAGGAATGGTTCAAAACATAGTCAGTAAGAAGAGTCAGTCTTCTTGTACTTAAGTCGGCAATGTGCCTTTTCTATTTAATTCCGATGCAATTTCTGTGTTTCATCGTCAATAAGAAGGTCCAAGGGATACTGTAAACCTGGTGTGAAGCATCGAAATCTTTAACTAGTGTCACAGGAATGGTTCAAACATAGACAGTAAGAAGAGTCAGTCTTCTTGTACTTAAGTCGACATTGTGTCTTTTCTTCTTAATTCCGATGCAATTACTGTGTTTCATCGTCAATAAGAAGGTCAGAGGGATACAATAAACCTGAAGTGAAGCATCGGAATCTATAACTAGTGTCACAGGAATGGTTCAAAACATAGTCAGTAAGAACAGTCAGTCTTCTTGTCCTTAAGTCGGCATTGTGCCTTTTGTATTTAATTCCTATGCTATTTCTGTGTTTCATCGTCAATAAGAAGGTCCAAGGGGTACAGTAAACCTGGAGTGAAGCATCGGAATCTATAACTAGTGTCACAGGAATGGTTCATATCATAGACAGTAAGAAGAGTCAGTCTTCTTGTACTTAAGTCGACATTGTGCCTTTTGTATTTCATTCCGATGCAATTTCTGTGTTTCATCGTCAATAAGAGGGTCAGAGGGATACAATAAACCTGAAGTGAAGCATCGGAATCTATAACTAGTGTCACAGGAATGGTTCAAACATAGTCAGTAAGAACAGTCAGTCTTCTTGTCCTTAAGTTGGCATTGTGCATTTTGTATTTAATTCCAATGCAATTTCTGTGATTCATCGTCAATAAGAAGGTCCAAGGTATACAGTAAACCTTAAGTGAAGCATCGGAATCTATAACTATTGTCAATGGAATGGTTCAAAACATAGCCAGTAAGAAGCGTCAGTCTTCTTGTACTTAAGTCGGCATTGTGCCATTTGTATTTAATTTCGATGCGATTCCTGTGTGTCATCGTCAATAAGAAGGTCCAGAGGATACAGTAAACCTGGAGTGAAGCATCGGAATCTATAACTGGTGTCACAGGGATGGTTCAAAACATAGACAGTAAGAAGAGTCAGTCTTCTTGTACATAAGTTGGCATTGTGCCTTTTGTATTTAATTCCAAAGCAATTTCTGTGTTTCATCGTTAATAAGAAGGTCAGAGGGATACAGTAATCCTGAAGTGAAGCATCGGAATCTATAACTAGTGTCACAGGAATGGTTCAAAACATAGTCAGTAAGAATAGTCAGTGTCCTTGTACTTAAGTCATCATTGTTCATTTTATATTTAATTCTGATGCAATTTCTATGTTTCATCCTTACTAAGAAGGTCCAAGGGATACAGTAAACCTGGAGTGAAGCATCGGAATCTATAACTAGTGTCACAGTAATGGTTCAAATCATAGACAGTAAGAAGAGTCAGACTTCTTTTCCTTAAGTCGGCATTGTGCCCTTTGTATTTAATTCCGATGCAATTTCTGTGTTTTATCGTCAATAAGATGGTCCAAGGGATACAGGAAACCTGAAGTGAAGCATCGGAATCTATAACTAGTGTTACAGGAATGGTTCAAAATATAGACTGTAAAAAGGGTCAGTCTTCTTGTAGTTAAGTCGGCATTGTGCCTATTGTATATAATTCCGATGCAATTTCAGTGATTCATCGTCAAGAAGAAGGACCAAGGGATACAGTAAACCTGAAGTGAAGCATCGGACTCTATAACTAGTGTCACAGGAATGGTTCAAAACATAGACAGTAGAAGAGTCAGTCTTCTTGTACTTAAGTCGGCATTGTGCCTTTTCTATTTAATTCCGATGCAATTTCTGTGTTTCATCGTCAATAAGAAGGTCCAAGGGATACAAAAAACGTGGCGTGAAGCATCGCAATCTATTACTAGTGTCACAGTAATGGTTCAAATCATAGACAGTAAGAAGAGTCAGACGTATTTTACTTAAGTCGGCATTGTGCCTTTTGTATTTACTTCCGATGCAATTTCTGTGTTTCATAGACAATGACAAGGTCCAAGGGATACAGTAAACCTGAAGTGAAGCATCGGAATCTATAACTAGTGTCACTGGAAAGGTTCAAAATATAGACAGTAAGAAGAGTCAGTCTTCTTGTACTTAAGTCGGCATTGTGCCTTTTCTATTTAATTCCGATGCAATTTCTGTCTTTCATCGGCAATAAGTATGTCCAAGGGAAACAGAAATCCTGAAGTGAAGCATCGGAACCTATTACTAGTGTCACAGGAATGGTTCAAAACATAGTCAGTAAGAAGAGTCAGTCTTCTTGTCCTTCAGTCGGCATTGTGCCTTTTGTATTTCATTCCGTTGCAATTTCTGTGTTTCATCTGCAATATGGTCAGAGGGATACAGTAAACCTGAAGTGAAGCATCGGAATCCATAACCAGTGTCACAGGAATGGTTCAAATCATAGACAGTAGGAAGAGTCAGTGTTCTTGTACTTAAGTCGGCATTGTGCCTTTTGTATTTAATTCCGATGCAATTTCTGTGTTTCATCGGCAATACGAAAGGTTCAAGGTATACAGTATACCTGAAGTGAAGCATCGGAATCTAGAACTAGTGTCACAGGAATGGTTCAAAACATAGTCAGTAAGAAGAGTCAGTCTTCTTGTACTTAAGTCGGCATTGTGCCTTTTCTATTTAATTCCGATGCAATTTCTTTGTTTCATCGTCAATAAGAAGGTCCAAGGGATACAGTAAACCTGGAGTGAAGCATCGGAATCTGTAACTAGTGTCACAGGAATGGTTCAAAGCATAGACAGTAAGAAGAGTCAGTCTTCTTGTACTTAAGTCGACATTGTGTCTTTTCTATTTAATTCCGATGCAATTACTGTATTTCATCGTCAATAAGAAGGTCAGAGGGATACAATAAACCTGAAGTGAAACATCGGAATCTATAACTAGTGTCACAGGAATGGTTCAAAACATAGTCAGTAAGAACAGTCAGTCTTCTTCTCCTTAAGTCGGCATTGTGCCTTTTGTATTTAATTCCTATGCAATTTCTGTGTTTCATCGTCAATAAGAAGGTCCAAGGGATACAGTAAACATGGAGTGTAGCATCGGAATCTATAACTAGTGTCACAGGAATGGTTCAAAACATAGACAGTAAGAAGAGTCAGTCTTCGTGTACTTAAGTCAGCATTTTCCTTTTTCTATTTAATTCCGATGCAATTTCTGCGTTTCATCGTCAATAAGAAAGTCCAAGGGATACAGTAAACCTGATGTGAAGCATCGGAATCTATAACTAGTGTGACAGGAATGGTTCAAAACATGGTCAGTAAGAAGAGTTAGTCTCCTTGTACTTAAGTCTTCATTGTGCCTTTTCTATTTGATTCCGATGCAATTCCTGTGTTTCATCGTCAATAAGAAGGTCCAAGGGATACAGTAAACCTGGAGTGTAGCATCGGAATCTATAACTAGTGTCACAGGAATGGTTCAAAACATAGACAGTAAGAAGAGTCAGTCTTCTTGTACTTAAATCGACATTGTGCATTTTGTATTTCATTCCGATGCAATTTCTGCGTTTCATCGTCAATAAGAGGGTCAGAGGGATACAATAGACCAAAAGTGAAGCATCGGAATCTATAACTAGTGTCACAGGAATGGTTCAAAACGTAGTCAGTAAGAACAGTCAGTCTTCTTGTCCTTAAGTCGGCATTGTGCATTTTGTATATAATTCCGATGCAATTTCTGTGATTCATCGTCAATAAGAAGGTCCAAGGTATACAGTAAACCTTAAGTGAAGCATCGGAATCTGTAACTAGTGTCAAAGGAATGGTTCAAAGCATAGTCAGTAACAAGAGTCAGCCTTCTTGTACTTAAGTCGGCATTGTGCCTTTTCTATTTAATTCTGATGCAATTTCTGTGGTTCATCGTCAATAAGAATTTCCAAGAGATACAGTAAACCTGGAGTGAAGCATCGGAATCTATAACTAGTGTCACAGGAATGGTTCAAAACATAGACAGTAAGAAGAGTCAGCCTTCCTGTACTTAAGTCGGCATTGTACGTTTTCTATTTAATTCCGATGCAATTTCTGTGTTTTATCGCCAATAACAAGGTCCAAGGGATACAGTAAACCTGGAGTGAAGCATCGGAGTCTATAACTAGTGTCACAGGACTGGTTCAAAAATTGACAGTAAGAAAGGCCTGTCTTCTTGTACTTAATTCGGCATTGTGCCTTTTGTATTTAATTCCGATGCCATTTCTGTGTTTCATCGTCAATAAGAAGGTCAGAGGGATACAGTAAACCTGAAGTGAAACATCGGAATCCATAACTAGTGCCACAGGAATGGTTCAAATCATAGAGAGTAAGAAGAGTCAGACTTCTTTTCCTTAAGTCGGCATTGTGCCTTTTTTATTTAATTCCGATGCAATTTCTGTGTTTCATCGTCAATAAGATGGTCCAAGGGATACAGTAAACCTGAAGTGAAGCATCGGAATCTATAACTAGTGTCACAGGAATGGTTCAAATTATAGACAGTAAAAAGGGTCAGTCTTCTTGTACTTAAGTCGGCATTGTGCCTTTTCTATTTAATTCCGATGCAATTTCTGTGTTTCATCGTCAATAAGAATGTCCAAGGGAAACAGTAACCTGAAGTGAAGCATCGGAATCTATTACTAGTGCCACAGGAATGGTTCAAAACATAGTCAGTAAGAAGAGTCAGTTTTCTTGTCTTTAAGTCGGCATTGTGCCTTTTGTATTTACTTCCGATGCAATTTCTGTGTTTCATCGGCAATAAGGTCAGAGGGATACAGTAAACCTGAAGTGAAGCATCGGAATCCAAACCTAGTGTCACAGGAATGGTTCCAATCATAGACAGTAGCAAAAGTCACTCTTCTTGTACTTAAGTCGGCATTGTGCCTTTTGTAATTAATTCCTATGCAATTTCTGTGTTTCATCGTCAATAAGCAGGTCCAAGGGATACAGTAAACCTGGAGTGTAGCATCGGAATCTATAACTAGTGTCACAGGACTGGTTCAAAACATAGACAGTAGGAAGAGTCAGTCTTCTTGTACTTAAGTCGGCATTGTGCCTTTTCTATTTAATTCCGATGCAATTTCTTTGTTTCATCATCAATAAGAAGGTCCAAGGGATACAGTAAACCTGGAGTGAAGCATCGGAATCTATAACTAGTGTCACAGGAATGGTTCAAAGCATAGACAGTAAGAAGAGTCAGTCTTCTTGTACTTAAGTCGACATTGTGTCTTTTCTATTTAATTCCGATGCAATTACTGTGTTTCATCGTCAATAAGGAGGTCAGAGGGATACAATAAACCTGAAGTGAAACATCGGAATCTATAACTAGTGTCACAGGAATGGTTCAAAACATAGTCAGTAAGAACAGTCAGTCTTCTTGTTCTTAAGTCGGCATTGTGCCTTTTGTATTTAATTCCTATGCAATTTCTGTGTTTCATCGTCAAGATGAAGGTCCAAGGGATACAGTAAACCTGGAGTGTAGCATCGGAATCTATAACTAGTGTCACAGGAATGGTTCAAAACATAGACAGTAAGAAGAGTCAGTCTTCGTGTACTTAAGTCGGCATTTTGCCTTTTGTATTTAATTCCGATGCAATTTCTGTGTTTCATCGTCAATAAGAAAGTCCAAGGGATACAGTAAACCTGATGTGAAGCATCGGAATCCATAACTAGTGTCACAGGAATGGTTCAAAACATGGTCAGTAAGAAGAGTCAGTCTCCTTGTACTTAAGTCTTCATTGTGCCTTTTCTATTTGATTCCGATGCAATTCCTGTGTTTCATCGTCAATAAAAAGGTCCAAGGGATACAGTAAACCTGGAGTGTAGCATCGGAATCTATAACTAGTGTCACAGGAATGGTTCAAAGCATAGACAGTAAGAAGAGTCAGTCTTCTTGTACTTAAGTCGACATTGTGCATTTTGTATTTCATTCCGATGCAATTTCTGTGTTTAATCGTCAATACGATTGTCAGAGGGATACAATAAACCTGAAGTGAAGCATTGGAATCTATATCTAGTGTCACAGGAATGGTTCAAAACATAGTCAGTAAGAACAGTCAGTCTTCTTGTCCTTAAGTCGGCATTGTGCATTTTGTATTTGATTCCGATGCAATTTCTGTGATTCATCGTCAATAAGAAGGTCCAAGGTATACAGTAAACCTTAAGTGAAGCATCGGAATCTATAACTAGTGTCAAAGGAATGGTTCAAAGCATAGTCAGTAACAAGAGTCAGTCTTCTTGTACTTAAGTCTGCATTGTGCCTTTTCTATTTAATTCCGATGCAATTTCTGTGGTTCATCGTCAATAAGAATTTCCAGGAGATACAGTAAACCTGGAGTGAAGCATCGGAATCTATAACTAGTGTCACAGGAATGGTTCAAAGCATAGACAGTAAGAAGAGTCAGTCTTCTTGTACTTAAGTCGACATTGTCCCTATTCAATTTAATTCCGATGCAATTTCTGTGTTTCATCGTCAATAAGAAGGTCAGAGGGATACAATGAACCTGGAGTGTAGCATCGGAATCTATAACTAGTGTCACAGGAATGGTTCAAATCTTAGACAGTAAGAAGAGACAGTCCTCGTGTACTTAAGTCGGCATTTTGCCTTTTGTACTTAATTCCGATGCAATTTCTGTGTTTCATCGTCAATAAGAAGGTCCAAGTGATACAGAAAACCTGAGGTGAAGCATCGGAATATATAACTAGTTTCACAGTAATGGTTCAAAACATAGTCAGCAAGAAGAGTCAGTCTTCTTGTACTTAAGTCGGCATTGTACGTTTTCTATTTAATTCCGATGCAATTTCTGTGTTTTATCGCCAATAACAAAGTCCAAGGGATACAGTAAACCTGGAGTGAAGCATCGGAATCTATAACTAGTGTCAATGGAATGAATCAAAACATAGACAGTAAGAAGCGTCAGTCTTCTTGTACTTAAGTCGGCATTGTGCCTTTTGTATTTAATTCCGATGCGATTCCTGTGTTTCATCGTCAATAAGGAGGTCCAGGGGATACAGTAAACCTGGAGTGAAGCATCGGAATCTATAACTAGTGTCACAGGAATGGTTCAAAACATTGACAGTATGAAGAGTCAGTCTTCTTGTACTTAAGTCGGCATTGTGCCTTTTGTATTTAATTCCGATGCAATTTCTGTGTTTCATCGTCAATAAGAAGGTCCAAGGGATACAGTAAACCTGGAGTGAAGCATCGGAGTCTATAACTAGTGTCACAGGAATGGTTCAAATCATAGACAGTAAGAAGAGTCAGACTTCTTTTCCTTAAGTCGGCATTGTGCCCTTTGTATTTAATTCCGATGCAATTTCTGTGTTTCATCGTCAATAAGAAGGTCCAAGGGATACAGTAAACCTGGAGTGAAGCATCGGAGTCTATAACCAGTGTCACAGGACTGGTTCAAAAATTGACAGTAAGATAGGTCAGTCTTCTTATACTTAATTCGGCATTGCGCCTTTTGTATTTAATTCCGATGCCATTTCTGTGTTTCATCGTCAATAAGAAGGTCAGAGGGATACAGTAAGCCTGAAGTGAAACATCGGAATCCATTACTAGTGCCACAGGAATGGTTCAAATCATAGACAGTAAGAAGAGTCAGTCTTCTTGTACTTAAGTCGGCATTGTGCCTTTTGTATTTAAAACCGATGCAATTTCTGTGTTTCATCGTCAATAAGAATGTCCAAGGGAAACAGTAAACCTGAAGTGAAGCATCGGAATCTATTACTAGTGTCACAGGAATGGTTCAAAACATAGTCAGTAAGAAGAGTCAGTCTTATTGTCTTTAAGTCGGCATTGTGCCTTTTGTATTTAGTTAAGATGCAATTTCTGTGTTTCATCGGCAATAAGGTCAGAGGGATACAGTAAACCTTAAGTGAAGCATCGGAATCCAAACCTAGTGTCACAGGAATGGTTCAAATCATAGACAGTAGGAAAAGTCAGTCTTCTTGTACTTAAGTCGGCATTTTGCCTTTTGTATTTAATTCCGATGCAATTTCTGTGTTTCATCGTCAATAAGAAAGTCCAAGGGATACAGTAAACCTGAAGTGGAGCATCGGAATCTATAGCTAGTGTCACAGGAATGGTTCAAAACATAGTCAGTAAGAAGAGTCAGTCTTCTTGTACTTAAGTCTTCATTGTGCCTTTTCTATTTGATTCCGATGCAATTCCTGTGTTTCATCGTCAATAAGAAGGTCCAAGGGATACAGTTAACCTGGAGTGAAGCATCAGAATCTATAACTAGTGTCACAGGAATGGTTCAATGCATTGTCAGTAAGAAGAGTCAGTCTTCTTGTACTTAAGTCGGCATTGTGCCTTTTCTATTTAATTCCGATGCAATTTCTGTGCTTCATCGTCAATAAGAAGGTCCAAGGGATACAGTAAACCTGAAGTGAAGCATCGGAATCTATAACTAGTGTCACAGGAATGGTTCAAATCATAGACAGTAGGAAGAGGCAGTCTTCTTGTACTTAAGTCGGCATTGTACCTTTTGTATTAAATTCCGATGCAATTTCTGTGTTTCATCGTCAATAAGAATGACCAAGGGATACAGTAAACCTGGAGTGAAGCATCGGAATCTATAACTAGTGTCACAGGGATGGTTCAAAACATTGACAGTAAGAAGAGTCAGTCTTTTTGTACTTAAGTCGGCATTGTGCATTTTGAATTTAATTCCGATGCAATTTCTGCGTTTCATCGTCAATAAGAGGGACAGAGGGATACAATAGACCAAAAGTGAAGCATCGGAATCTATAACTAGTGTCACAGGAATGGTTCAAAACATAGTCAGTAAGAACAGTCAGTCTTCTTGTCCTTAAGTCGGCATTGTGCATTTTGTATTTAATTCCGATGCAATTTCTGTGATTCATCGTCAATAAGAAGGTCCAAGGTATACAGTAAACCTTAAGTGAAGCATCGGAATCTGTAACTAGTGTCAAAGGAATGGTTCAAAGCATAGTCAGTAACAAGAGTCAGCCTTCTTGTACTTAAGTCGGCATTGTGCCTTTTCTATTTAATTCTGATGCAATTTCTGTGGTTCATCGTCAATAAGAATTTCCAAGAGTTACAGTAAACCTGGAGTGAAGCATCGGAATCTATAACTAGTGTCACAGGAATGGTTCAAAACATAGACAGTAAGAAGAGTCAGTCTTCCTGTACTTAAGTCGGCATTGTACGTTTTCTATTTAATTCCGATGCAATTTCTGTGTTTTATCGCCAATAACAAGGTCCAAGGGATACAGTAAACCTGGAGTGAAGCATCGGAGTCTATAACTAGTGTCACAGGACTGGTTCAAAAATTGACAGTAAGAAAGGTCTGTCTTCTTGTACTTAATTCGGCATTGTGCCTTTTGTATTTAATTCCGATGCCATTTCTGTGTTTCATCGTCAATAAGAAGGTCAGAGGGATACAGTAAACCTGAAGTGAAACATCGGAATCCATAACTAGTGCCACAGGAATGGTTCAAATCATAGAGAGTAAGAAGAGTCAGACTTCTTTTCCTTAAGTCGGCATTGTGCCTTTTGTATTTAATTCCGATGCAATTTCTGTGTTTCATCGTCAATAAGATGGTCCAAGGGATACAGTAAACCTGAAGTGAAGCATCGGAATCTATAACTAGTGTCACAGGAATGGTTCAAATTATAGACAGTAAAAAGGGTCAGTCTTCTTGTACTTAAGTCGGCATTGTGCCTTTTCTATTTAATTCCGATGCAATTTCTGTGTTTCATCGTCAATAAGAATGTCCAAGGGAAACAGTAACCTGAAGTGAAGCATCGGAATCTATTACTAGTGCCACAGGAATGGTTCAAAACATAGTCAGTAAGAAGAGTCAGTCTTCTTGTCTTTAAGTCGGCATTGTGCCTTTTGTATTTAGTTCCGATGCAATTTCTGTGTTTCATCGGCAATAAGGTCAGAGGGATACAGTAAACCTGAAGTGAAGCATCGGAATCCAAACCTAGTGTCACAGGAATGGTTCCAATCATAGACAGTAGCAAAAGTCAGTCTTCTTGTACTTAAGTCGGCATTGTGCCTTTTGTAATTAATTCCTATGCAATTTCTGTGTTTCATCGTCAATAAGCAGGTCCAAGGGATACAGTAAACCTGGAGTGTAGCATCGGAATCTATAACTAGTGTCACAGGACTGGTTCAAAAGCATAGACAGTAGGAAGAGTCAGTCTTCTTGTACTTAAGTCGGCATTGTGCCTTTTCTATTTAATTCCGATGCAATTTCTTTGTTTCATCATCAATAAGAAGGTCCAAGGGATACAGTAAACCTGGAGTGAAGCATCGGAATCTATAACTAGTGTCACAGGAATGGTTCAAAGCATAGACAGTAAGAAGAGTCAGTCTTCTTGTACTTAAGTCGACATTGTGTCTTTTCTATTTAATTCCGATGCAATTACTGTGTTTCATCGTCAATAAGGAGGTCAGAGGGATACAATAAACCTGAAGTGAAACATCGGAATCTATAACTAGTGTCACAGGAATGGTTCAAAAGATAGTCAGTAAGAACAGTCAGTCTTCGTGTACTTAAGTCGGCATTTTGCCTTTTGTATTTAATTCCGATGCAATTTCTGTGTTTCATCGTCAATAAGAAAGTCCAAGGGATACAGTAAACCTGATGTGAAGCATCGGAATCTATAACTAGTGTCACAGGAATGGTTCAAAACATGGTCAGTAAGAAGAGTCAGTCTCCTTGTACTTAAGTCTTCATTGTGCCTTTTCTATTTGATTCCGATGCAATTCCTGTGTTTCATCGTCAATAAGAAGGTCCAAGGGATACAGTAAACCTGGAGTGTAGCATCGGAATCTATAACTAGTGTCACAGGAATGGTTCAAAGCATAGACAGTAAGAAGAGTCAGTCTTCTTGTACTTAAGTCGACATTGTGCATTTTGTATTTCATTCCGATGCAATTTCTGTGTTTAATCGTCAATACGATTGTCAGAGGGATACAATAAACCTGAAGTGAAGCATCGGAATCTATAACTATTGTCACAGGAATGGTTCAAAACATAGTCAGTAAGAACAGTCAGTCTTCTTGTCCTTAAGTCGGCATTGTGCATTTTGTATTTAATTCCGATGCAATTTCTGTGATTCATCGTCAATAAGAAGGTCCAAGGTATACAGTAAACCTTAAGTGAAGCATCGGAATCTATAACTAGTGTCAAAGGAATGGTTCAAAGCATAGTCAGTAACAAGAGTCAGTCTTCTTGTACTTAAGTCGGCATTGTGCTTTTTCTATTTAATTCCGATGCAATTTCTGTGGTTCATCGTCAATAAGAATTTCCAGGAGATACAGTAAACCTGGAGTGAAGCATCGGAATCTATAACTAGTGTCACAGGAATGGTTCAAAGCATAGACAGTAAGAAGAGTCAGTCTTCTTGTACTTAAGTCGACATTGTGCCTATTCAATTTAATTCCGATGCAATTTCTGTGTTTCATCGTCAATAAGAAGGTCAGAGGGATACAATGAACCTGGAGTGTAGCATCGGAATCTATAACTAGTGTCACAGGAATGGTTCAAATCTTAGACAGTAAGAAGAGACAGTCCTCGTGTACTTAAGTCGGCATTTTGCCTTTTGTATTTAATTCCGATGCAATTTCTGTGTTTCATCGTCAATAAGAAGGTCCAAGTGATACAGAAAACCTGAGGTGAAGCATCGGAATACATAACTAGTTTCACAGTAATGGTTCAAAACATAGTCAGTAAGAAGAGTCAGTCTTCTTGTACTTAAGTCGGCATTGTACGTTTTCTATTTAATTCCGATGCAATTTCTGTGTTTTATCGCCAATAACAAAGTCCAAGGGATACAGTAAACCTGGAGTGAAGCATCGGAATCTATAACTAGTGTCAATGGAATGAATCAAAACATAGACAGTAAGAAGCGTCAGTCTTCTTGTACTTAAGTCGGCATTGTGCCTTTTGTATTTAATTCCGATGCGATTCCCGTGTTTCATCGTCAATAAGGAGGTCCAGGGGATACAGTAAACCTGGAGTGAAGCATCGGAGTCTATAACTAGTGTCACAGGAATGGTTCAAAACATTGACAGTATGAAGAGTCAGTCTTCTTGTACTTAAGTCGGCATTGTGCCTTTTGTATTTAATTCCGATGCAATTTCTGTGTTTCATCGTCAATAAGAAGGTCCAAGGGATACAGTAAACCTGGAGTGAAGCATCGGAGTCTATAACTAGTGTCACAGGAATGGTTCAAATCATAGACAGTAAGAAGAGTCAGACTTCTTTTCCTTAAGTCGGCATTGTGCCCTTTGTATTTAATTCCGATGCAATTTCTGTGTTTCATCGTCAATAAGAAGGTCCAAGGGATACAGTAAACCTGGAGTGAAGCATCGGAGTCTATAACCAGTGTCACAGGACTGGTTCAAAAATTGACAGTAAGATAGGTCAGTCTTCTTATACTTAATTCGGCATTGCGCCTTTTGTATTTAATTCCGATGCCATTTCTGTGTTTCATCGTCAATAAGAAGGTCAGAGGGATACAGTAAGCCTGAAGTGAAACATCGGAATCCATAACTAGTGCCACAGGAATGGTTCAAATCATAGACAGTAAGAAGAGTCAGTCTTCTTGTACTTAAGTCGGCATTGTGCCTTTTGTATTTAAAACCGATGCAATTTCTGTGTTTCATCGTCAATAAGAATGTCCAAGGGAAACAGTAAACCTGAAGTGAAGCATCGGAATCTATTACTAGTGTCACAGGAATGGTTCAAACATAGTCGGTAAGAAGAGTCAGTCTTATTGTCTTTAAGTCGGCATTGTGCCTTTTGTATTTAGTTAAGATGCAATTTCTGTGTTTCATCGGCAATAAGGTCAGAGGGATACAGTAAACCTGAAGTGAAGCATCGGAATCCAAACTTAGTGTCACAGGAATGGTTCAAATCATAGACAGTAGGAAAAGTCAGTCTTCTTGTACTTAAGTCGGCATTTTGCCTTTTGTATTTAATTCCGATGCAATTTCTGTGTTTCATCGTCAATAAGAAAGTCCAGGGGATACAGTAAACCTGAAGTGAAGCATCGGAATCTATAACTAGTGTCACAGGAATGGTTCAAAACATAGTCAGTAAGAAGAGTCAGTCTTCTTGTACTTAAGTCTTCATTGTGCCTTTTCTATTTGATTCCGATGCAATTCCTGTGTTTCATCGTCAATAAGAAGGTCCAAGGGATACAGTTAACCTGGAGTGAAGCATCAGAATCTATAACTAGTGTCACAGGAATGGTTCAATGCATTGTCAGTAAGAAGAGTCAGTCTTCTTGTACTTAAGTCGGCATTGTGCCTTTTCTATTTAATTCCGATGCAATTTCTGTGCTTCATCGTCAATAAGAAGGTCCAAGGGATACAGTAAACCTGAAGTGAAGCATCGGAATCTATAACTAGTGTCACAGGAATGGTTCAAATCATAGACAGTAGGAAGAGGCAGTCTTCTTGTACTTAAGTCGGCATTGTACCTTTTGTATTAAATTCCGATGCAATTTCTGTGTTTCATCGTCAATAAGAATGACCAAGGGATACAGTAAACCTGGAGTGAAGCATCGGAATCTATAACTAGTGTCACAGGGATGGTTCAAAACATTGACAGTAAGAAGAGTCAGTCTTTTTGTACTTAAGTCGGCATTGTGCATTTTGAATTTAATTCCGATGCAATTTCTGTGTTTCATCGTCAATAAGAAGGTCAGAGGGATACAATAATTCTGAAGTGAAGCATCGGCATCTGTAACTAGTGTCACAGGATTGGTTCAAAACATAGTCAGTAAGAACAGTCAGTCTTCTTGTCCTTAAGTCGGCATTGTGCCTTTTGTATTTCATTCCGATACAATTTCTGTGCTTCATCGTCAATAAGAATGTCCAAGGGATACAGTAAACCTGGAATGAAGCATCGGAGTCTACAACTAGTGTCACAGGACTGGTTCAAAAATTGACAGTAAGAAAGGTCTGTCTTCTTGTACTTAATTCGGCATTGTGCCTTTTGTATTTAATTCCGATGCCATTTCTGTGTTTCATCGTCAATAAGGATGTCAGAGGGATACAGTAAACCTGAAGTGAATCATCGGAATCCATAACTAGTGCCACAGGAATGGTTCAAAGCATAGACAGTAAGAAGAGTCAGTCTTCTTGTACTTAAGTCGACATTGTGCATTTAATATTTCATTCCGATGCAATTTCTGTGTTTAATCGTCAATACGATTGTCAGAGGGATACAATAAACCTGAAGGGAAGCATCGGAATCTATAACTAGTGTCACAGGAATGGTTCAAAACATAGTCAGTAAGAACAGTCAGTCTTCTTGTCCTTAAGTCGGCATTGTGCATTTTGTATTTAATTCCGATGCAATTTCTGTGATTCATCGTCAATAAGAAGGTCCAAAGTATACAGTAAACCTTAAGTGAAGCATCGGAATCTATAACTAGTGTCAAAGGAATGGTTCAAAGCAAAGTCAGTAACAAGAGTCAGTCTTCTTGTACTTAAGTCGGCATTGTGCCTTTTCTATTAAATTCCGATGCAATTTCTGTGGTTCATCGTCAATAAGAATTTCCAGGAGATACAGTAAACCTGGAGTGAAGCATCGGAATCTATAACTAGTGTCACAGGAATGGTTCAAAGCATAGACAGTAAGAAGAGTCAGTCTTCTTGTACTTAAGTCGACATTGTGCCTATTCAATTTAATTCAGATGCAATTTCTGTGTTTCATCGTCAATAAGAAGGTCAGAGGGATACAATGAACCTGGAGTGTAGCATCGGAATCTATAACTAGTGTCACAGGAATGGTTCAAATCTTAGACAGTAAGAAGAGACAGTCCTCGTGTACTTAAGTCGGCATTTTGCCTTTTGTATTTAATTCCGATGCAATTTCTGTGTTTCATCGTCAATAAGAAGGTCCAAGGGATACAGAAAACCTGAGGTGAAGCATCGGAATATATAACTAGTTTCACAGTAATGGTTCAAAACATAGTCAGTAAGAAGAGTCAGTCTTCTTGTACTTAAGTCGGCATTGTACGTTTTCTATTTAATTCCGATGCAATTTCTGTGTTTTATCGCCAATAACAAAGTCCAAGGGATACAGTAAACCTGGAGTGAAGCATCGGAATCTATAACTAGTGTCAATGGAATGAATCAAAACATAGACAGTAAGAAGCGTCAGTCTTCTTGTACTTAAGTCGGCATTGTGCCTTTTGTATTTAATTCCGATGCGATTCCTGTGTTTCATCGTCAATAAGGAGGTCCAGGGGATACAGTAAACCTGGAGTGAAGCATCGGAATCTATAACTAGTGTCACAGGAATGGTTCAAAACATTGACAGTATGAAGAGTCAGTCTTCTTGTACTTAAGTCGGCATTGTGCCTTTTGTATTTAATTCCGATGCAATTTCTGTGTTTCATCGTCAATAAGAAGGTCCAAGGGATACAGTAAACCTGGAGTGAAGCATCGGAGTCTATAACTAGTGTCACAGGAATGGTTCAAATCATAGACAGTAAGAAGAGTCAGACTTCTTTTCCTTAAGTCGGCATTGTGCCCTTTGTATTTAATTCCGATGCAATTTCTGTGTTTCATCGTCAATAAGAAGGTCCAAGGGATACAGTAAACCTGGAGTGAAGCATCGGAGTCTATAACCAGTGTCACAGGACTGGTTCAAAAATTGACAGTAAGATAGGTCAGTCTTCTTATACTTAATTCGGCATTGCGCCTTTTGTATTTAATTCCGATGCCATTTCTGTGTTTCATCGTCAATAAGAAGGTCAGAGGGATACAGTAAGCCTGAAGTGAAACATCGGAATCCATAACTAGTGCCACAGGAATGGTTCAAATCATAGACAGTAAGAAGAGTCAGTCTTCTTGTACTTAAGTCGGCATTGTGCCTTTTGTATTTAAAACCGATGCAATTTCTGTGTTTCATCGTCAATAAGAATGTCCAAGGGAAACAGTAAACCTGAAGTGAAGCATCGGAATCTATTACTAGTGTCACAGGAATGGTTCTAAACATAGTCAGTAAGAAGAGTCAGTCTTATTGTCTTTAAGTCGGCATTGTGCCTTTTGTATTTAGTTAAGATGCAATTTCTGTGTTTCATCGGCAATAAGGTCAGAGGGATACAGTAAACCTGAAGTGAAGCATCGGAATCCAAACCTAGTGTCACAGGAATTGTTCAAATCATAGACAGTAGGAAAAGTCAGTCTTCTTGTACTTAAGTCGGCATTTTGCCTTTTGTATTTAATTCCGATGCAATTTCTGTGTTTCATCGTCAATAAGAAAGTCCAAGGGATACAGTAAACCTGAAGTGAAGCATCGGAATCTATAACTAGTGTCACAGGAATGGTTCAAAACATAGTCAGTAAGAAGAGTCAGTCTTCTTGTACTTAAGTCTTCATTGTGCTTTTCTATTTGATTCCGATGCAATTCCTGTGTTTCATCGTCAATAAGAAGGTCCAAGGGATACAGTTAACCTGGAGTGAAGCATCAGAATCTATAACTAGTGTCACAGGAATGGTTCAATGCATTGTCAGTAAGAAGAGTCAGTCTTCTTGTACTTAAGTCGGCATTGTGCCTTTTCTATTTAATTCCGATGCAATTTCTGTGCTTCATCGTCAATAAGAAGGTCCAAGGGATACAGTAAACCTGAAGTGAAGCATCGGAATCTATAACTAGTGTCACAGGAATTGTTCAAATCATAGACAGTAGGAAGAGGCAGTCTTCTTGTACTTAAGTCGGCATTGTACCTTTTGTATTACATTCCGATGCAATTTCTGTGTTTCATCGTCAATAAGAATGACCAAGGGATACAGTAAACCTGGAGTGAAGCATCGGAATCTATAACTAGTGTCACAGGGATGGTTCAAAACATTGACAGTAAGAAGAGTCAGTCTCTTTGTACTTAAGTCGGCATTGTGCATTTTGAATTTAATTCCGATGCAATTTCTGTGTTTCATCGTCAATAAGAAGGTCAGAGGGATACAATAATCCTGAAGTGAAGCATCGGCATCTGTAACTGGTGTCACAGGATTGGTTCAAAACATAGTCAGTAAGAACAGTCAGTCTTCTTGTCCTTAAGTCGGCATTGTGCCTTTTGTATTTCATTCCGATACAATTTCTGTGCTTCATCGTCAATAAGAATGTCCAAGGGATACAGTAAACCTGGAATGAAGCATCGGAGTCTACAACTAGTGTCACAGGACTGGTTCAAAAATTGACAGTAAGAAAGGTCTGTCTTCTTGTACTTAATTCGGCATTGTGCCTTTTGTATTTAATTCCGATGCCATTTCTGTGTTTCATCGTCAATAAGGATGTCAGAGGGATACAGTAAACCTGAAGTGAAACATCGGAATCCATAACTAGTGCCACAGGAATGGTTCAAAGCATAGACAGTAAGAAGAGTCAGTCTTCTTGTACTTAAGTCGACATTGTGCATTTAATATTTCATTCCGATGCAATTTCTGTGTTTAATCGTCAATACGATTGTCAGAGGGATACAAGAAACCTGAAGGGAAGCATCGGAATCTATAACTAGTGTCACAGGAATGGTTCAAAACATAGTCAGTAAGAACAGTCAGTCTTCTTGTCCTTAAGTCGGCATTGTGCATTTTGTATTTAATTCCGATGCAATTTCTGTGATTCATCGTCAATAAGAAGGTCCAAGGTATACAGTAAACCTTAAGTGAAGCATCGGAATCTATAACTAGTGTCAAAGGAATGGTTCAAAGCATAGTCAGTAACAAGAGTCAGTCTTCTTGTACTTAAGTCGGCATTGTGCCTTTTCTATTAAATTCCGATGCAATTTCTGTGGTTCATCGTCAATAAGAATTTCCAGGAGATACAGTAAACCTGGAGTGAAGCATCGGAATCTATAACTAGTGTCACAGGAATGGTTCAAAGCATAGACAGTAAGAAGAGTCAGTCTTCTTGTACTTAAGTCGACATTGTGCCTATTCAATTTAATTCCGATGCAATTTCTGTGTTTCATCGTCAATAAGAAGGTCAGAGGGATACAATGAACCTGGAGTGTAGCATCGGAATCTATAACTAGTGTCACAGGAATGGTTCAAATCTTAGACAGTAAGAAGAGACAGTCCTCGTGTACTTAAGTCGGCATTTTGCCTTTTGTATTTAATTCCGATGCAATTTCTGTGTTTCATCGTCAATAAGAAGGTCCAAGGGATACAGAAAACCTGAGGTGAAGCATCGGAATATATAACTAGTTTCACAGTAATGGTTCAAAACATAGTCAGTAAGAAGAGTCAGTCTTCTTGTACTTAAGTCGGCATTGTACGTTTTCTATTTAATTCCGATGAAATTTCTGTGTTTTATCGCCAATAACAAAGTCCAAGGGATACAGTAAACCTGGAGTGAAGCATCGGAATCTATAACTAGTGTCAATGGAATGAATCAAAACATAGACAGTAAGAAGCGTCAGTCTTCTTGTACTTAAGTCGGCATTGTGCCTTTTGTATTTAATTCCGATGCGATTCCTGTGTTTCATCGTCAATAAGGAGGTCCAGGGGATACAGTAAACCTGGAGTGAAGCATCGGAATCTATAACTAGTGTCACAGGAATGGTTCAAAACATTGACAGTATGAAGAGTCAGTCTTCTTGTACTTAAGTCGGCATTGTGCCTTTTGTATTTAATTCCGATGCAATTTCTGTGTTTCATCGTCAATAAGAAGGTCCAAGGGATACAGTAAACCTGGAGTGAAGCATCGGAGTCTATAACTAGTGTCACAGGAATGGTTCAAATCATAGACAGTAAGAAGAGTCAGACTTCTTTTCCTTAAGTCGGCATTGTGCCCTTTGTATTTAATTCCGATGCAATTTCTGTGTTTCATCGTCAATAAGAAGGTCCAAGGGATACAGTAAACCTGGAGTGAAGCATCGGAGTCTATAACCAGTGTCACAGGACTGGTTCAAAAATTGACAGTAAGATAGGTCAGTCTTCTTATACTTAATTCGGCATTGCGCCTTTTGTATTTAATTCCGATGCCATTTCTGTGTTTCATCGTCAATAAGAAGGTCAGAGGGATACAGTAAGCCTGAAGTGAAACATCGGAATCCATAACTAGTGCCACAGGAATGGTTCAAATCATAGACAGTAAGAAGAGTCAGTCTTCTTGTACTTAAGTCGGCATTGTGCCTTTTGTATTTAAAACCGATGCAATTTCTGTGTTTCATCGTCAATAAGAATGTCCAAGGGAAACAGTAAACCTGAAGTGAAGCATCGGAATCTATTACTAGTGTCACAGGAATGGTTCTAAACATAGTCAGTAAGAAGAGTCAGTCTTATTGTCTTTAAGTCGGCATTGTGCCTTTTGTATTTAGTTAAGATGCAATTTCTGTGTTTCATCGGCAATAAGGTCAGAGGGATACAGTAAACCTGAAGTGAAGCATCGGAATCCAAACCTAGTGTCACAGGAATGGTTCAAATCATAGACAGTAGGAAAAGTCAGTCTTCTTGTACTTAAGTCGGCATTTTGCCTTTTGTATTTAATTCCGATGCAATTTCTGTGTTTCATCGTCAATAAGAAAGTCCAAGGGATACAGTAAACCTGAAGTGAAGCATCGGAATCTATAACTAGTGTCACAGGAATGGTTCAAAACATAGTCAGTAAGAAGAGTCAGTCTTCTTGTACTTAAGTCTTCATTGTGCTTTTCTATTTGATTCCGATGCAATTCCTGTGTTTCATCGTCAATAAGAAGGTCCAAGGGATACAGTTAACCTGGAGTGAAGCATCAGAATCTATAACTAGTGTCACAGGAATGGTTCAATGCATTGTCAGTAAGAAGAGTCAGTCTTCTTGTACTTAAGTCGGCATTGTGCCTTTTCTATTTAATTCCGATGCAATTTCTGTGCTTCATCGTCAATAAGAAGGTCCAAGGGATACAGTAAACCTGAAGTGAAGCATCGGAATCTATAACTAGTGTCACAGGAATGGTTCAAATCATAGACAGTAGGAAGAGGCAGTCTTCTTGTACTTAAGTCGGCATTGTACCTTTTGTATTAAATTCCGATGCAATTTCTGTGTTTCATCGTCAATAAGAATGACCAAGGGATACAGTAAACCTGGAGTGAAGCATCGGAATCTATAACTAGTGTCACAGGGATGGTTCAAAACATTGACAGTAAGAAGAGTCAGTCTTTTTGTACTTAAGTCGGCATTGTGCATTTTGAATTTAATTCCGATGCAATTTCTGTGTTTCATCGTCAATAAGAAGGTCAGAGGGATACAATAATCCTGAAGTGAAGCATCGGCATCTGTAACTAGTGTCACAGGATTGGTTCAAAACATAGTCAGTAAGAACAGTCAGTCTTCTTGTCCTTAAGTCGGCATTGTGCCTTTTGTATTTCATTCCGATACAATTTCTGTGCTTCATCGTCAATAAGAATGTCCAAAGGATACAGTAAGCTTGGAATGAAGCATCGGAGTCTACAACTAGTGTCACAGGACTGGTTCAAAAATTGACAGTAAGAAAGGTCTGTCTTCTTGTATATAATTCGGCATTGTGCCTTTTGTATTTAATTCCGATGCCATTTCTGTGTTTCATCGTCAATAAGGAGGTCAGAGGGATACAGTAAACCTGAAGTGAAACATCGGAATCCATAACTAGTGCCACAGGAATGGTTCAAATCATAGACAGTAAGTAGAGTCAGACTTCTTTTCCTTAAGTCGGCATTGTGCCTTTTGTATTTAATTCCGATGCAATTTCTGTGTTTCATCGTCAATAAGATGGTCCAAGGGATACAGTAAACCTGAAGTGAAGCATCGGAATCTATAACTAGTGTCACAGGAATGATTCAAATTATAGACAGTAAAAAGGGTCAGTCTTCTTGTACTTAAGTCGGCATTGTGCCTATTGTATATAATTCCGACGCAATTTCTGTGATTCATCGTCAAGAAGAAGGACCAAGGGATACAGTAAATCTGAAGTGAAGCATCGGACTCTATAACTAGTGTCTTAGGAATGGTTCAAAACATAGACAGTAGAAGAGTCAGTCTTCTTGAACTTAAGTCGGCATTGTGCCTTTTGTATTTAATTCCGATGCAATTTCTGTGTTTCATCGTCAATAAGAATGTCCAAGGGAAACAGCAAACCTGAAGTGAAGCATCAGAATCTATTACTAGTGTCACAGGAATGGTTCAAAACATAGTCAGTAAGAAGAGTCAGTCTTCTTGTCTTTAAGTCGTCATTGTGCCTTTTGTATTTAGTTCCGATGCAATTTCTGTGTTTCATCGGCAATAAGGTCAGAGGGATACAGTAAACCTGAAGTGAAGCATCGGAATCTAAAACTAGTGACACAGGATTGGTTCAAATCATAGACAGTAGGAAAAGTCAGTCTCCTTGTACTTAAGTCGGCATTGTGCCTTTTGTATGTAATTCCTATGCAATTTCTGTGTTTCATCGTAAATAAGAAGGTCCAAGGGATACAGTAAACCTGGCGTGTAGCATCGGAATCTATAACTAGTGTCACAGGAATGGTTCAAAACACAGACAGTAAGAAGAGTCAGTCTTCGTGAACTTAAGTCGGCATTTTGCCTTTTGTATTTAATTCCGATGCAATTTCTGTGTTTCATCGTCGATAAGAAAGTCCAAGGGATACAGCAAACCTGAAGTGAAGCATCGGAATCTATAACTAGTGTCACAGGAATGGTTCAATGCATAGTCAGTAAGAAGAGTCAGTCTTCTTGTACTTAAGTCGGCATTGTGCCTTTTCTATTTAATTCCGATGCAATTTCTGTGTTTCATCGTCAATAAGAAGGTCCAAGGGATACAGTAAACCTGAAGTGAAGCATTGGAATCTATAACTAGTGTCACAGGAATGGTTCAAAACATAGACAGTAGGAAGAGTCAGTCTTCTTGTACTTAACACGGCATTGTACTTTTTGTATTAAATTCCGATGCAATTTCTGTGTTTCATCGTCAATACGAATGGCCAAGGGATACAGTAAACCTGGAGTGAAGCATCGGAATCTATAACTAGTGTCACAGGGATGGTTCAAAACATAGACAGTAAGAAGAGTCAGTCTTTTTGTACTTAAGTCGGCATTGTGCATTTTGTATTTCATTCCGATGCAATTTCTGTGTTTCATCGTCAATAAGAATGTCCAAGGGAAACAGTAAACCTGAAGTGAAGCATCGGAATCCAAAACTAGTGTCACAGGAATGGTTCAAATCATAGACAGTAGGTAGAGTCAGTCTTCTTGTACATAAGTCGGCATTGTGCCTTTTGTATTTAATTCAGATGCAATTTCTGTGATTCATCGTCAATACGAAAGGTCCATGGTATACAGTAAACCTGAAGTGAAGCATCGGAATCTATAGCTAGTGTCACAGGAATGGTTCAAAACCTAGTCAGTAAGAAGAGTCAGTCTTCTTGTACTTAAGTCGGCATTGTGCCTTATCTATTTAATTCCGACGCAATTTCTGTGTTTCATCGTCAATAAGAAGGTCAGAGGGATACAGTTAACCTGAAGTGAAGCATCGGAATCTATAACTTGTTTCACAGGAATGGTTCAAAGCATAGTCAGTAAGAAGAGTCAGTCTTCTTGTACTTAAGTTGGCATTGTGCCTTTCGTATGTAATTCCGATGCAATTTCTGTGTTTCATCATCAATAAGAAGCTCCAAGGGATACAGTAAACCTGGCGTGAAGCATCGGAATCTATAACTAGTGTCACAGTAATGGTTCAAATCATAGACAGTAAGAAGAGTCAGACGTCTTTTACTTAAGTCGACATTGTGCCTTTTGTATTTACTTCCGATGCAATTTCTGTGTTTCATAGTCAATGACAAGGTCCAAGGGATACAGTAAACCTGAAGTGAAGCATCGGAATCTATAACTAGTGTCACTGGAAAGGTTCAAAATATAGACAGTAAGAAGAGTCAGTCTTCTTGTACTTAAGTCGGCATTGTGAATCTTGTATATAATTCCGATGCAATTTCTGTGATTCATCGTCAATGTGAAGGACCAAGGGACACAGTAAACCTGAAGTGAAGCATCGGACTCTATAACTAGTGTCACAGAAATGGTTCAAAACATAGACAGTAGAAGAGTCAGTCTTCTTGTACTTAAGTCGGCATTGTGCCTTTTGTATTTAATTCCGATGCAATTTCTGTCTTTCATCGTCAATAAGAATGTCCAAGGGAAACAGAAATCCTGAAGTGAAGCACCGGAACCTGTTACTAGTGTCACAGGAATGGTTCAAATCATAGTCATTAAGAAGAGTCAGTCTTCTTCTCCTTCAGTCGGCATTGTGCCTTTTGTATTTCATTCCGATGCAATTTCTGTGTTTCATCGGCAATAAGGTCAGAGGGATACAGTGAACCTGAAGTGAAGCATCGGAATCCAAAACTAGTGTCACAGGAATGGTTCAAATCATAGACAGTAGGAAGAGTCAGTCTTCTTGTACTTAGGTCGGCATTGTGCCTTTTGTATTTAATTCCGATGCAATTTCTGTGATTCATCGTCAATACGAAAGGTCCAAGGTATACAGTATACCTGAAGTGAAGCATCGGAATCTATAACTAGTGTCACAGGAATCTTTCAAAACATAGTCAGTAAGAAGAGGCAGTCTTCTTGTACTTAAGTCGGCGTTGTGCCTTTTCTATTTAATTCCGATGCAATTTCTGTGTTTCATCGTCAATAAGAAGGTCCAAGGTATACAGTAAACCTGAAGTGAAGCGTAGGAATCTATAACTAGTGTCACAGGAATGGTTCAAAACATAGTCAGTAAGAAGAGTCAGTCTTCTTGTACTTAAGTCTCCATTGTGCCTTTTCTATTTGATTCCGATGCAATTCCTGTGTTTCATCGTCAATAAGAAGATCCAAGGGATACAGTAAACCTGGAGTGAAGCATCGGAATCTATAACTAGTGTCACAGGAATGGTTCAAAACATAGTCAGTAAGAAGAGTCAGTCTTCTTGTTCTTAAGTCGGCATTGTGCCTTTTCTATTTAATTCCGATGCAATTTCTGTGTTTCATCGTCAATAAGAAGGTCCAAGGGATACATTAAACCTGAAGTGAAGCATCGGAATCTATAACTAGTGTCACAGGAATGGTTCAAAACCCAGACAGTAGGAAGAGTCAGTCTTCTTGTACTTAAGTCGGCATTGTACCTTTTGTTTTACATTCCGATGCAATTTCTGTGTTTCATCGTCAATAAGAATGACCAAGGGATACAGTAAACCTGGAGTGAAGCATCGGAATCTATAACTAGTGTCACAGGGATGGTTCAAAACATAGACAGTAAGAAGAGTCAGTCTTCTTGTACTTTAGTCGGCATTGTGCATTTTGTATTTAATTCCGATGCAATTTCAGTGTTTCATCGTCAATAAGAAGGTCAGAGGGATACAGTAATCCTGAAGTGAAGCATCGGAATCTATAACTTGTGTCACAGGATTGGTTCAAAACATAGTCAGTAAGAACAGTCAGTCTTCTTGTCCTTAAGTCGGCATTGTGCCTTTTGTATTTCATTCCGATGGAATTTCTGTGTTTCATCGTCAATAAGAATGTCCAAGGGAAACAGTAAACCTAAAGTGAAGCATCGGAATCCAAAACTAGTGTCACAGGAATGGTTCAAATCATAGACAGTAGGTAGAGTCAGTCCTCTTGTACTTAAGTCGGCATTGTGCCTTTTGTATTTAATTCAGATGCAATTTCTGTGTTTCATCGTCAATACGAAAGGTCCATGGTATACAGTAAACCTGAAGTGAAGCATCGGAATCTGTAACTAGTGTCACAGGAATGGTTCAAAACCTAGTCAGTAAGAAGAGTCAGTCTTCTTGTACTTAAGTCGGCATTGTGCCTTTTCTATTTAATTCCGACGCAATTTCTGTGTTTCATCGTCAATAAGAAGGACAGAGTGATACAATAAACCTGGAGTGAAGCATCGGAATCTATAACTAGTGTCACAGAAATGGTTCAAAGCATAGTCAGTAAGAAGAGTCAGTCTTCTTGTACTTAAGTCGGCATTGTGCCTTTTCTATTTAATTCCGATGCAATTTTTGTGTTTCATCGTCAATAAGAAGGTCCAAGGGATACAGTAAACCTGAAGTGAACCATCGGAATCTATAACTAGTGTCACAGGAATGGTTCAAAACATAGACAGTAGGAAGAGTCAGTCTTATTGTACTTAAGTCGGCATTGTACCTTTTGTATTAAATTCCGATGCAATTTCTGTGTTTCATTGTCAATAAGAATGACCAAGGGATACAGTAAACCTGGAGTGAAGCATCGGAATCTATGACTAGTGTCACAGGGATGGTTCAAAACATAGGCAGTAAGAAGAGTCAGTCTTCGTGTACTTATGTCGGCATTGTGCCTTTTATATTTAATTCCGATGCAATGTCTGTGTTTCATCGTCAATAAGAAGGTCAGAGGGATACAGTAGTCCTGAAGTGAAGCATCAGAATCTATAACTAGTGTCACAGGATTGGTTCAAAACATAGTCAGTAAGAACAGTCAGTCTTCTTGTCTTAAGTCGGCATTGTGCCTTTTGTATATCATTCCAATGCTATTTCTGTTTTTCATCGTCAATAAGAAAGGTCCAAGGTATACAGTAAACCTGAAGTGAAGCATCGGAATCTATAACTAGTGTCACAGGAATGGTTCAAAACATAGTCAGTAAGAAGAGTCAGACTTCTTGTACTTACGTCGGCATTTTGCCTTTTGTATTTAATTCCGATGGAATTTCTGCGTTTCATCGTCAATTAGAAGGTCCAAGGGATACAGTGAACCTGAAGTGAAGCATCGGAACCTATAACTAGTGTCACAGGAATGGTTCAAAACTTATTCAGTAAGAAGAGTCAGTCTCCTTTCACTTAAGTCTTCATTGTGCCTTTTCTATTTAATTCCGATGCAATGTCTGTGTTTCATCGTCAATAAGAAGGTCCAAGGGATACAGTAAAGCTGGAGTGAAGCATCGGATTCTATGACTAGTGTCAATGGAATGGTGCAAAACATAGACAGTAAGAAGAGACAGTCTTCTTGTACTTAAGTCGGCATTGTGCCTTTTCTATTTAATTCCGATGCAATTTCTGTGTGTCATCGTCAATGAGAATGTCCAAGGGATACAGTAAACCTGGAGTGAATCATCGGAGTCTACAACTAGTGTCACAGGAATGGTAATAATCATAGACAGTAACAAGAGTCAGACTTCTTTTACTTAAGTCGGCATTGTGCCATTTGTATTTAATTCCGATGCAATTTCTGTGTTTCTTCGTCAATAAGGAGGTCCAAGGCATACAGTAAACCTGGAGTGAAGCATTGGAATCGATAACTAGTGTCACAGGGACGGTTCAAATCATAGACAGTAAGATGTGTCGGTATTCTTGTACTTAAGTCGGCATTGTGTTTTTGTATTTAGTTCCGATGCAATTTCTTTGTTTCATCGTCGCTGAGAAGGTCAGAGGGATACAGTAATCCTGAAGTTAAGCATCGGAATCTATAACTAGTGTCACAGGAATGGTTCAAAGCATAGTCAGTAAGAAGAGTCAGTCTTCTTGTAGTTAAGTCGGCATTGTGCCTTCTGTATAAATTCCGATGCAATTTCTGTAATTCATCGTCAGTAAGAAGGTCCAAGGGATACAGTAAACCTGAAGTGAAGCGTCGGAATCTATAACTAGTGTCACAGGAATGGTTCAAAACATAGACTGTAGGAAGAGTCAGTCTTCTAGTACTTAAGTCGGCATTGTGCCTTTTCAATTTAATTCCGATGCAATTTCTGTGTTTCATCGTCAATAAGACGGTCAGAGGGATACAGTAAACCTGAAGTGAAGCATCGGAATCTATAACTAGCGTAACAGGAATGGTTCAAAACATAGACAGTTGGAAGAGTCAGTCTTCTTGTACTTAAGTCGGCATTGTGTCTTTTGTATTTAATTCCGATGCCATTTCTGTGTTTCATCGTCAATATGAAGGTCAAAGGGATACAGTAAACCTGAAGTGAAGCATCGGAATCTACAACTAGTGTTACAGGAATGGTTCAAAATTTAACAGTAAGAAGAGTCAGTCTACATGTACTTAAGTCGGCATTGTGCCTTTTCTATTTATTTCCGATGCAATTTCTGTGATTCATCGTCAATACGAAGGTCAGAGGGATACAGTAAACCTGAAGTGAATCATCGGAATCTATAACTAGTGTCACAGGCATGGTTCAAAACATAGTCAGTAAGAAGAGTCAGTCTTCTTGTACTTAAGTTGGCATTGTGCCTTTCGTATTTAATTCCGGTGCAATTTCTGTGTATCACCGGCAATAAGATGGTCAGAGGGATGCAGTAAGCCTGAAATGAAGCATCGGAATCTATAACTAGTGTCACAGGAATGGTTCAAACATAGACAGTAAGAGGAGTAAGTCTTCTTGTACTTAAGTCGGCATTGTGCCTTTTTTATTTAATTCCGATGCAATTTCTGCGTTTCATCGTCAATAAGAGGGCCAGGGGGATACAGCAAACCTAAAGTGAAGCATCGGAATCTATAACTAGTGTCACAGGAATGGTTGAAAACATAGTCAGTAAGAAGAGTCAGTCTTCTTGTCCTTAAGTCGGCATTGTGTCTCTTGTATTTAATTCCGATGCAATTTCTGTGTTTCCTAAACAATAAGAAGGTCCCGGGAATACAGTAAACCTGAAGTGAAGCATCGGAACCTGCAACTAGTGCCACTGGAATGGTTAAAAATATAGACAGGAAGAAGAGTCAGTCTTCTTGTACTTAAGTCGGCAATGTGCCTTTTGTATTTAATTCCGTTGCAATTTCTGTGTTTCATCGTCAATAAGATTATCCAAGGGAAACAGAAAACCTGAAGTGAAGCATCGGAATCTATAACTAGTGTCACAGGAATGGTTCAAAACATAGTCAGTAAGAAGAGTCAGTCTTCCTGTCCTTAAGTCGTCATTGTGCCTTTTGTATTTAATTCCGATGCAATTTCTGTGTTTCATCGGCAATAAGGTCAGAGGGATACAGTAAACCTGAAGTGATGCATCGGAATCCAAAACTAGTGTCACAGGAATGGTTCAAATATAGACAGTAGAGGAGTCAGTATTCTTGTACTTAAGTCGGCATTGTACCTTTTTTATTTAATTCCGATGCAATTTCTGTGTTTCATCGTCAATAAGAAGGTCCAAGGTATACAGAAAACCTGAAGTGAAGCATCGGAATCTATAACTAGTGTCACAGGAATGGTTCAAAGCATAGACAGGAAGAAGAGTCAGTCTTCTTGTACCTAAGTCGACATTGTGCCTTTTCTATTTAATTCCGATGCAATTTCTGTGTTTCATCGTCAATAAGAAGTTCAGAGGGATACAATAAACCTGAAGTGAAGCATCGTAATCTATAACTAGTGTCACAGGAAAGGTTCAAAACATAGTCAGTTGGAAGAGTCAGTCTTCTTGTACATAAGTCGTCATTGTGCCTTTTCTATTTAATTCCGATGCAATTTCTGTGTTTCATCGTCAATAAGAAGGTCCAAGGGATACAGTAAACCTGGAGTGGAGCATCGGAATCTATAACTAGTGCCACTGGAATGGTTAAAAATATAGACAGGAAAAAGAGTCAGTCTTCTTGTACTTAAGTCGGCATTGTGCCTTTTGTATTTAATTCCGTTGCAATTTCTGTGTTTCATCGTCAATAAGATTATCCAAGGGAAACAGAAAACCTGAAGTGAAGCATCGGAATCTATAACTAGTGTCACAGGAATGGTTCAAAACATAGTCAGTAAGAAGAGTCAGTCTTCGTGTACTTAAGTCGGCATGTTGCCTTTTGTATTTAATTCCGATGCAATTTCTGTGTGTCTTCGTCAATTAGAAGGTCCAAGGGATACAGTGAACCTGGACTGTAGCATCGAAATCTATAACTAGTGTCACAGGAATGGTTCAAGACATAGACAGTAAGAAGAGTCAGTCTTCGTGTACTTATGTCGGCATTTTGCCTTTTGTATTTAATTCCGATGCAAATTCTGTGTTTCATCGTCAATAAGAAGGTCCAAGGGATACAGTAAACCTGAAGTGAAGCATCGGAATCTATAACTAGTGTCACAGGAATGGTTCAAAGCATAGTCAGTAAGAAGAGGCAGTCTTCTTGTACTTAAGTCTTCATTGTGCCTTTTCTATTTGATTCCGATTCAATTTCTGTGTTTCATCGTCAATAGGAAGGTCCAAGGGATACAGTAAACCTGAAGTGAACCATCGGAATCTATAACTAAAGTCACAGGAATGGTTCAAAGCATAGACAGTAAGAAGAGTCAGTATTCTTGTACTTAAGTCGGCATTGTGCCTTTTGTATTTAATTCCGATGCAATTTCTGTGTTCCATCGTCAATAAGAAAGTCCAAAGGATACAGTAAACCTGGAGTGAAGCATCGGAACCTATAACTAGTGACACAAGAATGGTTCAAAACATAGACAGTAAGAAGAGTCAGTCTTCTTGTACTTAAGTCGACATTGTGCCTTTTCTATTTAACTCCGATGCAATTTCTGTGTTTCATCGTCAATAAGACGGTCAGGGGGTTACAGTAGTCCTGACGTGAATCATCGGAATCTATAACTAGTGTCACAGGATTGGTTCAAAACATAGTCAGTAAGAACAGTCAGTCTTCTTGTCTTTAAGTCGGCATTGTGCCTTTTGTATATCATTCCGATGCAATTTCTGTGTTTCATCGTCAATAAGAAAGGTCCAAGGTATACAGTAAACCTGAAGTGTAGCATCGGAATCTATAACTAGTGTCACAGGAATGGTTCAAAAGATAGTCAGTAAGAAGAGTCAGTCCTCTTGTACTTAAGTCGGCATTGTGCCTTTTCTATTTAATTCCGATGCAATTTCTGTGTTTCATCGTCAATAAGAAGGTCCAAGGGATACAGTAGACCTGGAGAGAAGCATCGGAATCTATAACTAGAGTCACAGGAATGGTTCAAAACATAGACAGTAAGAAGAGTCAGTCTTCGTGTACTTAAGTCGGCATTTTGCCTTTTGTATTTAATTCAGATGCAATTTCTGTGTGTCTTCGTCAATTAGAAGGTCCAAGGGATGCAGTGAACCTGGACTGTAGCATCGAAATCTATAACTAGTGTCACAGGAATGGTTCAAAACATAGACAGTAAGAAGAGTCAGTCTTCGTGTACTTATGTCGGCATTTTGCCTTTTGTATTTAATTCCGATGCAATTTCTGTGTTTCATCGTCAATAAGAAGGTCCAAGGAATACAGTAAACCTGAAGTGAAGCGTCGGAATCTATAACTAGTGTCACAGGAATGGTTCAAAACATAGTCAGTAAGAAGAGTCAGTCTTCTTGTACTTAAGTCTTCATTGTGCCTTTTCTATTTGATTCCGATGCAATTTCTGTGTTTCATCGTCAATAAGAAGGTCCAAGGGATACAGTAAACCTGAAGTGAACCATCGGAATCTATAACTAGTGTCACAGGAATGGTTCAAAACATAGACAGTAAGAAGAGTCAGTCTTCTTGTACTTAAGTCGACATTGTGCCTTTTCTATTTAATTCCGATGCAATTTCTGTGTTTCATCGTCAATAAGAAGTTCAGAGGGATACAATAAACCTGAAGTGAAGCATCGGAATCTATAACTAGTGTCACAGGAAAGGTTCAAAACATAGTCAGTTAGAAGAGTCAGTCTTCTTGTACATAAGTCTTCATTGTGCCTTTTCTATTTAATTCCGATGCAATTTCTGTGTTTCATCGTCAATAAGAAGGTCCAAGGGATAAAGTAAACCTGGAGTGAAGCATCGGAATCTATAACTAGTGTCACAGGAATGGTTCAAAACATAGACAGTAAGAAGAGTCAGTCTTCGTGTACTTAAGTCGGCATTTTGCATTTTGTATTTAATTCCGATGCAATTTCTGTGTTTCATCGCCAATAAGAAGGTCAGAGGGATACAGTAGTCCTGACGTGAAGCATCGGAATCTATAACTAGTGTCACAGGATTGGTTCAAAACATAGTCAGTAAGAACAGTCAGTCTTCTTGTTCTTAAGTCGGCATTGTGCCTTTAGTATATCATTCCGATGCAATTTCTGTGTTTCATCGTTAATAAGAAAGGTCCAAGGGATACAGTAAACCTGAAGTGAAGCATCGGAATCTATAACTAGTGTCACAGGAATGGTTCAAAGCATAGTCAGTAAGAAGAGTCAGTCCTCTTGTACTTAAGTCGGCATTGTGCCTTGTCTATTTAATTCCGATGCAATTTCTGTGTTTCATCGTCAATAAGAAGGTCCAAGGGATACAGTAAACCTGGAGTGAAGTATCGGAATCTATAACTAGAGTCACAGGAATGGTTCAAAACACAGACAGTAAGAAGAGTCAGTCTTCGTGTACTTAAGTCGGCATTTTGCCTTTTGTAATTAATTCCCATCCAATTTCTGTGTTTCTTCGTCAATTAGAAGGTCCAAGGGACACAGTGAACCCGAAGTGAAGCAACGGAATCTATAACTAGTGTCACAGGAATGGTTCAAAACTTATTCAGTAAGAAGAGTCAGTCTTCTTTTACTTAAGTCTTCATTGTGCCTTTTCTATCTAATTCCGATGCAATTTCTGTGTTTCATCGTCATTAAGAAGGTCCAAGGGATACAGTAAAGCTGGAGTGAAGCATCGGAATCTACGACTAGTGTCAATGGAATGGTTCAAAACATAGAGAGTAAGAGGAGTCAGTCTACTTGTACTTAAGTCGGCATTGTGCCATTTGCATTTAATTCCGATGCAATTTCTGTGTTTCATCGTCAGTAAGATGGCCCAAGGGATACAGTAAAGCTGCACTGTAGCATCGAAATCTATAACTAGTGTCACAGGAATGGTTCAAATCATAGACAGTAAGAAGAGTCAGTCTTCGTGTACTTATGTCGGCATTTTGCCTTTTGTAATTAATTCCCATTCAATTTCTGTGTTTCATCGTCAATAAGAAGGTCCAAGGGACACAGTAAACCTGAAGTGAACCATCGGAATCTATAACTAGTGTCACAGGAATGGTTCAAAACATAGACAGTAAGAAGAGTCAGTATTCTTGTACTTAAGTCGGCATTGTGCCTTTTGTATTTAATTCCGATGCAATTTCAGTGCTTCATCGTCAATAACAAGGTCAGAGGGATACAGTAATCCTGAAGTGAAGCATCGGAAACTATAACTAGTGTCACAGGTATGGTTCAAAAGATAGTCAGTAAGAATAGTCAGTCTTCTTGTCCTTAAGTCATCATTGTGCATTTTCTATTAAATTGTGATGCAATTTCTGTGTTTCATCGTCAATAAGAAGGTCCTCGGGACACAGTAAACCTGAAGTGAACCATCGGAATCTATAACTAGTGTCACAGGAATGGTTCAAAGCATAGTCAGTAAGAAGAGTCAGTCTTCTTGTAGTTAAGTCAGCACTGTGCCTCCTGTATGAATTTCGATGCAATTTCTGTGATTCATCGTCTATAAGAAGGTCCAAGGGATACATTAAACCTGAAGTGAAGCATCGTAACCTATAACTAGTGTCACAGGAATGGTTCAAAACATAGACAGTAGGAAGAGTCAGACTTCTAGTACTTAAGTCGGCATTGTGCCTTTTCAATTTAATTCCGATGCAATTTCTGTGTCTCATCGTCAATAAAACGGTCAGAGGGATACAGTAAACCTGAAGTGAAGCATCGGAATCTATAACTAGTGTAACAGGAATGGTTCAAAACATAGACAGTTGGAAGAGTCAGTCTTCTTGTACTTAAGTCGGCATTGTGTCTTTTGTATTTAATTCCGATGCCATTTCTGTGTTTCATCGTCAATAAGAAGGTCCAAGGGATACAGTAAACCTGAAGTGAAGCATCGGAATCTACAACTAGTGTCACAGAAATGGTTCAAAACCTGACAGTAAGAAGAGTCAGTCTTCATGTACTTAAGTTGGCATTGTGCCTTTTCTATTTATTTCCGATGCAATTTCTGTGTTTCATCGTCAATAAGAAGGTCAGAGGGATACAGTAAACCAGAAGTGAAGCATCGGAATCTATAACTAGTGTCACAGGAATGGTTCAAATCATAGTCAGTAAGAAGAGTCAGTCTTCTTGTACTTAAGTTGGCATTGTGCCTTTCGTATTTAATTCCGGTGCAATTTCTGTGTATCACCGGCAATAAGATGGTCAGAGGGATACAGTAAGCCTGAAATGAAGCATCGGAAACTATAACTAGTGTCACAGGAATGGTTCAAACATAGACAGTAAGAGGAGTCAGTCTTCTTGTACTTAAGTCGGCATTGTGCCTTTTGTATTAAATTCCGATGCAATTTCTGTGTTTCATCGTCAATAAGAAGTTCAGAGGGATACAATAAACCTGAAGTGAAGCATCGTAATCTATAACTAGTGTCACAGGAAAGGTTCAAAACATAGTCAGTTGGAAGAGTCAGTCTTCTTGTACATAAGTCGTCATTGTGCCTTTTCTATTTAATTCCGATGCAATTTCTGTGTTTCATCGTCAATAAGAAGGTCCAAGGGATACAGTAAACCTGGAGTGGAGCATCGGAATCTATAACTAGTGCCACTGGAATGGTTAAAAATATAGACAGGAAAAAGAGTCAGTCTTCTTGTACTTAAGTCGGCATTGTGCCTTTTGTATTTAATTCCGTTGCAATTTCTGTGTTTCATCGTCAATAAGATTATCCAAGGGAAACAGAAAACCTGAAGTGAAGCATCGGAATCTATAACTAGTGTCACAGGAATGGTTCAAAACATAGTCAGGAAGAAGAGTCAGTCTTCGTGTACTTAAGTCGGCATTTTGCCTTTTGTATTTAATTCCGATGCAATTTCTGTGTGTCTTCGTCAATTAGAAGGTCCAAGGGATACAGTGAACCTGGACTGTAGCATCGAAATCTATAACTAGTGTCACAGGAATGGTTCAAGACATAGACAGTAAGAAGAGTCAGTCTTCGTGTACTTATGTCGGCATTTTGCCCTTTGTAATTAATTCCGATGCAAATTCTGTGTTTCATCGTCAATAAGAAGGTCCAAGGGATACAGTAAACCTGAAGTGAAGCATCGGAATCTATAACTAGTGTCACAGGAATGGTTCAAAACATAGTCAGTAAGAAGAGGCAGTCTTCTTGTACTTAAGTCTTCATTGTGCCTTTTCTATTTGATTCCGATTCAATTTCTGTGTTTCATCGTCAATAGGAAGGTCCAAGGGATACAGTAAACCTGAAGTGAACCATCGGAATCTATAACTAAAGTCACAGGAATGGTTCAAAGCATAGACAGTAAGAAGAGTCAGTATTCTTGTACTTAAGTCGGCATTGTGCCTTTTGTATTTAATTCCGATGCAATTTCTGTGTTCCATCGTCAATAAGAAAGTCCAAAGGATACAGTAAACCTGGAGTGAAGCATCGGAACCTATAACTAGTGACACAAGAATGGTTCAAAACATAGACAGTAAGAAGAGTCAGTCTTCTTGTACTTAAGTCGACATTGTGCCTTTTCTATTTAATTCCGATGCAATTTCTGTGTTTCATCGTCAATAAGACGGTCAGGGGGTTACAGTAGTCCTGACGTGAATCATCGGAATCTATAACTAGTGTCACAGGATTGGTTCAAAACATAGTCAGTAAGAACAGTCAGTCTTCTTGTCTTTAAGTCGGCATTGTGCCTTTTGTATATCATTCGGATGCAATTTCTGTGTTTCATCGTCAATAAGAAAGGTCCAAGGTATACAGTAAACCTGAAGTGTAGCATCGGAATCTATAACTAGTGTCACAGGAATGGTTCAAAAGATAGTCAGTAAGAAGAGTCAGTCCTCTTGTACTTAAGTCGGCATTGTGCCTTTTCTATTTAATTCCGATGCAATTTCTGTGTTTCATCGTCAATAAGAAGGTCCAAGGGATACAGTAGACCTGGAGAGAAGCATCGGAATCTATAACTAGAGTCACAGGAATGGTTCAAAACATAGACAGTAAGAAGAGTCAGTCTTCGTGTACTTAAGTCGGCATTTTGCCTTTTGTATTTAATTCAGATGCAATTTCTGTGTGTCTTCGTCAATTAGAAGGTCCAAGGGATGCAGTGAACCTGGACTGTAGCATCGAAATCTATAACTAGTGTCACAGGAATGGTTCAAAACATAGACAGTAAGAAGAGTCAGTCTTCGTGTACTTATGTCGGCATTTTGCCTTTTGTATTTAATTCCGATGCAATTTCTGTGTTTCATCGTCAATAAGAAGGTCCAAGGAATACAGTAAACCTGAAGTGAAGCGTCGGAATCTATAACTAGTGTCACAGGAATGGTTCAAAACATAGTCAGTAAGAAGAGTCAGTCTTCTTGTACTTAAGTCTTCATTGTGCCTTTTCTATTTGATTCCGATGCAATTTCTGTGTTTCATCGTCAATAAGAAGGTCCAAGGGATACAGTAAACCTGAAGTGAACCATCGGAATCTATAACTAGTGTCACAGGAATGGTTCAAAACATAGACAGTAAGAAGAGTCAGTCTTCTTGTACTTAAGTCGACATTGTGCCTTTTCTATTTAATTCCGATGCAATTTCTGTGTTTCATCGTCAATAAGAAGGTCCAAGGGATACAGTAGACCTGGAGAGAAGCATCGGAATCTATAACTAGAGTCACAGGAATGGTTCAAAACATAGACAGTAAGAAGAGTCAGTCTTCGTGTACTTAAGTCGGCATTTTGCATTTTGTATTTAATTCCGATGCAATTTCTGTGTTTCATCGCCAATAAGAAGGTCAGAGGGATACAGTAGTCCTGACGTGAAGCATCGGAATCTATAACTAGTGTCACAGGACTGGTTCAAAACATAGTCAGTAAGAATAGTCAGTCTTCTTGTTCTTAAGTCGGCATTGTGCCTTTAGTATATCATTCCGATGCAATTTCTGTGTTTCATCGTTAATAAGAAAGGTCCAAGGGATACAGTAAACCTGAAGTGAAGCATCGGAATCTATAACTAGTGTCACAGGAATGGTTCAAAGCATAGTCAGTAAGAAGAGTCAGTCCTCTTGTACTTAAGTCGGCATTGTGCCTTGTCTATTTAATTCCGATGCAATTTCTGTGTTTCATCGTCAATAAGAAGGTCCAAGGGATACAGTAAACCTGGAGTGAAGTATCGGAATCTATAACTAGAGTCACAGGAATGGTTCAAAACACAGACAGTAAGAAGAGTCAGTCTTCGTGTACTTAAGTCGGCATTTTGCCTTTTGTAATTAATTCCCATCCAATTTCTGTGTTTCTTCGTCAATTAGAAGGTCCAAGGGACACAGTGAACCCGAAGTGAAGCAACGGAATCTATAACTAGTGTCACAGGAATGGTTCAAAACTTATTCAGTAAGAAGAGTCAGTCTTCTTTTACTTAAGTCTTCATTGTGCCTTTTCTATCTAATTCCGATGCAATTTCTGTGTTTCATCGTCATTAAGAAGGTCCAAGGGATACAGTAAAGCTGGAGTGAAGCATCGGAATCTACGACTAGTGTCAATGGAATGGTTCAAAACATAGAGAGTAAGAGGAGTCAGTCTACTTGTACTTAAGTCGGCATTGTGCCATTTGCATTTAATTCCGATGCAATTTCTGTGTTTCATCGTCAGTAAGATGGCCCAAGGGATACAGTAAAGCTGCACTGTAGCATCGAAATCTATAACTAGTGTCACAGGAATGGTTCAAATCATAGACAGTAAGAAGAGTCAGTCTTCGTGTACTTATGTCGGCATTTTGCCTTTTGTAATTAATTCCCATTCAATTTCTGTGTTTCATCGTCAATAAGAAGGTCCAAGGGACACAGTAAACCTGAAGTGAACCATCGGAATCTATAACTAGTGTCACAGGAATGGTTCAAAACATAGACAGTAAGAAGAGTCAGTATTCTTGTACTTAAGTCGGCATTGTGCCTTTTGTATTTAATTCCGATGCAATTTCAGTGCTTCATCGTCAATAACAAGGTCAGAGGGATACAGTAATCCTGAAGTGAAGCATCGGAATCTATAACTAGTGTCACAGGTATGGTTCAAAAGATAGTCAGTAAGAATAGTCAGTCTTCTTGTCCTTAAGTCATCATTGTGCATTTTCTATTAAATTGTGATGCAATTTCTGTGTTTCATCGTCAATAAGAAGGTCCTCGGGACACAGTAAACCTGAAGTGAACCATCGGAATCTATAACTAGTGTCACAGGAATGGTTCAAAGCATAGTCAGTAAGAAGAGTCAGTCTTCTTGTAGTTAAGTCAGCACTGTGCCTCCTGTATGAATTTCGATGCAATTTCTGTGATTCATCGTCTATAAGAAGGTCCAAGGGATACATTAAACCTGAAGTGAAGCATCGTAACCTATAACTAGTGTCACAGGAATGGTTCAAAACATAGACAGTAGGAAGAGTCAGACTTCTAGTACTTAAGTCGGCATTGTGCCTTTTCAATTTAATTCCGATGCAATTTCTGTGTCTCATCGTCAATAAAACGGTCAGAGGGATACAGTAAACCTGAAGTGAAGCATCGGAATCTATAACTAGTGTAACAGGAATGGTTCAAAACATAGACAGTTGGAAGAGTCAGTCTTCTTGTACTTAAGTCGGCATTGTGTCTTTTGTATTTAATTCCGATGCCATTTCTGTGTTTCATCGTCAATAAGAAGGTCCAAGGGATACAGTAAACCTGAAGTGAAGCATCGGAATCTACAACTAGTGTCACAGAAATGGTTCAAAACCTGACAGTAAGAAGAGTCAGTCTTCATGTACTTAAGTTGGCATTGTGCCTTTTCTATTTATTTCCGATGCAATTTCTGTGTTTCATCGTCAATAAGAAGGTCAGAGGGATACAGTAAACCAGAAGTGAAGCATCGGAATCTATAACTAGTGTCACAGGAATGGTTCAAATCATAGTCAGTAAGAAGAGTCAGTCTTCTTGTACTTAAGTTGGCATTGTGCCTTTCGTATTTAATTCCGGTGCAATTTCTGTGTATCACCGGCAATAAGATGGTCAGAGGGATACAGTAAGCCTGAAATGAAGCATCGGAAACTATAACTAGTGTCACAGGAATGGTTCAAACATAGACAGTAAGAGGAGTCAGTCTTCTTGTACTTAAGTCGGCATTGTGCCTTTTGTATTAAATTCCGATGCAATTTCTGTGTTTCATCGTCAATAAGAAGGCCAGGGGGATACAGCAAACCTAAAGTGAAGCATCGGAATCTATAACTAGTGTCACAGGAATGGTTCAAATCATAGTCAGTAAGAAGAGTCTGTCTTCTTGTCCTTAAGTCGGCATTGTGCCTCTTGTATTTAATTCCGATGCAATTTCTGTGTTTCATCGTCAATAAGAAGGTCCAAGGGATACAGTAAACCTGGAGTGAAGCATCGGAATCTATAACTAGTGTCACAGTAGTGGTTCAAAGCATAGACAGTAAGAAGAGTCAGTCTTCTTGTACTTAAGTCGGCATTGTGCCTTTTGTATTTAATTCCGATGCAATTTCTGTGTTTCATAAACAACAAGAAGGTCCTGGGAATACAGTAAACCTGAAGTGAAGCATCGGAATCTACAACTAGTGTCACTGGAATGGTTCAAAATATAGACAGTAAGAAGAGTCAGTCTTCTTGTACTTAAGTCGGCATTGTGCCTTTTGTATTTAATTCGGATGCAATTCCTGTGTTTCATCGTCAATAAGATTATCCAAGGGAAACAGAAAATCTGAAGTGAAGCATCGGAATCTATAACTAGTGTCACAGGAATGGTTCAAAACATAGACAGTAAGAAAAGATAGTCTTCTTGTACTTAAGTCGGCATTGTGCCTTTTGTATTTAATTCCGATGCAATTTCTGTGTTTCATCGTCATTAAGAAGGTCAGAGGGATACAGTAAACCTGAAGTGAAGCACCGGAGTCTATAGCTAGTGTCACAGGAATGGTTCTAACATAGTCTGTAAGGAGAGTCAGTCTTCTTGTCCTGATGACGGCATTGTGCGTTTTGTATTGGTTTCCGATGCAATATCTGTGTTTCATCGTCAATAAGAAGGCCCAAAGGATACAGTAAACCTCAAGTAAAAATCGGAATCCATAACTAGTGTCACATTAATGGTTCAAAACATAGTCAGTATGAGGAGTCGGTCTTCATGTACTTAAGTCGAAATTGTGCCTTTTGTATTTAATTCCGATGCAATTTCTGTATTTTATCGTCCATAAGAAGGTCTGAGGGATACAGTAAACCTGAAGTGAAGCATCGCAATCTATAACTAGTGCCACAGGAATGGTTCAAAGCATAGTCAGTAAGAAGAGTCAGTCTTCTTGTACTTAAGTTGGCATTGTGCCTTTTGAATTTAATTCCGATGCAATTTCTGTGTTTCATCGTCAATAATTAGGTCCAAGGCATACAGTAAACCTGAAGTGAAGCATCGGAATCTGTAACTAGTGCCACAGGAATGGTTCAAAACATAGACCGTAAGGAAATTCAGTCATCTTGTACTTGAGTCGGCATTGTGCCTTTTCTATTTATTCCGAAGCAATTTCTGTGTTTCATCGTCAATAAGAAGATCAGAGGGATACAGTAAACCTGAAGTGAAGCATCCGAATCTATAACTAGTGTCACAGGAACGATTCAAAACATAGTCAGTAAAAAGATTCAGTCTTCTTGTACTTAAGTTGGCATTGTGCCTTTTGTATTTAATTCCTATGCAATTCCTGTGTTTCGTCGTCAATAAGAAGGTCAGAGGGATACAGTAAACCTGAAGTGAAGCATCGGAATCCATAACTAGTGTCACAGGAATGGTTCAAAACATAGTCAGTAAGAAGAGTCAATCTTCCAGTTCTCAAGTCGGCATTGTGCATTCTCTATTTAATTCCGATGCAATTTCTGTGTTTCATCGTCAATAAGACGGTCAGAGGGATACAGTAAACCTGAAGTGAAGCATCGGAATCCGTAACTAGTGTCACACGAATGGTTCAAAACATAGACAGTTGGAAGAGTCAGTCTTCTTGTACTTAAGTCGGCATTGTGCCTTTCGTATTTAATTCCGATGCAATTTCTGTGTTTCATCGTCAAAAGAACGTCCAAGGGATACAGTAAACCTGGAGTGAATCATCGGAATCTATAACTAGTGTCAATGGAATGGTTCAAAACATAGACAGTAAGAAGAGCCAATCTTAAGGGTACTTAAGTCGGCATTGTGCCTTTTGTATTTAATTCCGATGCAATTTCTGTGTTTCATCGTCACTAAGAAGGTCAGAGGGATACAGTAAACCTGAAGGTAAGCATCGGAAACTATAACTAGTGTCACGGGAATGGTTCAAAACATAGTCATTGAGAAGAGTCAGTCTCCTTGTCCTTAAGTCGGCATTGTGCCTCTTGTATTTAATTCCAATGCAATTTCTGTGTTTCATCGTCAATAAGAAGGTCCAAGGGATACAGTACACCTGGAGTAAGGCATCGGAATCTATAACTAGTATCACAGTAATGGTTCAAAACATAGACAGTGAGAAGAGTCATACGTCTTGTACTTAAGTCGGCATTGTGCCTTTTGCATTTAATTCCGATGCTATTTCTGTGTTTCATCGTCAATAAGAAGGTCCAAGGTATACAGTAAACCTGAAGTGGAGCATCGGAATCTACAACTAGTGTCACAGGAATGGTTCAAAACATAGTCAGTAAGAAGAGTTAGTCTTCTTGTACTTAAGTCGGCATTGTGCCTTTTCTATTTAATTCCGATGCAATTTCTGTGTTACATTGTCACTAAGAAGGTCCAAGGGATACATTAAACCTAGAGTGAGGCATCGGAATCTATAACTAGCGTCACAGGAATGGTTCAAACATAGACAGTAAAAAGAGACAGTCTTCTTGAACATAAGTCGACATTGTGCCTTTTCTATTTAATTAAGATTCAATTTCTGTGTTTCATCGTCAATAAGAAGGTCAGAGGGATACAATAGACCTGAACTGAAGCATCGGAATCTATAACTAGTGTCACAGGAATGGTTCATAACATAGACAGTAAGAAGAGTCTGTCTTTGTGTACTTAAGTCGGCATTTTGCCTTTTGTATTTAATTCCTATGCAATTTCTGGGTTTCATCGTCAATCAGAAGGTCCAAGGGATACCGTAAACCTGAAGTGAAGCATCGGAAACTATAACTAGTGTCACAGGAATGGTTCAAAACGTAGTCAGTAAGAAGAGTCAGTCTTCTTGTACTTAAGTCTTCATTGTGCCTTTTCTATTTAATTCCGATGCAATTTCTGTGTTTCATCGTCAATACGAACGTCCAAGGGATACAGTAAACCTGGATTGAAGCATCGGAATCTATAACTAGTGTCAATGGAATGGTTCAAAACATAGACAGTAAGAAGAGTCAATCTTCTTGTACTTAAGTCGGCATTGTGCCTTTTGTATTTAATTCCGATGCAATTTCTGTGTTTCATCGTCAATAAGAAGGTCAGAGGGATACAGTAATCCTGAAGTGAAGCATCGGAATCTTTAGCTAGTGTCACAGGAATGGTTCAAAGGCATAGTCAGTAAGAAGAGTCATACTTCTTATCCTTAAGTCGGCATTGTGCCTTTTGTATTTAATTCCGACACAATTTCTGTGTTTCATCGTCAATAAGAAGGTCAGAGGGATACAGTAAACCTGAAGTGAAGCATCGGAATCTATAACTAGTGTTACAGGAATGGTTCAAATCATAGTCAGGAAGAAGATTCAGTCTCCTTGTACTTAAGTTGTCATTGTGCCTTTCGTATTTAATTCCGATGCAATTTCTGTGCTTCACCGGCAATAAGAAGGTCAGAGGGATACAGTAAACCCGAAGTGAAGCATCGGAATCTATAACTAGTGTCAGAGGAATGTTTCAAACATAGACAGTAAGAAGAGTCAGTCTTCTTGTACTTAAGTCGGCATTGTGCCTCTTGTATTTAATTCCGATGCAATTTCTGTGTTTCATCGTCAATAAGAAGGTCCAAGGGATACAGTAAACCTGGAGTGAAGCATCGGAATCAATAAGTAGTGTCACAGTAATGGTTCAAAACATAGACAGTAAATAGAGTCAGACGTCTTGTACTTAAGTCGGCATTGTGCCTTTTGTATTCAATTCCGATGCAATTTCTGTGTTTCATCGTCAATAAGAAGGTCCAAAGTATACAGTAAACCTGAAGTGAAACATCGGAATCTATAACTAGTGTCACAGGAATGGTTCAAAATATAGTCAGTAACAAGAGTCAGTCTTCTTGTCCATAAGGCGGCATTGTGCCTTTTCTATTTAATTCCGATGCAATATCTGTGTTTCATCGTCAATAAGAAGGTCCAAGGGATACAGTAATCCTGGAGTGAAGCATCGGAATCTATAACTAGTGTCACAGGAATGGTTCAAAACATAGACAGTAAAAAGAGTCAGTCTTCGTGTACTTAAGTCGGCATTGTGCCTTTTGTATTTAATACCGATGCAATTTCTGTGTTTCATCGTGAATAAGAAGGTCCAAGGGATACAGTAAACCTGAAGTGAAACATCGGAAACTATAACTAGTGTCACAGGTATGGTTCAAAACATAGTCAGCAAGAAGAGTCAGTCTTCTTGTACTTAAGTCTTCATTGTTCCTTTTCTATTTAATTCCGATGCAATTTCTGTGTTTCGTCGTCAATAAGAACGTCCAAGGGATACAGTAAACCTGCAGTGAAGCATCGGAATCTATAACTAGTGTCAATGGAATGGTTCAAAACATAGACAGTAAGAAGAGTCAATCTTATTGTACTTAAGTCGGCATTGTGCCTTTTGTATTTAATTCCGATTCAATTTCTGTGTTTCATCGTCAATAAGAAGGTCACAGGGATACAGTAAACCTGAAGTGAACCATCGGAATCTATAGCTAGTGTCACAGGAATGGTTCAAAATATAGTCAGTAACAAGAGTCAGTCTTCTTGTCCATAAAGCGGCAATGTGCCTTTTCTATTTAATTCCGATGCAATATCTGTGTTTCATCGTCAATAAGAAGGTCCAAGGGATACAGTAATCCTGGAGTGAAGCATCGGAATCTATAACTAATGTCACAGGAATGGTTCAAATCATAGACAGTAAGAGGAGTTAGTCTACTCTTACTTAAGACGGCATTGTGCCCTTTGCATTTTATTCCGATGCAATTTCTGTGTTTCATCGTCAATAAGAAGGTCCATGGGGTACAGTAAACCTGGAGTGAAGCATCGGAGTCTATAACTAGTGTCACAGACCTGGTTCAAAAATAGACAGTAGGAAGAGACAGTCATCTTGTACTTAAGTCGGCATTGTGTCTTTTGTATTTAATTCCGATGCAATTTCTGTGTTTCATCGTCAATAAGAAGGTCCAAGGGATACAGAAAACCTGAAGTGAAGCATCGGAAACTACAACTAGTGTCACAGGAATGTTTCAAACCATAGACAGTAAGAAGAGTCAGTCTTCTTATACTTAGGTCGGCATTGTGCCTTTTCTAATTAATTCCCATGCTATTTCTGTGTTTCATCGTCAATAAGAAGGTCAGAGGGATACAGTAAACCTGAAGTGAATCATCGGAATCTATAACTTGTGTCACAGGAATGGGTCAAATCATAGTCAGTAAGAAAAGTCAGTCTTCTTGTACTTAAGTTGGCATTGTGCCTTTCGTATTTAATTCCGATGCAATTTCTGTGTTTCACCGGCAATGAGAAGGTCAGAGGGATACAGTAAACCTGAAGTGAAGCATCGGAATCTATAACTAGTGTCACAGGAATGTTTCAAACATAAACAGTAAGAAGAGTCAGTCTTCTTGTACTTAAGTCGGCATTGTGCCTTTTGTATTTAATTCCGATGAATTTCTGTGTTTCATCGTCAATAAGAAGGTCAGAGTCATACAGTAAACCTGAAGTGAAGCATCGGAATCTATAACTAGTGTCACAGGAATGGTTCAAAACATAGTCAGTGAGAAGAGTCAGTCTCCTTGTCCATAAGTCGGCATTGTGCCTCCTGTATTTAATTCCAATGCAATTTCTGTGCTTCATCGTCAATAAGAAGGTCCAAGGGATACAGTAAACCTGGAGTGAAGCATCGGAAACTATAACTAGTGTCACAGGAATGGTTCAAATGCATAGTCAGTAAGAAGAGTCAGTCTTCTTGTACTTAAGTCTTCATTGTGCCTTTTCTATTTCATTCCGATGCAATTTCTGTTTTTCATCGTCAATAAGAAGGTCCAAGGGATACAGTAATCCTGGAGTGATGCATCGGAATCTATAACTAGTGTCTCAGGAATGGTTCAAATCATAGAGAGTAAGAAGAGTCAGTCTTCTTGTACTTAAGTCGGCATTTTGCCTTTTGTATTTAATTCCGATGCAATTTCTGTATTTCATCGTTAATAAGAAGGTCCAAGGGATACAGTAATCCTGGAGTGAAGCAACGGAATCAATAACTAGTGTCACAGGAATGGTTCAAAACATAGAAATTAAGAAGAGTCAGTGTTCTTGAACTTAAGTCGGCATTGTGCCTTTTGTATATAATTCCGATCCAATTTCTGTGTTTCATCGTCAATAAGGTCAGAGGGATAGTGTAAACCTGAAGTGAAGCATCGGAATCCATAAGTAGTGTCACAGGAATGGTTCAAAACATAGTCAGGAAGAAGAGTCATTTTCTAGTACTTAAGTCGGCATTGTGCCTTTTCTATTTAGTTCCGATGCAATTTCTGTGTTTCATCGTCAATAAGCCGGTCCGAGGGATATAGTAAACCTGAAGTGAAGCATCGGAATCTATAACCAGTGTCACAGGAATGGTTCAAAACATAGAGAGTTGGAAGAGTCAGTCTTCTTGTTCTTAAGTCGGCATTGTGTCTTATGTATTTAATTCCGATGCAATTTCTGTCTTTCATCGTCAATAAGAAGGTCCAAGGGATACAGTAAACCTGAAGTGAAGCATCGGAATCTACAACCAGTGTTACAGTTATGGTTCAAAACATAGACAGTAAGAAGAGTCAGTCTTCATGTACTTAAGTCGGCATTGTGTTTTTTATTTATTTCCGATGCAATTTCTGTGTTTCATTGTCACTAAGAAGGTCAGAGGGATACAGTAATCCTGAAGTTAAGCATGGGAATCTATAACTAGTGTCACAGGAATGGTTCAAAGCATAGTCAGTAAGAAGAGTCAGTTTTCTTGTAGTTAAGTCGGCATTGTGCCTTTTGTATTGAATTCCGATGCAATATCTTTGTTTCATCGTCAATAAGACGGTCCAAGGGATACAGTAAACCTGAAGTGAAGCATCGGAATCTATAACTAGTGTCTCAGGAATGGTTCAAAGCATAGACAGTAGGAAGAGTCAGTCTTCTAGTACTTAAGTAGGCATTGTGCCTTTTGTATTGAATTCGGATGCAATATCTTTGTTTCATCGTCAATAAGACGGTCCAAGGGATACAGTAAACCTGAAGTGAAGCATCGGAATCTATAACTAGTGTCTCAGGAATGGTTCAAAACATAGACAGTAGGAAGAGTCAGTCTTCTTGTCCATAAGGCGGCATTGTGCCTTTTGTATTTAATTCCGATGCAATATCTGTGTTTCATCGTCAATAAGAAGGTCCAAGGGATACAGTAATCCTAGAGTGAAGCATCGGAATCTATAACTAGTGTCACAGGAATGGTTCAAAACATAGAAAGTAAGAAGAGTCAGTCTTCTGTACTTAAGTTGGCATTTTGCCTTTTGTATTTCATTCCGATGCAATTTCTGTGTTTCATCGTCAATAAGAAGGTCCAAGGGATACAGTAAACCTCGAGTGAAGCATCGGAATCTATAACTAGTATCACAGGGATGGTTCAAAACATAGACAGTAAGAAGAGTCAGTCTTCTTGTACTTAAGTCGGCATTGTGCCTTTTGTATTTAATTCCGATGCAATTTCTGTGTTTCATTGTCAATAAGAAGGTCAGAGGGATACAGTAATCCTGAAGTGAAGCATCGGAATCTATAACTAGTGTCACAGGAATGGTTCAAAACATAGTCAGTAAGAAGAGTCAGTCTTCTCTTACGTAAGTCGGCATTGTGCCCTTTGCATTTTATTTCTATGCAATTTCTGTGTATCATCGTCAATAAGAAGGTCCATGGGATACAGTAAACCTGGAGTGAAGCATCGGAGTCTATAACTAGTGTCACAGGACTGGTTCAAAAATAGACAGTAAGAAGAGTCAGTCTTCTTGTACTTAATTCGGCATTGTGCCTTTTGTATTTAATTCCGATGCAATTTCTGTGTTTTATCGTCAATAAGAAGGTCAGAGGGATACAGTAAACCTGAAGTGAATCATCGGAATCTATAACTTGTGTCACAGGAATGTGTCAAATCATAGTCAGTAAGAAAAGTCAGTCTTCTTGTACTTAAGTTGGCATTGTGCCTTTCGTATTAAATTCCGATGCAATTTCTGTGTTTTACCGGCAATGAGAAGGTCAGAGGGATACAGTAAACCTGAAGTGAAGCATCGGAATCTATAACTAGTGTTACAGGAATGGTTCATAACATAGACAGTAAGAAGAGTCAGTCTTCTAGTACTTAAGTCGGCATTGTGTCTTTTGTATTTAATTCCGATGCAATTACTGTGTTTCATCGTCAATAAGGAGGACCAAGGGATACAGTAAAACTGAAGTGAAGCATCGGAAACTACAACTAGTGTCACAGGAATGGTTCAAACCATAGACAGTAAGAAGAGTCAGTCTTCGTGTACTTACGTCGGCATTGCGCCTTTACTATTTAATTTCGATGCTATTTCTGTGTTTCATCGTCAATAAGAAGGTCAGAGGGATACAGTAAACCTGAAGTGAAGCATCGGAATCTATAACTTGTGTCACAGGAATGGGTCAAATCATAGTCAGTAAGAAGAGTCAGTCTTCTTGTACTTAAGTTGCCATTGTGCCTTTCGTATTTAATTCCGATGCAATTTCTGTGTTTCACCGGCAATGAGTAGGTCAGAGGGATACAGTAAACCTGAAGTGAAACATCGGAGTCTATAACTAGTGTCACAGGAATGTTTCAAACATAGACAGTAAGAAGAGTCAGTCTTCTTATACTTAAGTCGGCATTGTGCCTTTTGTATTTAATTCCGATGCAATTTCTGTGTTTCATCGTCAATAAGAAGGTCAGAGGGATACAGTATACCTGAAGTGAAGCATCGGAATCTATAACTAGTGTCACAGGAATGGTTCAAAACATAGTCAGTGAGAAGAGTCAGTCTCCTTGTCCATAACTCGGCATTGTGCCTCTTGTATTTAATTCCAATGCAATTTCTGTGTTTCATCGTCAATAAGAAGGTCCAAGGGATACAGTAAACCAGGAGTGAAGCATCGGAAACTATAACTAGTGTCACAGGAATGGTTCAAAACATAGTCAGTAAGAAGAGTCAGTCTTCATTGTTCCTTTTCATTTTAATTCCGATGCAATTTCTGTGTTTCATCGTCAATAAGAACGGCCAATGGATACAGTAAACCTGGAGTGAAGCATCGGAATCTATAACTAGTGTCATATGAATGATTCAAAACATAGACAGTAAGAAGAGTCAATCCTCTTGTACTTAAGTCGGCATTGTGCCTTTTGTATTTAATTCCGATGCAACTTCTGTGTTTCATCGTCAATAAGAACGACAGAGGGACACAGTAAACCTGAAGTGAAGCATCGGAATCTATAGCTAGTGTCACAGGAATGGTTCAAAGGCATAGTCAGTAAGAAGAGTCAGTCATCTTGTCCTTAAGTCGGCATGGTGCCTTTTGTATTTAATTCCGATGCAATTTCTGTGTTTCATCGTCAATAAGAAGGTCCAAAGGATACAGTAAACCTGGAGTGAAGCATCGGAATCTATAAGTAGTGTCACAGTAATGGTTCAAAACATAGAAAGTAAGAAGAGTCAGTCTTCTTGAACCTAAGTCGGGATTGTGCTTTTTGTAAGGAATTCCGATGCAATATCTTTGTTTCATCGTCAATAAGACGGTCCAAGGGATACAGTAAACCTGAAGTGAAGCATCGGAATCTATAAGTAGTGTCTCAGGAATGGTTCAAAACATAGACAGTAGGAAGAGTCAGTCTTCTAGTACTTAAGTCGGCATTGTGCCTTTTGTATTTCATTCCGATGCAATTTCTGTGTTTCATCGTCCATAAGAAGGTCAGAGGGATACAGTAGTCCTGAAGTGAAGCATCGGAATCTATAACTAGTGTCACAGGAATGGTTCAAAACATAGTCAGTGAGAAGAGTCAGTCTCCTTATCCTTAAGTCGGCATTGTGCCTCTTGTATTTAATACCGATGCAATTTCTGTGTTTCATCGTCAATAAGAAGGTCCAAAGGATACAGTAAACCTGGAGTGAAGCATCGGAATCTATAAGTAGTGTCACAGTAATGGTTCAAAACATAGACAGTAAGAAGAGTCAGTCTTCGTGTACTTAAGTCGGCATTTTGCCTTTTGTATTTAATTCCGATGCAATTTCTGTGTTTCATCGTCAAAAAGAAGGTCAGAGGGATACAGTAATTCTGATGTTAAGCATCGGAATCAATAACTAGTGTCACAGGAATGGTTCAAAGCATAGTCAGTAAGAAGAGTCAGTCTTGTTGTAGTTAAGTCGGCATTGTGCCTTTTGTATTGAATTCCGATGCAATATCTTTGTTTCATCGTCCATAAAAAGGTCGAAATGATACAGTAAACCTTGAAGTGAAGCATCGGAATCTATAACTAGTGTCACAGGACTGGTTCAAAAATAGACAGTAAGAAGAGTCAGTATTCTTGTACTTAATTCGGCATTGTGCCTTTTGTATTTAATTCCAATGCAATTTCTGTGTTTCATCGTCTAAAAGAGGGTCCAAGGGATACAGTAAATCTGGAGTGTAGCATCGGAATCTATAACTAGTGTCACAGGAATAAGTTCAAAACATAGACAGTAAGAAGAGTCAGTCTTCGTGTACTTAAGTCGGCATTTTGCCTTTTGTATTTAATTCCGATGCAATTTCTGTGTTTCATCGTCAAATAGAAGGTCCAAGGGATACTGTAATCCTGGAGAAAAGCATCGGAATCTATAACTAGTGTCACAGGAATGGTTCAAATCATAGACAGTAAGAAGAGTCAGTCTTCTCTTACTTAAGTCGGCATTGTGCCCTTTGCATTTTATTCCGATGCAATATCTGTGTTTCATCGTCAATAAGAAGGTCCGTGGGATACAGTAAACCTGGAGTGAATCATCAGAGTCCATAACTAGTGTCACAGGACTGGTTGAGAAATAGACAGTAAGAAGCGTCAGTCTTCTTGTACTTAAGTCGGCATTGTGCCTTTTGTATTAAAATTCCGATGCAATTTCTGTGTTTCATCGGCAATAAGAACGTCCAAGGGAAACAGTAAACCTGAAGTGAAACATCGGAATCTATAACTAGTGTCACAGGAATGGTTCACATCATAGTCAGTAAGAAGAGTCAGTCTTCTTGTCATTAAGTCGGCAATGTCCCTTTTGTATTTAATTCCGCTGCAATATCTGTGTTTCATCGGCAATAAGTTCAGAGGGATACAGTATACCTGAAGTGAATCATCGGAATCCAAAACTAGTGTCACAGAAATGGTTCAAAACATAGACAGTAGGGAGAGTCACTCTTCTTGTAGTTAAGTCCGCATTGTGCCTTTTGTATTTCATTCCAATGCAATTTCTGTGTTTCATCGTCAATAAGAAGGACCAAGGTATACAGTAAACCTGAAGTGAAGCATCGGAATATATAACTAGTGTCACAGGAATGGTTCAAAACATAGTCAGTAAGAACCTTCAGTGTTCTTGTACTTAAGTCGGCATTGCGCCTTTTCTATTTAATTCCGATGCAATTTCTGTGTTTCATCGTCAATAAGAAGGTCCATGGGATATAGTAATCCTGGAGTGAAGCATCGGAATCTATAACTAGTGTCACAGGAATGGTTCAAAACATAGACAGTAAGAAGAGTCAGTCTTCTTGTACTTAAGTGGACAATGTGCCTTTTCTATTTAATTCCGATGCAATTTTAGTGTTTCATCGTCAATAAGAAGGTCAGAGGGATACAATAAACCCGAAGTGAAGCATCGGAATCTATAACTAGTGTCACAGGAAATGTTCAAGTCATAGTCAGTAAGAACAGTCAGTCTTCTTGTCCTTAAGTCGGCATTGTGCCTTTTGTATTTAATTCCGATGCAATTTCTGTGTTTTATCGTCAATACGAAGGTCCAAGGCATACAGTAAACCTGGAGTGTAGCACCAGAATCTATAACTAGTGGCACAGGAATGGTTCAAATCATAGACAGTAAGAAGAGTCAGTCTTCGTGTACCTAAGTCGGCATTGTGCCTTTTGTATTTAATTCCGATGCAATTTCTGTGTTTCATCGTCAATAAGAAGGCCCAAGGGATACAGTAATCCTGAAGTGAAGCATCGGAATCTATAACTAGTGTCACAGGAATGGTTCAAAACATAGTCAGTAAGATGAGTCAGTCTTCTTGTGCTTAAGTCTTCATAGTGCCTTTTCTATTTAATTCCGACGCAATTTCTGTGTTTCATCGTCAATAAGAAGATCGAAGGGATACAGTAATCCTGGAGTGAAGCATCGGAATCTGTAACTAGTGTCATCGGAATGGATCAAAACATAGACTGTTAGAAGAGTGAGTCTTCTTGTACTTAAGTCGGCATTGTGCCTTTAGTATTTAATTCCGATGCAATTTCTGTGTTTCATCGTCAATAAGAAGGTCAGAGGGATACAGTAAACCTGAAGTGAAGCATCGGAATCTGTAGCTAGTGTCACAGGAATGGTTCGAAGCATAGTCAGTTAGAAGAGTCAGTTTTGTTGCCCTTAAGTCGGCATTGTGCCTTTCTTATTTAATTCCGATGCAATTTCTGTGTTTCATCGTCAATAAGAATGCCCAAGGGATACAGTTAACCTGGAGTGAAGCATCGGAATCTATAACTGGTGTCACAGGAATGTTTCAAATCATAGACAGTAAGAAGAGTCAGTCTTCTTGTACTTAAGTCGGCATTGTGCCTTTTGTATTTAATTCCGATGCAATTTCTGTGTATCATCGTCAATAAGAAGGTCGAAGGAATACTGTAAACCTCAAGTGAAGCATCGGAATCTGCAACTAGTGTCACAGGAATGGTTCAATACATAGTCAGTAGGAAGAGTCGGTCTTCATGTCCTTCAGTCGGCATTGTGGCTTTTGGATTTAATTCCGATGCAATTTCTGTGGTTCATCGTCAATATGAAGGTCCAAGGGTTACAGTAAACCTGAAGTGAAGCATCGGAATCTATAATTAATGTCACAGGAATGGTTCTAAACATAGACAGTATGAAGAGTCAGTCTTCTCGTACTTAAGTCGGCATTGTGCCTTTTGTATTAAAATTCCGATGCAATTTCTGTGTTTCATCATCAATACGAAGGTCAGGGGGATATAGTAAACCTGAAGTGAAGCATCGGAATCTATAACTTGTGTCACAGGAATGGTTCAAAACATAGACAGTAAGAAAAGTCAGTCGTCTTGTTCTTAAGTCGGCATTGTGCCTTTTCTATTTAATTCTGATGCAATTTCAGTGTTTCATCGTCAATAAGAAGGTCAGAGGGATACATTAAACCTGAAGTGAAGCATCCGAATCTATAACTAGTGTCACAGGAATGGTTTAAAACATAGTCAGTAAAAAGAGTCTTTCTTCTTGTACTTAAGTCGGCATTGTGCCTTTTGTATTTAATTCCGATGCAATTTCTGTCTTTCATCGTCAATAAGAAGGTCAGAGGGATACAGTAAACCTGAAGTGAAGCATCGCAATCTATAACTAGTGTCACAGTAATGGTTCAAAATATAGTCAGTAAGAAGAGCCAGTCGTTTTGTACTTAATTCGGCATTGTGCCTTTTGTGTTTAATTCCGATGCAATTTCTGTGATTCATCGTCAATAAGAAGGCCCAAGGGATAAAGTAAACCTGAAGTGAAGCATCGGACTCTACAACTAGTGTCACAGAAATGGTTCAAACATAGACAGTAGAAGAGTCAGTCTTCTTGTCCTTAAGTCGGCATTGTGCCTTTTGTATTTAATCCCGATGCAATTTCTGTGATTCATCGTCAATAAGAAGGCCCAAGGGATAAAGTAAACCTGAAGTGAAGCATCGGACTCTACAACTAGTGTCACAGAAATGGTTCAAACATAGAAAGTAGAAGAGTCAGTCTTCTTGTCCTTAAGTCGGCATTGTGCCTTTTGTATTTAATCCCGATGCAATTTCTGTGTTTCATCGACAATAAGGTCGGAGGGATACAGTAAACCTGAAGTGAAGCATCGGAATCAATAATTAGTGTCACAGGAATGGTTCAAAACATAGACAGTAGGAAGAGTCGGTCTTCATGTACTTGAGTCGGCATTGTGCCTTTTGGATTTAATTCCGATGCAATTTCTGTGTTTCATCGTCAATAAGAAGGTCCAAGGGTTACAGTAAACCTGAAGTGAGGCATCGGAATCTATAACTAGTGTCACAGGAATGGTTCAAAACATAGACAAAAAGAAAAGTCAGTCGTCTTGTTCTTAAGTCGGCATTGTGCCTTTTCTATTTAATTCTGATGCAATTTCAGTGTTTCATCGTCAATAAGAAGATCAGAGGGATACAATAAACCCGAAGTGAAGCATCGGAATCTATAACTAGTGTCACAGGAAATGTTCAAGTCATAGTCAGTAAGAACAGTCAGTCTTCTTGTCCTTAAGTCGGCATTGTGCCTTTTGTATTTAATTCCGATGCAATTTCTGTGTTTTATCGTCAATACGAAGGTCCAAGATATACAGTAAACCTGGAGTGTAGCACCAGAATCTATAACTAGTGGCACAGGAGTGGTTCAAATCATAGACAGTAAGAAGAGTCAGTCTTCGTGTACTTAAGTCGGCATTGTGCCTTTTGTATTTAATTCCGATGCAATTTCTGTGTTTCATCGTCAATAAGAAGGCCCAAGGGATACAGTAATCCTGAAGTGAAGCATTGGAATCTATAACTAGTGTCACAGGAATGGTTCAAACCATAGTCAGTAAGAAGAGTCAGTCTTCTTGTACTTAAGACTTCATAGTGCCTTTTCTATTTAATTCCGACGCAATTTCTGTGTTTCATCGTCAATAAGAAGATCCAAGGGATACAGTAAACCTGGAGTGAAGCATCGGAATCTGTAACTAGTGTCATCGGAATGGATCAAAACATAGACTGTTAGAAGAGTGAGTCTTCTTGTACTTAAGTCGGCATTGTGCCTTTAGTATTTAATTCCGATGCAATTTCTGTGTTTCATCGTCAATAAGAAGGTCAGAGGGATACAGTAAACCAGAAGTGAAGCTTCGGAAGCTGTAGCTAGTGTCACAGGAATGGTTCGAAACATAGTCAGTTAGAAGAGTCAGTTTTCTTGCCCTTAAGTCGGCATTGTGCCTTTATTATTTAATTCCGATGCAACTTCTGTGTTTCATCGTCAATAAGAATGCCCAAGGGATACAGTTAACCTGGAGTGAAGCATCGGAATCTATAACTGGTGTCACAGGAACGTTTCAAATCATAGACAGTAAGAAGAATCCGTCTTCTTGGACTTAAGTCGGCATTGTGCCTTTTGTATTTAATTCCGATGCAATTTCTGTGTATCATCGTCAATAAGAAGGTCCAAGGAATACTGTAAACCTCAAGTGAAGCATCGGAATCTATAACTAGTGTCACAGGAATGGTTCAAAACATAGTCAGTAAGAAGAGCCAGTCGTTTTGTACTTAATTCGGCATTGTGCCTTTTGTGTTTAATTCCGATGCAATTACTGTGTTTCATCGTCAAAAAGAAGGTCCAAGGGATACAGTAAACCTAAAGTGAAGCATCGGTATCTATAACTAGTGTCACTGGAATGGTTCAAAATATAGACAGTAAAAAGAGTCAGTCTTCTTGTACTTAAGTCAGCATTGTGCCTTTTGTATTTAATTCCGATGCAATTTCTGTGATTCATCGTCAATTAGAAGGCCCAAGGGATATAGTAATCCTGAAGTGAAGCATCGGACTCTACAACTAGTGTCACAAAAATGGTTCAAAACATAGACAGTAGAAGAGTCACTCTTCTTGTCCTTAAGTCGGCATTGTGCCTTTTGTATTTAACCCCGATGCAATTTCTGTGTTTCATCGGCAATAAGGTCAGAGGGATGCAGTAAACCTGAAGTGAAGCATCGGAATCTATAATTAGTGTCACAGGAATGGTTCAAAACATAGACAGTAGGAAGAGTCGGTCTTCGTGTCCTTCAGTCGGCATTGTGCCTTTTGGATTTAATTCCGATGCAATTTCTGTGTTTCATCGTCAATAAGAAGGTCCAAGGGTTACAGTAAACCTGAAGTGAAGCATCGGAATCTATAACTAGTGTCACAGGAATGGTTCTAAACATAGACAGTATGAAGAGTCAGTCTTCTTGTACTTAAGTGGGCATTGTGCCTTTTGTATTTAATTCCGATGCAATTTCTGTGTTTCATCGTCAATAAGAAGGTCTAAGGGATACAGTAAACCTCAAGAGAAGCATCGGAATCTATAACTAGTGTCACAGGAAAGGTTCAAAGCATACTCAGTAGGAAGAGTCGGTCTTCATGTACCTAAGTAGGAATTGTGGCGTTTCTATTTAATTCCGATGCAATTTCTGTGTTTCATCGTCAATAAGAAGGTCAGAGGGGTACAGTAAACCTGAAGTGAAGCATCGGTATCTATAACTAGTGTCACAGGAATGGTTCAAATCATAGTCAGTAAGAAGAGTCAGTCTTCTAGTACTTAAGTCGGCATTGTGCCCTTTGTATTTAAATCCGATGCAATTTCTGTATTTCATCGTCAATAAGAAGGTCCAAGGGATACAGTAAACTTGAAGTGAAGCATCGGAATCTATAACTAGTGTTACAAGAATGGTTCAAAACATAGAAAGTACAAAAAGTCAGTCGTCTTGTACTTAAGACGGCATTGTGCCTTTTCTATTTAATTCCGATGCAACTTCTGTGTTTCATCGTCAATAAGAAGGTCAGGGGGATACAGTATACCTGAAGTGAAGCATCCGAATCCATAACTAGTGTCACAGGAATGGTTCAAATCATAGTCAGTAAATAGAGTCAGTCTTCTTGTACTTCAGTCGGCTTTGTGCCTTTTGTATTTAATTCCGATGCAATTTCTGTTTTTCATCGTCAATAAGAAGGTCAGAGGGAAACAGTAAACTTGAAGTGAAGCATCGGAATCTATAACTAGTGTCACAGGAATTTTTCAAAACATAGTCAGTATGAAGAGTCAGTCTTTATGTACCTAAGTCTGCATTGTGCCTGTTGTGTTTAATTCCGATGCAATTTCCGTGTTTCATCGTCATAAAGAAGGTCCAAGGGATACAGTAAACCTGAAGTGAAGCATCGGAATCTATAACTAGTGTCACAGGAATGGTTCAAAACATACACAGTAAGATAAGTCAGACGTTTTGTACTTAAGTTGGCATTGTGCCTTTTCTATTTAATTCTGATGCAATTTCAGTGTTTCATCGTCAATAAGAAGGACCAAGGGATACAGTAAACCTGAAGTGAAGCATCAGAATCTATAACTGGTGTCACTGGAATGGTTCAAAATATGGACAGTAAGCAGAGACAGTCTTCTTGTACTTTGGTCGTCATTGTGCCTTTTGTGTTTAATTCCGATTCAATTTCTGTGATTCATCGTCTATAAGAAGGCCCAAGGGATACAGTAAACCTGAAGTGAAGCATCGGACTCTGCAACTAGTGGCACAGAAATGGTTCAAAGCATAGACAGTAGAAGAGTCAGTCTTCTTGCACTTAAGTCGGCATTTTGCCTTTTGTATTTAATTCCGATGCAATTTCTGAGTTTCATAGTCAATAAGAAGGTCCAGGGAAACGGCAAACCTGAAGTGAAGCATCGGAATCTATAACTAGTGTCACAAGAATGGTTCAAATCATAGTCAGTACGAAGAGTCAGTCTTCTTGTCCTTAAGTCGGCATTGTGCCTTTTGTATTTAATTCCGATGCAATTTCCGTGTTTCATCGGCAATATGGTCAGAGGGATAAGTAAACCTGGAGTAAAGCATCAGTATCTATAACTAGTGTCACAGGAATGGTTCAAAACATAGACAGTAAGAAGAGTCAGTCTTCTTGTACTTAAGTCGGCATTGAGCCTTTTTTATTTAATTCCGATGCAATTTCTGTCTTTCATCGTCAATACAATAGTCCAAGGGAAACAGTAAACCTGGAGTGAAGCATCGGAATCTATAACTAGTGTCACAGGAATGGTTCAAAACATAGACACTTAGAAGAGTCACTTTTCGTGTACTTAAGTAGGCATTTTGCCCTTTGTATTTAATTCCGATGCAATTTCTGTGATTCATCGTCAATAAGAAGGTCCAAGGGATAGAGTAAAACTGAAGTCAAGCATCGGAATCTATAACTAGTGTCACAGGAATGGTTCAAAGCATAGCCAGTAAGATGAGTCAGTCTTCTTGTACTTAAGTAGCCATTGTGGCGTTTCTATTTAATTCCGATGCAATTTCTGTCTTTCATCGTCAATAGAATAGTCCAAGGGAAACAGTAAACCTGGAGTGAAGCATCGGAATCTATAACTCGTGTCACAGGAATGGTTCAAAACAAAGACAGTAAGAACAGTCAGTCTTCTTGTACTTAAGTCGGCATTGTGCCTTTTCTATTTAATTCCGATGCAATTTCTGTGTTTCATCGTCAATAAGAAGGTACAAGGGATACAGTAAAACTGGAGTGAAGCATCGCAATCTATAACTAGTGTCAATGGAATGGTTCAAAACATAGACAGTAAGAAGAGTCAGTCTTCTTGTACTTAATTCGGCATTGTGCCTTTTGTATTTAATTCCGATGCAATTTCTGTGTTTCATCGTCAATAAGAAGGTCCAGGGGATACAGTAAACCTGAGGTGAAGCATCGGAATCTATAACTAGTGTCACAGGAATGGTTCAAAACATAGTCAGTAGGAAGAGTCGATCTTCATGTACTTACGTCGGCATTGTACCTTTTGAATTTAATTCCGATGCAATTTCTGTGTTTCATCGTCAATAAGAAGGTCCAAGGGATCCAGTAAACCTGAAGTGATGCATCGGAATCTATAACTAGTGTCACAGGAATGGTTCAAACCATAGACATTAGGAAGAGTCAGTCTTCTTGTATTTGAGTCGGCATTGTGCCTTTTGTATTTAATTCCGATGCAATTTCTGTGTTTCATCGTCAATAAGAAGGGCCAAGGAATACAGTAAACCTGAAGTGAAGCATCGGAATCTATAACTAGTGTCACAGGAATGGTTCAAACATAGACAGTAAGGAGAGTCAGTCTTCTTGTACTTAAGTCGGCCATGTGCCTTTTGTATTTCATTTCGATGCAATTTCTGTGTTGCATCGTTAATAAGAAGGTCAGAGGGATACAGTAAACCTGAAGTGAAGCATCGGAATCTATAACTAGTGTCACAGGAATGGTTCAAAACATAGACAGTAAGAAGAGTCAGTCTTCTTGTATATAAGTCGGCATTGTGCCTTTTGTGTTTAATTCCGATGCAATTTCTGTGTTTCATCGTCAATAAGAAGGTCCAAGGGATACAGTAAACCTGAAGTGAAGCATCGGAATCTATAACTAGTGTCACAGGAATGGTTCAAAACATAGACAGTAAGAAGAGTCAGTCTTCTTGTATATAAGTCGGCATTGTGCCATTTGTATTTAATTCCGATGCAATTTCTGTGTTTCATCGTCAATAAGAAGGTCAGAGGGATACAAAAAACCTGAAGTGAAGCATCGCAATCTATAACTAGTGTCACAAGAATGGTTCAAAACATAGTCAGTAAGAAGAGTCAGTCTTCTTGTACTTAAGTCGGCATTGTGCCTTTCGTATTTAATTCCGATGCAATTTCTGTGTTTCATCGTCAATAAGAAGGTCTAAGGGATACACAAAATCTGAAGTCAAGCATCGGAATCTATAACTAGTGTCACAGGAATGGTTCAAAACATAGCCAGTAAGAAGAGTCAGTCTTCTTGTACCTAAGTAGGAATTTTGGCGTTTCTATTTAATTCCGATGCAATTTCTGTGTATCATCATCAATACGAACGTCAGAGGGATACAGTAAACCTGAAGTGAAGCATCGGGATCTATAAGTAGTGTCACAGGAATGGTTCAAAACATAGTCAGTAAGAAGAGTCAGTCTTCTTGTACTTAAGTCGGCATTGTGCCTTTTCTATTTAATTCCGATGCAATTTCTGTGTTTCATCGTCAATAAGAAGGTCCAAGGGATACAGTAAACCTGAAATGAAGCATCGGAATCTATAACTAGCGTCACAGGAATGGTTCAAAACATAGTCAGTAAGAAGAGTCAGTCTTCTTGTACTTAAGTCGGCATTGTGCCTTTTCTATTTAATTCCGATGCAATTTCTGTGTTTCATCGTCAATAACAAGGTCCAAGGGATACAGTAAACCAGGAGTGAAGCATCGGAATCTATAACTAGTGTCACAGGAATGGTTCAAACATAGACAGTAAGAAGAGTCAGTCTTCTTGTACTTAAGTCGGCATTGTGCCTTTTGTATTTAATTCCGATGCAATTTCTGTGTTTCATCGTCAATAAGAACGTCAGAGGGATACACTAAACCTGAAGTGAAGCATCGCAATCTATAACTAGTGTCACAGGAATGGTTCAAAACATAGTCAGTAAGAAGAGTCAGTCTTGTTGTACTTAAGTCGGCATTCAGCCTTTCGTATTTAATTACGATGCAATTTCTGTGTTTCATCGTCAGTAAGAGGGTCAGAGGGATACAGTAAACCTGAAGTGAAGCATCGGAATCTATAACTAGTGTCACAGGAATGGTTCAAATCATAGCCAGTAAGAAGAGTCAGTCTTCTTGTACTTAGGTAGGCATTGTGGCGTTTCTATTTAATTCCGATGCAATTTATGTGTTTCATCGTCAATAAGAAGGTCAGAGGGAAACAGTCAACCTGAAGTGAAGCTTCGGAATCTATAACTAGTGTCACAGGAATGGTTCAAAACATCGTCAGTAAGAAGAGTCAGTTTCCTGTACTTAAGTCGGCATTGTGCCTTTTCTTTTTAATTCCGATGCAATTTCTGTGTTTCATCGTCAATAAGAAGGTCTAAGGGATACAGTAAACCTCAAGTGAAGCATCGGAATCTATAACTAGTGTCACAGGAAAGGTTCAAAGCATAGTCAGTAGGAAGAGTCGGTCTTCATGTACTAAAGTCGGCATTGTGCCTTTTGTATTAAATTCCGACGCAATTTCTGTGTTTCATCGTCAGTAAGAAGGTCAGTGGGATACAGAAAACCTCAAGTGTAGCATCGGAATCTATAACTAGTGTCACAGGAATGGTTCAAAACATAGACAGTAGGAAGAGTCAGTCTTCTTGTACTTAAGTCGGCATTGTGGCGTTTCTATTTAATTCCGATGCAATTTCTGTGTTTCATCGTCAATAAGAAGGTCCAAGGGATACAGAAAAACTGAAGTCAAGCATCGGAATCTATAACTAGTGTCACAGGAATGGTTAAAACATAGACAGAACGAAAAGTCAGTCGTCTTGTACTTAAGTCGGCATTGTGCCTTTTCTATTTACTTCCGATGCAATTTCTGTGTTTCATCGTCAATAAGAAGGTCAGGGGGATACAGTATACCTGAAGTGAAGCATCCGAATCCATAACTAGTGTCACAGGAATGGTTCAAATCATAGTCAGTAAATAGAGTCAGTCTTCTTGTACATCAGTCGGCTTTGTGCCTTTTGTATTTAATTCCGATGCAATTTCTGTTTTTCATCGTCAATAAGAAGGTCAGGGGGAAACAGTAAACTTGAAGTGAAGCATCGGAATCTATAACTAGTGTCACAGGAATTTTTCAAACATAGTCAGTATGAAGAGTCAGTCTTTATGTACCTAAGTCTGCATTGTGCCTTTTGTGTTTAATTACGATGCAATTTCCGTGTTTCATCGTCATAAAGAAGGTCCAAGGGATACAGTAAACCTGAAGTGAAGCATCGGAATCTATAACTAGTGTCACAGGAATGGTTCAAAACATACACAGTAAGATAAGTCAGACGTTTTGTACTTAAGTTGGCATTGTGCCTTTTCTATTTAATTCTGATGCAATTTCAGTGTTTCATCGTCAATAAGAAGGACCAAGGGATACAGTAAACCTGAAGTGAAGCATCAGAATCTATAACTGGTGTCACTGGAATGGTTCAAAATATGGACAGTAAGCAGAGACAGTCTTCTTGTACTTTGGTCGTCATTGTGCCTTTTGTGTTTAATTCCGATTCAATTTCTGTGATTCATCGTCTATAAGAAGGCCCAAGGGATACAGTAAACCTGAAGTGAAGCATCGGACTCTGCAACTAGTGGCACAGAAATGGTTCAAAGCATAGACAGTAGAAGAGTCAGTCTTCTTGCACTTAAGTCGGCATTTTGCCTTTTGTATTTAATTCCGATGCAATTTCTGAGTTTCATAGTCAATAAGAAGGTCCAGGGAAACGGCAAACCTGAAGTGAAGCATCGGAATCTATAACTAGTGTCACAAGAATGGTTCAAATCATAGTCAGTACGAAGAGTCAGTCTTCTTGTCCTTAAGTCGGCATTGTGCCTTTTGTATTTAATTCCGATGCAATTTCCGTGTTTCATCGGCAATATGGTCAGAGGGATAAGTAAACCTGGAGTAAAGCATCAGTATCTATAACTAGTGTCACAGGAATGGTTCAAAACATAGACAGTAAGAAGAGTCAGTCTTCTTGTACTTAAGTCGGCATTGAGCCTTTTTTATTTAATTCCGATGCAATTTCTGTCTTTCATCGTCAATACAATAGTCCAAGGGAAACAGTAAACCTGGAGTGAAGCATCGGAATCTATAACTAGTGTCACAGGAATGGTTCAAAACATAGACACTTAGAAGAGTCACTTTTCGTGTACTTAAGTAGGCATTTTGCCCTTTGTATTTAATTCCGATGCAATTTCTGTGATTCATCGTCAATAAGAAGGTCCAAGGGATAGAGTAAAACTGAAGTCAAGCATCGGAATCTATAACTAGTGTCACAGGAATGGTTCAAAGCATAGCCAGTAAGATGAGTCAGTCTTCTTGTACTTAAGTAGCCATTGTGGCGTTTCTATTTAATTCCGATGCAATTTCTGTCTTTCATCGTCAATAGAATAGTCCAAGGGAAACAGTAAACCTGGAGTGAAGCATCGGAATCTATAACTCGTGTCACAGGAATGGTTCAAAACAAAGACAGTAAGAACAGTCAGTCTTCTTGTACTTAAGTCGGCATTGTGCCTTTTCTATTTAATTCCGATGCAATTTCTGTGTTTCATCGTCAATAAGAAGGTACAAGGGATACAGTAAAACTGGAGTGAAGCATCGCAATCTATAACTAGTGTCAATGGAATGGTTCAAAACATAGACAGTAAGAAGAGTCAGTCTTCTTGTACTTAATTCGGCATTGTGCCTTTTGTATTTAATTCCGATGCAATTTCTGTGTTTCATCGTCAATAAGAAGGTCCAGAGGATACAGTAAACCTGAGGTGAAGCATCGGAATCTATAACTAGTGTCACAGGAATGGTTCAAAACATAGTCAGTAAGAAGAGTCAGTCTTGTTGTACTTAAGTCGGCATTCAGCCTTTCGTATTTAATTACGATGCAATTTCTATGTTTCATCGTCAGTAAGAGGGTCAGAGGGATACAGTAAACCTGAAGTGAAGCATCGGAATCTATAACTAGTGTCACAGGAATGGTTCAAATCATAGCCAGTAAGAAGAGTCAGTCTTCTTGTACTTAGGTAGGCATTGTGGCGTTTCTATTTAATTCCGATGCAATTTCTGTGTTTCATCGTCAATAAGAAGGTCAGAGGGAAACAGTCAACCTGAAGTGAAGCTTCGGAATCTATAACTAGTGTCACAGGAATGGTTCAAAACATCGTCAGTAAGAAGAGTCAGTTTCCTGTACTTAAGTCGGCATTGTGCCTTTTCTATTTAATTCCGATGCAATTTCTGTGTTTCATCGTCAATAAGAAGGTCTAAGGGATACAGTAAACCTCAAGTGAAGCATCGGAATCTATAACTAGTGTCACAGGAAAGGTTCAAAGCATAGTCAGTAGGAAGAGTCGGTCTTCATGTACTAAAGTCGGCATTGTGCCTTTTGTATTAAATTCCGACGCAATTTCTGTGTTTCATCGTCAGTAAGAAGGTCAGTGGGATACAGAAAACCTCAAGTGTAGCATCGGAATCTATAACTAGTGTCACAGGAATGGTTCAAAACATAGACAGTAGGAAGAGTCAGTCTTCTTGTACTTAAGTCGGCATTGTGGCGTTTCTATTTAATTCCGATGCAATTTCTGTGTTTCATCGTCAATAAGAAGGTCCAAGGGATACAGAAAAACTGAAGTCAAGCATCGGAATCTATAACTAGTGTCACAGGAATGGTTAAAACATAGACAGAACGAAAAGTCAGTCGTCTTGTACTTAAGTCGGCATTGTGCCTTTTCTATTTACTTCCGATGCAATTTCTGTGTTTCATCGACAATAAGAAGGTCAGGGGGATACAGTAAACCTGAAGTGAAGCTCCGAATCCATAACTAGTGTCACAGGAATGGTTCAAAACATAGTCAGTAAATAGAGTCAGTCTTCTTGTACTTCAGTCGGCATTGTGCATTTTGTATTTAATTCCGATGCAATTTCTGTGTTTCATCGTCAATAAGAAGGTCAGAGGGATACAGTAAACCTGAAGTGAAGCATCGGAATCTATAACTAGTGTCACAGGAATGGTTCAAAACATAGACAGTAGGAAGAGTCAGTCTTCTTGTACTTAAGTCGGCATTGTGCCTTTTGTATTTAATTGCGATGCCATTTTTGTGTTTCATCGTCAATAAGAAGGTCCAAGGGATGCAGTAAACCAGGAGTGTAGCATTGGAATCTACAACTAGAGTCACAGGAATGCTTCAAATCATAGACAGTAAGAAGAGTCAGTCCTCGTGTACTTAAAGCGGCATTTTGCCTTTTGTATTTAATTCCGATGCCATTTCTGTGTTTCATCGTCAATAAGAAGGTCCAAGGGATACAGTAAACCTGAAATGAAGCATCGGAATCTATAACTAGTGTCACAGGAATGGTTCAAAACATAGTCAGTAAGAAGAGTCAGTCGTCTTGTACTTAAGTCGGCATTGTGCCTTTTCTATTTACTTCCGATGCAATTTCTGTGTTTCATCGACAATAAGAAGGTCAGGGGGATACAGTAAACCTGAAATGAAGCATCGGAATCTATAACTAGTGTCACAGGAATGGTTCAAAACATAGACAGTAAGAAGAGTCAGTCTTCTTGTACTTAAGTCGGCATTGTGCCTTTTGTATTTAATTCCGATGCAATATCTGTGTTTCATTGTCAATACGAAAGTCAGAGGGATACAGTAAACCTGAAGTGAAGCATCTTAATCTATAGCTAGTGTCACATGAATGGTTCAAAACATAACAGTAAGAAGAGACAGTCTTCTTGTCCTTAAGTCGGCATTGTGCCTTTTGTATTTTATTCCGATGCAATTTCTGTGTTTCATCGTCAATAAGAAGGTCCAAGGGATACAGTAAACCAGGAGTGAAGCGTCGGAATCTATAATTAGTGTCACAGGAATGGTTCAAAACATAGACAGTAAGAAGAGTCAGTCTTCTTGTACTTAAGTCGTCATTGTGCCTTTTGTGTTTAATTCCGATGCAATTTTTTCTGGGTTTCATCGTCAATATGGAGGTCCAAGGGATACAGTAAACCTCAAGTGATGCATCGGAATCTATAACTAGTGTCACAGGAATGGTTCAAAACATAGTCAGTAGGAAAAGTCGGTCATCATGTAATGAAGTCGGCATTGTGCCTTTTGTATATAATTCCGATGCAATTTCTGTGTTTCATCGTCAATACGAAGGTCCAAGGGATACAGTATACCGGAAGTGAGGCATCGGAATCTATAACTAGTGTCACAGGAAAGGTTTAAAACATAGACAGTAGGAAGAGTCAGTCTTCTTGTACTTAAGTCGGCATTGTGCCTTTTGTACTTAATTCCGATGCAATTTCTGTGTTTCTTCGTAAACAAGAAGGTCCAAGGTATACAGTAAACCTGAAGTAAAACATCGGAATCTATAACTAGTGTCACAGGAATGGTTCAAACATAGTCAGTAAGAGGAGTCAGTCTTCTTGTACTTAAGGCGGCATTGTGCCTTCTCTATTTAATTCCGATGGAATTTCTGTGTTTCATTGTCAATACGAAGGACAGAGGGATACAATAAACCTGAAGTGAAGCATCGGAATCTATAACTAGTGTCACAGGAATTGTTCAAATCAAAGTCAGTAAGACGAGTCAGTCTTCTTGTCCTTAAGTCGGCATTGTGCCTTTTGTATTTAATTCCGATGCAATTTCTGTGTTTCATCGTCAATAAGAAGGTCAGAGGGATACAGTAAACCTGAAGTGAAGCATCGGTATCTATAACTAGTGTCACAGGAATTATACAAAACATAGTCAGTAACAAGAGTCAGTCTTTATGTACCTAAGTCTGTATTGTGCCTTTTGTGTTTAATTCCGATGCAATTTCTGTGTTTCATCGTCAATAAGAAGGTCCAAGGGATACAGTAAACCTGAAGTGAAGCATCGGAATCTATAACTAGTGTCACAGTAATGGTTCAAAACATACACAGTAAGATAAGTCAGTCGTCTTGTACTTAAGTTGGCATTGTGCCTTTTCTATTTAATTCTGATGCAATTTCAGTTTTTCATCGTCAATAAGAAGGTCAGAGGGATACAGTAAACCTGAAGTGAAGCATCGGAATCTATAACTAGTGTCACAGGAATTGTTCAAACATAGTCAGTAAGATGAGTAAGTCTTCTTGTACTTAAGTCGGCGTTGTGCCTTTTGTGTTTAATTACGATGCAATTTCTGTGTTTCATCGTCAATAGGGTAGTCCAAGGGATACAGTAAACCTGGAGTGAAGCATCGGAATCTATAACTCGTGTCACAGGAATGGTTCAAAACAAAGACAGTAAGAACAGTCAGTCTTCTTGTACTTAAGTCGGCATTGTGCCTTTTCTATTTAATTCCGATGCAATTTCTGTGTTTCATCGTCAATAAGAAGGTACAAGGGATACAGTAAAACTGGAGTGAAGCATCGCAATCTATAACTAGTGTCAATGGAATGGTTCAAAACATAGACAGTAAGAAGAGTCAGTCTTCTTGTACTTAATTCGGCATTGTGCCTTTTGTATTTAATTCCGATGCAATTTCTGTGTTTCATCGTCAATAAGAAGGTCCAGGGGATACAGTAAACCTGAGGTGAAGCATCGGAATCTATAACTAGTGTCACAGGAATGGTTCAAAACATAGTCAGTAAGAAGAGTCAGTCTTGTTGTACTTAAGTCGGCATTCAGCCTTTCGTATTTAATTACGATGCAATTTCTGTGTTTCATCGTCAGTAAGAGGGTCAGAGGGATACAGTAAACCTGAAGTGAAGCATCGGAATCTATAACTAGTGTCACAGGAATGGTTCAAATCATAGCCAGTAAGAAGAGTCAGTCTTCTTGTACTTAGGTAGGCATTGTGGCGTTTCTATTTAATTCCGATGCAATTTCTGTGTTTCATCGTCAATAAGAAGGTCAGAGGGAAACAGTCAACCTGAAGTGAAGCTTCGGAATCTATAACTAGTGTCACAGGAATGGTTCAAAACATCGTCAGTAAGAAGAGTCAGTTTCCTGTACTTAAGTCGGCATTGTGCCTTTTCTATTTAATTCCGATGCAATTTCTGTGTTTCATCGTCAATAAGAAGGTCTAAGGGATACAGTAAACCTCAAGTGAAGCATCGGAATCTATAACTAGTGTCACAGGAAAGGTTCAAAGCATAGTCAGTAGGAAGAGTCGGTCTTCATGTACTAAAGTCGGCATTGTGCCTTTTGTATTAAATTCCGACGCAATTTCTGTGTTTCATCGTCAGTAAGAAGGTCAGTGGGATACAGAAAACCTCAAGTGTAGCATCGGAATCTATAACTAGTGTCACAGGAATGGTTCAAAACATAGACAGTAGGAAGAGTCAGTCTTCTTGTACTTAAGTCGGCATTGTGGCGTTTCTATTTAATTCCGATGCAATTTCTGTGTTTCATCGTCAATAAGAAGGTCCAAGGGATACAGAAAAACTGAAGTCAAGCATCGGAATCTATAACTAGTGTCACAGGAATGGTTAAAACATAGACAGAACGAAAAGTCAGTCGTCTTGTACTTAAGTCGGCATTGTGCCTTTTCTATTTACTTCCGATGCAATTTCTGTGTTTCATCGACAATAAGAAGGTCAGGGGGATACAGTAAACCTGAAGTGAAGCTCCGAATCCATAACTAGTGTCACAGGAATGGTTCAAAACATAGTCAGTAAATAGAGTCAGTCTTCTTGTACTTCAGTCGGCATTGTGCATTTTGTATTTAATTCCGATGCAATTTCTGTGTTTCATCGTCAATAAGAAGGTCAGAGGGATACAGTAAACCTGAAGTGAAGCATCGGAATCTATAACTAGTGTCACAGGAATGGTTCAAAACATAGACAGTAGGAAGAGTCAGTCTTCTTGTACTTAAGTCGGCATTGTGCCTTTTGTATTTAATTGCGATGCCATTTTTGTGTTTCATCGTCAATAAGAAGGTCCAAGGGATGCAGTAAACCAGGAGTGTAGCATTGGAATCTACAACTAGAGTCACAGGAATGCTTCAAATCATAGACAGTAAGAAGAGTCAGTCCTCGTGTACTTAAAGCGGCATTTTGCCTTTTGTATTTAATTCCGATGCCATTTCTGTGTTTCATCGTCAATAAGAAGGTCCAAGGGATACAGTAAACCTGAAATGAAGCATCGGAATCTATAACTAGTGTCACAGGAATGGTTCAAAACATAGTCAGTAAGAAGAGTCAGTCGTCTTGTACTTAAGTCGGCATTGTGCCTTTTCTATTTACTTCCGATGCAATTTCTGTGTTTCATCGACAATAAGAAGGTCAGGGGGATACAGTAAACCTGAAATGAAGCATCGGAATCTATAACTAGTGTCACAGGAATGGTTCAAAACATAGACAGTAAGAAGAGTCAGTCTTCTTGTACTTAAGTCGGCATTGTGCCTTTTGTATTTAATTCCGATGCAATATCTGTGTTTCATTGTCAATACGAAAGTCAGAGGGATACAGTAAACCTGAAGTGAAGCATCTTAATCTATAGCTAGTGTCACATGAATGGTTCAAAACATAACAGTAAGAAGAGACAGTCTTCTTGTCCTTAAGTCGGCATTGTGCCTTTTGTATTTTATTCCGATGCAATTTCTGTGTTTCATCGTCAATAAGAAGGTCCAAGGGATACAGTAAACCAGGAGTGAAGCGTCGGAATCTATAATTAGTGTCACAGGAATGGTTCAAAACATAGACAGTAAGAAGAGTCAGTCTTCTTGTACTTAAGTCGTCATTGTGCCTTTTGTGTTTAATTCCGATGCAATTTTTTCTGGGTTTCATCGTCAATATGGAGGTCCAAGGGATACAGTAAACCTCAAGTGATGCATCGGAATCTATAACTAGTGTCACAGGAATGGTTCAAAACATAGTCAGTAGGAAAAGTCGGTCATCATGTAATGAAGTCGGCATTGTGCCTTTTGTATATAATTCCGATGCAATTTCTGTGTTTCATCGTCAATACGAAGGTCCAAGGGATACAGTATACCGGAAGTGAGGCATCGGAATCTATAACTAGTGTCACAGGAAAGGTTTAAAACATAGACAGTAGGAAGAGTCAGTCTTCTTGTACTTAAGTCGGCATTGTGCCTTTTGTACTTAATTCCGATGCAATTTCTGTGTTTCTTCGTAAACAAGAAGGTCCAAGGTATACAGTAAACCTGAAGTAAAACATCGGAATCTATAACTAGTGTCACAGGAATGGTTCAAACATAGTCAGTAAGAGGAGTCAGTCTTCTTGTACTTAAGGCGGCATTGTGCCTTCTCTATTTAATTCCGAGGGAATTTCTGTGTTTCATTGTCAATACGAAGGACAGAGGGATACAATAAACCTGAAGTGAAGCATCGGAATCTATAACTAGTGTCACAGGAATTGTTCAAATCAAAGTCAGTAAGACGAGTCAGTCTTCTTGTCCTTAAGTCGGCATTGTGCCTTTTGTATTTAATTCCGATGCAATTTCTGTGTTTCATCGTCAATAAGAAGGTCAGAGGGATACAGTAAACCTGAAGTGAAGCATCGGTATCTATAACTAGTGTCACAGGAATTATACAAAACATAGTCAGTAACAAGAGTCAGTCTTTATGTACCTAAGTCTGTATTGTGCCTTTTGTGTTTAATTCCGATGCAATTTCTGTGTTTCATCGTCAATAAGAAGGTCCAAGGGATACAGTAAACCTGAAGTGAAGCATCGGAATCTATAACTAGTGTCACAGGAATGGTTCAAAACATACACAGTAAGATAAGTCAGTCGTCTTGTACTTAAGTTGGCATTGTGCCTTTTCTATTTAATTCTGATGCAATTTCAGTTTTTCATCGTCAATAAGAAGGTCAGAGGGATACAGTAAACCTGAAGTGAAGCATCGGAATCTATAACTAGTGTCACAGGAATTGTTCAAACATAGTCAGTAAGATGAGTAAGTCTTCTTGTACTTAAGTCGGCGTTGTGCCTTTTGTGTTTAATTACGATGCAATTTCTGTGTTTCATCGTCAATAGGGTAGTCCAAGGGATACAGTAAACCTGGAGTGAAGCATCGGAATCTATAACTAGTGTCACAGGAATGGTTCAAAACATAGACACTTAGAAGAGTCAGTTTTCGTGTACTTAAGTAGGCATTTTGCCCTTTGTATTTAATTCCGATGCAATTTCTGTGATTCATCGTCAATAGGAAGGTCCAAGGGATACAGTAAAACTGAAGTCAAGCATCGGAATCTATAACTAGTGTCACAGGAATGGTTCAAAGCATAGCCAGTAAGATGAGTCAGTCTTCTTGTACTTAAGTAGCCATTGTGGCGTTTCTATTTAATTCCGCTGCAATTTCTGTGTTTCATCGTCAATAAGAAGGTCAGAGGGATACAGTAAACCTGAAGTGAAGCATCGGGATCTATAACTAGTGTCACAGGAATGGTTCAAAGCATAGTCAGTAAGAAGAGTCAGTCTTCTTGTCCTTAAGTCGGCATTGTGCATTTTGTATTTAATTCCGATGCAATTTCTGTGTTTCATCGTCAGTAAGAGGGTCCAGGGGATACAGTAAACCTGAGATGAAGCATCGGTATCTATAACTAGTGTCACAGGAATGGTTCAAAACATAGGCAGTAGGAAGAGTCGATCTTCATGTACTTAAGTCGGCATTGTGCCTTTTCTATTTAATTCCGATGCAATTTCTGTGTTTCATCGTCAATAAGAAGGTCCAAGGGATCCAGTAAACCTGAAGTGAAGCATCGGAATCTATAACTAGTGTCACAGGAATGGTTCAAACCATAGACATTAGGAAGAGTCAGTCTTCTTGTACTTAAGTCGGCATTGTGCCTTTTGTATTTAATTCCGATGCAATTTCTGTGTTTCATCGTCAATAAGAAGGTCCAAGGAATACAGTAAACCTGAAGTGAAGCATCGGAATCTATAACTAGTGTCACAGGAATGGTTCAAAACATAGCCAGTAAGAAGAGTCAGTCTTCTTGTACTTAGGTACGCATTGTGGCGTTTCTATGTAATTCCGATGCAATTTCTGTGTTTCATCGTCAATAAGAAGGTCCAAGGGATACAGTAAACATGAAGTGAAGCATCGGAATTTACAACTAGTGTCACAGGAATGGTTCAAAACATATACAGTAAGAAGGGTCAGTCATCATGTACTTAAGTCGGCATTGTGCCTTTTGTATTTAATTCCGATGCAATTTCTGTGTTTCATCGTCAATTAGAAGGTCAGAGGGATACAGTAAACCTGAAGTCAAGCATCCGAATCTATAACTAGTGTCTCAGGAATGGTTCAAAACATAGTCAGTAAAAAGAGTCAGTCTTCTTGTACTTAAGTCGGCATTGTGCCCTTTGTATTTAATTTCGATGCAATTTTTGTGTTTCATCGTCAATAAGATGAGAGGGGTACAATAAACCTGAAGTGAAGCATCGTAATCTGTAACTAGTGCACAGGAACGGTTCAAAGCATGGTCAGTAAGAAGAGTCAGTCTTCTAGTACATAAGTCGGCATTGTGCCTTTTGTGTTTAATTCCGATGCAATTTCTGAGTTTCATCGTCAATAAGAAGGTCCAAGGGATACAGTAAACCTGAAGTGAAGCATCGGAATCTGTAACTAGTGTCACAGGAATGGTTCAAAACATAGACGGTAAGATGAGTCAGTCTTCTTGTAATTAAGTCGGCATTGTGCCTTTTGTATTTAATTCCGATGCAATTTCTGTGTTTCATCGTCAATAAGAAGGTCTAAGGGATACAGTAAACCTCAAGTGAAGCGTCGGAATCTATAACTAGTGTCACAGGAAAGGTTCAAAGCATAGTCAGTAGGAAGAGTCGGTCTTCATGTACTAAAGTCGGCATTGTGCCTTTTGTATTAAATTCCGACGCAATTTCTGTGTTTCATCGTCAATAAGAAGGTCAGTGGGATACAGTTAACCTCAAGTGAAGCATCGGAATCTATAACTAGTGTCACAGGAATGATTCAAAACATAGACAGTAGGAAGAGTCAGTCTTCTTGTACTTAAGTCGGCATTGTGCCTTTTGGATTTAATTCCGATGCAAGTTCTGAGTTTCATCGTCAATAAGAAGGTCCAAGGGATACAGAAAAACTGAAGTCAAGCATCGGAATCTATAACTAGTGTCACAGGAATGGTTCAAAACATTGACAGTGGGCAGAGTCAGTCTTCTTGTACTTAAGTTGGCATTGTGCCTTTTGTATTTAATTCCGATGCTATTTCTGTGCTTCATCGTCAATAAGAAGGTCCAAGGGACGCAGTAAACCTGGAGTGAAGCGTCGGAATCTATAACTAGTGTCACAGGAATGGTTCAAAACATAGACAGTAAGAAGAGTCAGTCTTCTTGTACTTAAGTCGGCATTGTGCCTTTTGTGTTTAATTCCGATGCAATTTCTGGGTTTCATCGTCAATATGAAGGTCCAAGGGATACAGTAAACCTCAAGTGATGCATGGGAAACTATAACTGGTGTCACAGGAATGGTTCAAAACATAGTCAGTAGGAAAAGTCGGTCTTCATGTAATGAAGTCGGCATTGTGCCTTTTGTATATAATTCCGATGCAATTTCTGTGTTTCATCGTCAATACGAAGGTCCAAGGGATACAGTATACCTGAAGTGAAGCATCGGAATCTATAACTAGTGTCACAGGAAAGGTTTAAAACATAGACAGTAGGAAGAGTCAGTCTTCTTGTACTTAGGTCGGCATTGTGCCTTTAGTATTTAATTCCGATGCTATTTCTGTGTTTCTTCGTCAGTAAGAAGGTCCAAGGTATACAGTAAAGCTGAAGTGAAGCATCGGAATCTATAACTAGTGTCACAGGAATGGTTCAAACGTAGTCAGTAAGAGGAGTCAGTCTTCTTGTACTTAAGGCGGCATTGTGCCTTCTCTATTTAATTCCGATGGAATTTCTGTGCTTCATTGTCAATAAGAAGGACAGAGGGATACAATAAACCTGAAGTGAAGCATCGGAATCTATAACTAGTGTCACAGGAATTGTTCAAAGCAAAGTCAGTAAGCAGAGTATGTCTTCTTGTCCTTCAGTCGGCATTGTGCCTTTTGTATTTAATTCCGATGCAATTTCTGTGTTTCATCGTCAATAAGAAGGTAAGAGGGAAACAGTAAACCTGAAGTGAAGCATCGGAATCTATAACTAGTGTCACAGGAATTTTTCAAATCATAGTCAGTAAGAAGAGTCAGTCTTTATGTACCTAAGTCTGCATTGTGCCTTTTGTGTTTAATTCCGATGCAATTTCTGTGTTTCATCGTCAATAGGATAGTCCAAGGGATACAGAAAACCTGGAGTGAAGCATCGGAATCTATAACTAGTGTCACAGGAATGGTTCAAAACATAGACACTTAGAAGTGTCAGTTTTCGTGTACTTAAGTAGGCATTTTGCCCTTTGTATTTAATTCCGATGCAATTTCTGTGATTCATCGTCAATAAGAAGGTCCAAGGGATACAGTAAAACTGAAGTCAAGCATCGGAATCTATAACTAGTGTCACAAGAATGGTTCAAAGCATAGCCAGTAAGATGAGTCAGTCTTCTTGTACTTAAGTAGCCATTGTGGCGTTTCTATTTCATTCCGATGCAATTTCTGTGTTTCATCGTCAATAAGAAGGTCAGAGGGATACAGTAAACCTGAAGTGAAGCATCGGGATCTATAACTAGTGTCACAGGAATGGTTCAAAACATAGTAAGTAAGAAGAGTCAGTCTTCTTGTCCTTAAGTCCTCATTGTGCCTTTTGTATTTAATTCCGATGTATTTTCTGTCTTTCATCGTCAATAAGAAGGTCCAGGGGATACAGTGAACCTGAGGTGAAGCATCGGAATCTATAACTAGTGTCACAGGAATGGTTCAAAACATAGGCAGTAGGAAGAGTCGATCTTCATGTACTTAAGTCGGCATTGTGCCTTTTGTATTTAAATCCGATGCAATTTCTGTGTTTCATCGTCAATAAGAATGTCCAAGGGATCCAGTAAACCTGAAGTGAAGCATCGGAATCCATAACTAGTGTCACAGGAATGGTTCAAACCATAGACATTAGGAAGAGTCAGTCTTCTTGTACTTAAGTCGGCATTGTGCCTTTTGTATTTAATTCTGATGCAATTTCTGTGTTTCATCGTCAATAAGAAGGTCCAAGGAATACAGTAAACCTGAAGTGAAGCATCGGAATCTATAACTAGTGTCACTGGAATGGTTCAAAATATGGACAGTAAGAAGAGTCAGTCTTCTTGTACTTAAGTCGGCATTTTGCGTTTTGTATTTAATTCCGATGCAATTTCTGAGTTTCATAGTCAATGAGAAGGTTCAGGGAAACAGTAAACCTGAAGTGAAGCATCGGAATCTATAACTAGTGTCACAAGAATGGTTCAAGTCATAGTCAGTACGAAGAGTCAGTCTTCTTGTCCTTAAGTCGGCATTGTGCCTTTTGTATTTAATTCCGATGCAATTTCTGTGTTTCATCGGCAATATGGTCAGAGGGATAAGTAAACCTGGAGTGAAGCATCAGTATCTATAACTAGTGTCACAGGAATGGTTCACAACATAGACAGTAAGAAGAGTCAGTCTTCTTGTACTTAAGTCGGCATTGAGCCTTTTCTATTTATTTCCGATGCAATTTCTGAGTTTCATCGTCAATACGAAGGTCAGAGGGATACAATAAACCTGAAGTGAAGCATCGGAATCTATAACTAGTGTCACGGGAACGGTTCAAAGCATAGTCAGTAAGAACAGTCAGTCTGCTTGTCCCTAAGTCGGCATTGTGCCTTTTTTATATAATTACGATGCAATTTCTGTGTTTCATCGTCAATAGGATAGTCCAAGGGATACAGTAAACCTGGAGTGAAACATCGGAATCTATAACTAGTGTCACAGGAATGGTTCAAAACATAGACACTTAGAAGAGTCAGTTTTCGTGTACTTAAGTAGGCATTTTGCCCTTTGTATTTAATTCCGATGCAATTTCTGTGATTCATCGTCAATAGGAAGGTATAAGGGATACAGTAAAACTGAAGTCAAGCATCGGAATCTATAACTAGTGTCACAGGAATGGTTCAAAGCATAGCCAGTAAGATGAGTCAGTCTTCTTGTACTTAAGTAGCCATTGTGGCGTTTCTATTTAATTCCGCTGCAATTTCTGTGTTTCATCGTCAATAAGAAGGTCAGAGGGATACAGTAAACCTGAAGTGAAGCATCGGGATCTATAACTAGTGTCACAGGAATGGTTCAAAGCATAGTCAGTAAGAAGAGTCAGTCTTCTTGTCCTTAAGTCGGCATTGTGCATTTTGTATTTAATTCCGATGCAATTTCTGTGTTTCATCGTCAGTAAGAGGGTCCAGGGGATACAGTAAACCTGAGATGAAGCATCGGTATCTATAACTAGTGTCACAGGAATGGTTCAAAACATAGGCAGTAGGAAGAGTCGATCTTCATGTACTTAAGTCGGCATTGTGCCTTTTCTATTTAATTCCGATGCAATTTCTGTGTTTCATCGTCAATAAGAAGGTCCAAGGGATCCAGTAAACCTGAAGTGAAGCATCGGAATCTATAACTAGTGTCACAGGAATGGTTCAAACCATAGACATTAGGAAGAGTCAGTCTTCTTGTACTTAAGTCGGCATTGTGCCTTTTGTATTTAATTCCGATGCAATTTCTGTGTTTCATCGTCAATAAGAAGGTCCAAGGAATACAGTAAACCTGAAGTGAAGCATCGGAATCTATAACTAGTGTCACAGGAATGGTTCAAAACATAGCCAGTAAGAAGAGTCAGTCTTCTTGTACTTAGGTACGCATTGTGGCGTTTCTATGTAATTCCGATGCAATTTCTGTGTTTCATCGTCAATAAGAAGGTCCAAGGGATACAGTAAACATGAAGTGAAGCATCGGAATTTACAACTAGTGTCACAGGAATGGTTCAAAACATATACAGTAAGAAGGGTCAGTCATCATGTACTTAAGTCGGCATTGTGCCTTTTGTATTTAATTCCGATGCAATTTCTGTGTTTCATCGTCAATTAGAAGGTCAGAGGGATACAGTAAACCTGAAGTCAAGCATCCGAATCTATAACTAGTGTCTCAGGAATGGTTCAAAACATAGTCAGTAAAAAGAGTCAGTCTTCTTGTACTTAAGTCGGCATTGTGCCCTTTGTATTTAATTTCGATGCAATTTTTGTGTTTCATCGTCAATAAGATGAGAGGGGTACAATAAACCTGAAGTGAAGCATCGTAATCTGTAACTAGTGCACAGGAACGGTTCAAAGCATGGTCAGTAAGAAGAGTCAGTCTTCTAGTACATAAGTCGGCATTGTGCCTTTTGTGTTTAATTCCGATGCAATTTCTGAGTTTCATCGTCAATAAGAAGGTCCAAGGGATACAGTAAACCTGAAGTGAAGCATCGGAATCTGTAACTAGTGTCACAGGAATGGTTCAAAACATAGACGGTAAGATGAGTCAGTCTTCTTGTAATTAAGTCGGCATTGTGCCTTTTGTATTTAATTCCGATGCAATTTCTGTGTTTCATCGTCAATAAGAAGGTCTAAGGGATACAGTAAACCTCAAGTGAAGCGTCGGAATCTATAACTAGTGTCACAGGAAAGGTTCAAAGCATAGTCAGTAGGAAGAGTCGGTCTTCATGTACTAAAGTCGGCATTGTGCCTTTTGTATTAAATTCCGACGCAATTTCTGTGTTTCATCGTCAATAAGAAGGTCAGTGGGATACAGTTAACCTCAAGTGAAGCATCGGAATCTATAACTAGTGTCACAGGAATGATTCAAAACATAGACAGTAGGAAGAGTCAGTCTTCTTGTACTTAAGTCGGCATTGTGCCTTTTGGATTTAATTCCGATGCAAGTTCTGAGTTTCATCGTCAATAAGAAGGTCCAAGGGATACAGAAAAACTGAAGTCAAGCATCGGAATCTATAACTAGTGTCACAGGAATGGTTCAAAACATTGACAGTGGGCAGAGTCAGTCTTCTTGTACTTAAGTTGGCATTGTGCCTTTTGTATTTAATTCCGATGCTATTTCTGTGCTTCATCGTCAATAAGAAGGTCCAAGGGACGCAGTAAACCTGGAGTGAAGCGTCGGAATCTATAACTAGTGTCACAGGAATGGTTCAAAACATAGACAGTAAGAAGAGTCAGTCTTCTTGTACTTAAGTCGGCATTGTGCCTTTTGTGTTTAATTCCGATGCAATTTCTGGGTTTCATCGTCAATATGAAGGTCCAAGGGATACAGTAAACCTCAAGTGATGCATGGGAAACTATAACTGGTGTCACAGGAATGGTTCAAAACATAGTCAGTAGGAAAAGTCGGTCTTCATGTAATGAAGTCGGCATTGTGCCTTTTGTATATAATTCCGATGCAATTTCTGTGTTTCATCGTCAATACGAAGGTCCAAGGGATACAGTATACCTGAAGTGAAGCATCGGAATCTATAACTAGTGTCACAGGAAAGGTTTAAAACATAGACAGTAGGAAGAGTCAGTCTTCTTGTACTTAGGTCGGCATTGTGCCTTTAGTATTTAATTCCGATGCTATTTCTGTGTTTCTTCGTCAGTAAGAAGGTCCAAGGTATACAGTAAAGCTGAAGTGAAGCATCGGAATCTATAACTAGTGTCACAGGAATGGTTCAAACGTAGTCAGTAAGAGGAGTCAGTCTTCTTGTACTTAAGGCGGCATTGTGCCTTCTCTATTTAATTCCGATGGAATTTCTGTGCTTCATTGTCAATAAGAAGGACAGAGGGATACAATAAACCTGAAGTGAAGCATCGGAATCTATAACTAGTGTCACAGGAATTGTTCAAAGCAAAGTCAGTAAGCAGAGTATGTCTTCTTGTCCTTCAGTCGGCATTGTGCCTTTTGTATTTAATTCCGATGCAATTTCTGTGTTTCATCGTCAATAAGAAGGTAAGAGGGAAACAGTAAACCTGAAGTGAAGCATCGGAATCTATAACTAGTGTCACAGGAATTTTTCAAATCATAGTCAGTAAGAAGAGTCAGTCTTTATGTACCTAAGTCTGCATTGTGCCTTTTGTGTTTAATTCCGATGCAATTTCTGTGTTTCTTCGTCAATAGGATAGTCCAAGGGATACAGAAAACCTGGAGTGAAGCATCGGAATCTATAACTAGTGTCACAGGAATGGTTCAAAACATAGACACTTAGAAGAGTCAGTTTTCGTGTACTTAAGTAGGCATTTTGCCCTTTGTATTTAATTCCGATGCAATTTCTGTGATTCATCGTCAATAAGAAGGTCCAAGGGATACAGTAAACCTGAAGTGAAGCATCGGAATCTGTAACTAGTGTCACAGGAATGGTTCAAAACATAGACGGTAAGATGAGTCAGTCTTCTTGTAATTAAGTCGGCATTGTGCCTTTTGTATTTAATTCCGATGCAATTTCTGTGTTTCATCGTCAATAAGAAGGTCTAAGGGATACAGTAAACCTCAAGTGAAGCGTCGGAATCTATAACTAGTGTCACAGGAAAGGTTCAAAGCATAGTCAGTAGGAAGAGTCGGTCTTCATGTACTAAAGTCGGCATTGTGCCTTTTGTATTAAATTCCGACGCAATTTCTGTGTTTCATCGTCAATAAGAAGGTCAGTGGGATACAGTTAACCTCAAGTGAAGCATCGGAATCTATAACTAGTGTCACAGGAATGATTCAAAACATAGACAGTAGGAAGAGTCAGTCTTCTTGTACTTAAGTCGGCATTGTGCCTTTTGGATTTAATTCCGATGCAAGTTCTGAGTTTCATCGTCAATAAGAAGGTCCAAGGGATACAGAAAAACTGAAGTCAAGCATCGGAATCTATAACTAGTGTCACAGGAATGGTTCAAAACATTGACAGTGGGCAGAGTCAGTCTTCTTGTACTTAAGTTGGCATTGTGCCTTTTGTATTTAATTCCGATGCTATTTCTGTGCTTCATCGTCAATAAGAAGGTCCAAGGGACGCAGTAAACCTGGAGTGAAGCGTCGGAATCTATAACTAGTGTCACAGGAATGGTTCAAAACATAGACAGTAAGAAGAGTCAGTCTTCTTGTACTTAAGTCGGCATTGTGCCTTTTGTGTTTAATTCCGATGCAATTTCTGGGTTTCATCGTCAATATGAAGGTCCAAGGGATACAGTAAACCTCAAGTGATGCATGGGAAACTATAACTGGTGTCACAGGAATGGTTCAAAACATAGTCAGTAGGAAAAGTCGGTCTTCATGTAATGAAGTCGGCATTGTGCCTTTTGTATATAATTCCGATGCAATTTCTGTGTTTCATCGTCAATACGAAGGTCCAAGGGATACAGTATACCTGAAGTGAAGCATCGGAATCTATAACTAGTGTCACAGGAAAGGTTTAAAACATAGACAGTAGGAAGAGTCAGTCTTCTTGTACTTAGGTCGGCATTGTGCCTTTAGTATTTAATTCCGATGCTATTTCTGTGTTTCTTCGTCAGTAAGAAGGTCCAAGGTATACAGTAAAGCTGAAGTGAAGCATCGGAATCTATAACTAGTGTCACAGGAATGGTTCAAACGTAGTCAGTAAGAGGAGTCAGTCTTCTTGTACTTAAGGCGGCATTGTGCCTTCTCTATTTAATTCCGATGGAATTTCTGTGCTTCATTGTCAATAAGAAGGACAGAGGGATACAATAAACCTGAAGTGAAGCATCGGAATCTATAACTAGTGTCACAGGAATTGTTCAAAGCAAAGTCAGTAAGCAGAGTATGTCTTCTTGTCCTTCAGTCGGCATTGTGCCTTTTGTATTTAATTCCGATGCAATTTCTGTGTTTCATCGTCAATAAGAAGGTAAGAGGGAAACAGTAAACCTGAAGTGAAGCATCGGAATCTATAACTAGTGTCACAGGAATTTTTCAAATCATAGTCAGTAAGAAGAGTCAGTCTTTATGTACCTAAGTCTGCATTGAGCCTTTTGTGTTTAATTCCGATGCAATTTCTGTGTTTCATCGTCAATAGGATAGTCCAAGGGATACAGAAAACCTGGAGTGAAGCATCGGAATCTATAACTAGTGTCACAGGAATGGTTCAAAACATAGACACTTAGAAGAGTCAGTTTTCGTGTACTTAAGTAGGCATTTTGCCCTTTGTATTTAATTCCGATGCAATTTCTGTGATTCATCGTGAATAAGAAGGTCCAAGGGATACAGTAAAACTGAAGTCAAGCATCGGAATCTATAACTAGTGTCACAAGAATGGTTCAAAGCATAGCCAGTAAGATGAGTCAGTCTTCTTGTACTTAAGTAGCCATTGTGGCGTTTCTATTTCATTCCGATGCAATTTCTGTGTTTCATCGTCAATAAGAAGGTCAGAGGGATACAGTAAACCTGAAGTGAAGCATCGGGATCTATAACTAGTGTCACAGGAATGGTTCAAAACATAGTAAGTAAGAAGAGTCAGTCTTCTTGTCCTTAAGTCCTCATTGTGCCTTTTGTATTTAATTCCGATGTATTTTCTGTCTTTCATCGTCAATAAGAAGGTCCAGGGGATACAGTGAACCTGAGGTGAAGCATCGGAATCTATAACTAGTGTCACAGGAATGGTTCAAAACATAGGCAGTAGGAAGAGTCGATCTTCATGTACTTAAGTCGGCATTGTGCCTTTTGTATTTAAATCCGATGCAATTTCTGTGTTTCATCGTCAATAAGAATGTCCAAGGGATCCAGTAAACCTGAAGTGAAGCATCGGAATCCATAACTAGTGTCACAGGAATGGTTCAAACCATAGACATTAGGAAGAGTCAGTCTTCTTGTACTTAAGTCGGCATTGTGCCTTTTGTATTTAATTCTGATGCAATTTCTGTGTTTCATCGTCAATAAGAAGGTCCAAGGAATACAGTAAACCTGAAGTGAAGCATCGGAATCTATAACTAGTGTCACTGGAATGGTTCAAAATATGGACAGTAAGAAGAGTCAGTCTTCTTGTACTTAAGTCGGCATTTTGCGTTTTGTATTTAATTCCGATGCAATTTCTGAGTTTCATAGTCAATGAGAAGGTTCAGGGAAACAGTAAACCTGAAGTGAAGCATCGGAAACTATAACTAGTGTCACAAGAATGGTTCAAGTCATAGTCAGTACGAAGAGTCAGTCTTCTTGTCCTTAAGTCGGCATTGTGCCTTTTGTATTTAATTCCGATGCAATTTCTGTGTTTCATCGGCAATATGGTCAGAGGGATAAGTAAACCTGGAGTGAAGCATCAGTATCTATAACTAGTGTCACAGGAATGATTCACAACATAGACAGTAAGAAGAGTCAGTCTTCTTGTACTTAAGTCGGCATTGAGCCTTTTCTATTTATTTCCGATGCAATTTCTGAGTTTCATCGTCAATACGAAGGTCAGAGGGATACAATAAACCTGAAGTGAAGCATCGGAATCTATAACTAGTGTCACGGGAACGGTTCAAAGCATAGTCAGTAAGAACAGTCAGTCTTCTTGTCCCTAAGTCGGCATTGTGCCTTTTTTATATAATTACGATGCAATTTCTGTGTTTCATCGTCAATAGGATAGTCCAAGGGATACAGTAAACCTGGAGTGAAACATCGGAATCTATAACTAGTGTCACAGGAATGGTTCAAAACATAGACACTTAGAAGAGTCAGTTTTCGTGTACTTAAGTAGGCATTTTGCCCTTTGTATTTAATTCCGATGCAATTTCTGTGATTCATCGTCAATAGGAAGGTATAAGGGATACAGTAAAACTGAAGTCAAGCATCGGAATCTATAACTAGTGTCACAGGAATGGTTCAAAGCATAGCCAGTAAGATGAGTCAGTCTTCTTGTACTTAAGTAGCCATTGTGGCGTTTCTATTTAATTCCGATGCAATTTCTGTGTTTCATCGTCAATAAGAAGGTCAGAGGGATACAGTAAACCTGAAGTGAAGCATCGGGATCTATAACTAGTGTCACAGGAATGGTTCAAAACATAGTCAGTAAGAAGAGCCTGTCTTCTTGTCCTTAAGTTGGCATTGTGCATTTTGTATTTAATTCCGATGCAATTTCTGTGTTTCATCGTCAGTAAGAAGGTCTAGGGGATACAGTAAACCTGAGATGAAGCATCGGTATCTATAACTAGTGTCACAGGAATGGTTCAAAACATAGGCAGTAGGAAGAGTCGATCTTCATGTACTTAAGTCGGCATTGTGCCTTTTGTATTTAATTCCGATGCAATTTCTGTGTTTCATCGTCAATAAGAAGGTCCAAGGGATCCAGTAAACCTGAAGTGAAGCATCGGAATCTATAACTAGTGTCACAGGAATGGTTCAAACCATAGACATTAGGAAGAGTCAGTCTTCTTGTACTTAAGTCGGCATTGTGCCTTTTGTATTTAATTCCGATGCAATTTCTGTGTTTCATCGTCAATAAGAAGGTCCAAGGAATACAGTAAACCTGAAGTGAAGCATCGGAATCTATAACTAGTGTCACAGGAATGGTTCAAAACATAGCCAGTAAGAAGAGTCAGTCTTCTTGTACTTAGGTACGCATTGTGGCGTTTCTATGTAATTCCGATGCAATTTCTGTGTTTCATCGTCAATAAGAAGGTCCAAGGGATACAGTAAACATGAAGTGAAGCATCGGAATTTACAACTAGTGTCACAGGAATGGTTCAAAACATATACAGTAAGAAGGGTCAGTCATCATGTACTTAAGTCGGCATTGTGCCTTTTGTATTTAATTCCGATGCAATTTCTGTGTTTCATCGTCAATTAGAAGGTCAGAGGGATACAGTAAACCTGAAGTCAAGCATCCGAATCTATAACTAGTGTCACAGGAATGGTTCAAAACATAGTCAGTAAAAAGAGTCAGTCTTCTTGTACTTAAGTCGGCATTGTGCCTTTTGTATTTAATTCCGATGCAAGTTCTGAGTTTCATCGTCAATAAGAAGGTCCAAGGGATACAGAAAAAATGAAGTCAAGCATCGGAATCTATAACTAGTGTCACAGGAATGGTTCAAAACATTGACAGTGGGCAGAGTCAGTCTTCTTGTACTTAAGTTGGCATTGTGCCTTTTGTATTTATTTCCGATGCTATTTCTGTGCTTCATCGTCAATAAGAAGGTCCAAGGGACACAGTAAACCTGGAGTGAAGCATCGGAATCTATAACTAGTGTCACAGGAATGGTTCAAAACATAGACAGTAAGAAGAGTCAGTCTTCTTGTAATTAAGTCGGCATTGTGCCTTTTGTGTTTAATTCCGATGCAATTTCTGGGTTTCATCGTCAATATGAAGGTCCAAGGGATACAGTAAACCTCAAGTGATGCATGGGAAACTATAACTGGTGACACAGGAATGGTTCAAAACATAGTCAGTAGGAAAAGTCGGTCTTCATGTAATGAAGTCGGCATTGTGCCTTTTGTATATAATTCCGATGCAATTTCTGTGTTTCATCGTCAATACGAAGGTCCAAGGGATACAGTATACCTGAAGTGAAGCATCGGAATCTATAACTAGTGTCACAGGAAAGGTTTAAAACATAGACAGTAGGAAGAGTCTGTCTTCTTGTACTTAAGTCGGCATTGTGCCTTTTGTATTTAATTCCGATGCTATTTCTGTGTTTCTTCGTCAGTAAGAAGGTCCAAGGTATACAGTAAACCTGAAGTGAAGCATCGGAATCTATAACTAGTGTCACAGGAATGGTTCAAACGTAGTCTGTAAGAGGAGTCAGTCTTCTTTGTACTTAAGGCATCATTGTGCCTTCTCTATTTAATTCCGATGGAATTTCTGTGCTTCATTGTCAATAAGAAGGACAGAGGGATACAATAAACCTGAAGTGAAGCATCGGAATCTATAACTTGTGTCACAGGAATTGTTCAAAGCAAAGTCAGTAAGCAGAGTATGTCTTCTTGTCCTTCAGTCGGCATTGTGCCTTTTGTATTTAATTCCGATGCAATTTCTGTGTTTCATCGTCAATAAGAAGGTAAGAGGGAAACAGTAAACCTGAAGTGAAGCATCGGAATCTATAACTAGTGTCACAGGAATTTTTCAAATCATAGTCAGTAAGAAGAGTCAGTCTTTATGTACCTAAGTCTGCATTGTGCCTTTTGTGTTTAATTCCGATGCAATTTCTGTGTTTCATCGTCAATAGGATAGTCCAAGGGATACAGAAAACCTGGAGTGAAGCATCGGAATCTATAACTAGTGTCACAGGAATGGTTCAAAACATAGACACTTAGAAGAGTCAGTTTTCGTGTACTTAAGTAGGCATTTTGCCCTTTGTATTTAATTCCGATGCAATTTCTGTGATTCATCGTCAATAAGAAGGTCCAAGGGATACAGTAAAACTGAAGTCAAGCATCGGAATCTATAACTAGTGTCACAAGAATGGTTCAAAGCATAGCCAGTAAGATGAGTCAGTCTTCTTGTACTTAAGTAGCCATTGTGGCGTTTCTATTTCATTCCGATGCAATTTCTGTGTTTCATCGTCAATAAGACGGTCAGAGGGATACAGTAAACCTGAAGTGAAGCATCGGGATCTATAACTATTGTCACAGGAATGGTTCAAAACATAGTAAGTAAGAAGAGTCAGTCTTCTTGTCCTTAAGTCCTCATTGTGCCTTTTGTATTTAATTCCGATGCAATTTCTGTGTTTCATCGTCAATAAGAAGGTCCAAGGAATACAGTAAACCTGAAGTGAAGCATCGGAATCTATAACTAGTGTCACAGGAATGGTTCAAAACATAGCCAGTAAGAAGAATCAGTCTTCTTGCACTTAGGTAGGCAATGTGGCGTTTCTATGTAATTCCGATGCAATTTCTGTGTTTCATCGTCAATAAGAAGGTCAGAGGGATACAGTCAACCTGAAGTGTAGCTTCGGGATCTATAACTAGTGTCACAGGATTGGTCCAAAAGCATCGTCAGTAAGAAGAGTCAGTTTCTTGTACTTAATTCGGCATTGTGCCTTTTGTATTTAATTCCGATGCAATTTCTGTGTTTCATCGTCAATTAGAAGGTCGGAGGGATACAGTAAACCTGAAGTCAAGCATCCGAATCTATAACTAGTGTCACAGGAATGGTTCAAAACATAGTCAGTAAAAAGAGTCAGTCTTCTTGTACTTAAGTCGGCATTGTGCCCTTTGTATTTAATTTCGATGCAATTTTTGTGTTTCATCGTCAATAAGAAGATCAGAGGGGTACAGTAAACCTGAAGTGAAGCATCGTAATCTGTAACTAGTGCACAGGAATGGTTCAAAGCATAGTCAGTAAGAAGAGTCAGTCTTCTTGTACATAAGTCGGCATTGTGCCTTTTGTGTTTAATTCCGATGCAATTTCTGAGTTTCATCGTCAATAAGAAGGTCCAAGGGATACAGTAAACCTGAAGTGAAGCATCGGAATCTGTAACTAGTGTCACAGGAATGGTTCAAAACATAGACGGTAAGATGAGTCAGTCTTCTTGTAGTTAAGTCGGCATTGTGCCTTTTGTATTTAATTCCGATGCAATTTCTGTGTTTCATCGTCAATAAGAAGGTCTAAGGGATACAGTAAACCTCAAATGATGCATCGGAAACTATAACTAGTGTCACAGGAATGGTTCAAAAACGTAGCCAGTAAGAAGAGTCAGTCTTCTTGTAACTAAGTAGGAATTGTGGCGTTTCTATTTAATTCCGATGCAATATCTGTGTTTCATCGGCAATATGGTCAGAGGGAAAAGTAAACCTGGAGTGAAGCATCAGTATCTATAACTAGTGTCACAGGAATGGTTCAAAACATAGACAGTAAGAAGAGTCAGTCTTCTTGTACTTAAGTCGGCATTGAGCGTTTTCTATTTATTTCCGATGCAATATCTGTGTTTCATCGTCAATAAGAAGGTCAGAGGGATACAATAAACCTGAAGTGAAGCATCGGAATCTATAACTAGTGTCACAGGAACGGTTCAAAGCATAGTCAGTAAGAACAGTCGGTCTTCTCGTCCCTAAGTCGGCATTGTACCTTTTTTATTTAGTTCCGATGCAATTTCTGTGTTTCATCGTCAAAGGATAGTCCAAGGCATACAGTAAACCTGGAGTGAAGCATCGGAATCTATAACTAGTGTCACAGGAATGGTTCAAAACATAGACACTTAGAAGAGTCAGTTTTCGTGTACTTAAGTAGGCATTTTGCCCTTTGTATTTAATTCCGATGCAATTTCTGTGATTCATCGTCAATAAGAAGGTCCAAGGGATACAGTAAAACTGAAGTCAAGCATCGGAATCTACAACTAGTGTCACAGGAATGGTTCAAAACGTAGCAAGTAATAAGAGTCAGTCTTCTTGTAACTAAGTTGGAATTGTGGCGTTTCTATTTAGTTCCGATGATATTTCTGTGTTTCATCATCAATACGAAGGTCAGAGGGATACAGTAAACCTGAAGTGAAGCATCGGGATCTATAACTAGTGTCACAGGAATGGTTCAAAACATAGTCAGTAAGAAGAGTCAGTCTTCTTGTCCTTATGTCGGCATTGTGCCTCTTGTACTTAATTCCGATGTATTTTCTGTCTTTCATCGTCAATAAGAAGGTCAGGGGATACAGTAAACCTGAGGTGAAGCATCGGAATCTATAACTAGTGTCACAGGAATGGTTCAAAACATAGGCAGTAGGAAGAGTCGATCTTCATGTACTAGTTCGGCATTGTGCCTTTTGTATTTAATTCCGATGCAATTTCTGTGTTTCATCGTCAATAAGAAGGTCCAAGGAGTACAGTAAACCTGAAGTGAAGCATCGGAATCTACAACTAGTGTCACAGGAATGGTTCAAAACATAGCCAGTAATAAGAGTCAGTCTTCTTGTAATTAGGTAGGCATTGTGGCGTTTCGATGAAACTCCAATGCAATTTCTGTGTTTCATCGTCAATAACAAGGTCAGAGGGATACAGTCTACCTGAAGTGTAGCTTCGGGATCTATAACTAATGTCACAGGAATGGTCCAAAACATCGTCAGTAAGAAGAGTCAGTTTCTTGTACTTAAGTCGGCATTGTGCCTTTTGTATTTAATTCCGATGCAATTTCTGTGTTTCATCGTCAATAAGAAGGTCCAAGGAATACAGTAAACCTGAAGTCAAGGATCCGAATCTATAACTAGTGTCACAGGAATGGTTCAAAACATAGTCAGTAAAAAGAGTCAGTCTTCTTGTACTTAAGTCGGCATTGTGCCCTTTGTATTTAATTTCGATGCAATTTTTGTGTTTCATCGTCAATAAGAAGATCACAGGGGTACAGTTAACCTGAAGTGAAGCATCGTAATCTGTAACTAGTGCACAGGAATGGTTCAAAGCATAGTCAGTAAGAAGAGTCAGTCTTCTTGTACATAAGTCGGCATTGTGCCTTTTGTGTTTAATTCCGATGCAATTTCTGAGTTTCATCGTCAATAAGAAGGTCCAAGGGATACAGTAAACCTGAAGTGAAGCATCGGTATCAGTAACTAGTGTCACAGGAATGGTTCAAAACATAGACGGTAAGATGAGTCAGTCTTCTTATAGTTAAGTCGGCATTGTGCCTTTTGTGTTTAATTCCTATGCAATTTCTGTGTTTCATCGTCAATAAGAAGGTCTAAGGGATACAGTAAACCTCAAATGATGCATCGGAATCTATAACTAGTGTCACAGGAATGGTTCAAAGCATAGTCAGTAAGAAGAGTCACTCATCTTGTACTTATGTCGGCATTGTGCATTTTCTATTTAATTCCGATGCAATTTCTGTGATTCATCGTCAATAAGAAGGTCCAAGGGATACAGTAAAACTGAAGTCAAGCATCGGAGTCTATAACTAGTGTCACAGGAATGGTTCAAAGCATAGCCAGTAAGATGAGTCAGTCTTCTTGTACTTAAGTAGCCATTGTGGCGTTTCTATTTCATTCCGATGCAATTTCTGTGTTTCATCGTCAATAAGGAGGTCAGAGGGATACAGTAAACCTGAAGTGAAGCGTCGGGATCTATAACTAGTGTCACAGGAATGGTTCAAAACATAATCAGTAAGAAAAGTTAGTCTTCTTGTCCTTGAGTCGGCATTGTGTCTTTTGTATTTAATTCCGATGTATTTTCTGTCTTTCATCGTCAATAAGAAGGTCCAGGGGATACGGTAAACCTGAGGTGAAGCATCGGAATCTATAACTAGTGTCACAGGAATGGTTCAAAACATAGGCAGTAGGAAGAGTCGATCTTCAAGTACTTAAGTCGGCATTGTGCTTTTTGTATTTAATTCCGATGCAATTTCTGTGTTTCATCGTCAATAAGAAGGTCCAAGGGATCCAGTAAACCTGAAGTGAAGCATCGGAATCTATAACTAGTGCCACAGGAATGGTTCAAAACCATAGACATTAGGAAGAGTCAGTTTCTTGTACTTAAGTCGGCATTGTGCCTTTTGTATTTAATTCCGATGCAATTTCTGTGTTTCATCGTCACTTAGAAGGTCGGAGGGATACAGTAAACCTGAAGTCAAGCATCCGAATCTATAACTAGTGTCACTGGAATGGTTCAAAACATAGTCAGTAAAAAGAGTCAGTCTTCTTGTACTTAAGTCGGCATTGTGCACTTTGTATTTAATTTCGATGCAATTTTTGTGTTTCATAGTCAATAAGAAGATCAGAGGGGTACAGTAAACCTGAAGTGAAGCATCGTAATCTGTAACTAGTGCACAGGAATGGTTCAAAGCATAGTCAGTAAGAAGAGTCAGTCTTCTTGTACATAAGTCGGCATTGTGCCTTTTGTGTTTAATTCCGATTCAATTTCTGAGTTTCATCGTCAATAAGAAGGTCCAAGGGATACAGTAAACATGAAGTGAAGCATCGGACTCTGTAACTAGTGTCACAGGAATGGTTTAAAACATAGACGGTAAGATGAGTCAGTCTTCTTGTAGTTAAGTCGGCATTGTGCCATTTGTATTTAATTCCGATGCAATTTCTGTGTTTCATCGTCAATAAGAAGGCCTAAGGGATACAGTAAACCTCAAACGATGCATCGGAATCTATAACTAGTGTCACAGGAATGGTTCAAAACATAGACAGTAGGAAGAGTCAGTCTTCTTGTACTTAACTCGGCATTGTGCCTTTTGTATTTAATTCCGATGCAATTTCTGTGTTTCATCGTCAATAAGAAGGTCCAAGGGATACATAAAAACTGAAGTCAAGCATCGGAATCTATAACTAGTGTCAGAGGAATGGTTCAAAACGTAGCCAGTAAGAAGAGACAGTCTTCTTGTAACTAAGTAGGAATTGTGGCGTTTCTATTTAATTCCGATGCTATTTCTGTGTTTCATCATCAATACGAAGGTCAGAGGGATACAGTAAACCTGAAGTGAAGCATCGGGATCTATAACTAGTGTCACAGGAATTGTTCAAAATATAGTCAGTAAGAAGAGTCAGTCTTCTTGTAATTAAGTCGGCATTGTGCCTTTTGTATTTAGTTCCGATGCAATTTCTGTTTTTCATCGTCAATAAGAAGGTCCAAGGGATACAGTAAACCTGAAGTGAAGCATCGGAATCTATAACTAGTGTCACAGGAATGGTTCAAAACATAGTCAGTAAGAAGTGTCAGTCTTCTTGTACTTAAGTCGGCATTGTGTCTTTCGTATTTAATTCCGATGCAATTTCTGTGTTTCATCGTCAATAAGAAGGTCAGAGGGATACAGTCAACCTGAAGTGTAGCTCCGGGATCCATAACTAGTGTTACAGGAACGGTTCAAAACATAGTCAGTAAGAAGAGTCGGTCTTCATGTACTAAAGTCGGCATTGTGCCTTTTGTATTAAATTCCGACGCAATTTCTGTGTTTCATCGTCAATAAGAAGTTCAGTGGGATACAGTAAACCTCAAGTGAAGCATCGGAATCTATAAGTAGTGTCACAGGAATGGTTCAAAACATAGACAGTAGCAAGGGTCAGTCTTCTTGTACTTAAGTCGGCATTGTGCCTTTTGTATTTAATTCCGATGCAATTTCTGTGTTTCATCGTAATAAGAAGGTCCAAGGGATACAGAAAAACTGAAGTCAAGCATCGAAATCTATAACTAGTGTCACAGGAATGGGTCAAAAACGTAGCCAGTAAGAAGAGTCAGTCTTCCTGCACCTAAGTAGGAATTGTGTCGTTTCTATTTAATTCCGATGCAATTTCTGTGTTTCATCATCAATTCGAAGGTCAGAGGGATACAGTAAACCTGAAGTGAAGCATCGGGATCTATAACTAGTGTTACAGGAATGGTTCAAAACATAGTCAGTAAGAAGAGACAGTCTTCTTGTACTTAAGTCGGCATTGTGCCTTTTGTATTTAATTCCGATGCAATTTCTGTTTTTCATCGTCAATAAGACGGTCAGAGGGATACAGCAAACCTGAAGTGAATCATCGCAATCTATAACTAGTGTCACAGGAATGGTTCAAAACATAGTCAGTAAGAAGTGTCAGTCTTCTTGTACTTAAGTCGGCATTGTGCCTTTCGTATTTAATTCCGATGCAATTTCTGTGTTTCATCGTCAATAAGAATGTCAGAGGGATACAGTAAACCTGAAGTCAAGCATCGGAATCTATAACTAGTGTCACAGGAATGGTTCAAATCATAGCCAGTAAGAAGAGTCAGTCTTCTTGTACTTAGGTAGGCATTGTGGCGTTTCTATTTAATTCCGATGCAATTTCTGTGTTTCATCGTCAATAAGAAGGTCAGAGGGATACAGTCAACCTGAAGTGTAGCTTCGGGATCCATAACTAGTGTTAAGGGAACGGTTCAAAACATAGTCAGTAAGAAGAGTCGGTATTCATGTACTAAAGTCGGCATTGTGCCTTTTGTATTAAATTCCGACGCAATTTCTGTGTTTCATCGTCAATAAGAAGTTCAGTGGGATACAGTAAACCTCAAGTGAAGCATCGGAATCTATAACTAGTGTCACAGGAATGGTTCAAAACATAGACAGTAGGAAGAGTCAGTCTTCTTGTACTTAAGTCGGCATTGTGCCTTTTGTATTTAATTCCGATGCAATTTCTGTGTTTCATCGTCAATAAGAAGGTCCAAGGGATACAGAAAAACTGAAGTCAAGCATCGGAATCTATAACTAGTGTCACAGGAATGGGTCAAAAACGTAGCCAGTAAGAAGAGTCAGTCTTCTTGCACCTAAGTAGGAATTGTGGCGTTTCTATTTAATTCCGATGCAATTTCTGTGTTTCTTCATCAATTCGAAGGTCAGAGGGATACAGTAAACCTGAAGTGAAGCATCGGGATCTATAACTAGTGTTACAGGAATGGTTCAAAGCATAGTCAGTGAGAAGAGACAGTCTTCTTGTACTTATGTCGGCATTGTGCCTTTTGTATTTAATTCCGATGCAATTTCTGATTTTCATCGTCAATAAGACGGTCAGAGGGATACAGCAAACTTGAAGTGAATCATCGCAATCTATAACTAGTGTCACAGGAATGGTTCAAAACATAGTCAGTAAGAAGTGTCAGTCTTCTTGTACTTAAGTCGGCATTGTGCCTTTCGTATTTAATTCCGATGCAATTTCTGTATTTCATCGTCAATAAGAATGTCAGAGGGATACAGTAAACCTGAAGTCAAGCATCGGAATCTATAACTAGTGTCACAGGAATGGTTCAAATAATAGCCAGTAAGAAGAGTCAGTCTTCTTGTACTTAGGTAGGCATTGTGGCGTTTCTATTTAATTCCGATGCAATTTCTGTGTTTCATCGGCAATAAGAAGGTCAGAGGGATACAGTCAACCTGAAGTGTAGCTCCGGGATCCATAACTAGTGTTACAGGAACGGTTCAAAACATAGTCAGTAAGAAGAGTCGGTCTTCATGTACTAAAGTCGGCATTGTGCCTTTTGTATTAAATTCCGACGCAATTTCTGTGTTTCATCGTCAATAAGAAGTTCAGTGGGATACAGTAAACCTCAAGTGAAGCATCGGAATCTATAAGTAGTGTCACAGGAATGGTTCAAAACATAGACAGTAGCAAGGGTCAGTCTTCTTGTACTTAAGTCGGCATTGTGCCTTTTGTATTTAATTCCGATGCAATTTCTGTGTTTCATCGTAATAAGAAGGTCCAAGGGATACAGAAAAACTGAAGTCAAGCATCGAAATCTATAACTAGTGTCACAGGAATGGGTCAAAAACGTAGCCAGTAAGAAGAGTCAGTCTTCCTGCACCTAAGTAGGAATTGTGTCGTTTCTATTTAATTCCGATGCAATTTCTGTGTTTCATCATCAATTCGAAGGTCAGAGGGATACAGTAAACCTGAAGTGAAGCATCGGGATCTATAACTAGTGTTACAGGAATGGTTCAAAACATAGTCAGTAAGAAGAGACAGTCTTCTTGTACTTAAGTCGGCATTGTGCCTTTTGTATTTAATTCCGATGCAATTTCTGTTTTTCATCGTCAATAAGACGGTCAGAGGGATACAGCAAACCTGAAGTGATTCATCGCAATCTATAACTAGTGTCACAGGAATGGTTCAAAACATAGTCAGTAAGAAGTGTCAGTCTTCTTGTACTTAAGTCGGCATTGTGCCTTTCGTATTTAATTCCGATGCAATTTCTGTGTTTCATCGTCAATAAGAATGTCAGAGGGATACAGTAAACCTGAAGTCAAGCATCGGAATCTATAACTAGTGTCACAGGAATGGTTCAAATCATAGCCAGTAAGAAGAGTCAGTCTTCTTGTACTTAGGTAGGCATTGTGGCGTTTCTATTTAATTCCGATGCAATTTCTGTGTTTCATCGTCAATAAGAAGGTCAGAGGGATACAGTCAACCTGAAGTGTAGCTTCGGGATCCATAACTAGTGTTAAGGGAACGGTTCAAAACATAGTCAGTAAGAAGAGTCGGTATTCATGTACTAAAGTCGGCATTGTGCCTTTTGTATTAAATTCCGACGCAATTTCTGTGTTTCATCGTCAATAAGAAGTTCAGTGGGATACAGTAAACCTCAAGTGAAGCATCGGAATCTATAACTAGTGTCACAGGAATGGTTCAAAACATAGACAGTAGGAAGAGTCAGTCTTCTTGTACTTAAGTCGGCATTGTGCCTTTTGTATTTAATTCCGATGCAATTTCTGTGTTTCATCGTCAATAAGAAGGTCCAAGGGATACAGAAAAACTGAAGTCAAGCATCGGAATCTATAACTAGTGTCACAGGAATGGGTCAAAAACGTAGCCAGTAAGAAGAGTCAGTCTTCTTGCACCTAAGTAGGAATTGTGGCGTTTCTATTTAATTCCGATGCAATTTCTGTGTTTCTTCATCAATTCGAAGGTCAGAGGGATACAGTAAACCTGAAGTGAAGCATCGGGATCTATAACTAGTGTTACAGGAATGGTTCAAAGCATAGTCAGTGAGAAGAGACAGTCTTCTTGTACTTATGTCGGCATTGTGCCTTTTGTATTTAATTCCGATGCAATTTCTGATTTTCATCGTCAATAAGACGGTCAGAGGGATACAGCAAACTTGAAGTGAATCATCGCAATCTATAACTAGTGTCACAGGAATGGTTCAAAACATAGTCAGTAAGAAGTGTCAGTCTTCTTGTACTTAAGTCGGCATTGTGCCTTTCGTATTTAATTCCGATGCAATTTCTGTATTTCATCGTCAATAAGAATGTCAGAGGGATACAGTAAACCTGAAGTCAAGCATCGGAATCTATAACTAGTGTCACAGGAATGGTTCAAATAATAGCCAGTAAGAAGAGTCAGTCTTCTTGTACTTAGGTAGGCATTGTGGCGTTTCTATTTAATTCCGATGCAATTTCTGTGTTTCATCGGCAATAAGAAGGTCAGAGGGATACAGTCAACCTGAAGTGTAGCTTCGGGATCCATAACTAGTGTCACAGGAATGGTTCAAAACATCGTCAGTAAGAAGAGTCAGTTTCTTGTACTTAAGTCGGCATTGTGCCTTTTGTATTTAATTCCGACGCAATTTCTGTGTTTCATCGTCAATTAGAAGGTCAGAGGGATACAGTAAACCTGAAGTCAAGCATCCGAATCTATAACTAGTGTCACAGGTAATGGTTCAAAACATAGTCAGTAAAAAGAGTAAGTCTTCTTGTACTTAAGTCGGCATTGTGCCCTTTGTATTTAATTTCGATGCAATTTTTGTGTTTCTTCGTCAATAAGAGGATCAGAGGGGTACAGTAAACCTGAAGTGAAGCATCGGAATCTATAACTAGTGTCACAGGAATGGTTCGAAGCATAGTCAGTAAGAAGAGTCAGTCTTCTTGTACATAAGTCGGCATTGTGCCTTTTGTGTTTACTTCCGATGCAATTTCTGTGTTTCATCGTCAATAAGAAGGTCCAAGGGATACAGTAAACCTGAAGTGAACAATCGGAATCTATAACTAGTGTCACAGGAATGGTTCAAAACATAGACGGTAAGATGAGTCAGTCTTCTTGTAGTTAAGTCGGCATTGTGCCTTTTGTATTTAATTCCGATGCAATTTCTGTGTTTCATCGTCAATAAGAAGGTCTAAGGGATACAGTAAACCTCAAGTGAAGCATGGGAATCTATAACTAGCGTCACAGGAAAGGTTCAAAGCATAGTCAGTAGGAAGAGTCGGTCTTCATGTACTATAATCGGCATTGTGCCTTTTCTATTAAATTCCGACGCAATTTCTGTGTTTCATCGTCAATAAGAAGTTCAGTGGGATACAGTAAACCTCAAGTGAAGCATCGGAATCTATAACTAGTGTCACAGGAATGGTTCAAAACGTAGACAGTAGGAAGCGTCAGTCTTCTTGTACTTAAGTCGGCATTGTGCCTTTTCTATTTAATTCCGATGCAATTTCTGTGTTTCATCGTCAATAAGAAGGTCCAAGGGATACAGAAAAACTGAAGTCAAGCATCGGAATCTATAACTAGTGTCACAGGAATGGTTCAAAACATAGACAGAACGAAAAGTCAGTCTTCTTGTACCTAAGTAGGAATTGTGGCGTTTCTATTTAATTCCGATGCAATTTCTGTGTTTCATCATCAATTCGAAGGTCAGAGGGATACAGTAAACCAGAAGTGAAGCATCGGGATCTGTAACTAGTGTTACAGGAATGGTTCAAAACATAGTCAGTAAGAAGGGTCAGTCTTCTTGTACTTAAGTCGGTATTGTGCCATTTGTATTTAATTCCGATGCAATTTCTGTTTTTCATCGTCAAAAAGAACGTCCAAGGGATACAGTAAACCTGAAGTGAAGCATCGGAATCTATAACTAGTGTCACAGGAATGGTTCAAAACATAGACAGAACGAAAAGTCAGTCGTCTTGTACTTAAGTCGGCATTGTGGCTTTTCTATTTAATTCCGATGCAATTTCTGTGTTTCATCGACAATAAGAAGGTCAGGGGGATACAGTAAACCTGAAGTGAAGCATCCGAATCTATAACTAGTGTCACAGGAATGGTTCAAAACATAGTCAGTAAGAAGAGTCTGTCTTCTTGTACTTAAGTCGGCATTGTGCCTTATCTATTTAATTCCGATGCAATTTCTGTGTTTCATCGTCAATAAGAAGGTCCAAGGGATACAGTAAACCAGGAGTGATGCATCGGAATCTATAACTATGGTCAATGGAATGGTTCAAAACATAGACAGTAAGAAGAGTCAGTCTTCTTGTACTTAAGTCGATATTGTGCCTTTTGTATTTAATTCCGATGCAATATCTGTGTTTCATCGTCAATACGAAAGTCAGAGGGATACAGTAAACCTGAAGTGAAGCATCGGGATCTATAGCTAGTGTCACATGAATGGTTCAAAACATAACAGTAAGCAGAGACAGTCTTCTTGTCCTTAAGTCGTCATTGTGCCTTTTGTATTTTATTCCGATGCAATTTCTGTGTTTCATCGTCAATAAGAAGGTCCAAGGTGTACAGTAAACCTGAAGTGAAGGATCGGAATCTATAACTAGTGTCACAGGAATGGTTCAAACATAGTCAGTAAGAGGAGTCAGTCTTCTTGTACTTAAGGCGGCATTGTGCCTTCTCTATTTAATTCCGATGGAATTTCTGTGTTTCATTGTCAATAAGAAGGACAGAGGGATACAATAAACCTGAAGTGAAGCATCGGAATCTATAACTAGTGTCACAGAAATTGTTCAAAACAAAGTCAGTAAGAAGAGTCAGTCTTCTTGTCCTTAAGTCGGCATTGTGCCTTTTGTATTAAATTCCGATGCAATTTCTGTGTTTCATCGTCAATAAGATGGTCCAAGGGATACAGTAAACCTGGAGTGTAGCATTGGAATCTATAACTAGTGTCACAGGAATGGTTCAAAACATAGACAGTAGGAAGAGTCAGTCTTCGTGTACTTATGTCGGCATTTTGCCTTTTGTATTTAATTCCGATGCAATTTCTGTGTTTCATCGTCAATAAGAAGGTCCAAGGGATACAGCAAACCTGGAGTGAAGCATCGGAATCTATACCTAGTGTCAACGGAATCGTTCAAAACATAGTCAGTCAGAAGAGTCAGTCTTCTTGTTCTTAAGTCGGCATTGTGCCTTTTGTATTTAATTCAAATACAATATATGTGTTTCATCGTCAATACGATGCCCACAGGGATACAGTAAACCTGAAGTGAAGCATCGGAATCTGTAGCTAGTGTCACAGGAATGGTTTAAATCATAGTCAGTAAGAAGAGTCAGTCTTCTTGTCCTTAAGTCGGCATTGTGCCTTTTGTATTTAATTCCGATGCAATTTCTGTGTTTCATCGTCAATAAGAAGGTTCAAGGGATACAGTAAACCTGGAGTGAAGCATCGTAATCTATAACTAGTGTCACAGGAATGGTTCACAACATTGACAGTAAGAAGAGTCAGTCTTCTTGTACTTAATTCTGCATTGTGCCTTTTGTATTTAATTCCGATGCAATTTCTGTGTTGCATCGTCAATAGGAAGGTCCAAGGGATACAGTAATCCTGAAGTGAAGCATCGGAATTTATAACTAGTGTCACAGGACTGGTTCAAATTATAGTCAGTAAGAAGAGTCAGTCTTCTTGTACTCAAGTCGGCATTGTGCCTTTTGTATTGAATACCGATGCAATTTCTGTGTTTCATCGTCAATAAGAAGGACCAAGGGATACAGTAAATCTGGAGTGAAGCATCGGAATCTATAACTAGTGTCACAGGGATGGTTCAAAACATAGACAGTAAGAAGAGTCAGTCTTCTCGTCCTTAAGTCGGCATTGTGCCTTTTGTATTTAATTCCGATGCAATATCTGTGTTTCATCGTCAATAAGAAAGTCAGAGGGATACAGTAAACCTGAAGTGAAGCATCGGAATCTATAGCTAGTGTCACATGAATGGTTCAAAACATAACAGTAAGAAGAGTCAGTCTTCTTGTACTTAGGTAGGCATTGTGGCGTTTCTATTTAATTCCGATGCAATTTCTGTGTTTCATCGTCAATAAGAAGGTCAGAGGGATACAGTCAACCTGAAGTGTAGCTTCGGGATCTATAACTAGTGTCAAAGGAATGGTTCAAAACATCGTCAGTAAGAAGAGTCAGTTTCTTGTACTTAAGTCGGCATTGTGCCTTTTGTATTTAATTCCGATGCAATTTCTGTGTTTCATCGTCAATTAGAAGGTCCGAGGGATACAGTAAACCTGAAGTCAAGCATCCGAATCTATAACTAGTGTCACAGGAGTGGTTCAGAACATAGTCAGTAAAAAGAGTCAGTCTTCTTGTACTTAAGTCGGCATTGTGCCCTTTGTATTTAATTTCGATGCAATTTTTGTGTTTCATCGTCAATGAGAAGATCAGAGGGGTACAGTAAACCTGAAGTGAAGCATCGGAATCTATAACTAGTGTCACAGGGATGGTTCAAAGCATAGTCAGTAGAAGAGTCACTCTTCTTGTACATAAGTCGGCATTGTGCCTTTTGTGTTTAATTCCGATGCAATTTCTGTTTTTCATCGTCAATAAGAAGGTCCAAGGGATACAGCAAACCTGAAGTGAAGCATCGGAATCTATAACTAGTGTCACAGGAAAGGTTCAAAGCATAGTCAGTAGGAAGAGTCGGTCTTCATGTACTAAAGTCGGCATTGTGCTTTTTGTATTAAATTCCGACGCAATTTCTGTGTTTCATCGTCAATAAGAAGTTCAGTGGGATACAGTAAACCTCAAGTGAAGCATCGGAATCTATAACTAGTGTCACAGGAATGGTTCAAATCATAGACAGTAGGAAGAGTCAGTCTTCTTGTACTTAAGTCGGCATTGTGCCTTTTGTATTTAATTCCGATGCAATTTCTGTGTTTCATCGTCAATAAGAAGGTCCAAGGGATACAGAAAAACTGAAGTCAAGCATCGGAATCTATAACTAGTGTCACAGGAATGGTTCAAAAACGTAGCCAGTAAGAAGAGTCAGTCTTCTTGTACCTAAGTAGGAATTGTGGCGTTTCTATTTAATTCCGATGCAATTTCTGTGTTTCATCATCACTACGAAGGTCAGAGGGATAGAGTAAACCTGAAGTGAAGCATCGGGATCTATAACTAGTGTTACAGGAATGGTTCAAAACATAGTCAGTAGAAGAGTCAGTCTTTTTGTACTTAAGTCGGCATTGTGCCTTTTGTATTTAATTCCGATGCAATTTCTGTTTTTCATCGTCAATAAGAAGGTCCAAGGGATACAGCAAACCTGAAGTGAAGCATCGGAATCTATAACTAGTGTCACAGGAATGGTTCAAAACATAGACAGAACGAAAAGTCAGTCGTATTGTACTTAAGTCGGCATTGTGCCTTTTCTGTTTAATTCCGATGCAATATCTGTGTTTCATCGACAATAAGAAGGTCAGGGGGATACAGTAAACCTGAAGTGAAGCATCCGAATCCATAACTAGTGTCACAGGAATGGTTAAAAACATAGTTAGTAAATAGAGTCCGTCTTCTTGTACTTCAGTCGGCATTGTGCCTTTTGTATTTAATTCCGATGCAATTTCTGTGTTTCATCGTCAATAAGAAGGTCAGAGGGATACAGTAAACCTGAAGTGAAGCATCGGAATCAATAACTAGTGTCACAGGAATAGTTCAAAACATAGTCAGTATGAAGAGTCAGTCTGTTTGTACCTAAGTCTGCATTGTGCCTTTTGTGTTTAATTCCGATGCAATTTCTGTGTTTCATCGTCACTAAGAAGGTCCAAGGGATACAGTAAACCTGAAGTGAAGCATCGGAATCTGTAACTAGTGTCACAGGAATGGTTCAAAACATAGACAGTAAGAAGAGTCAGTCTTCTTGTACTTAAGTCGGCATTGTGCCTTTTGTATTTAATTCCGATGCCATTTCTGTGTTTCATCGTGAATAAGAAGGTCCAAGGGATGCAGTAAACCAGGAGTGTAGCATTGGAATCTATAACTAGTGTCACAAGAATGCTTCAAATCATAGACAGTAAGAAGAGTCAGTCCTCGTGTACTTAAAGCGGCATTTTGCCTTTTGTATTTAATTCCGATGCAATTTCTGTGTTTCATCGTCAATAAGAAGGTCCAAGGGATACAGTAAACCTGAAATGAAGCATCGGAATCTATAACTAGTGTCACAGGAATGGTTCAAAACATAGTGAGTAAGAAGAGTCAGTCTTCTCGTACTTAAGTCGGCATTGTGCCTTTTCTATTTAATTCCGATGCAATTTCTGTGTTTCATCGTCAATAACAAGGTCCAAGGGATACAGTAAACCAGGAGTGAAGCATCGGAATCTATAACTAGGGTCAATGGAATGGTTCAAAACATAGACAGTAAGAAGAGTCAGTCTTCTTGTACTGAAGTCGGCATTGTGCCTTTTGTATTTAATTTCGATGCAATATCTGTGTTTCTTCGTCAATACGAAAGTCAGAGGGATACAGTAAACCTGAAGTGAAGCATCGGAATCTATAGCTAGTGTCACATGAATGGTTCAAAACATAACAGTAAGCAGAGACTGTCTTCTTGTCCTTTAGTCGGCATTGTGCCTTTTGTATCTTATTCCGATGCAATTTCTGTGTTTCATCGTCAATAAGATGGTCCAAGGGATACAGTAAACCTGGAGTAAAGCATCGGAACCTATAACTAGTGTCACAGGAATGGTTCAAAACAAAGTCAGTAAGAAGAGTCAGTCTTCTTGTCCCTAAGTCGGCATTGTGCCTTTTGTATTAAATTCCGATGCAATTTCCGTGTTTCATCGTCAATAAGATGGTCCAAGGGATACAGTAAACCTGGAGTGTAGCATCGGAATCTATAACTAGTGTCACAGGAATGGTTCAAAACATAGACAGTAGGAAGAGTCAGTCTTCGTGTACTTATGTCGGCATTTTGCCTTTTGTATTTAATTCCGATGCAATTTCTGTGTTTCATCGTCAATAAGAAGGTCCAAGGGATACAGCAAACCTGGAGTGAAGCATCGGAATCTCTACCTAGTGTCAACGGAATCGTTAAAAACATAGTCAGTCAGAAGAGTCAGTCTTCTTGTTCTTAAGTCGGCATTGTGCCTTTTGTATTTAATTCCGATGCAATTTCTGTGTTTCATCGTGAATAAGAAGTTCAGTGGGATACAGTAAACCTCAAGTGAAGCATCGGAATCTATAACTAGTGTCACAGGAATGGTTCAAATCATAGACAGTAGGAAGAGTCAGTCTTCTTGTACTTAAGTCGGCATTGTGCCTATTGTATTTAATTCCGATGTAATTTCTGTGTTTCATCGTCAATAAGAAGGTCCAAGGGATACAGAAAAACTGAAGTCGAGCATCGGAATCTATAACTAGTGTCACAGGAATGGTTCAAAAACGTAGCCAGTAAGAAGAGTCAGTCTTCTTGTACCTAAGTAGGAATTGTGGCGTTTCTATTTAATTCCGATGCAATTTCTGTGTTTCATCATCACTACGAAGGTCAGAGGGATACAGTACACCTGAAGTGAAGCATCGGGATCTGTAACTAGTGTTACAGGAATGGTTCAAAACATAGTCAGTAAGAAGAGTCAGTCTTTTGTACTTAAGTCGGCATTGTGCCTTTTGTATTTAATTCCGATGCAATTTTTGTTTTTCATTGTCAATAAGAAGGTCCAAGGGATACAGTAAACCTTAAATGAAGCATCGGAATCTATAACTAGTGTCACAGGAATGGTCCAAAACATAGTCAGTAAGAAGAGTCAGTCTTCTTGTACTTAAGTCGGCATTGTGCCTTTTCTATTTAATTCCGATGCAATTTCTGTGTTTCATCGTCAATAACTAGGTCCAAGGGATACAGTAAACGAGGAGAGAAGCATCGGAATCTATAACTAGTGTCAATGGAATGGTTCAAAACATAGACAGTAAGAAGAGTCAGTCTTCTTGTACTTAAGTCGGCATTGTGCCTTTTGTATTTAATTCCGATGCAATATCTGTGTTTCATCGTCAATACGAAAGTCAGAGGGATACAGTAAGCCTGAAGTGAAGCATCGGAATCTATAGCTAGTGTCACATGAATGGTTCAAACCATAACAGTAAGAAGAGGCAGTCTTCTTGTCCTTAAGTCGGCATTGTGCCTTTTGTATTTTATTCCGATGCAATTTCTGTGTTTCATCGTCAATATGAAGGTCCAAGGGATACAGTAAACCTCAAGTGAAGCATCGGAATCTATAACTAGTGTCACAGGAATGGTTCAAAACATAGTCAGTAGGAAGAGTCGGTCTTCATGTAATGAAGTCGGCATTGTGCCTTTTGTATATAATTATGATGCAATTTCTGTGTTTCATCGTCAATACGAAGGTCCAAGGGATACAATATACCGGAAGTGAAGCATCGGAATCTATAACTAGTGTCACAGGAAAGGTTTAAAACATAGACAGTAGGAAGAGTCAGTCTTCTTGTACTTAAGTCGGCATTGTGCCTTTTGTATTTAATTCCGATGCAATTTCTGTGTTTCTTCGTCAATAAGAAGGTCCAAGGTATACAGTAAACCTGAAGTGAAGCATCGGAATCTATAACTAGTGTCACAGGAATGGTTCAAACATAGTCAGTAAGAGGAGTCAGTCTTCTTGTACTTAAGGCGGCATTGTGCCTTCTCTATTTAATTCCGATGGAATTTCTGTGTCTCATTGTCAATAAGAAGGACAGAGGGATACAATAAACCTGAAGTGAAGCATCGGAATCTATAACTAGTGTCACAGGAATTGTTCAAAACAAAGTCAGTAAGAAGAGTCAGTCTTCTTGTCGTTAAGTCGGCATTGTGCCTTTTGTATTTAATTCCGATGCAATTTCTGTGTTTCATCGTCCATAAGATGGTCCAAGGGATACAGTAAACGTGGAGTGTAGCAACGGAATCTATAACTAGTGTCACAGGATTGGTTAAAACATAGACAGTAGGAAGAGTCAGTCTTCGTGTACTTATGTCGGCATTTTGCCTTTTGTATTTAATTCCGATGCAATTTCTGTGTTTCATCGTCAATAAGAAGGTCCAAGGGATACAGTAAACCTGGAGTGAAGCATCGGAATCTATACCTAGTGTCAAAGAATTCGTTCAAAACATAGTCAGTCAGAAGAGTCAGTCTTCTTGTACTTAAGTCGGCATTGTGCCATTTGTATTTAATTCCGATACAATATCTGTGTTTCATCGTCAATACGATGCTCACAGGGATACAGTAAACCTGAAGTGAAGCATCGGAATCTGTAGCTAGTGTCACAGGAATGGTTCAAATCATAGTCAGTAAGAAGAGTCAGTCTTCTTGTTCTTAAGTCGGCATTGTGCCTTTTGTATTTAATTCCGATGCAATTTCCGTGTTTCATCGTCAATAAGAAGGTCCAAGGGATACAGTAAACCTGGAGTGAAGCATCGTAATCTATAACTAGTGTCACAGGAATGGTTCAAAACATTGACAGTAAGAAGAGTCAGTCTTCTTGTACTTAATTCTGCATTGTGCCTTTTGTATTTAATTCCGATCCAATTTCTGTGTTACATCGTCAATAAGAAGGTCCAAGGGATACAGTAATCCTGAAGTGAAGCATCGGAATTTATAACTAGTGTCACAGGAATGGTTCAAAATATAGTCATTAAGAAGAGTCAGTCTTCTTGTACTTAAGTCGGCATATTGCCTGTTGTATTGAAGAGCGATGCAATTTCTGTGATTCATCGTCAATAAGAAGGACCAAGGGATACAGTAAACCTGGAGTGAAGCGTCGGAACCTATAACTAGTGTCACAGGGATGGTTCAAAACATAGTCAGTAGGAAGAGTCAGTCTTCTCGTTCTTAAGTCGGCATTGTGCCTTTTGTAGTTAATTGCGATGCAATTTCTGTGTTTCATCGTCAATAACAAGGTCAGAGGGATACAGTTATCTTGAAGTGAAGCATCGGAATCTATAACTAGTGTCACAGGAATGGTTCAAAACATAGTCAGTAAGAATAGTCAGTCTTCTTATACTTAAGTCATCATTGTGTATTTTCTATTTAATTCTGATGCAATTTCTGTGTTTCATCGTCAATAAGAAGGTACAAGGGATACAGTAAACCACGAGTGAAGCATCGGAGTCTATAACTAGTGTCACAGGAATGGTACAAATCGTAGACAGTAAGAAGAGACAGACTTCTTTTACTTAAGTCAACATAGTGTTTTGTATTTAATTCCGATGCAATTTCTGTGTTTCAACGTCAATAAGAAGGTCCAAGGCATACAGAGAACTTGGAGTGAAGCATCGGAGTCAATAAGTAGTGTCACAGGACTGGTTCAAAAGTAGACAGTAAGAAGAGTCAATCTTCTTGTGCTTACTTCGGCATTGTGCCTTTTGTATTTAATTCCGATGCAATTTCTGTGTTTCATCGTCAATAAGGAGGTCAGAGGGATACAGAAAACCTGAAGTGAAGCATCGGAATCAATAACTAGTGTCACAGAAATGGTTCAAAACATAGTAAGTAAGAAGAGTCAGTTTTCTTGTACTTATGTCGGCATTGCATCGGAATTAAATAGAAAAGGCACAATGCTGACTTAAGTTTAAGAAGACTGACTCTTCTTGTACTTCTTCTTGTACTTAATTCGGCATTGTGCCCTTTGTATTTAATTCCGATGCAATTTCTGTGTTTCATCGTCAATAAGGAGGCCAGAGGGATCCAGTAAGCCTGAAGTGAAGCATCGGAATCCATAACTAGTGTCACAGAAATGGTTCAAAACATAGTCAGTAAGAAGAGTCAGTTTTCATGTACTTATGTCGGCATTGTGCCTTTTGTATTTAATTCCGATGCAATTTCTGTGTTTCATCGTCAATAAGAAGGTCCAAGGGACACAGTAAACCTGAAGAGAAGCATCGGAATCTACAACTATTGTCACAGGAATGGATCAAAGCATAGACAGTAAGAAGAGTCAGTCTTCTTAAACTTAAGTCAGCATTGTGCCTTTTCTAATTAATTCCGATGCAATTTCTGTGTTCATCGTCAATAAGAAGGTCAGAGGGATATAGTAAACCTGAAGTGAAGCATCGGAATCTATAACTAGTGTCACAGGAATGGTTCAAACATAGTCAGTCTGAAGAGTCAGTCTTCTTGTACTTAAGTTGGCATTGTGCCTTTCGTATTTAATTCCGATGCAATTTCTGTATTTCACCGGCTATAAGAAGGTCGGAGGGATACAGTAAACCTCAAGTGAAGCATCGGAATCTATAACTAGTGTCACAGGAATGGTTCAAACATAGTCAGTAAGAAGAGTCAGTTTTCTTGTCCTTAAGTCGGCATTGTGCCTCTTGTATTTAATTCCGATGCAATTGCTGTGTTTCATTGTCAATAAGAAGGTCCAAGGGATACAGTAAACCTGAAGAGAAGCATCGGAATCTACAACTATTGTCACAGGAATGGATCAAATCATAGACAGTAAGAAGAGTCAGTCTTCTTAAACTTAAGTCAGCGTCGTGCCTTTTCTAATTAATTCCGATGCAATTTCTGTGTTCATCGTCAATAAGAAGGTCAGAGTGATACAGTAAACCTGAAGTGAAGCATCGGAATCTGTAACTAGTGTCACAGGAATATTTCAAACGTAGTCAGTCTGAAGAGTCAGTCTTCTTGTACTTAAGTTGGCATTGTGCCTTTCGTATTTAATTCCGATGCAATTTCTGTATTTCACCGGCTATAAGAAGGTCGGAGGGATACAGTAAACCTGATGTGAAGCATCGGAATCTGTAACTAGTGTCACAGGTATGGTTCAAACATAGTCAGTAAGAAGAGTCAGTTTTCCTGTCCTTAAGTCGGCATTGTGCCTCTTGTATTTAATTCCGATGCAATTGCTGTGTTTCATTGTCAATGAGAAGGTCCAAGGGATACAGTAAACCTGGAGTGTAGCATCGGAATTTATAACTAGTGTCACAGGAATGGTTCAAAACATAGACAGTAGGAAGAGTCAGTCTTCGTGTACTTATGTCGGCATTTTGCCTTTTGTATTTAATTCTTATGCAATTTCTGTGTTTCATCGTCAATAAGAAGGTCCAAGGGATACAGTAAACCTGGAGTGATGCAACGGAATCTATACCTAGTGTCAAAGAATTCGTTCAAAACATAGTCAGTCAGAAGAGTCAGTCTTCTTGTACTTAAGTCGGCATTGTGCCTTTTGTATTTAATTCCGATACAATATCTGTGTTTCATCGTCAATACGATGCTCACAGGGATACAGTAAACCTGAAGTGAAGCATCGGAATCTGTAGCTAGTGTCACAGGAATGTTTCAAATCATAGTCAGTAAGAAGAGTCAGTCTTCTTGTTCTTAAGTCGGCATTGTGCCTTTTGTATTTAATTCCGATGCAATTTCCGCGTTTCATCGTCAATAAGAAGGTCCAAGGGATACAGTAAACCTGGAGTGAAGCATCGTAATCTATAACTAGTGTCACAGGAATGGTTCAAAACATTGACAGTAAGAAGAGTCAGTCTTCTTGTACTTAATTCTGCATTGTGCCTTTTGTATTTAATTCCGATCCAATTTCTGTGTTACATCGTCAATAAGAAGGTCCAAGGGATACAGTAATCCTGAAGTGAAGCATCGGAATTTATAACTAGTGTCACATGAATGGTTCAAAATATAGTCAATAAGAAGAGTCAGTCTTCTTGTACTTAAGTCGGCATTGTGCCTTTTGTATTGAAGACTGATGCAATTTCTGTGATTCATCGTCAATAAGAAGGACCAAGGGATACAGTAAACCTGGAGTGAAGCATCGGAACCTATAACTAGTGTCACAGGGATGGTTCAAAGCATAGACAGTAAGAAGAGTCAGTCTTCTCGTTCTTAAGTCGGCATTGTGCCTTTTGTAGTTAATTGCGATGCAATTTCTGTGTTTCATCGTCAATAAGAAGGTCAGAGGGATACAGTTATCTCGAAGTGAAGCATCGGAATCTATAACTAGTGTCACAGGAATGGTTCAAAACATAGTCAGTAAGAATAGTCAGTCTTCTTATACTTAAGTCATCATTGTGCATTTTCTATTTAATTCTGATGCAATTTCTGTGTTTCATCGTCAATAAGAAGGTACAAGGGATACAGTAAACCACGAGTGAAGCATCGGAGTCTATAACTAGTGTCACAGGAATGGTACAATTCATAGACAGTAAGAAGAGACAGACTTCTTTTACTTAAGTCAACATTGTGTTTTGTATTTAATTCCGATGCAATTTCTGTGTTTCATCGTCAATAAGAAGGTCCAAGGGATACAGAGAACTTGGAGTGAAGCATCGGAGTCAATAAGTAGTGTCACAGGACTGGTTCAAAAGTAGACAGTAAGAAGAGTCAGTCTTCTTGTACTTAATTCGGCATTGTGCCTTTTGTATTTAATTCCGATGCTATTTCTGTGTTTCATCGTCAATAAGGAGGTCAGGGGGATACAGAATACCTGAAGTGAAGCATCGGAATCAATAACTAGTGTCACAGAAATGGTTCAAAACATAGTCAGTAAGAAGAGTCAGTTTTCTTGTACTTATGTCGGCATTGCACCGGAATTAAATAGAAAAGGCACAATGCTGACTTAAGTTTAAGAAGACTGACTCTTCTTGTACTTCTTCTTGTACTTAATTCGGCATTGTGCCCTTTGTATTTAATTCCGATGCAATTTCTGTGTTTCATCGTCAATAAGGAGGCCAGAGGGATCCAGTAAACCCGAAGTGAAGCATCGGAATTCATAACTAGTGTCACAGAAATGGTTCAAAGCATAGTCAGTAAGAAGAGTCAGTTTTGTTGTACTTATGTCGGCATTGTGCCTTTTGTATTTAATTCCGATGCAATTTCTGTGTTTCATCGTCAATAAGAAGGTCCAAGGGATACAGTAAACCTGAAGAGAAGCATCGGAATCTACAACTATTGTCACAGGATTGGATCAAAACATAGACAGTAAGAAGAGTCAGTCTTCTTAAACTTAAGTTAGCATTGTGCCTTTTCTAATTAATTCCGATGCAATTTCTGTGTTCATCGTCAATAAGAAGGTCAGAGGGATACAGTAAACCTGAAGTGAAGCATCGGAATCTATAACTAGTGTCACAGGAATGGTTCAAACATAGTCAGTCTGAAGAGTCAGTCTTCTTGTACTTAAGTTGGCATTGTGCCTTTCGTATTGAATTCCGATGCAATTTCTGTATTTCACCGGCTATAAGAAGGTCGGAGGGATACAGTAAACCTGAAGTGAAGCATCGGAATCTATAACTAGTGTCACAGGAATGGTTCAAACATAGTCAGTAAGAAGAGTCAGTTTTCTTGTCCTTAAGTCGGCATTGTGCCTCTTGTATTTAATTCCGATGCAATTGCTGTGTTTCATTGTCAATAAGAAGGTCCAAGGGATACAGTAAACCTGAAGAGAAGCATCGGAATCTACAACTATTGTCACAGGAATGGATCAAAACATAGACAGTAAGAAGAGTCAGTCTTCCTAAACTTAAGTCAGCATTGTGCCTTTTCTAATTAATTCCGATGCAATTTCTGTGTTCATCGTCAATAAGAAGGTCAGAGGGATACAGTAAACCTGAAGTGAAGCATCGGAATCTATAACTAGTGTCACAGGAATGGTTCAAACATAGTCAGTCTGAAGAGTCAGTCTTCTTGTACTTAAGTTGGCATTGTGCCTTTCGTATTTAATTCCGATGCAATTTCTGTATTTCACCGGCTATAAGAAGGTCGGAGGGATACAGTAAACCTGAAGTGAAGCATCGGAATCTATAACTAGTGTCACAGGTATGGTTCAAACATAGTCAGTAAGAAGAGTCAGTTTTCTTGTCCTTAAGTCGGCATTGTGCCTCTTGTATTTAATTCCGATGCAATTGCTGTGTTTCATTGTCAATGAGAAGGTCCAAGGGATACAGTAAACCTGGAGGTAAGCATCGGAATGTATAACTAGTGTCACAGTAATGGTACAAAACATAGACAGTAGGAAGAGTCAGTCTTCTTGTACATTAGTCGGCATTGTGCCGTTTGTATTTAATTCCGATGCAATTTCTGTGTTTCATCGACAATAAGAAGGTCAGAGGGGTACAGTAAACCTGAAGTGAAGCATCGGAATCCAAAACTAGTGTCACAGGAATGGTTCAAATCATGGACAGTAGGAAGGGCCAGTGTTCTTGTACTTAAGTCTTCATTGTGCCCTTTGTATTTAATTCCGAAGCAATTTCTGTGTTTTATCGTCAATAAGAATGTCCAAGGTATACAGTAAACCTGGAGTGAAGCATCGGAATCTATAACAAGTGTCACAGGAATGGTTCAAAACATAGACAGTAAGAAGAGGCAGTCGTCTTGTACTTAAGTCGGCATTGTGACTTTTCTATTTAATTGCGATGCAATTTCTGTGTTTCATCGTCAATAAGAATGTCCAAGGTATACAGTAAACCTGAAGTGAAGCATCAGAATCCATAACTAGTGTCACAGGAATGGTTCAAAGCATAGTTAGTAAGAAGAGGCAGTCGTCTTGTACTTAAGTCGACATTGTGCATTTTCTATTTAATTCCGATGCAAATTCTGTGTTTCATCGTCAATAAGAAGGTCAGAGGGATACAGTAAACCTGAAGTGAAGCATCGGGATCCATAACTAGTGTCACAAGAATGGTTCAAAGCATAGACAGTACGAAAAGTCAGTCGTCTTGTACTTAAGTCGGCATTGTGACTTTTCTATTTAATTGCGATGCAATTTCTGTGTTTCATCGTCAATAAGAATGTCCAAGGTATACAGTAAACCTGAAGTGAAGCATCAGAATCCATAACTAGTGTCACAGGAATGGTTCAAAGCATAGTTAGTAAATAGAGTCAGTGTTCTTGTACTTCAGTAGGCATTGTGCCTTTTGTATTTAATTCCGATGCAATTTCTGTGTTTCATCGTCAATAAGAAGGTCAGAGGGATACAGTAAACCTGAAGTGAAGCATCGGATTCTATAACTAGTGTCACAGGAATGGTTTAAACATAGTCAGTATGAAGAGTCAGTCTTTATGTACCTAAGTCTGCATTGTGCCTTTTGTGTTTAATTCCGATGCAATTTCTGTGTTTCATCGTCAATAAGAAGGTCCAAGGGATACAGTAAACCTGAAGTGAAGCATCGTAATCTATAACTAGTGTCACAGGAATAGTTCAAAACATAGACAGTAAGAAGAGTCAGTCTTCTTGTACTTAAGTCGGCATTTTGCCTTTTGTATTTAATACCGATGCCATTTCTGTGTTTCATCGTCAATAAGAAGGTCCAAGGGATGCAAAAACCAGGAGTGTAGCATCGGAATCTATAACTAGTGTCACAGGAATGCTTCAAATCATAGACAGTAAGAAGAGTCAGTCCTCGTGTACTTAAGTCGGCATTGTGAATTTTGTATTTTATTCCGATGCAATTTCTGTGTTTCATCGTCAATAAGAAGGACCAAGGGATACAGTAAACCTGGAGTGAAGCATCGGAATCTATAACTAGTGTCACAGGAATGGTTCAAAACATAGTCAGTATGAAGAGTCAGTCTTTATGTACCTAAGTCTGCATTGTGTCTTTTGTGTTTAATTCCGATGCAATTTCTGGGTTTCATCGTCAATATGAAGGTCCAAGGGATACAGTAAACCTCAAGTGAAGCATCGGAATCTATAACTAGTGTCACAGGAATGGTTCAAAACATAGTCAGTAGGAAGAGTCGGTCTTCATGTAATGAAGTGGGCAATCATGCCTTTTGTATATAATTCCGATGCAATTTCTGAGTTTCATCGTCGATACGAAGGTCCAAGGGATACAGTAAACCGGAAGTGAAGCATCAGAATCTATACCTAGTCTCACAGGAAAGGTTTAAAACATAGACAGTAGGAAGAGTCAGTCTTCTTGAACTTAAGTCGGCATTGTGACTTTTGTCTTTAATTCCGATGCAATTTCTGTGTTTCTTCGTCAATAAGAAGGTCATAGGTACACAGTAAACCTGAAGTGCAGCATCGGAATCTATAACTAGTGTCACAGGAATGGTTCAAATCATAGACAGTAAGAAGAGTCAGTCTTATTGTACTTATGTCGGCATTGTGCCTTTTCTATTTAATTCCGATGCAATTTCTGTGTTTCATCGTCAATAAGAAGGTCAGAGGGATACAATAAACCTGAACTGAAGCATCGGAATCTATAACTAGTGTCACAGGAGTTGTTCAAAACAAAGTCAGTAAGAAGAGTCAGTCTTCTTGTCCTTAAGTCGGCATTGTGCCTTTTGTATTTAATTCCAATGCAATTTCTGTGTTTCATCGTCAATAAGAAGGTCCAAGGGATACAGTAATCCTGAAGTGAAACATCGGAATTTATAACTAGTGTCACAGGAATGGTTCAAAATATAGTCAGTAAAAAGAGTCAGTCTTCTTGTACTTAAGTCGGCATTGTGCATTTTGTATTTAATTCCGATGTAATTTCTGTGTTTCATCGTCAATAAGAAGGTCCAAGGGATACAGTAAACCTGAAGAGAAGCATCGGAATCTACAACTATTGTTACAGGAATGGATCAAAACATAGACAGTAAGAAGAGTCAGTCTTCTTAAACTTAAGTCAGCATTGTGCCTTTTCTATTTAATTCCGATGCAATTTCTGTGTTCATCGTCAATAAGAAGGTCAGACTGATACAGTAAACCTGAAGTGAAGCATCGGAATCTGTAACTAGTGTCACAGGAATGGTTCAAACATAGTCAGTAAGAAGAGTCAGTCTTCTTGTACTTAAGTTGGCATTGTGCCTTTCGTACTTAATTCCGATGCAATTTCTGTATTTCACCGGCTATAAGAAGGTCAGAGGGATATAGTAAACCTGAAGTGAAGCATCGGAATCTATAACTAGTGTCACAGGAATGGTTGAAAACATAGTCAGTAAGAAGAGTCAGTCTTCTTGTCCTTAAGTCGGCATTGTGCCCCTTGTATTTAATTCCGATGCAATTGCTGTGTTTCATTGTCAATGAGAAGGTCCAAGGGATACAGTAAACCTGGAGTGAAGCATCGGAATCTATAACTAGTGTCACAGTAATGGTACAAAACATAGACATTACGAAGAGTCAGTCTTCTTGTACTTAAGTCGGCATTGTGCCTTTTGTATTTAATTCCGATGCAATTTCTGTGTTTCATCGTCAATAAGAAGGTCAGAGGGGTACAGTAAACCTGAAGTGAAGCATCGGAATCCAAAACTAGTGTCACAGGAATGGTTCAAATCATGCACAGTAGGAAGGGCCAGTCTTCTTGTACTTAAGTCGGCATTGTGCTCTTTGTATTTAATTCCGATGCAATTTCTGTGTTTCATCGTTAATAAGACAGCTCAAGGTATACAGCAAACCTGGAGTGAAGCATCGGAAACTATAACTAGTGTCACAGAAATGGTTCAAAACATAGACAGTACGAAAAGTCAGTCGTCTTGTACTTAAGTCGGCATTGTGCCTTTTGTATTTAATTCCGATGCAATTTCTGTGTTTCATCGTCAATAAGAAGGTCAGAGGGATACAGTAAACCTGAAGTGAAGCATCGGAATCTATAACTAGTGTCACAGGAATGGTTCAAAACATAGTCAGTAGGAAGAGTCAGTCTTCTTGTACTTAAGTCGGCATTGTGCCTTTTGTATTTAATTCCGATGCCATTTCTGTGTTTCATCGTCAATAAGAAGGTCCAAGGGATGCAGTAAACCAGGAGTGTAGCATCGGAATCTATAACTAGTGTCACAGGAATGCTTCAGATCATAGACAGTAAGAAGAGACAGTCCTCGTGTACTTAAGTCGGCATTGTGCCTTTTGTATTTTATTCCGATGCAATTTCTGTGTTTCATCGTCAATAAGAAGGTCCAAGGGATACAGTAAACCTGGAGTAAAGCATCGGAATCTATAACTAGTGTCATAGGAATGGTTCAAATCATAGACAGTAAGAAGAGTCAGTCTTATTGTACTTAAGTGGGCATTGTGCCTTTTGTGTTTAATTCCGATGCAATTTCTGGGTTTCATCGTCAATATGAAGGTCCAAGGGATACAGTAAACCTCAAGTGATGCATCGGAATATATAACTAGTGTCACAGGAATGGTTCACAACATAGTCAGTAGGAAGAGTCAGTCTTCATGTAATGAAGTCGGCATTGTGCCTTTTGTATATAATTCCGATGCAATTTCTGTGTTTCATCGTCAATACGAAGGTCCAAGGGATACAGTAAACCGGAAGTGAAGCATCGGAATCTACAACTAGTGTCACAGGAAAGGTTTAAAGCATAGACAGTAGGAAGAGTCAGTCTTCTTGTACTTAAGTCGGCATTGTGCCTTTTGTATTTAATTCCGATGAAATGTCTGTGTTTCTTCGTCAATAAGAAGGTCCTAGGTATACTGTAAACCTGAGGTGCAGCATCGGAATCTATAACTAGTGTCACAGGAATGGTTCAAATCATAGACAGTAAGAAGAGTCAGTCTTCTAGTACTTAAGTCGGCATTGTGCCTTTTCTATTTAATTCCGCTGCAATTTCTGTTTTTCATCGTCAATAAGACGGTCAGAGGGATACAGTAAACCTGAAGTAAAGCATCGGAATCTATAACAAGTGTCACTGGCATGGCTCAAAACGTAGGCAGTTGGAAGAGTCAGTCTTCTTGTACTTAAGTCGGCATTGTGTCTTTTGTATTTAATTCCGATTCAATTTCTTTGTTTCATCGTCAATAAGAAGGTCGAAGGGATACAGTATACCTGAAGAGAAGCATCGGAATCTAGTGTCACAGGAATGGATCAAAACATAGACAGTAAGAAGAGTCAGTCTTCTTGCACTTAAGTCAGCATTGTGCCTTTTCTATTTAATTCCGATGCAATTGCTGTGTTCATCGTCAATAAGAAGGTCAGAGGGATACAGTAAACCTGAAGTGAAGTATCGGAATCTATAACTAGTGTCACAGGAATGGTTCAAATCATAGACAGTAAGAAAAGTCAGTCTTATTGTACTTATGTCTGCATTGTGCCTTTTCTATTTAATTCCGATGCAATTTCTCTGTTTCATCGTCAATAAGAAGGTCAGAGGGATACAATAAACCTGAACTGAAGCATCGGAATCTATAACTAGTGTCACAGGAATTGTTCAAAACAAAGTCAGTAAGAAGAGTCAGTCTTCTTGTCCTTAAGTCGGCATTGTGCCTTTGGTATTTAATTCCGATGCAATTTCTGTGTTTCATCGTCAATAAGAAGGTCCAAGGGATACAATAAACCTGGAGTGAAGCATCGGAATCTATAACTAGTGTCACAGTAATGGTACAAAACATAGACAATAGGAAGAGTCAGTCTTCTTGTACTTAAGTCGGCATTGTGCCTTTTGTATTTCATTCCGATGCAATTTCTGTGTTTCATCGTCAATAAGAAGGTCAGAGGGGTACAGTAAACCTGAAGTGAAGCATCGGAATCCAAAACTAGTGTCACAGGAATGGTTCAAATCATGCACAGTAGGAAGGGCCAGTCTTCTTGTACTTAAGTCGGCATTGTGCCCAATGTATTTAATTCCGATGCAATTTCTGTGTTTCATCGTTAATAAGAATGTCCAAGGTATACAGTAAACCTGGAGTGAAGCATCGGAATCTATAACTAGTGTCACAGGAATGGTTCAAATCATTGTCAGTAAGAAGAGTCAGACTTCTTGTCCTTAAGTCGGCATTGTGGCTTTTGTATTTAATTCCAATGCAATTTCTGTGTTTCATCGTCAATAAGAAGGTCCAAGGGATACAGTAAACCTGGAGTGAAGCATCGTAATCTATAACTAGTGTCACAGGAATGGTTCAAAACATAGACTGTAAGAAGAGTCAGTCTTCTTGTACTTAATTCTGCATTGTGCCTTTTGTATTTAATTCCGATGCAATTTCTGTGTTACATCGTCAATAAGAAGGTCCAAGGGATACAGTAATCCTGAAGTGAAACATCGGAATTTATAACTAGTGTCACAGGAATGGTTCAAAATATAGTCAGTAAAAAGAGTCAGTCTTCTTGTACTTAAGTCGGCATTGTGCCTTTTGTATTTAATTCCGATGCAATTTCTGTGTTTCATCGTCAATAAGAAGGTCCAAGGGATACAGTAAACCTGAAGAGAAGCATCGGAATCTACAACTATTGTTACAGGAATGGATCAAAACATAGACAGTAAGAAGAGTCAGTCTTCTTAAACTTAAGTCAGCATTGTGCCTTTTCTATTTAATTCCGATGCAATTTCTGTGTTCATCGTCAATAAGAAGGTCAGACGGATACAGTAAACCTGAAGTGAAGCATCGGAATCTATAACTAGTGTCACAGGAATGGTTCAAACATAGTCAGTAAGAAGAGTCAGTCTTCTTGTACTTAAGTTGGCATTGTGCCTATCGTACTTAATTCCGATGCAATTTCTGTATTTCAAAGGCTATAAGAAGGTCAGAGGGATACAGTAAACCTGAAGTGAAGCATCGGAATCTATAACTAGTGTCACAGGAATGGTTGAAAACATAGTCAGTAAGAAGAGTCAGTCTTCTTGTCCTTAAGTCGGCATTGTGCCCCTTGTATTTAATTCTGATGCAATTGCTGTGTTTCATTGTCAATGAGAAGGTCCAAGGGATACAGTAAACCTGGAGTGAAGCATCGGAATCTATAACTAGTGTCACAGTAATGGTACAAAACATAGACATTAGGAAGAGTCAGTCTTCTTGTACTTAAGTCGGCATTGTGCCTTTTGTATTTAATTCCGATGCAATTTCTGTGTTTCATCGTCAATAAGAAGGTCAGAGGGGTACAGTAAACCTGAAGTGAAGCATCGGAATCCAAAACTAGTGTCACAGGAATGGTTCAAATCATGCACAGTAGGAGGAGCCAGTCTTCTTGTACTTAAGTCGGCATTGTGCTCTTTGTATTTAATTCCGATGCAATTTCTGTGTTTCATCGTTAATAAGACAGTCCAAGGTATACAGTAAACCTGGAGTGAAGCATCGGAATCTATAACTAGTGTCACAGTAATGGTACAAAACATAGACATTAGGAAGAGTCAGTCTTCTTGTACTTAAGTCGGCATTGTGCCTTTTGTATTTAATTCCGATGCCATTTCTGTGTTTCATCGTCAATAAGAAGGTCCAAGGGATACAGTAAACCTGGAGTAAAGCATCGGAATCTATAACTAGTGTCATAGGAATGGTTCAAATCATAGACAGTAAGAAGAGTCAGTCTTCTTGTACTTAAGTCGGCATGGTGCCTTTTGTGTTTAATTCCGGTGCAAATTCTGGGTTTCATCGTCAATATGAAGGTCCAAGGGATACAGTAAACCTCAAGTGATGCATCGGAATCTATAACTAGTGTCACAGGAATGGTTCACAACATAGTCAGTAGGAAGAGTCGGTCTTCATGTAATGAAGTCGGCATTGTGCCTTTTGTATATAATTCCGATGCAATTTCTGTGTTTCATCGTCAATACGAAGGTCCAAGGGATACAGTAAACCGGAAGTGAAGCATCGGAATCTACAACTAGTGTCACAGGAAAGGTTTAAAGCATAGACAGTAGGAAGAGTGAGTCTTCTTGTACTTAAGTCGGCATTGTGCCTTTTGTATTTAATTCCGATGACATGTCTGTGTTTCTTCGTCAATAAGAAGGTCCTAGGTATACAGTAAACCTGAGGTGCAGCATCGGAATCTATAACTAGTGTCACAGGAATGGTTCAAAACATAGACAGTAGGAAGAGTCAGTCTTCTAGTACTTAAGTCGGCATTGTGCCTTTTCTATTTAATTCCGCTGCAATCTCTGTTTTTCATCGTCAATAAGACGGTCAGAGGGATACAGTAAACCCGAAGTAAAGCATCGGAATCTATAACAAGTGTCACTGGCATGGCTCAAAACGTAGGCAGTTGGAAGAGTCAGTCTTCTTGTACTTAAGTCGGCATTGTGTCTTTTGTATTTAATTCCGATTCAATTTCTTTGTTTCATCGTCAATAAGTAGGTCCAAGGGATACAGTATACCTGAAGAGAAGCATCGGAATCTACAACTAGTGTCACAGGAATGGATCAAAACATAGACAGTAAGAAGAGTCAGTCTTCTTGCACTTAAGTCAGCATTGTGCCTTTTCTATTTAATTCCGATGCAATTGCTGTGTTCATCGTCAATAAGAAGGTCAGAGGGATACAGTAAACCTGAAGTGAAGTATCGGAATCTATAACTAGTGTCACTTGAATGGTTCAAACATAGTCAGTAAGGAAAGGCAGTCTTCTTGTACTAAAGTTGGCATTGTGCCTTTCGTATTTAATTCCGATGCAATTTCTGAATTTCACCGGCTATAAGAACGTCAGAGGGATACAGTAAACCTGAAGTGAAGCATCGGAATCTATAACTAGTGTCACAGTAATGGTACAAAACATAGACAGTAGGAAGAGTCAGTCTTCTTGTACTTAAGTCGGCATTGTGCCTTTTGTATTTAATTCCGATGCAATTTCTGTGTTTCATCGTCAATAAGAAGGTCAGAGGGGTACAGTAAACCTGAAGTGAAGCATCGGAATCCAAAACTAGTGTCACAGGAATGGTTCAAATCATGGACAGTATGTAGGGCCAGTCTTCTTGCACTTAAGTCTGCATTGTAAACTTTGTATTTAATTCCGATGCAATTTCTGTGTTTCATCGTCAGTAAGAATGTCCAAGGTATACAGTAAACCTGGAGTGAAGCATCGGAATCTATAACTAGTGTCACAGGAATGGTTCAAAACAAAGACAGTAAGAAGAGGCAGTCATCTTGTACTTAAGTCGACATTGTGCATTTTCTATTTAATTCCGATGCAATTTCTGTGTTTCATCATCAATAAGAAGGTCAGAGGGATACAATAAACCAGAAGTGTAGCATCGGAATCTATAACTAGTGTCACAGGAATGGTTCAAAACATAGTCAGTAAGAACAGTCAGTCTCCTTGTCCTTAAGTCGGCATTGTGCTTTTTGTATTTAATTCCGAAGCAATTTCTGTGTTTCATCGTCCATAAGAAGGTCCAAGGGATACAGTAAACCTGGAGTGTAGCATCGGAATCTCTAACTAGTGTCAATGGAATGGTTCAAAACATAGACAGTAAGAAGAGTCAGTCTTCTTGTACTTAAGTCGGCATTGTGCCTTTTGTATTTAATTACGATGCAATTTCTGTGTTTCATCGTCAATAAGAAGGTCGGAGGGATACAGTAAACCTGAAGTGAAGCATCGGAATCTATAGCTAGTCTCACAGGAATGGTTCAAAGCATAGTCAGTAAGAAGAGTTAGTCTTCTTGCCCTTAAGTCGACATTGTGCCTTTTGTATTTAATTGCGATGTAATTTCAGGGTTTCATCGTCAATAAGAAGGTCCAAGGGATACAGTAAACCTGGAGTGAAGCATCGGAATCTATAACTAGTGTCACAGGAATGGTTCAAAACATAGACAGTAAGAGGAGTCACTCTTCTTGTACTTAAGTCATCATTGTGCCTTTTGTATTTAATTCCGATGCAATTTCTGTGTTTCATCGTCTATAAGAAGGTCCAAGCGATACGGTAAACCTGAAGTTAAGCATCGGAATCTAAAACTAGTGCCACAAGAATGGATTAAAACATAGACAGTAGGAAGAGTCAGTCTTCTTGTACTTAAGTCGGTATTGTGCCTTTTGTATTTAATTCCGATGCAATTTCTGTTTTTCATCGTCAATAAGAAGGTCCAAGGGATACAGTAAACCTGAAGTGAAGCATCGGAATCTATAACTAGTGTCACAGGAATGGTTCAAAACATAGACAGTACGAAAAGTCAGTCGTCTTGTACTTAAGTCGGCATTGTGCCTTTTGTATTCAAGTCCGATGCAATTTCTGTTTTTCATCGTCAATAAGAAGGTCCAAGGGATACAGTAAACCTGAAGTGAAGCATCGGAATCTATAACTAGTGTCACAGGAATGGTTCAAAACATAGACAGTACGAAAAGTCAGTCGTCTTGTACTTAAGTCGGCATTGTGCCTTTCAATTCCGATGCAATTTCTGTGTTTCATCGTCAATAAGAAGGTCAGAGGGATACAGTAAACCTGAAGTGAAGCATCGGAATCTATAACTAGTGTCACAGGAATGGTTCAAAACATAGTCAGTAGGAGGAGTCAGTCTTCTTGTACTGAAGTCGGCATTGTGCCTTTTGTATTTAATTCCGATGCCATTTCTGTGTTTCATCGTCAATAAGAAGGTCCAAGGGATGCAGTAAACCAGGAGTGTAGCATCGGAATCTATAACTAGTGTCACAGGAATGATTCAAATCATAGACAGTAAGAAGAGACAGTCCTCGTGTACTTAAGTCGGCATTGTGCCTTTTGTATTTTATTCCGATGCAATTTCTGTGTTTCATCGTCAATAAGAAGGTCCAAGGGATACAGTAAACCAGGAGTAAAGCATCGGAATCTATAACTAGTGTCATAGGAATGGTTCAAATCATAGACAGTAAGAAGAGTCAGTCTTCTTGTACTTAAGTCGGCATTGTGCCTTTTGTGTTTAATTCCGATGCAATTTCTGGGTTTCATCGTCAATATGAAGGTCCAAGGGATACAGTAAACCTCAAGTGATGCATCGGAATCTATAACTAGTGTCACAGGAATGGTTCACAACATAGTCAGTAGGAAGAGTCGGTCTTCATGTAATGAAGTCGGCATTGTGCCTTTTGTATATAATTCCGATGCAATTTCTGTGTTTCATCGTCAATACGAAGGTCCAAGGGATACAGTAAACCGGAAGTGAAGCATCGGAATCTACAACTAGTGTCACAGGAAAGGTTTAAAGCATAGACAGTAGGAAGAGTCAGTCTTCTTGTACTTAAGTCGGAATTGTGCCTTTTGTATTTAATTCCGATGACATGTCTGTGTTTCTTCGTCAATAAGAAGGTCCTAGGTATACAGTAAACCTGAGGTGCAGCATCGGAATCTATAACTAGTGTCACAGGAATGTTTCAAAACATAGACAGTAGGAAGAGTCAGTCTTCTAGTATTTAAGTCGGCATTGTGCCTTTTCTATTTAATTCCGCTGCAATTTCTGTTTTTCATCGTCAATAAGACGGTCAGAGGGATACAGTAAACCTGAAGTAAAGCATCGGAATCTATAACAAGTGTCACTGGCATGGCTCAAAACGTAGGCAGTTGGAAGAGTCAGTCTTCTTGTACTTAAGTCGGCATTGTGTCTTTTGTATTTAATTCCGATTCAATTTCTTTGTTTCATCGTCAATAAGAAGGTCCAAGGGATACAGTATACCTGAAGAGAAGCATCGGAATCTACAACTAGTGTCACCGGAATGGATCAAAACATAGACAGTAAGAAGAGTCAGTCTTCTTGCACTTAAGTCAGCATTGTGCCTTTTCTATTTAATTCCGATGCAATTGCTGTGTTCATCGTCAATAAGAAGGTCAGAGGGATACAGTAAACCTGAAGTGAAGTGTCGTAATCTATAACTAGTGTCACGGGAATGGTTCAAACATAGTCAGTAAGGAAAGGCAGTCTTCTTGTACTAAAGTTGGCATTGTGCCTTTCGTATTTAATTCCGATGCAATTTCTGAATTTCACCGGCTATAAGAACGTCAGAGGGATACAGTAAACCTGAAGTGAAGCATCGGAATCTATAACTAGTGTCACAGTAATGGTACAAAACATAGACAGTAGGAAGAGTCAGTCTTCTTGTACTTAAGTCGGCATTGTGCCTGTTGTATTTAATTCCGATGCAATTTCTGTGTTTCATCGTCAATAAGAAGGTCAGAGGGAAACAGTAAACCTTAAGTGAAGCATCGGAATCCAAAACTAGTGTCACAGGAATGGTTGAAATCATGGACAGTATGTAGGGCCAGTCTTCTTGCACTTAAGTCTGCATTGTAAACTTTGTATTTAATTCCGATGCAATTTCTGTGTTTCATCGTCAGTAAGAATGTCCAAGGTATACAGTAAACCTGGAGTGAAGCATCGGAATCTATAACTAGTGTCACAGGAATGGTTCAAAACAAAGGCAGTAAGAAGAGGCAGTCATCTTGTACTTAAGTCGACATTGTGCATTTTCTATTTAATTCCGATGCAATTTCTGTGTTTCATCATCAATAAGAAGGTCAGAGGGATACAATAAACCAGAAGTGTAGCATCGGAATCTATAACTAGTGTCACAGGAATGGTTCAAAACATAGTCAGTAAGAACAGTCAGTCTCCTTGTCCTTAAGTCGGCATTGTGCGTTTTGTATTTAATTCCGAAGCAATTTCTGTGTTTCATCGTCCATTAGAAGGTCCAAGGGATACAGTAAACCTGGAGTGTAGCATCGGAATCTCTAACTAGTGTCAATGGAATGGTTCAAAACATAGACAGTAAGAAGAGTCAGTCTTCTTGTACTTAAGTCGGCAGTGTGCCTTTTGTATTTAATTACGATGCAATTTCTGTGTTTCATCGTCAATAAGAAGGTCGGAGGGATACAGTAAACCTGAAGTGAAGCATCGGAATCTATAGCTAGTCTCACAGGAATGGTTCAAAGCATAGTCAGTAAGAAGAGTCAGTCTTGTTGTCCTTAAGTCGACATTGTGCCTTTTGTATTTAATTGCGATGTAATTTCAGGGTTTCATCGTCAATAAGAAGGTCCAAGGGATACAGTAAACCTGGAGTGAAGCATCGGAATCTATAACTAGTGTCACAGGAATGGTTCAAAACATAGACAGTAAGAGGAGTCACTCTTCTTGTACTTAAGTCATCATTGTGCCTTTTGTATTTAATTCCGATGCAATTTCTGTGTTTCATCGTCTATAAGAAGGTCCAAGGGATACGGTAAACCTGAAGTTAAGCATCGGAATCTAAAACTAGTGCCACAAGAATGGATTAAAACATAGACAGTAGGAAGAGTCAGTCTTCTTGTACTTAAGTCGGTATTGTGCCTTTTGTATTTAATTCCGATGCAATTTCTGTGTTTCATCGTCAATAAGAAGGTCCAAGGGATACAGTAAACCTGAAGTGAAGCATCAGAATCTATAATTAGTGTCCCAGGAATGGTTCAAAACATAGACAGTTAGAAGAGTCAGTCTTCTTGTACTTAAGTCGACATTGTGCCTTTTGCATTTAATTCCGATGCAATTTTTGTGTTTCATCGTCAACAAGAGGGTCATAGGGATACAGTAAACCTGAAGTGAAGCATCGGAATCTATAACTAGTGTCACAGGAATGGTTCCAATCATAGTCAGTAAGAAGAGTCAGTCTTCTTGTACTTAAGCCGGCATTGTGCCTTTTGTATTTAATTCCGATGCAATTTCTGTGTTTCATCGTCAATAACAAGGTCCAATGGATACAGTAAGCCTGGAGTGAAGCATCGGAATCTATAACTAGTGTCACAGGAATGGTTCAAAACATTGACAGTAAGAAGAGTCAGTCTTATTGTACTTAAGTCGACATTGTGCCTTTTCTATTTAATTCCGATGCAATCTCTGTGTTTCATCGTCAATAAGAAGGTCAGAGGCATAACATAAACCTGAAGTGTAGCATCGGAATCTATAACTAGTGTCACAGGACTCGTTCAAATCATAGTCAGTAAGAACAGCCAGTCCTCTTGTCCTTAAGTCGGCATTGTGAGTTTTGTATTTAATTCCGAGGCAATTTCTGTGCTTCATCGTCAATATGAAGGTCGAAGGGATACAGTAAACCTAGAGTGTAGCATCGGAATCTATAACTAGTGTCACAGGAATGGTTAAAAGCATAGCCAGTAAGAAGAGTCAGTCTTCGTGTACTTAAGTCGGCATTTTGCCGTTTGAATTTAATTCCGATGGAATTTCTGTGTTTCATCGTCAATAAGAAGGTCCAAGGGATACAGTAAACCTGAAGTGAAGCAGCGGAATCTATAACTAGTGCCACAGGAATGGTTCAAAACATAGTCAGTAAGAAGAGTCGGTCTTCTTGTACTCAAGTCTTCATTGTGCCCTTTCTATTTAGTTCCGATGCAATTTCTGTGTTTCATCGTCAATAAGAAGGTCCAAGGGATAAAGTAAACCTGGATCGAAGCATCGGAATCTATAACTGGTGTCAATGGAATGGTTCAAAACGTAGACTGTAAGAAGAGTCAGTCTTCTTGTATTTAAGTCGGCATTGTGCCTTTTGTATTTAATTCCGAAGCAATTTCTGTGCTTCATCGTCAAAAAGGAGGTCAGAGGGATACACTAAACCTTAAGTGAAGCATCGGAATCTATAGCTAGTGTCACAGGAATGGTTCAAACATAGTCAGTAGGAAGATCCGGTCTTCATGTACTTAAGTCGGCATTGTGACTTTTGTATTTCATTCCGATGCAATTTCTGTGTTTCATCGTCAATAAGAAGGTCATAGGGATACAGTAAACCTGAAGGGAAGCATCGCAATCTATAGCTAGTCTCACAGGAATGGTTCAAAGCATAGTTAGTAAGAAGAGTCAGTCTTCTTGTACTTAGGTCGGCATTGTGCCTCTTGTATTTAATTCCGTTGCAATTTCTGTGTTTCATCGTCAATAAGAAGGTCAGAGGGATACAGTAATCCTGAAGTGACGCATCGGAATCTATAACTAGAGTCACAGGAATGGTTCAAAGCGTAGACAGTAAGAAGGGTCAGTCTTCTTGCACTTATGTCGGCATTGTGCGTTTTCTATTTAATTAAAATGCAATTTCTGTGTTTCATCGTCAATAAGAAGGTCATAGGGATACAGTAAACCTGAAGGGAAGCATCGCAATCTATAGCTAGTCTCACAGGAATGGTTCAAAGCATAGTTAGTAAGAAGAGTCAGTCTTCTTGTACTTAGGTCGGCATTGTGCCTCTTGTATTTAATTCTGATGCAATTTCTGTGTTTCATCGTCAATCTGAAGGTCAGAGGGATACAGTAAACCTGAAGTGACGCATCGGAATCAATAACTAGAGTCACAGGAATGGTTCAAAGCGTAGACAGAAAGAAGGGTCAGTCTTCTTGCACTTATGTCGGCATTGTGCCTTTTGTATTTAATTAAAATGCAATTTCTGTGTTTCATCGTCAATAAGAAGGTCCAAGGGATACAGTAAACCTGAAGTGAAGCATCAGAGTCTATTACTAGTGTCACAGGAATGGTTCAAAACATAGACAGTAGGAAGAGTCAGTCTTCTTGTACTTAAGTCGGCATTGTGCCTGTTCTATTTAATTCCGATGCAATTTCTGTGTTTCATCGTCAAAAAGTATGTCAGAGCTGAAGTGAAGCATCGGAATCTATAACTAGTGTCACAGGAATGGTTCAAAACATAGTCAGTAAGAGGAGTCAGTCTTTTTGTACTTAAGTCGGCAGTGTTCATATTGTGTTAATTCCGATGCGATTTCTGTATTTTATCGTCAATAAGAAGGTCCAAGGGATACAGTAAACCTGAAGTGAAGCATCAGAATCTATTACTAGTGTCACAGGAATGGTTCAAATCATAGTCAGTAGGAAGTGTCGGTCTTCATGTACTTAAGTCGGCATTGTGCCTTTTGTATTTAATTCCCATGCAATTTCTGTGTTTCATCGTCAATAAGAAGGTCAGAGGGATACAGTTAACCTGAAGGGAAGCATCGCAATCTATAACTAGTCTCACAGGAATGGTTCAAATCATAGTCAGTAAGAAGAGTCAGTCTTCTTGTACTTAAGTTGGCATTGTGCCTCTTGTATTTAATTCCGATGCAATTTCTGTGTTTCATCGTCAATAAGAAGGTCAGAGGGATACAGTAAACCTGAAGTGACGCATCGGATTTTATAACTAGTGTCACAGGAATGGTTCAAATCTTAGTCAGTAGGAAGTGTCGGTCTTCATGTACGTAAGTCGGCATTGTGCCTTTTGTATTTAATTCCGATGCAATTTCTGTGTTTCATCGTCAATAAGAAGGTCAGAGGGATACAGTAAACCTGAAGTGAAGCATCGCAATCTATAACTAGTCTCACAGGAATAATTCAAAACATAGTCAGTAAAAGGAGTCAGTCTTCTTGTACTTAAGTCGGCATTGTGCCTTTTGTATTTAATACCGAAGCAATTTCTGTGTTTCATCGTCAATAAGAAGGTCCAAGGGATACAGCAAACCTCAAGTGAAGCATCGGAATCTATAACTAGTGTCACAGGAATGGTTCAAATCATAGTCAGTAGGAAGTGTCGGTCTTCATGCACTTAAGTCGGCATTGTACCTTTTGTATTTAATTCCGATGTAATTTCAGTGTTTCATCGTCAATACGAAGGTCAGAGGGATACAGTAAACCTGAAGGGAAGCATCGCAATCTGTAACTAGTCTCACAGGAATGGTTCAAATCATAGTCAGTAAGAAGAGTCGGTCTTCTTGTACTTAAGTCGGCATTGTGCCTCTTGTATTTAATTCCGATGCAATCTCTGTGTTTCATCGTCAATAAGAAGGTCAGAGGAATACAGAAAACCTGAAGTGACGCATCGGAATCTATAACTAGTGTCACAGGAATGCTTCAAATCATAGTCAAAAGGAAGTGTCGGTCTTCATGTACTGAAGTCGGCATTGTGCCTTTGGTATTTAATTCCGATGCAATTTCTGTGTTTCATCGTCAATAAGGAGGTCAGAGGGATACAGTAAACCTGAAGGGAAACATCGCAATCTATAACTAGTCTCACAGGAATGGTTCAAAACATAGTCAGTAAAAGGAGTCAGTCTTCTTGTACTTAAGTCGGCATTGTGCCTTTTGTATTTAATTTCATCGTCAATAAGAAGGTCCAAGGGATACAGTAAACCTGAAGTGAAGCATCGGAATCTATAACTAGTGTCACAGGAATGGTTCAAAACATAGACAGTAGGAAGAGTCAGTCTTCTTGTACTTAAGTCGGCTTTGTGCCTTTTCTATTTAATTCCGATGCAATTTCTGTGTTTCATCGTCAAAAAGTAGGTCAGAGGTGTACAGTAAAGCTGAAGTGAAGCATCGGAATCTATAACTTGTGTCACAGGAATGGTTCAAAACATAGTCAGTAAAAGGAGTCAGTCTTCTTGTACTTAAGTCGGCATTGTGCCTTTTGTATTTAATTCCGAGGCAATTTCTGTGTATCATCGTCAATAAGAAGGTCCAAGGGATACAGTAAACCTGAAGTGAAGCATCGGAATCTATAACTACTGTCATAGGAATGGTTCAAACCATAGACAGTAGGAAGAGTTAGTCTTCTTGTACTTATGTCGGCATTGTGCCTTTTCTATTTAATTCCGATGCAATTTCTGTGTTTCATCGTCAAAAAGTAGGTCAGAGGGGTACAGTAAAGCTGAAGTGAAGCATCGGAATCTATAACTAGTGTCACAGGAATTGTTCAAAACATAGTCAGTAAGAGGAGTCAGTCTTTTTGTACTTAAGTCGGCAGTGTGCCTATTGTGTTAATTCCGATGCGATTTCTGTATTTCATCGTCAATAAGAAGGTCCAAGGGATACAGTAAATCTGAAGTGAAGCACCGGAATCTATAACTAGTGTCACAGGAATGGTTCAGAAGATAGTCAGTAGGAAGTGTCGGTCTTCATGTACTTAAGTCGGCATTGTGCCTTTTGTATTTAATTCCGATGCAATTTCTGTGTTTCATCGTCAATAAGAAGGTCAGAGGGATACAGTAAACCTTAAGTGAAGCATCGCAATCTGTAACTAGTCTCACAGAAATGGTTCAAAACATAGTCAGTAAAAATAGTCAGTCTTCTTGTACTTAAGTCGGCATTGTGCCTTTTGTATTTAATTCCGAAGCAATTTCTGTGTTTCATCGTCAATAAGAAGGTCCAAAGGATACAGCAAACCTCAAGTGAAGCATCGGAATCTATAACTAGTGTAACAGGAATGGTTCAAATCATAGTCAGTAGGAAGTGTCGGTCTTCATGCACTTAAGTCGGCATTGTGCCTTTTGTATTTAATTCCGATGTAATTTCTGTGTTTCATCGTCAATACGAAGGTCAGTGGGATACAGTAAACCTGAAGGGAAGCATCACAATCTATAACTAGTCTAACAGGAATGGTTCACATCATAGTCAAAAGGAAGTGTCGGTCTTCATGTACTGAAGTCGGCATTGTGCCTTATGTATTTAATTCCGATGCAATTTCTGTGTTTCATCGTCAATAAGAAGGTCAGAGGGATACAGTAAACACGAAGGGAAACATCGCAATCTATAACTAGTCTCACAGGAATGGTTCAAAACATAGTCAGTAAAAGGAGTCTATCTTCTTGTACTTAAGTCGGCATTGTGCCTTTTGTATTTAATTCCGAGGCAATTTCTGTGTTTCATCGTCAATAAGAAGGTCCAAGGGATACAGTAAACCTGAAGTGAAGCATCGGAATCTATAACTAGTGTCACAGGAATGGTTCAAAACATAGACAGTAGGAAGAGTCAGTCTTCTTGTACTTAAGTCGGCATTGTGCCTTTTCTATTTAATTCCGATGCAATTTCTGTCTTTAATCGTCAAAAAGTAGGTCAGAGGTGTACAGTAAAGCTGAAGTGAAGCATCGGAATCTATAACTAGTGTCACAGGAATGGTTCAAATCATAGTCAGTAAAAGGAGTCAGTCTTTTTGTACTTAAGTCGGCAGTGTGCCTATTGTGTTAATTCCGATGCGATTTCTGTATTTCATTGTCAATAAGAAGGTCCAAGGGATACAATAAATCTGAAGTGAAGCACCGGAATCTATAACTAGTGTCACAGGAATGGTTCAAAACGTAGACAGTAAGAGGAGTCAGTCTTGTTGTACTTAAGTCCGCATTGTGCCTTTTGTATTTAATTCCGATGCAATTTCTGTGTTTCATCGTCAATAAGAAGGTCCAAGGCATACAGTAAACCTCAAGTGAAGCATCTGAATCTATAACTAGTGTCAAAGGAATGGTTCAAAACATAGTCAGTAGGAAGAGTCGGTCTTCATGTACTTAAGTCGGCATTGTGCCTATTGCATTTAATTCCGATGCAATTTCTGTGCTTCATCGTCAATAAGAAGGTCCAAGGGATACAGTAAACCTGGAGTGAAGCGTCGAAATCTGTAACTAGTGTCACAGGAATGGTTCAGAACATGGACAGTAATATGAGTCAGTCTTCTTGTACTTAAGTCGGCATTGTGCCTTTTGCATTTAATTCCGATGCAATTTCTGTGTTTCATCGTCAATAAGAAGGTCCAAGGGATACAGTAAACCTCAAGTGAAGCATCTTAATCTATAACTAGTGTCACAGGAATGGTTCAAATCATAGTCAGTAGGAAGTGTCGGTCTTCATGTACTTAAGTCGGCATTGTGCCTCTTGTATTTAATTCCGATGCAATTTCTGTGTTTCATCGTCAGTAAGAAGGTCAGAGGGATACAGTTAACCTGAAGGGAAGCATCGCAATCTATAACTAGTCTCACAGGAATGGTTCAAATCATAGTCAGTAAGAAGAGTCAGTCTTCTTGTACTTAAGTCGGCATTGTGCCTCTTGTATTTAATTCCGATGCAATTTCTGTGTTTCATCGTCAATAAGAAGGTCAGAGGGATACAGTAAACCTGAAGTGACGCATCGGAATCTATAACTAGTGTCTCAGGAATGGTTCAAATCATAGTCAGTAGGAAGTGTCGGTCTTCATGTACGTAAGTCGGCATTGTGCCTTTTGTATTTAATTCCGATGCAATTTCTGTGTTTCATCGTCAGTAAGAAGGTCAGAGGGATACAGTAAACCTGAAGTGAAGCATCGCAATCTATAACTAGTCTCACAGGAATGGTTTAAAACATAGTCAGTAAAAGGAGTCAGTCTTCTTGTACTTAAGTCGGCATTGTGCCTTTTGTATTTAATTCCGAGGCAATTTCTGTGTTTCATCGTCAATAAGAAGGTCCAAGGGATACAGTAAACCTGAAGTGAAGCATCAGAATCTATAACTAGTGCCACAGGAATGGTTCAAAACATAGTCAGTAAGAAGAGTCACTCTTCTTGTACTTAAGTCCTCATTGTGCCTTTTCTATTTAGTTCCGATGCAATTTCTGTGTTTCATCGTCAATAAGAAGGTCCAAGGGATACAGTAAACCTGGATCGAAGCATCGGAATCTATAACTAGTGTCAATGGAACGGTTCAAAACATAGACTGTAAGAAGAGTCAGTCTTCTTGTACTTAAGTCGGCATTGTGCCTTTTGTATTTAATTCCGATCCAATTTCTGTGTTTTATCGTCAAAAAGGAGGTCAGAGGGATACACTAAACCTGAAGTGAAGCATCGGAATCTATAGCTAGTGTCACAGGAATGGTTGAAAACATAGTCAGTAAGAGGAGTCAGTCTCCTTGCCCTTAAGTCGGCATTGTGCCTTTTGTATTTCATTCCGATGCAATTTCTGTGTTTCATCGTCAATAAGAAGGTCCAAGGGATACAGTAAACCTGGAGTGAAGCATCGGAATCTATAACTAGTGTCACACGAATGGTTCAAAACATAGACATTAAGAAGAGTCAGTCTTCTTGCACTTAAGTCGGCATTGTGCCTTTTGTATTTAATTCCGATGCAATTTCTGTGTTTCATCGTCAATAAGAAGGTCCAAGGGATACAGTAAACCTCAAGTGAAGCATCGGAATCTATAACTGGTGTCACAGGAATGGTTCAAACATAGTCAGTAGGAAGATCCTGTCTTCATGTACTTAAGTCGGCATTGTGCCTTTTGTATTTAATTCCGATGCAATTTCTGTGTTTCATCGTCAATAAGAAGGTCCAAGGGATACAGTAAACCTGAAGTGAAGCATCGGAATCTATAACTAGTGTCACAAGAATGGTTCAAAACTTAGACAGTAGGAAGAGTCAGTCTTCTTGTACTTCAGTTGGCATTGTGCCTTTTGTATTTAATTCCGAAGCAATTTCTGTGATTCTTCGTCAATAACAAGGTCCAAGGGATACAGTGAACCTGAAGTGAAGCATCGGAATCTATAACTAGTGTCACAGGAATGGTTCAAACGTAGACAGTAAGAAGAGTCAGTCTTCTTGTACTTAAGTCGGCATTGTGCCTTTTGTATTTAATTCCAATGCAATTTCTGTGTTTCATCGTCAATAAGAAGGTCATAGGGATACAGTAAACCTGAAGGGAAGCATCGCAATCTATAACTAGTCTCACAGGAATGGTTCAAATCATAGTCAGTAAGAAGAGTCAGTCATCTTGTACTTACGTCGGCATTGTGCCTCTTGTATTTAATTCCGATGCAATTTCTGTGTTTCATCGTCAATAAGAAGGTCAGAGGGATACAGTAAACCTGAAGTGACGCATCGGAATCTATAACTAGAGTCACAGGAATGGTTCAAAGCATAGACAGTAAGAAGGGTCAGTCTTCTTGCGCTTATGTCGGCATTGTGCCTTTTGTATTTAATTCCAATGCAATTTCTGTGTTTCATCGTCAATAAGAAGGTCCAAGGGATACAGTAAACCTGAAGTGAAGCATCGGAATCTATAACTAGTGTCACAGGAATGGTTCAAAACAAAGACAGAAAGAAAAGTCAGTCGTCTCGTACTTAAGTCGGCATTGTGCTTTTTCTATTTAATTCCGATGCAATTTCTGTGTTTCATCGTCAATAAGAAGGTCAGAGGGATACAGTAAACCTGAAGTGAAGCATCCGAATCTATAACTAGTGTCACATGAATGGTTCAAACATAGTCAGTAAGAAGAGTCAGTCTCCTTGTCCTTAAGTCGGCATTGTGCCTTTTGTATTTGATTCCGATGCAATTTCTGTGTTTCATCGTCAATAAGAAGGTATAAGGGATACAGTAAACCTGGAGTGAGGCATCGGAATCTATAACTAGTGTCACAGGAATGGTTCAAAGCATAGACATTAAGAAGAGTCAGTCTTCTTGCACTTAAGTCGGCATTGTGCCTTTTGTATTTAATTCCGATTCAATTTCTGTGTTTCATCGTCAATAAGAAGGTCCAAGGGATACAGTAAACCTCAAGTGAAGCATCGGAATCTATAACAGGTGTCACAGGAATGGTTCAAACATAGTCAGTAGGAAGATCCGGTCTTCATTTTCTTAAGGCGGCATTGTGCCTTTTGTATTTAATTCCGATGCAATTTCTGTGTTTCATCGTCAATAAGAAGGTCCAAGGGATACAGTAAACCTGAAGTGAAGCATCGGAATCTATAACTAGTGTCACAAGAATGGTTCAAAACTTAGACAGTAGGAAGAGTCAGTCTTCTTGTACTTCAGTTGGCATTGTGCCTTTTGTATTTAATTCCGAAGCAATTTCTGTGTTTCTTCGTCGATAACAAGGTCCAAGGGATACAGTGAACCTGAAGTGAAGCATCGGAATCTATAACTAGTGTCACAGGAATGGTTCAAACATAGAGAGTAAGAAGAGTCAGTCTTCTTGTACTTAAGTCGGCATTGGGCCTTTTGTATTTAATTCCGATGCAATTTCTGTGTTTCATCGTCAATAAGAAGGTCATAGGGATACAGTAAACCTGAAGGGAAGCATCGCAATCTATAACTAGTCTCACAGGAATGGTTCAAATCATAGTCAGTAAGAAGAGTCAGTCTTCTTGTACATAAGTCGGCATTGTGCCTCCTGTATTTAATTCCGATGCAATTTCTGTGTTTCATCGTCAATAAGAAGGTCAGAGGGATACAGTAAACCTGAAGTGACGCATCGGAATCTATAACTAGAGTCACAGGAATGGTTCAAAGCATAGACAGTAAGAAGGGTCAGTCTTCTTGACTTATGTCGGCATTGTGACTTTTGTATTTAATTCCAATGCAATTTCTGTGTTTCATCGTCAATAAGAAGGTCCAAGGGATACAGTAAAGCTGAAGTGAAGCATCGGAATCTATAACTAGTGTCACAGGAATGGTTCAAAACAAAGACAGTAAGAAAAGTCAGTCGTCTCGTACTTAAGTCGGCATTGTGCTTTTTCTATTTAATTCCGATGCATATTCTGTGTTTCATTCTCAATAAGGAGGTCAGAGGGATACAGTAAACCTGAAGTGAAGCATCCGAATCTATAACTAGTGTGACATGATTGGTTCAAAACATAATCAGTAAAAGGAGTCAGTCTTCTTGTACTTAAGTCGGCATTGTGCCTTTTGTATTTAATTCCGAGCCAATTTCTGTGTTTCATCGTCAATAAGAAGGTCCAAGGGATACAGTAAACCTGAAGTGAAGCATCAGAATCTATAACTAGTGTCACAGGAATGGTTCAAAACATAGACGGTAGGAAGAGTCAGTCTTCTTGTACTTAAGTCGGCATTGTGCCTTTTCTATTTTATTCCGATGCAATATCTGTGTTTCATCGTCAAAAAGTAGGTCAGAGGGGTACAGCAAAGCTGAAGTGAAGCATCCGAATCTATAACTAGTGTCACAGGAATGGTCCAAAACATAGTCAGTAAGAGGAGTAAATCTCTTTCTACTTAAGTCGGCAGTGTTCCTATTGTGTTAATTCCGATGCGATTTCTGTATTTCATCGTCAATAAGAAGGTCCAAGGGATACAGTAAACCTGAAGTGAAGCATCGGAATCTATAACTAGTGTCACAGGAATGGTTCAGAACATAGACAGTAAGTAGAGTCAGTCTTCTTGTACTTAAGTCGGCATTGTGACTTTTGTATTTAATTCCGATGCAATTTCTGTGTTTCATCGTCAATAAGAAGGTCCAAGGGATACAGTAAATCTCAAGTGAAGCATCTGAATCTATAACTAGTGTCACAGGAATGGTTCAAAACATAGTCAGTAGGAAGAGTCGGTCTTCATGTACTTAAGTCGGCATTGTGCCTTTTGTATTTAATTCCGATGCAATTTCTGTGCTTCATCGTCAATAAGAAGGTCCAAGGGATACAGTAAACCTGGAGTGAAGCGTCGGAATCTATAACTAGTGTCACAGGAATGGTTCAAATCATAGTCAGTAGGAAGTGTCGGTCTTCATGTACTTAAGTCGGCATTGTGCCTTTTGTATTTAATTCCAATGCAATTTCTGTGTTTCATCGTCAATAAGAAGGTCAGAGGGATACAGTAAACCTGAAGGGAAACATCGCAATCTATAACTAGTCTCACAGGAATGGTTCAAAACATAGTCAGTAAAAGGAGTCAGTCTTCTTGTACTTAAGTCGGCATTGTGCCTTTTGTATTTAATTCCGAGGCAATTTCTGTGTTTCATCGTCAATAAGAAGGTCCAAGGGATACAGTAAACCTGAAGTGAAGCATCGGAATGTTTAACTAGTGTCATAGGAATGGTTCAAAACATAGACAGTAGGAAGAGTCAGTCTTCTTGTACTTAAGTCTGCATTGTGCCTATTCTATTTAATTACGATGCGATTTCTGTGTTTCATCGTCAAAAAGTAGGTCAGAGGGGTACAGTAAAGCTGAAGTGAAGCATCGGAATCTATAACTAGTGTCACAGGAATGGTTCAAAACATAGTCAGTAAGAGAAGTCAGTCTTTTTGTACTTAAGTCGGCAGTGTGCCTATTGTGTTAATTCCGATGCGATTTCTGTATTTCATTGTCAATAAGAAGGTCCAAGGGATACAGTAAATCTGAAGTGAAGCACCGGAATCTATAACTAGTGTCACAGGAATGGTTCAAAACGTAGACAGTAAGAGGAGTCAGTCTTCTTGTACTTAAGTCCGCATTGTGCCTTTTGTATTTAATTCCGATGCAATTTCTGTGTTTCATCGTCAATAAGAAGGTCCAAGGCATACAGTAAACCTCAAGTGAAGCATCTGAATCTATAACTAGTGTCAAAGGAATGGTTCAAAACATAGTCAGTAGGAAAAGTCGGTCTTCATGTACTTAAGTCGGCATTGTGCCTATTGCATTTAATTCCGATGCAATTTCTGTGCTTCATCGTCAATAAGAAGGTCCAAGGGATACAGTAAACCTGGAGTGAAGCGTCGAAATCTATAACTAGTGTCACAGGAATGGTTCAGAACATGGACAGTAATATGAGTCAGTCTTCTTGTACTTAAGTCGGCATTGTGCCTTTTGCATTTAATTCCGATGCAATTTCTGTGTTTCATCGTCAATAAGAAGGTCCAAGGGATACAGTAAACCTCAAGTGAAGCATCTTAATCTATAACTAGTGTCACAGGAATGGTTCAAATCATAGTGAGTAGGATGTTTCGGTCTTCATGTACTTAAGTCGGCATTGTGCCTCTTGTATTTAATTCCGATGCAATTTCTGTGTTTCATCGTCAATAAGAAGGTCAGAGGGATACAGTTAACCTGAAGGGAAGCATCGCAATCTAAAACTAGTCTCACAGGAATGGTTCAAATCATAGTCAGTAAGAAGAGTCAGTCTTCTTGTACTTAAGTCGGCATTGTGCCTCTTGTATTTAATTCCGATGCAATTTCTGTGTTTCATCGTCAATAAGAAGGTCAGAGGGATACAGTAAACCTGAAGTGACGCATCGGAATCTATAACTAGTGTCACAGGAATGGTTCAAATCATAGTCAGTAGGAAGTGTCGGTCTTCATGTACGTAAGTCGGCATTGTGCCTTTTGTATTTAATTCCGATGCAATTTCTGTGTTTCATCGTCAATAAGAAGGTCCAAGGGATACAGTAAACCTCAAGTGAAGCACCGGAATCTATAACTGGTGTCACAGGAATGGTTCAAACATAGTCAGTAGAAAGATCCGGTCTTCATTTTCTTAAGTCGGCATTGTGCCTTTTGCATTTAATTCCGATGCAATTTCTGTGTTTCATCGTCAATAAGAAGGTCCAAGGGATACAGTAAACCTCAAGTGAAGCATCGGAATCTATAACTGGTCTCACAGGAATGGTTCAAACATAGTCAGTAGGAAGATCCGGTCTTCATTTTCTTAAGGCGGCATTGTGCCTTTTGTATTTAATTCCGATGCAATTTCTGTGTTTCATCGTCAATAAGAAGGTCCAAGGGATACAGTAAACCTGAAGTGAAGCATCGGAATCTATAACTAGTGTCACAAGAATGGATCAAACTTAGACAGTAGGAAGAGTCAGTCTTCTTGTACTTCAGTTGGCATTGTGCCTTTTGTATTTAATTCCGAAGCAATTTCTGTGTTTCTTCGTCAATAACAAGGTCCAAGGGATACAGTGAACCTGAAGTGAAGCATCGGAATCTATAACTAGTGTCACAGGAATGGTTCAAACATAGACAGTAAGAAGATTCAGTCTTCTTGTACTTAAGTCGGCATTGGGCCTTTTGTATTTAATTCCGATGCAATTTCTGTGTTTCATCGTCAATAAGAAGGTCATAGGGATACAGTAAACCTGAAGGGAAGCATCGCAATCTATAACTAGTCTCACAGGAATGGTTCAAATCATAGTCAGTAAGAAGAGTCAGTCTTCTTGTACATAAGTCGGCATTGTGCCTCCTGTATTTAATTCCGATGCAATTTCTGTGTTTCATCGTCAATAAGGTCAGAGGGATACAGTAAATCTCAAGTGAAGCATCTGAATCTATAACTAGTGTCACAGGAATGGTTCAAAACATAGTCAGTAGGAAGAGTCGGTCTTCATGTACTTAAGTCGGCATTGTGCATTTTGTATTTAATTCCGATGCAATTTCTGTGCTTCATCGTCAATAAGAAGGTCCAAGGGATACAGTAAACCTGGAGTGAAGCGTCGGAATCTATAACTAGTGTCACAGGAATGGTTCAAATCATAGTCAGTAGGAAGTGTCGGTCTTCATGTACTTAAGTCGGCATTGTGCCTTTTGTATTTAATTCCAATGCAATTTCTGTGTTTCATCGTCAATAAGAAGGTCAGAGGGATACAGTAAACCTGAAGGGAAACATCGCAATCTATAACTAGTCTCACAGGAATGGTTCAAAACATAGTCAGTAAAAGGAGTCAGTCTTCTTGTACTTAAGTCGGCATTGTGCCTTTTGTATTTAATTCCGAGGCAATTTCTGTGTTTCATCGTCAATAAGAAGGTCCAAGGGATACAGTAAACCTGAAGTGAAGCATCGGAATCTATAACTAGTGTCATAGGAATGGTTCAAAACATAGACAGTGGGAAGAGTCAGTCTTCTTGTACTTAAGTCTGCATTGTGCCTTTTCTATTTAATTACGATGCAATTTCTGTGTTTCATCGTCAAAAAGTAGGTCAGAGGGGTACAGTAAAGCTGAAGTGAAGCATCGGAATCTATAACTAGTGTCACAGGAATGGTTCAAAACATAGTCAGTAAGAGAAGTCATTCTTTTTGTACTTAAGTCGGCAGTGTGCCTATTGTGTTAATTCCGATGCGATTTCTGTATTTCATTGTCAATAAGAAGGTCCAAGGGATACAGTAAATCTGAAGTGAAGCACCGGAATCTATAACTAGTGTCACAGGAATGGTTCAAACATAGAGAGTAAGAAGAGTCAGTCTTCTTGTACTTAAGTCGGCATTGGGCCTTTTGTATTTAATTCCGATGCAATTTCTGTGTTTCATCGTCAATAAGAAGGTCATAGGGATACAGTAAACCTGAAGGGAAGCATCGCAATCTATAACTAGTCTCACAGGAATGGTTCAAATCATAGTCAGTAAGAAGAGTCAGTCTTCTTGTACTTAAGTCGGCATTGTGCCTCCTGTATTTAATTCCGATGCAATTTCTGTGTTTCATCGTCAATAAGAAGGTCAGAGGGATACAGTAAACCTGAAGTGACGCATCGGAATCTATAACTAGAGTCACAGGAATGGTTCAAAGCATAGACAGTAAGAAGGGTCAGTCTTCTTGCACTTATGTCGGCATTGTGCCTTTTGTATTTAATTCCAATGCAATTTCTGTGTTTCATCGTCAATAAGAAGGTCAGAGGGATACAGTAAACCTGAAGTGGAGCATCGGAATCTATAACTAGTGTCACAGGAATGGTTCAAAACAAAGACAGTAAGAAAAGTCAGTCGCCTCGTACTTAAGTCGGCATTGTGCTTTTTCTATTTAATTCCGATGCATATTCTGTGTTTCATCGTCAATAAGAAGGTCAGAGGGATACAGTAAACCTGAAGTGAAGCATCCGAATCTATAACTAGTGTGACATGATTGGTTCAAAACATAGTCAGTAAAAGGAGTCAGTCTTCTTGTACTTAAGTCGGCATTGTGCCTTTTGTATTTAATTCCGAGCCAATTTCTGTGTTTCATCGTCAATAAGAAGGTCCAAGGGATACAGTAAACCTGAAGTGAAGCATCGGAATCTATAACTAGTGTCATAGGAATGGTTCAAAACATAGACAGTAGGAAGAGTCAGTCTTCTTGTACTTAAGTCTGCATTGTGCCTATTCTATTTGATTACGATGCAATTTCTGTGTTTCATCGTCAAAAAGTAGGTCAGAGGGGTACAGTAAAGCTGAAGTGAAGCATCGGAATCTATAACTAGTGTCACAGGAATGGTTCAAAAAATAGTCAGTAAGAGAAGTCAGTCTTTTTGTACTTAAGTCGGCAGTGTGCCTATTGTGTTAATTCCGATGCGATTTCTGTATTTCATTGTCAATAAGAAGGTCCAAGGGATATAGTAAATCTGAAGTGAAGCACCGGAATCTATAACTAGTGTCACAGGAATGGTTCAAAACGTAGACAGTAAGAGGAGTCAGTCTTCTTGTACTTAAGTCCGCATTGTGCCTTTTGTATTTAATTCCGATGCGATTTCTGTGTTTCATCGTCAATAAGAAGGTCCAAGGCATACAGTAAACCTCAAGTGAAGCATCTGAATCTATAACTAGTGTCAAAGGAATGGTTCAAAACATAGTCAGTAGGAAGAGTCGGTCTTCATGTACTTAAGTCGGCATTGTGCCTATTGCATTTAATTCCGATGCAATTTCTGTGCTTCATCGTCAATAAGAAGGTCCAAGGGATACAGTAAACCTGGAGTGAAGCGTCGAAATCTATAACTAGTGTCACAGGAATGGTTCAGAACATGGACAGTAATATGAGTCAGTCTTCTTGTACTTAAGTCGGCATTGTGCCTTTTGCAATTAATTCCGATGCAATTTCTGTGTTTCATCGTCAATAAGAAGGTCCAAGGGATACAGTAAACCTCAAGTGAAGCATCTTAATCTATAACTAGTGTCACAGGAATGGTTCAAATCATAGTCAGTAGGAAGTGTCGGTCTTCATGTACTTAAGTCGGCATTGTGCCTCTTGTATTTAATTCCGATGCAATTTCTGTGTTTCATCGTCAATAAGAAGGTCAGAGGGATACAGTTAACCTGAAGGGAAGCATCGCAATCTATAACTAGTCTCACAGGAATGGTTCAAATCATAGTCAGTAAGAAGAGTCAGTCTTCTTGTACTTAAGTCGGCATTGTGCCTCTTGTATTTAATTCCGATGCAATTTCTGTGTTTCATCGTCAATAAGAAGGTCAGAGGGATACAGTAAACCTGAAGTGACGCATCGGAATCTATAACTAGTGTCACAGGAATGGTTCAAATCATAGTCAGTAGGAAGAGTCAGTCTTCGTGTACTTAAGTCGGCATTTTGCCGTTTGAATTTAATTCCGATGGAATTTCTGTGTTTCATCGTCAATAAGAAGGTCCAAGGGATACAGTAAACCTGAAGTGAAGCATCGGAATCTATAACTAGTGTCATAGGAATGGATCAAAACATAGACAGTGGGAAGAGTCAGTCTTCTTGTACTTAAGTCTGCATTGTGCCTTTTCTATTTAATTACGATGCAATTTCTGTGTTTCATCGTCAAAAAGTAGGTCAGAGGGGTACAGTAAAGCTGAAGTGAAGCATCGGAATCTATAACTAGTGTCACAGGAATGGTTCAAAACATAGTCAGTAATAGAAGTCAGTCTTTTTGTACTTAAGTCGGCAGTGTGCCTATTGTGTTAATTCCGATGCGATTTCTGTATTTCATTGTCAATAAGAAGGTCCAAGGGATACAGTAAATCTGAAGTGAAGCACCGGAATCTATAACTAGTGTCACAGGAATGGTTCAAACATAGAGAGTAAGAAGAGTCAGTCTTCTTGTACTTAAGTCGGCATTGGGCCTTTTGTATTTAATTCCGATGCAATTTCTGTGTTTCATCGTCAATAAGAAGGTCATAGGGATACAGTAAACCTGAAGGGAAGCATCGCAATCTATAACTAGTCTCACAGGAATGGTTCAAATCATAGTCAGTAAGAAGAGTCAGTCTTCTTGTACATAAGTCGGCATTGTGCCTCCTGTATTTAATTCCGATGCAATTTCTGTGTTTCATCGTCAATAAGAAGGTCAGAGGGATACAGTAAACCTGAAGTGACGCATCGGAATCTATAACTAGAGTCACAGGAATGGTTCAAAGCATAGACAGTAAGAATGGTCAGTCTTCTTGCACTTATGTCGGCATTGTGCCTTTTGTATTTAATTCCAATGCAATTTCTGTGTTTCATCGTCAATAAGAAGGTCCAAGGGATACAGTAAACCTGAAGTGAAGCATCGGGATCTATAACTAGTGTCACAGGAATGGTTCAAAACAAAGACAGTAAGAAAAGTCAGTCGTCTCGTACTTAAGTCGGCATTGTGCTTTTTCTATTTAATTCCGATGCATATTCTGTGTTTCATCGTCAATAAGAAGGTCAGAGGGATACAGTAAACCTGAAGTGAAGCATCCGAATCTATAACTAGTGTGACATGATTGGTTCAAAACATAGTCAGTAAAAGGAGTCAGTCTTCTTGTACTTAAGTCGGCATTGTGCCTTTTGTATTTAATTCCGAGCCAATTTCTGTGTTTCATCGTCAATAAGAAGGTCCAAGGGATACAGTAAACCTGAAGTGAAGCATCGGAATCTATAACTAGTGTCATAGGAATGGTTCAAAACATAGACAGTAGGAAGAGTCAGTCTTCTTGTACTTAAGTCTGCATTGTGCCAATTCTATTTGCTTACGATGCAATTTCTGTGTTTCATCGTCAAAAAGTAGGTCAGAGGGGTACAGTAAAGCTGAAGTGAAGCATCGGAATCTATAACTAGTGTCACAGGAATGGTTCAAAACATAGTCAGTAAGAGATGTCAGTCTTTTTGTACTTAAGTCGGCAGTGTGCCTATTGTGTTAATTCCGATGCGATTTCTGTATTTCATTGTCAATAAGAAGGTCCAAGGGATATAGTAAATCTGAAGTGAAGCACCGGAATCTATAACTAGTGTCACAGGAATGGTTCAAAACGTAGACAGTAAGAGGAGTCAGTCTTCATGTACTTAAGTCCGCATTGTGCCTTTTGTATTTAATTCCGATGCAATTTCTGTGTTTCATCGTCAATAAGATGGTCCAAGGCATACAGTAAACCTCAAGGGAAGCATCTGAATCTATAACTAGTGTCAAAGGAATGGTTCAAAACATAGTCAGTAGGAAGAGTCGGTCTTCATGTACTTAAGTCGGCATTGTGCCTATTGCATTTAATTCCGATGCAATTTCTGTGCTTCATCGTCAATAAGAAGGTCCAAGGGATACAGTAAACCTGGAGTGAAGCGTCGAAATCTATAACTAGTGTCACAGGAATGGTTCAGAACATGGACAGTAATATGAGTCAGTCTTCTTGTACTTAAGTCGGCATTGTGCCTTTTGCAATTAATTCCGATGCAATTTCTGTGTTTCATCGTCAATAAGAAGGTCCAAGGGATACAGTAAACCTCAAGTGAAGCATCTTAATCTATAACTAGTGTCACAGGAATGGTTCAAATCATAGTCAGTAGGAAGTGTCGGTCTTCATGTACTTAAGTCGGCATTGTGCCTCTTGTATTTAATTCCGATGCAATTTCTGTGTTTCATCGTCAATAAGAAGGTCAGAGGGATACAGTTAACCTGAAGGGAAGCATCGCAATCTATAACTAGTCTCACAGGAATGGTTCAAATCATAGTCATTAAGAAGAGTCAGTCTTCTTGTACTTAAGTCGGCATTGTGCCTCTTGTATTTAATTCCGATGCAATTTCTGTGTTTCATCGTCAATAAGAAGGTCAGAGGGATACAGTAAACCTGAAGTGACGCATCGGAATCTATAACTAGTGTCACAGGAATGGTTCAAATCATAGTCAGTAGGAAGTGTCGGTCTTCATGTACGTAAGTCGGCATTGTGCCTTTTGTATTTAATTCCGATGCAATTTATGTGTTTCATCGTCAATAAGAAGGTCCAAGGGATACAGTAAACCTCAAGTGAAGCATCGGAATCTATAACTGGTGTCACAGGAATGGTTCAAACATAGTCAGTAGAAAGATCCGGTCTCCATTTTCTTAAGTCGGCATTGTGCCTTTTGTATTTAATTCCGATGCAATTTCTGTGTTTCATCGTCAATAAGAAGGTCCAAGGGATACAGTAAACCTCAAGTGAACATCGGAATCTATAACTGGTGTCACAGGAATGGTTCAAACATAGTCAGTAGGAAGATCCGGTCTTCATTTTCTTAAGGCGGCATTGTGCCTTTTGTATTTAATTCCGATGCAATTTCTGTGTTTCATCGTCAATAAGAAGGTCCAAGGGATACAGTAAACCTGAAGTGAAGCATCGGAATCTATAACTAGTGTCACAAGAATGGTTCAAACTTAGACAGTAGGAAGAGTCTGTCTTCTTGTACTTCAGTTGGCATTGTGCCTTTTGTATTTAATTCCGAAGCAATTTCTGTGTTTCTTCGTCAATAACAAGGTCCAAGGGATACAGTGAACCTGAAGTGAAGCATCGGAATCTATAACTAGTGTCACAGGAATGGTTCAAACATAGAGAGTAAGAAGAGTCAGTCTTCTTGTACTTAAGTCGGCATTGGGCCTTTTGTATTTAATTCCGATGCAATTTCTGTGTTTCATCGTCAATAAGAAGGTCTTAGGGATACAGTAAACCTAAAGGGAAGCATCGCAATCTATAACTAGTCTCACAGGAATGGTTCAAATCATAGTCAGTAAGAAGAGTCAGTCTTCTTGTACATAAGTCGGCATTGTGCCTCCTGTATCTAATTCCGATGCAATTTCTGTGTTTCATCGTCAATAAGAAGGTCAGAGGGATACAGTAAATCTCAAGTGAAGCATCTGAATCTATAACTAGTGTCACAGGAATGGTTCAAAACATAGTCAGTAGGAAGAGTCGGTCTTCATGTACTTAAGTCGGCATTGTGCCTTTTGTATTTAATTCCGAGGCAATTTCTGTGTTTCATCGTCAATAAGAAGGTCCAAGGGATACAGTAAACCTGAAGTGAAGCATCGGAATCTATAACTAGTGTCATAGGAATTGTTCAAAACATAGACAGTAGGAAGAGTCAGTCTTCTTGTACTTAAGTCTGCATTGTGCCTTTTCTATTTAATTACGATGCAATTTCTGTGTTTCATCGTCAAAAAGTAGGTCAGAGGGGTACAGTAAAGCTGAAGTGAAGCATCGGAATCTATAACTAGTGTCACAGGAATGGTTCAAAACATAGTCAGTAAGAGAAGTCAGTCTTTTTGTACTTAAGTCGGCAGTGTGCCTATTGTGTTAATTCCGATGCGATTTCTGTATTTCATTGTCAATAAGCAGGTCCAAGGGATACAGTTAATCTGAAGTGAAGCACCGGAATATATAACTAGTGTCACAGGAATGGTTCAAAACGTAGACAGTAAGAGGAGTCAGTCTTCTTGTACTTAAGTCCGCATTGTGCCTTTTGTATTTAATTCCGATGCAATTTCTGTGTTTCATCGTCAATAAGAAAGTCCAAGGCATACAGTAAACCTCAAGTGAAGCATCTGAATCTATAAGTAGTGTCAAAGGAATGGTTCAAAACATAGTCAGTAGGAAGAGTCGGTCTTCATGTACTTAAGTCGGCATTGTGCCTTTTGCATTTAATTCCGATGCAATCTCTGTGTTTCATCGTCAATAAGAAGGTCCAAGGGATACAGTAAACCTGAAGTGAAGCATCGGAATCTATAACTAGTGTCACAAGAATGGTTCAAACTTAGACAGTAGGAAGAGTCAGTCTTCTTGTACTTCAGTTGGCATTGTGCCTTTTGTATTTAATTCCGAAGCAATTTCTGTGTTTCTTCGTCAATAACAAGGTCCAAGGGATACAGTGAACCTGAAGTGAAGCATCGGAATCTATAACTAGTGTCACAGGAATGGTTCAAACATAGACAGTAAGAAGAGTCAGTCTTCTTGTACTTAAGTCGGCATTGGGCCTTTTGTATTTAATTCCGATGCAATTTCTGTGTTTCATCGTCAATAAGAAGGTCATAGGGATACAGTAAACCTGAAGGGAAGCATCGCAATCTATAACTAGTCTCACAGGTATGGTTCAAATCATAGTCAGTAAGAAGAGTCAGTCTTCTTGTACATAAGTCGGCATTGTGCCTCCTGTATTTAATTCCGATGCAATTTCTGTGTTTCATCGTCAATAAGAAGGTCCAAGGCATACAGTAAACCTCAAGTGAAACATCTGAATCTATAAGTAGTGTCAAAGGAATGGTTCAAATCATAGTCAGTAGGAAGAGTCGGTCTTCATGTACTTAAGTCGGCATTGTGCCTATTGCATTTAATTCCGATGCAATTTCTGTGCTTCATCGTCAATAAGAAGGTCCAAGGGATACAGTAAACCTGGAGTGAAGCGTCGAAATCTATAACTAGTGTCACAGGAATGGTTCAGAACATGGACAGTAATACGAGTCAGTCTTCTTGTACTTAAGTCGGCATTGTGCCTTTTGCATTTAATTCCGATGCAATTTCTGTGTTTCATCGTCAATAAGAAGGTCCAAGGGATACAGTAAACCTCAAGTGAAGCATCTTAATCTATAACTAGTGTCACAGGAATGGTTCAAATCATAGTCAGTAGGAAGTGTCGGTCTTCATGTACTTAAGTCGGCATTGTGCCTCTTGTATTTAATTCCGATGCAATTTCTGTGTTTCATCGTCAGTAAGAAGGTCAGAGGGATACAGTTAACCTGAAGGGAAGCATCGCAATCTATAACTAGTCTCACAGGAATGGTTCAAATCATAGTCAGTAAGAAGAGTCAGTCTTCTTGTACGTAAGTCGGCATTGTGCCTCTTGTATTTAAATCCGATTCAATTTCTGTGTTTCATCGTCAATAAGAAGGTCCAAGGGATACAGTAAACCTCAAGTGAAGCATCGAAATCTATAACTGGTGTCACAGGAATGGTTCCAACATAGTCAGTACAAAGATCCGGTCTTCATTTTCGTAAGTCGGCATTGTGCCTTTTGTATTTAATTCCGATGCAATTTCTGTGTTTCATCGTCAATAAGAAGGTCCAAGGGATACAGTAAACCTCAAGTGAAGCATCGGAATCTATAACTGGTGTCACAGGAATGGTTCAAACATAGTCAGTAAGAAGATCCGGTCTTCATTTTCTTAAGGCGGCATTGTGCCTTTTGTATTTAATTCCGATGCAATTTCTGTGTTTCATCGTCAATAAGAAGGTCCAAGGGATACAGTAAACCTGAAGTGAAGCATCGGAATCTGTAACTAGTGTCACAAGAATGGTTCAAACTTAGACAGTAGGAAGAGTCAGTCTTCTTGTACTTCAGTTGGCATTGTGCCTTTTGTATTTAATTCCGAAGCAATTTCTGTGTTTCTTCGTCAATAACAAGGTCCAAGGGATACAGTGAACCTGAAGTGAAGCATCGGAATCTATAACTTGTGTCACAGGAATGGTTCAAACATAGAGAGTAAGAAGAGTCAGTCCTCTTGTACTTAAGTCGGCATTGGGCCTTTTGTATTTAATTCCGATGCAATTTCTGTGTTTCATCGTCAATAAGAACGTCATAGGGATACAGTAAACCTGAAGGGAAGCATCGCAATCTATAACTAGTCTCACAGGAATGGTTCAAATCATAGTCAGTAAGAAGAGTCAGTCTTCTTGTACATAAGTCGGCATTGTGCCTCCTGTATTTAATTCCGATGCAATTTCTGTGTTTCATCGTCAATAAGAAGGTCAGAGGGATACAGTAAACCTGAAGTGACGCATCGGAATCTATAACTAGAGTCACAGGAATGGTTCAAAGCATAGACAGTAAGAAGGGTCAGTCTTCTTGCACTTATGTCGGCATTGTGCCTTTTGTATTTAATTCCAATGCAATTTCTGTGTTTCATCGTCAATAAGAAGGTCCAAGGGATACAGTAAACCTGAAGTGAAGCATCGGAATCTATAAGTAGTGTCACAGGAATGGTTCAAAACAAAGACAGTAAGAAAAGTCAGTCGTCTCGAACTTAAGTCGGCATTGTGCTTTTTCTATTTAATTCCGATGCATATTCTGCGTTTCATCGTCAATAAGAAGGTCAGAGGGATACAGTAATCCTGAAGTGAAGCATCCGAATCTATAACTAGTGTGACATGATTGGTTCAATACATAGTCAGTAAAAGGAGTCAGTCTTCTTGTACTTAAGTCGGCATTATGCCTTTTGTATTTAATTCCGAGCCAATTTCTGTGTTTTATCGTCAATAAGAAGGTCCAAGGGATACAGTAAACCTGAAGTGAAGCATCAGAATCTACAACTAGTGTCACAGGAATGGTTCAAAACATAGACAGTAGGAAGAGTCAGTCTTCTTGTACTTAAGTCGGCATTGTGCCTTTTCTATTTAATTCCGATGCAATATCTGTGTTTCATCGTCAAAAAGTAGGTCAGAGGGGTACAGTAAAGCTGAAGTGAAGCATCCGAATCTATAACTAGTGTCACAGGAATGGTTCAAAACATAGTCAGTAAGAGGAGTAAGTCTTTTTCTACTTAAGTCGGCAGTGTTCCTATTGTGTTAATTCCGATGCATTTTCTGTATTTCATCGTCAATAAGAAGGTCCAAGAGATACAGTAAACCTGAAGTGAAGCATCGGAATCTATAACAAGTGTCACAGGAATTGTTCAGAACATAGACAGTAAGTAGAATCAGTCTTCTTGTACTTAAGTCGGCATTGTGCCTTTTGTATTTAATTCCGATGCAATTTCTGTGTTTCATCGTCAATAAGAAGGTCCAAGGGATACAGTAAATCTCAAGTGAAGCACCTGAATCTATAACTAGTGTCACAGGAATGGTTCAAAACATAGTCAGTAGGAAGAGTCGGTCTTCATGTACTTAAGTCGGCATTGTGCCTTTTGTATTTAATTCCGATGCAATTTCTGTGCTTCATCGTCAATAAGAAGGGCCAAGGGATACAGTAAACCTGGAGTGAAGCGTCGGAATCTACAACTAGTGTCACAGGAATGGTTCAGAACATAGACAGTAAGATGAGTCAGTCTTCTTGTACTTAAGTCGGCATTGTGCCTTTTGCATTTAATTCCGATGCAAGTTCTGTGTTTCATCGTCAATAAGAAGGTCCAAGGGATACAGTAAACCTCAAGTGAAGCATCGGAATCTATAACTAGTGTCACAGGAATGGTTCAAATCATAGTCAGTAGGAAGTGTCGGTCTTCATGTACTTATGTCGGCATTGTGCCTTTTGTATTTAATTCCCATGCAATTTCTGTGTTTCATCGTCAATAGGAAGGTCAGAGGGATACAGTTAACCCGAAGGGAAGCATCGTAATCTATAACTAGTCTCACAGGAATGGTTCAAATCATAGTCAGTAAGAAGAGTCAGTTTTCTTGTACTTAATTTGGCATTGTGCCTCTTGTATTTAATTCCGACGCAATTTCTGTGTTTCATCGTCAATAAGAAGGTCAGAGGGATACAGTAAACCTGAAGGGAAACATCGCAATCTATAACTAGTCTCACAGGAATGGTTCAAAACATAGTCAGTAAAAATAGTCAGTCTTCTTGTACTTAAGTCGGCATTGTGCCTTTTGTATTTAATTCCGAGGCAATTTCTGTGTTTCATCGTCAATACGAAGGTCCAAGGGATACAGTAAACCTGAAGTGAAGCATCGGAATCTATAACTAGTGTCATAGGAATGGTTCAAAACATAGACAGTAGGAAGAGTCAGTCTTCTTGTACTTAAGTCTGCATTGTGCCTTTTCTATTTAATTACGATGCAATTTCTGTGTTTCATCGTCAAAAAGTAGGTCAGAGGGGTACAGTAAAGCTGAAGTGAAGCATCGGAATCTATAACTAGTGCCACAGGAATGGTTCAAAACATAGTCAGTAAGAGAAGTCAGTCTTTTTGTACTTAAGTCGGCAGTGTGCCTATTGTGTTAATTCCGATGCGATTTCTGTATTTCATTGTCAATAAGAAGGTCCAAGGGGTACAGTAAATCTGAAGTGAAGCACCGGAATCTATAACTAGTGTCACAGGAATGGTTCAAAACGTAGACAGTAAGAGGAGTCAGTCTTCTTGTACTTAAGTCCGCATTGTGCCTTTTGTATTTAATTCCGATGCAATTTCTGTGTTTCATCGTCAATAAGAAGGTCCAAGGCATACAGTAAACCTCAAGTGAAGCATCTGAATCTATAACTAGTGTCAAAGGAATGGTTCAAAACATAGTCAGTAGGAAGAGTCGGTCTTCATGTACTTAAGTCGGCATTGTGCCTATTGCATTTAATTCCGATGCAATTTCTGTGCTTCATCGTCAATACGAAGGTCCAAGGGATACAGTAAACCTGGAGTGAAGCGTCGAAATCTATAACTAGTGTCACAGGAATGGTTCAGAACATGGACAGTAATATTAGTCAGTCTTCTTGTACTTAAGTCGGCATTGTGCCTTTTGCATTTAATTCCGATGCAATATCTGTGTTTCATCGTCAATAAGAAGGTCCAAGGGATACAGTAAACCTCAAGTGAAACATCTTAATCTATAACTAGTGTCACAGGAATGGTTCAAATCATAGTCAGTAGGAAGTGTCGGTCTTCATGTACTTAAGTCGGCATTGTGCCTCTTGTATTTAATTCCGATGCAATTTCTGTGTTTCATCGTCAATAAGAAGGTCAGAGGGCAACAGTTAACCTGAAGGGAAGCATCGCAATCTATAACTAGTCTCACAGGAATGGTTCAAATCATAGTCAGTAAGGAGATACAGTCTTCTTGTACTTAAGTCGGCATTGTGCCTCTTGTATTTAATTCCGATGCAATTTCTGTGTTTCATCGTCAATAAGAAGGTCAGAGGGATACAGTAAACCTGAAGTGACGCATCGGAATCTATAACTAGTGTCACAGGAATGGTTCAAATCATAGTCAGTAGGGAGTGTCGGTCTTCATGTACGTAAGTCAGCATTGTGCCTTTTGTATTTAATTCCGATGCAATTTCTGTGTTTCATCGTCAGTAAGAAGGTCAGAGGGATACAGTAAACCTGAAGTGAAGCATCGCAATCTATAACTAGTCTCACAGGAATGGTTTAAACATAGTCAGTAAAAGGAGTCAGTCTTCTTGTACTTAAGTCGGCATTGTGCCTTTTGTATTTAATTCCGAGGCAATATCTGTGTTTCATCGTCAATAAGAAGGTCCAAGGGATACAGTAAACCTGAAGTGAAGCATCGGAATCTATAACTAGTACCACAGGAATGGTTCAAAACATAGTCAGTAAGAAGAGTCACTCTTCTTGTACTTAACTCCTCATTGTGCCTTTTCTATTTAGTTCCGATGCAATTTCTGTGTTTCATCGTCAATAAGAAGGTCCAAGGGACACAGTAAACTTGGATCGAAGCATCGGAATCTATAACTAGTGTCAATGGAATGGTTCAAAACATAGACTGTAAGAAGAGTCAGTCTCCTTGTCCTTAAGTCGGCATTGTGCCTTTTGTATTTAATTCCGATGCAATTTCTGTGTTTCATCGTCTATAAGAAGGTCCAAGGGATTCAGTAAACCTGGAGTGAAGCATCGGAATCTATAACTAGTGTCACACGAATGGTTCAAAACATAGACATTAAGAAGAGTCAGTCTTCTTGCACTTAAGTCGGCATTGTGCCTTTTGTATTTAATTCCGATGCAATTTCTGTGTTTCTTCGTCAATAAGAAGGTCCAAGGGATACAGTAAACCTCAAGTGAAGCATCGGAATCTATAACTGGTGTCACAGGAATGGTTCAAACATAGTCAGTAGGAAGATCCGGTCTTCATGTACTTAAGTCGGCATTGTGCCTCTTGTATTTAATTCCGATGCAATTTCTGTGTTTCATCGTCAATAAGAAGGTCAGAGGGATACAGTTAACCTGAAGGGAAGCATCGCAATCTATAACTAGTCTCACAGGAATGGTTCAAATCATAGTCCGTAAGAAGAGTCAGTCTTCTTGTACTTAAGTCGGCATTGTGCCTCTTGTATTTAATTCCGATGCAATTTCTGTGTTTCATCGTCAATAAGAAGGTCAGAGGGATACAGTAAACCTGAAGTGACGCATCGGAATCTATAACTAGTGTCACAGGAATGGTTCAAATCATAGTCAGTAGGAAGTGTCGGTCTTCATGTACGTAAGTCGGCATTGTGCCTTTTGTATTTAATTCCGATGCAATTTCTGTGTTTCATCGTCAATAAGAAGGTCCAAGGGATACAGTAAACCTCACGTGAAGCATCGGAATCTATAACTGGTGTCACAGGAATGGTTCAAACATAGTCAGTAGAAAGAACCGGTCTTCATTTTCTTAAGTCGGCATTGTGCCTTTTGTATTTAATTTGGATGCAATTTCTGTGTTTCATCGTCAATAAGAAGGTCCAAGTGATACAGTAAACCTCAAGTGAAGCATCGGAATCTATAACTGGTGTCACAGGAATGGTTCAAACATAGTCAGTAGGAAGATCCGGTCTTCATTTTCTTAAGGCGGCATTGTGCCTTTTGTATTTAATTCAGATGCAATTTCTGAGTTTCATCGTCAATACGAAGGTCCAAGGGATACAGTAAACCTGAAGTGAAGCATCGGAATCTATAACTAGTGTCACAAGAATGGTTCAAACTTAGACAGTAGGAAGAGTCAGTCTTCTTGTACTTCAGTTGGCATTGTGCCTTTTGTATTTAATTCCGAAGCAATTTCTGTGTTTCTTCGTCAATAACAAGGTCCAAGGGATACAGTGAACCTGAAGGGAAGCATCGCAATCTATAACTAGTCTCACAGGAATGGTTCAAATCATAGTCAGTAAGAAGAGTCAGTCTTCCTGTACATAAGTCGGCATTGTGCCTCCTGTATTTAATTCCGATGCAATTTCTGTGTTTCATCGTCAATAAGAAGGTCAGAGGGATACAGTAAACCTGAAGTGACGCATCGGAATCTATAACTAGAGTCACAGGAATGGTTCAAAGCATAGACAGTAAGAAGGGTCAGTCTTCTTGCACTTATGTCGGCATTGTGCCTTTTGTATTTAATTCCAATGCAATTTCTGTGTTTCATCGTCAATAAGAAGGTCCAAGGGATACAGTAAACCTGAAGTGAAGCATCGGAATCTATAAGTAGTGTCACAGGAATGGTTCAAAACAAAGACAGTAAGAAAAGTCAGTCGTCTCGAACTTAAGTCGGCATTGTGCTTTTTCTATTTAATTCCGATGCATATTCTGCGTTTCATCGTCAATAAGAAGGTCAGAGGGATACAGTAATCCTGAAGTGAAGCATCCGAATCTATAACTAGTGTGACATGATTGGTTCAATACATAGTCAGTAAAAGGAGTCAGTCTTCTTGTACTTAAGTCGGCATTATGCCTTTTGTATTTAATTCCGAGCCAATTTCTGTGTTTTATCGTCAATAAGAAGGTCCAAGGGATACAGTAAACCTGAAGTGAAGCATCAGAATCTACAACTAGTGTCACAGGAATGGTTCAAAACATAGACAGTAGGAAGAGTCAGTCTTCTTGTACTTAAGTCGGCATTGTGCCTTTTCTATTTAATTCCGATGCAATATCTGTGTTTCATCGTCAAAAAGTAGGTCAGAGGGGTACAGTAAAGCTGAAGTGAAGCATCCGAATCTATAACTAGTGTCACAGGAATGGTTCAAAACATAGTCAGTAAGAGGAGTAAGTCTTTTTCTACTTAAGTCGGTAGTGTTCCTATTGTGTTAATTCCGATGCATTTTCTGTATTTCATCGTCAATAAGAAGGTCCAAGGGATACAGTAAACCTGAAGTGAAGCATCGGAATCTATAACTAGTGTCACAGGAATTGTTCAGAACATAGACAGTAAGTAGAATCAGTCTTCTTGTACTTAAGTCGGCATTGTGCCTTTTGTATTTAATTCCGATGCAATTTCTGTGTTTCATCGTCAATAAGAAGGTCCAAGGGATACAGTAAATCTCAAGTGAAGCATCTGAATCTATAACTAGTGTCACAGGAATGGTTCAAAACATAGTCAGTAGGAAGAGTCGGTCTTCATGTACTTAAGTCGGCATTGTGCCTTTTGTATTTAATTCCGATGCAATTTCTGTGCTTCATCGTCAATAAGAAGGTCCAAGGGATACAGTAAACCTGGAGTGAAGCGTCGGAATCTATAACTAGTGTCACAGGAATGGTTCAGAACATAGACAGTAAAATGAGTCAGTCTTCTTGTACTTAAGTCGGCATTGTGTCTTTTGCATTTAATTCCGATGCAAGTTCTGTGTTTCATCGTCAATAAGAAGGTCCAAGGGATACAGTAAACCTCAAGTGAAGCATCGGAATCTATAACTAGTGTCACAGGAATGGTTCAAATCATAGTCAGTAGGAAGTGTCGGTCTTCATGTACTTATGTCGGCATTGTGCCATTTGTATTTAATTCCCATGCAATTTCTGTGTTTCATCGTCAATAGGAAGGTCAGAGGGATACAGTTAACCTGAAGGGAAGCATCGTAATCTATAACTAGTCTCACAGGAATGGTTCAAATCATAGTCAGTAAGAAGAGTCAGTTTTCTTGTACTTAATTTGGCATTGTGCCTCTTGTATTTAATTCCGACGCAATTTCTGTGTTTCATCGTCAATAAGAAGGTCAGAGGGATACAGTAAACCTGAAGGGAAACATCGCAATCTATAACTAGTCTCACAGGAATGGTTCAAAACATAGTCAGTAAAAATAGTCAGTCTTCTTGTACTTAAGTCGGCATTGTGCCTTTTGTATTTAATTCCGAGGCAATTTCTGTGTTTCATCGTCAATACGAAGGTCCAAGGGATACAGTAAACCTGAAGTGAAGCATCGGAATCTATAACTAGTGTCATAGGAATGGTTCAAAACATAGACAGTAGGAAGAGTTAGTCTTCTTGTACTTAAGTCTGCATTGTGCCTTTTCTATTTAATTACGATGCAATTTCTGTGTTTCATCGTCAAAAAGTAGGTCAGAGGGGTACAGTAAAGCTGAAGTGAAGCATCGGAATCTATAACTAGTGCCACAGGAATGGTTCAAAACATAGTCAGTAAGAGAAGTCAGTCTTTTTGTACTTAAGTCGGCAGTGTGCCTATTGTGTTAATTCCGATGCGATTTCTGTATTTCATTGTCAATAAGAAGGTCCAAGGGGTACAGTAAATCTGAAGTGAAGCACCGGAATCTATAACTAGTGTCACAGGAATGGTTCAAAACGTAGACAGTAAGAGGAGTCAGTCTTCTTGTACTTAAGTCCGCATTGTGCCTTTTGTATTTAATTCCGATGCAATTTCTGTGTTTCATCGTCAATAAGAAGGTCCAAGGCATACAGTAAACCTCAAGTGAAGCATCTGAATCTATAACTAGTGTCAAAGGAATGGTTCAAAACATAGTCAGTAGGAAGAGTCGGTCTTCATGTACTTAAGTCGGCATTGTGCCTATTGCATTTAATTCCGATGCAATTTCTGTGCTTCATCGTCAATACGAAGGTCCAAAGGATACAGTAAACCTGGAGTGTAGCGTCGAAATCTATAACTAGTGTCACAGGAATGGTTCAGAACATGGACAGTAATATGAGTCAGTCTTCTTGTACTTAAGTCGGCATTGTGCCTTTTGCATTTAATTCCGATGCAATTTCTGTGTTTCATCGTCAATAAGAAGGTCCAAGGGATACAGTAAACCTCAAGTGAAACATCTTAATCTATAACTAGTGTCACAGGAATGGTTCAAATCATAGTCAGTAGGAAGTGTCGGTCTTCATGTACTTAAGTCGGCATTGTGCCTCTTGTATTTAATTCCGATGCAATTTCTGTGTTTCATCGTCAATAAGAAGGTCAGAGGGATACAGTTAACCTGAAGGGAAGCATCGCAATCTATAACTAGTCTCACAGGAATGGTTCAAATCATAGTCAGTAAGGAGATACAGTCTTCTTGTACTTAAGTCGGCATTGTGCCTCTTGTATTTAATTCCGATGCAATTTCTGTGTTTCATCGTCAATAAGAAGGTCAGAGGGATACAGTAAACCTGAAGTGACGCATCGGAATCTATAACTAGTGTCACAGGAATGGTTCAAATCATAGTCAGTAGGAAGTGTCGGTCTTCATGTACGTAAGTCAGCATTGTGCCTTTTGTATTTAATTCCGATGCAATTTCTGTGTTTCATCGTCAGTAAGAAGGTCAGAGGGATACAGTAAACCTGAAGTGAAGCATCGCAATCTATAACTAGTCTCACAGGAATGGTTTAAACATAGTCAGTAAAAGGAGTCAGTCTTCTTGTACTTAAGTCGGCATTATGCCTTTTGTATTTAATTCCGAGGCAATTTCTGTGTTTCATCGTCAATAAGAAGGTCCAAGGGATACAGTAAACCTGAAGTGAAGCATCGGAATCTATAACTAGTACCACAGGAATGGTTCAAAACATAGTCAGTAAGAAGAGTCACTCTTCTTGTACTTAAGTCCTCATTGTGCCTTTTCTATTTAGTTCCGATGCAATTTCTGTGTTTCATCGTCAATAAGAAGGTCCAAGGGACACAGTAAACTTGGATCGAAGCATCGGAATCTATAACTAGTGTCAATGGAATGGTTCAAAACATAGACTGTAAGAAGAGTCAGTCTCCTTGTCCTTAAGTCGGCATTGTGCCTTTTGTATTTAATTCCGATGCAATTTCTGTGTTTCATCGTCTATAAGAAGGTCCAAGGGATACAGTAAACCTGGAGTGAAGCATCGGAATCTATAACTAGTGTCACACGAATGGTTCAAAACATAGACATTAAGAAGAGTCAGTCTTCTTGCACTTAAGTCGGCATTGTGCCTTTTGTATTTAATTCCGATGCAATTTCTGTGTTTCTTCGTCAATAGGAAGGTCCAAGGGATACAGTAAACCTCAAGTGAAGCATCGGAATCTATAACTGGTGTCACAGGAATGGTTCAAACATAGTCAGTAGGAAGATCCGGTCTTCATGTACTTAAGTCGGCATTGTGCCTCTTGTATTTAATTCCGATGCAATTTCTGTGTTTCATCGTCAATAAGAAGGTCAGAGGGAAACAGTTAACCTGAAGGGAAGCATCGCAATCTATAACTAGTCTCACAGGAATGGTTCAAATCATAGTCCGTAAGAAGAGTCAGTCTTCTTGTACTTAAGTCGGCATTGTGCCTCTTGTATTTAATTCCGATGCAATTTCTGTGTTTCATCGTCAATAAGAAGGTCAGAGGGATACAGTAAACCTGAAGTGACGCATCGGAATCTATAACTAGTGTCACAGGAATGGTTCAAATCATAGTCAGTAGGAAGTGTCGGTCTTCATGTACGTAAGTCGGCATTGTGCCTTTTGTATTTAATTCCGATGCAATTTCTGTGTTTCATCGTCAATAAGAAGGTCCAAGGGATACAGTAAACCTCACGTGAAGCATCGGAATCTATAACTGGTGTCACAGGAATGGTTCAAACATAGTCAGTAGAAAGAACCGGTCTTCATTTTCTTAAGTCGGCATTGTGCCTTTTGTATTTAATTTGGATGCAATTTCTGTGTTTCATCGTCAATAAGAAGGTCCAAGTGATACAGTAAACCTCAAGTGAAGCATCGGAATCTATAACTGGTGTCACAGGAATGGTTCAAACATAGTCAGTAGGAAGATCCGGTCTTCATTTTCTTAAGGCGGCATTGTGCCTTTTGTATTTAATTCAGATGCAATTTCTGTGTTTCATCGTCAATAAGAAGGTCCAAGGGATACAGTAAACCTGAAGTGAAGCATCGGAATCTATAACTAGTGTCACAAGAATGGTTCAAAGCATAGACAGTAAGAAGGGTCAGTCTTCTTGCACTTATGTCGGCATTGTGCCTTTTTTATTTAATTCCGAAGCAATTTCTGTGTTTCTTCGTCAATAACAAGGTCCAAGGGATACAGTGAACCTGAAGTGAAGCATCGGAATCTATAACTTGTGTCACAGGAATGGTTCAAACATAGAGAGTAAGAAGAGTCAGTCCTCTTGTACTTAAGTCGGCATTGGGCCTTTTGTATTTAATTCCGATGCAATTTCTGTGTTTCATCGTCAATAAGAAGGTCATAGGGATACAGTAAACCTGAAGGGAAGCATCGCAATCTATAACTAGTCTCACAGGAATGGTTCAAATCATAGTCAGTAAGAAGAGTCAGTCTTCCTGTACATAAGTCGGCATTGTGCCTCCTGTATTTAATTCCGATGCAATTTCTATGTTTCATCGTCAATAAGAAGGTCAGAGGGATACAGTAAACCTGAAGTGACGCATCGGAATCTATAACTAGAGTCACAGGAATGGTTCAAAGCATAGACAGTAAGAAGGGTCAGTCTTCTTGCACTTATGTCGGCATTGTGCCTTTTGTATTTAATTCCAATGCAATTTCTGTGTTTCATCGTCAATAAGAAGGTCCAAGGGATACAGTAAACCTGAAGTGAAGCATCGGAATCTATAAGTAGTGTCACAGGAATGGTTCAAAACAAAGACAGTAAGAAAAGTCAGTCGTCTCGAACTTAAGTCGGCATTGTGCTTTTTCTATTTAATTCCGATGCATATTCTGCGTTTCATCGTCAATAAGAAGGTCAGAGGGATACAGTAATCCTGAAGTGAAGCATCCGAATCTATAACTAGTGTGACATGATTGGTTCAATACATAGTCAGTAAAAGGAGTCAGTCTTCTTGTACTTAAGTCGGCATTATGCCTTTTGTATTTAATTCCGAGCCAATTTCTGTGTTTTATCGTCAATAAGAAGGTCCAAGGGATACAGTAAACCTGAAGTGAAGCATCAGAATCTACAACTAGTGTCACAGGAATGGTTCAAAACATAGACAGTAGGAAGAGTCAGTCTTCTTGTACTTAAGTCGGCATTGTGCCTTTTCTATTTAATTCCGATGCAATATCTGTGTTTCATCGTCAAAAAGTAGGTCAGAGGGGTACAGTAAAGCTGAAGTGAAGCATCCGAATCTATAACTAGTGTCACAGGAATGGTTCAAAACATAGTCAGTAAGAGGAGTAAGTCTTTTTCTACTTAAGTCGGCAGTGTTCCTATTGTGTTAATTCCGATGCATTTTCTGTATTTCATCGTCAATAAGAAGGTCCAAGGGATACAGTAAACCTCAAGTGAAACATCTTAATCTATAACTAGTGTCACAGGAATGGTTCAAATCATAGTCAGTAGGAAGTGTCGGTCTTCATGTACTTAAGTCGGCATTGTGCCTCTTGTATTTAATTCCGATGCAATTTCTGTGTTTCATCGTCAATAAGAAGGTCAGAGGGATACAGTTAACCTGAAGGGAAGCATCGCAATCTATAACTAGTCTCACAGGAATGGTTCAAATCATAGTCAGTAAGGAGATACAGTCTTCTTGTACTTAAGTCGGCATTGTGCCTCTTGTATTTAATTCCGATGCAATTTCTGTGTTTCATCGTCAATAAGAAGGTCAGAGGGATACAGTAAACCTGAAGTGACGCATCGGAATCTATAACTAGTGTCACAGGAATGGTTCAAATCATAGTCAGTAGGAAGTGTCGGTCTTCATGTACGTAAGTCAGCATTGTGCCTTTTGTATTTAATTCCGATGCAATTTCTGTGTTTCATCGTCAGTAAGAAGGTCAGAGGGATACAGTAAACCTGAAGTGAAGCATCGCAATCTATAACTAGTCTCACAGGAATGGTTTAAACATAGTCAGTAAAAGGAGTCAGTCTTCTTGTACTTAAGTCGGCATTGTGCCTTTTGTATTTAATTCCGAGGCAATTTCTGTGTTTCATCGTCAATAAGAAGGTCCAAGGGATACAGTAAACCTGAAGTGAAGCATTGGAATCTATAACTAGTACCACAGGAATGGTTCAAAACATAGTCAGTAAGAAGAGTCACTCTTCTTGTACTTAAGTCCTCATTGTGCCTTTTCTATTTAGTTCCGATGCAATTTCTGTGTTTCATCGTCAATAAGAAGGTCCAAGGGACACAGTAAACTTGGATCGAAGCATCGGAATCTATAACTAGTGTCAATGGAATGGTTCAAAACATAGACTGTAAGAAGAGTCAGTCTCCTTGTCCTTAAGTCGGCATTGTGCCTTTTGTATTTAATTCCGATGCAATTTCTGTGTTTCATCGTCTATAAGAAGGTCCAAGGGATACAGTAAACCTGGAGTGAAGCATCGGAATCTATAACTAGTGTCACACGAATGGTTCAAAACATAGACATTAAGAAGAGTCAGTCTTCTTGCACTTAAGTCGGCATTGTGCCTTTTGTATTTAATTCCGATGCAATTTCTGTGTTTCTTCGTCAATAGGAAGGTCCAAGGGATACAGTAAACCTCAAGTGAAGCATCGGAATCTATAACTGGTGTCACAGGAATGGTTCAAACATAGTCAGTAGGAAGATCCGGTCTTCATGTACTTAAGTCGGCATTGTGCCTCTTGTATTTAATTCCGATGCAATTTCTGTGTTTCATCGTCAATAAGAAGGTCAGAGGGAAACAGTTAACCTGAAGGGAAGCATCGCAATCTATAACTAGTCTCACAGGAATGGTTCAAATCATAGTCCGTAAGAAGAGTCAGTCTTCTTGTACTTAAGTCGGCATTGTGCCTCTTGTATTTAATTCCGATGCAATTTCTGTGTTTCATCGTCAATAAGAAGGTCAGAGGGATACAGTAAACCTGAAGTGACGCATCGGAATCTATAACTAGTGTCACAGGAATGGTTCAAATCATAGTCAGTAGGAAGTGTCGGTCTTCATGTACGTAAGTCGGCATTGTGCCTTTTGTATTTAATTCCGATGCAATTTCTGTGTTTCATCGTCAATAAGAAGGTCCAAGGGATACAGTAAACCTCACGTGAAGCATCGGAATCTATAACTGGTGTCACAGGAATGGTTCAAACATAGTCAGTAGAAAGAACCGGTCTTCATTTTCTTAAGTCGGCATTGTGCCTTTTGTATTTAATTTGGATGCAATTTCTGTGTTTCATCGTCAATAAGAAGGTCCAAGTGATACAGTAAACCTCAAGTGAAGCATCGGAATCTATAACTGGTGTCACAGGAATGGTTCAAACATAGTCAGTAGGAAGATCCGGTCTTCATTTTCTTAAGGCGGCATTGTGCCTTTTGTATTTAATTCAGATGCAATTTCTGTGTTTCATCGTCAATAAGAAGGTCCAAGGGATACAGTAAACCTGAAGTGAAGCATCGGAATCTATAACTAGTGTCACAAGAATGGTTCAAACTTAGACAGTAGGAAGAGTCAGTCTTCTTGTACTTCAGTTGGCATTGTGCCTTTTTTATTTAATTCCGAAGCAATTTCTGTGTTTCTTCGTCAATAACAAGGTCCAAGGGATACAGTGAACCTGAAGTGAAGCATCGGAATCTATAACTTGTGTCACAGGAATGGTTCAAACATAGAGAGTAAGAAGAGTCAGTCCTCTTGTACTTAAGTCGGCATTGGGCCTTTTGTATTTAATTCCGATGCAATTTCTGTGTTTCATCGTCAATAAGAAGGTCATAGGGATACAGTAAACCTGAAGGGAAGCATCGCAATCTATAACTAGTCTCACAGGAATGGTTCAAATCATAGTCAGTAAGAAGAGTCAGTCTTCCTGTACATAAGTCGGCATTGTGCCTCCTGTATTTAATTCCGATGCAATTTCTATGTTTCATCGTCAATAAGAAGGTCAGAGGGATACAGTAAACCTGAAGTGACGCATCGGAATCTATAACTAGAGTCACAGGAATGGTTCAAAGCATAGACAGTAAGAAGGGTCAGTCTTCTTGCACTTATGTCGGCATTGTGCCTTTTGTATTTAATTCCAATGCAATTTCTGTGTTTCATCGTCAATAAGAAGGTCCAAGGGATACAGTAAACCTGAAGTGAAGCATCGGAATCTATAAGTAGTGTCACAGGAATGGTTCAAAACAAAGACAGTAAGAAAAGTCAGTCGTCTCGAACTTAAGTCGGCATTGTGCTTTTTCTATTTAATTCCGATGCATATTCTGCGTTTCATCGTCAATAAGAAGGTCAGAGGGATACAGTAATCCTGAAGTGAAGCATCCGAATCTATAACTAGTGTGACATGATTGGTTCAATACATAGTCAGTAAAAGGAGTCAGTCTTCTTGTACTTAAGTCGGCATTATGCCTTTTGTATTTAATTCCGAGCCAATTTCTGTGTTTTATCGTCAATAAGAAGGTCCAAGGGATACAGTAAACCTGAAGTGAAGCATCAGAATCTACAACTAGTGTCACAGGAATGGTTCAAAACATAGACAGTAGGAAGAGTCAGTCTTCTTGTACTTAAGTCGGCATTGTGCCTTTTCTATTTAATTCCGATGCAATATCTGTGTTTCATCGTCAAAAAGTAGGTCAGAGGGTACAGTAAAGCTGAAGTGAAGCATCCGAATCTATAACTAGTGTCACAGGAATGGTTCAAAACATAGTCAGTAAGAGGAGTAAGTCTTTTTCTACTTAAGTCGGCAGTGTTCCTATTGTGTTAATTCCGATGCATTTTCTGTATTTCATCGTCAATAAGAAGGTCCAAGGGATACAGTAAACCTGAAGTGAAGCATCGGAATCTATAACTAGTGTCACAGGAATTGTTCAGAACATAGACAGTAAGTAGAATCAGTCTTCTTGTACTTAAGTCGGCATTGTGCCTTTTGTATTTAATTCCGATGCAATTTCTGTGTTTCATCGTCAATAAGAAGGTCCAAGGGATACAGTAAATCTCAAGTGAAGCATCTGAATCTATAACTAGTGTCACAGGAATGGTTCAAAACATAGTCAGTAGGAAGAGTCGGTCTTCATGTACTTAAGTCGGCATTGTGCCTTTTGTATTTAATTCCGATGCAATTTCTGTGCTTCATCGTCAATAAGAAGGTCCAAGGGATACAGTAAACCTGGAGTGAAGCGTCGGAATCTATAACTAGTGTCACAGGAATGGTTCAGAACATAGACAGTAAAATGAGTCAGTCTTCTTGTACTTAAGTCGGCATTGTGCCTTTTGCATTTAATTCCGATGCAAGTTCTGTGTTTCATCGTCAATAAGAAGGTCCAAGGGATACAGTAAACCTCAAGTGAAGCATCGGAATCTATAACTAGTGTCACAGGAATGGTTCAAATCATAGTCAGTAGGAAGTGTCGGTCTTCATGTACTTATGTCGGCATTGTGCCTTTTGTATTTAATTCCCATGCAATTTCTGTGTTTCATCGTCAATAGGAAGGTCAGAGGGATACAGTTAACCTGAAGGGAAGCATCGTAATCTATAACTAGTCTCACAGGAATGGTTCAAATCATAGTCAGTAAGAAGAGTCAGTTTTCTTGTACTTAATTTGGCATTGTGCCTCTTGTATTTAATTCCGACGCAATTTCTGTGTTTCATCGTCAATAAGAAGGTCAGAGGGATACAGTAAACCTGAAGGGAAACATCGCAATCTATAACTAGTCTCACAGGAATGGTTCAAAACATAGTCAGTAAAAATAGTCAGTCTTCTTGTACTTAAGTCGGCATTGTGCCTTTTGTATTTAATTCCGAGGCAATTTCTGTGTTTCATCGTCAATACGAAGGTCCAAGGGATACAGTAAACCTGAAGTGAAGCATCGGAATCTATAACTAGTGTCATAGGAATGGTTCAAAACATAGACAGTAGGAAGAGTCAGTCTTCTTGTACTTAAGTCTGCATTGTGCCTTTTCTATTTAATTACGATGCAATTTCTGTGTTTCATCGTCAAAAAGTAGGTCAGAGGGGTACAGTAAAGCTGAAGTGAAGCATCGGAATCTATAACTAGTGCCACAGGAATGGTTCAAAACATAGTCAGTAAGAGAAGTCAGTCTTTTTGTACTTAAGTCGGCAGTGTGCCTATTGTGTTAATTCCGATGCGATTTCTGTATTTCATTGTCAATAAGAAGGTCCAAGGGGTACAGTAAATCTGAAGTGAAGCACCGGAATCTATAACTAGTGTCACAGGAATGGTTCAAAACGTAGACAGTAAGAGGAGTCAGTCTTCTTGTACTTAAGTCCGCATTGTGCCTTTTGTATTTAATTCCGATGCAATTTCTGTGTTTCATCGTCAATAAGAAGGTCCAAGGCATACAGTAAACCTCAAGTGAAGCATCTGAATCTATAACTAGTGTCAAAGGAATGGTTCAAAACATAGTCAGTAGGAAGAGTCGGTCTTCATGTACTTAAGTCGGCATTGTGCCTATTGCATTTAATTCCGATGCAATTTCTGTGATTCATCGTCAATACGAAGGTCCAAGGGATACAGTAAACCTGGAGTGAAGCGTCGAAATCTATAACTAGTGTCACAGGAATGGTTCAGAACATGGACAGTAATATGAGTCAGTCTTCTTGTACTTAAGTCGGCATTGTGCCTTTTGCATTTAATTCCGATGCAATTTCTGTGTTTCATCGTCAATAAGAAGGTCCAAGGGATACAGTAAACCTCAAGTGAAACATCTTAATCTATAACTAGTGTCACAGGAATGGTTCAAATCATAGTCAGTAGGAAGTGTCGGTCTTCATGTACTTAAGTCGGCATTGTGCCTCTTGTATTTAATTCCGATGCAATTTCTGTGTTTCATCGTCAATAAGAAGGTCAGAGGGATACAGTTAACCTGAAGGGAAGCATCGCAATCTATAACTAGTCTCACAGGAATGGTTCAAATCATAGTCAGTAAGGAGATACAGTCTTCTTGTACTTAAGTCGGCATTGTGCCTCTTGTATTTAATTCCGATGCAATTTCTGTGTTTCATCGTCAATAAGAAGGTCAGAGGGATAGAGTAAACCTGAAGTGACGCATCGGAATCTATAACTAGTGTCACAGGAATGGTTCAAATCATAGTCAGTAGGAAGTGTCGGTCTTCATGTACGTAAGTCGGCATTGTGCCTTTTGTATTTAATTCCGATGCAATTTCTGTGTTTCATCGGCAGTAAGAAGGTCAGAGGGATACAGTAAACCTGAAGTGAAGCATCGCAATCTATAACTAGTCTCACAGGAATGGTTTAATCATAGTCAGTAAAAGGAGTCAGTCTTCTTGTACTTAAGTCGGCATTGTGCCTTTTGTATTTAATTCCGAGGCAATTTCTGTGTTTCATCGTCAATAAGAAGGTCCAAGGGATACAGTAAACCTGAAGTGAAGCATCGGAATCTATAACTAGTACCACAGGAATGGTTCAAAACATAGTCAGTAAGAAGAGTCACTCTTCTTGTACTTAAGTCCTCATTGTGCCTTTTCTAATTAGTTCCGATGCAATTTCTGTGTTTCATCGTCAATAAGAAGGTCCAAGGGACACAGTAAACTTGGATCGAAGCATCGGAATCTATAACTAGTGTCAATGGAATGGTTCAAAACATAGACTGTAAGAAGAGTCAGTCTCCTTGTCCTTAAGTCGGCATTGTGCCTTTTGTATTTAATTCCGATGCAATTTCTGTGTTTCATCGTCTATAAGAAGGTCCAAGGGATACAGTAAACCTGGAGTGAAGCATCGGAATCTATAACTAGTGTCACACGAATGGTTCAAAACATAGACATTAAGAAGAGTCAGTCTGCTTGCACTTAAGTCGGCATTGTGCCTTTTGTATTTAATTCCGATGCAATTTCTGTGTTTCTTCGTCAATAAGAAGGTCCAAGGGATACAGTAAACCTCAAGTGAAGCATCGGAATCTATAACTGGTGTCACAGGAATGGTTCAAACATAGTCAGTAGGAAGATCCGGTCTTCATGTACTTAAGTCGGCATTGTGCCTCTTGTATTTAATTCCGATGCAATTTCTGTGTTTCATCGTCAATAAGAAGGTCAGAGGGATACAGTTAACCTGAAGGGAAGCATCGCAATCTATAACTAGTCTCACAGGAATGGTTCAAATCATAGTCCGTAAGAAGAGTCAGTCTTCTTGTACTTAAGTCGGCATTGTGCCTCTTGTATTTAATTCCGATGCAATTTCTGTGTTTCATCGTCAATAAGAAGGTCAGAGGGATACAGTAAACCTGAAGTGACGCATCGGAATCTATAACTAGTGTCACAGGAATGGTTCAAATCATAGTCAGTAGGAAGTGTCGGTCTTCATGTACGTAAGTCGGCATTGTGCCTTTTGTATTTAATTCCGATGCAATTTCTGTGTTTCATCGTCAATAAGAAGGTCCAAGGGATACAGTAAACCTCACGTGAAGCATCGGAATCTATAACTGGTGTCACAGGAATGGTTCAAACATAGTCAGTAGAAAGAACCGGTCTTCATTTTCTTAAGTCGGCATTGTGCCTTTTGTATTTAATTTGGATGCAATTTCTGTGTTTCATCGTCAATAAGAAGGTCCAAGTGATACAGTAAACCTCAAGTGAAGCATCGGGATCTATAACTGGTGTCACAGGAATGGTTCAAACATAGTCAGTAGGAAGATCCGGTCTTCATTTTCTTAAGGCGTCATTGTGCCTTTTGTATTTAATTCAGATGCAATTTCTGTGTTTCATCGTCAATAAGAAGGTCAGAGGGATACAGTAATCCTGAAGTGAAGCATCCGAATCTATAACTAGTGTGACATGATTGGTTCAATACATAGTCAGTAAAAGGAGTCAGTCTTCTTGTACCTAAGTCGGCATTGTGCCTTTTCTATTTAATTCCGATGCAATATCTGTGTTTCATCGTTAAAAAGTAGGTCAGAGGGGTACAGTGAAGCTGAAGTGAAGCATCCGAATCTATAACTAGTGTCACAGGAATGGTTCAAAACATAGTCAGTAAGAGGAGTAAGTCTTTTTCTACTTAAGTCGGCAGTGTTCCTATTGTGTTAATTCCGATGCAATTTCTGTATTTCATCGTCAATAAGAAGGTCCAAGGGATACAGTAAACCTGAAGTGAAGCATCGGAATCTATAACTAGTGTCACAGGAATTGTTCAGAACATAGACAGTAAGTAGAATCAGTCTTCTTGTACTTAAGTCGGCATTGTGCCTTTTGTATTTAATTCCGATGCAATTTCTGTGTTTCATCGTCAATAACAAGGTCCAAGGGATACAGTAAATTTCAAGTGAAGCATCTGAATCTATAACTAGTGTCACAGGAATGGTTCAAAACATTGTCAGTAGGAAGAGTCGGTCTTCATGTACTGAAGTCGGCATTGTGCCTTTTGTATTTAATTCCGATGCAATTTCTGTGCTTCATCGTCAATAAGAAGGTCCAAGGGATACAGTAAACCTGGAGTGAAGCGTCGGAATCTATAACTAGTCTCACAGGAATGGTTCAAATCATAGTCAGTAAGAAGAGTCAGTTTTCTTGTAGTTAATTTGGCATTGTGCCTCTTGTATTTAATTCCGACGCAATTTCTGTGTTTCATCGTCAATACGAAGGTCAGAGGGATACAGTAAACCTGAAGTGACGCATCGGAATCTATAACTAGTGTCAAAGGAATGGTTCAAATCATAGGCAAAAGTAAGTGTCGGTCTTCATGTACTGAAGTCGGCATTGTGCCTTTTGTGTTTAATTTCAATGCAATTTCTGTGTTTCATCGTCAATAAGAAGGTCAGAGGGATACAGTAAACCTGAAGGGAAACATCGCAATCTATAACTAGTCTCACAGGAATGGTTCAAAACATAGTCAGTAAAAGGAGTCAGTCTTCTTGTACTTAAGTGGGCATTGTGCCTTTTGTATTTAATTCCGAGGCAATTTCTGTGTTTCATCGTCAATACGAAGGTCCAAGGGATACAGTAAACCTGAAGTGAAGCATCGGAATCTATAACTAGTGTCATAGGAATGGTTCAAAACATAGACAGTAGGAAGAGTCAGTCTTCTTGTACTTATGTCTGCATTGTGTCTTTTCTATTTAATTACGATGCAATTTCTGTGTTTCATCGTCAAAAAGTAGGTCAGAGGGGTACAGTAAAGCTGAAGTGAAGCATCGGAATCTATAACTAGGTTCACAGGAATGGTTCAAAACATGGTCAGTAAGAGAAGTCAGTCTTTTTGTACTTAAGTCGGCAGTGTGCCTATTGTGTTAATTCCGATGCGATTTCTGTATTTCATTGTCAATAAGAAGGTCCAAGGGGTACAGTAAATCTGAAGTGAAGCACCGGAATCTATAACTAGTGTCAGAGGAATGGTTCAAAACGTAGACAGTAAGAGGAGTCAGTCTTCTTGTACTTAAGTCCGCATTGTGCCTTTTGTATTTAATTCCGATGCAATTTCTGTGTTTCATCGTCAATAAGAAGGTCCAAGGCATACAGTAAACCTCAAGTGAAGCATCTGAATCTATAACTAGTGTCAAAGGAATGGTTCAAAACATAGTCAGTAGGAAGAGTCGGTCTTCATGTACTTAAGTCGGCATTGTGCCTATTGCATTTAATTCCGATGCAATTTCTGTGCTTCATCGTCAATACGAAGGTCCAAAGGATACAGTAAACCTGGAGTGAAGCGTCGAAATCTATAACTAGTGTCACAGGAATGGTTCAGAACATGGACAGTAATATGAGTCAGTCTTCTTGTACTTAAGTCGGCATTGTGCCTTTTGCATTTAATTCCGATGCAATTTCTGTGTTTCATCGTCAATAAGAAGGTCCAAGGGATACAGTAAACCTCAAGTGAAGCATCTTAATCTATAACTAGTGTCACAGGAATGGTTCAAATCATAGTCAGTGGGAAGTGTCGGTCTTCATGTACTTAAGTTGGCATTGTGCCTCTTGTATTTAATTCCGATGCAATTTCTGTGTTTCATCGTCAATAAGAAGGTCAGAGGGATACAGTTAACCTGAAGGGAAGCATCGCAATCTATAACTAGTCTCACAGGAATGGTTCAAATCATAGTCAGTAAGGCGATACAGTCTTCTTTTACTTAAGTTGGCATTGTGCCTCTTGTATTTAATTCCGATGCAATTTCTGTGTTTCATCGTCAATAAGAAGGTCAGAGGGATACAGTAAACCTGAAGTGACGCATCGGAATCTATAACTAGTGTCACAGGAATGGTTCAAATCATAGTCAGTAGGAAGTGTCGGTCTTCATGTACGTAAGTCGGCATTGTGCCTTTTGTATTTAATTCCGAGGCAATTTCTGTGTTTCATCGTCAATAAGAAGGTCCAAGGGATACAGTAAACCTGAAGTGAAGCATCGGAATCTATAACTAGTGCCACAGGAATTGTTCAAAACATAGTCAGTAAGAAGAGTCACACTTCTTGTACTTAAGTCCTCATTGTGCCTTTTCTATTTAGTTCCGATGTAATTTCTGTGTTTCATCGTCAATAAGAAGGTCCAAGGGACACAGTAAACTTGGATCGAAGCATCGGAATCTATAACTAGTGTCAATGGAATGGTTCAAAACATAGACTGTAAGAAGAGTCAGTCTTCTTGTACTTAAGTCGGCATTGTGCCTTTTGTATTTAATTCCGATCCAATTACTGTGTTTCATCGTCAAAAAGGAGGTCAGAGGGATACACTAAACCTGAAGTGAAGCATCGGAATCTTTAGCTAGTGTCACAGGAATGGTTGAAAACGTAGTCAGTAAGAAGAGTCAGTCTCCTTGTCCTTAAGTCGGCATTGTGCCTTTTGTATTTAATTCCGATGCAATTTCTGTGTTTCATCGTCTATAAGAAGGTCCAAGGGATACAGTAAACCTGGAGTGAAGCATCGGAATCTATAACTAGTGTCACACGAATGGTTCAAAACATAGACATTAAGAAGAGTCAGTCTTCTTGCACTTAAGTCGGCATTGTGCCTTTTGTATTTAATTCCGATGCAATTTCTGTGTTTCTTCGTCAATAAGAAGGTCCAAGGGATACAGTAAACCTCAAGTGAAGCATCGGAATCTATAACTGGTGTCACAGGAATGGTTCAAACATAGTCAGTAGGATGATCCGGTCTTCATGTACTTAAGTCGGCATTGTGCCTTTTATATTTAATTGCGATGCAATTTCTGTGTTTCATCGTCAATAAGAAGGTCCAAGGGATACAGTAAACCTGAAGTGAAGCATCGGAATCTATAACTAGTGTCACAAGAATGGTTCAAAACTTAGACAGTAGGAAGAGTCAGTCTTCTTGTACTTCAGTTGGCATTGTGCCTTTTGTATTTAATTCCGAAGCAATTTCTGTGTTTCTTCGTCAATAACAAGGTCCAAGGGATACAGTGAACCTGAAGTGAAGCATCGGAATCTATAACAAGTGTCACAGGAATGGTTCAAACGTAGACAGTAAGAAGAGTCAGTCTCCTTGTACTTAAGTCGGCATTGTGCCTTTTGTATTTAATTCCGATGCAATTTCTGTGTTTCATCGTAAATAAGAAGGTCATAGGGATACAGTAAACCTGAAGGGAAGCATCGCAATCTATAACTAGTCTCACAGGAATGGTTCAAATCATAGTCAGTAAGAAGAGTCAGTCATCTTGTACTTAAGTCGGCATTGTGCCTCTTGTATTTAATTCCGATGCAATTTCTGTGTTTCATCGTCAATAAGAAGGTCCAAGGGATACAGTAAACCTGAAGTGACGCATCGGAATCTATAACTAGAGTCACAGGAATGTTTCAAAGCATAGACAGTAAGAAGGGTCAGTCTTCTTGCGCTTATGTCGGCATTGTGCGTTTTGTATTTAATTCCAATGCAATTTCTGTGTTTCATCGTCAATAAGAAGGTCCAAGGGATACAGTAAACCTGAAGTGAAGCATCGGAATCTATAACTAGTGTCACAGGAATGGTTCAAAACAAAGACAGTAAGAAAAGTCAGTCGTCTCGTACTTAAGTCGGCATTGTGCTTTTTCTATTTAATTCCGATGCAATTTCTGTGTTTCATCGTCAATAAGAAGGTCAGAGGGATACAGTGAACCTGAAGTGAAGCATCGGAATCTATAACTAGTGTCACAGGAATGGTTCAAACATAGTCAGTAAGAAGAGTCAGTCTCCTTGTCCTTAAGTCGGCATTGTGCCTTTTGTATTTAATTCCGATGCAATTTCTGTGTTTCAACGTCACTAAGAAGGTCCAAGGGATACAGTAAACCTGGAGTGAGGCATCGGAATCTATAACTAGTGTCACAGGAATGGTTCAAAACATAGACATTAAGAAGAGTCAGTCTTCTTGCACTTAAGTCGGCATTGTACCTTTTGTATTTTATTCCGATTCAATTTCTGTGTTTCATCGTCAATAAGAAGGTCCAAGGGATACAGTAAACCTCAAGTGAAGCGTCGGAATCTATAACTGGTGTCACAGGAATGGTTCAAACATAGTCAGTAGGAAGATCCGGTCTTCATTTACTTAAGGCGGCATTGTGCCTTTTGTATTTAATTCCGATGCAATTTCTGTGTTTCATCGTCAATAAGAAGGTCCAAGGGATACAGTAAACCTGAAGTGAAGCATCGGAATCTATAACTAGTGTCACGAGAATGGTTCAAAACTTAGACAGTAGGAAGTGTCAGTCTTCTTGTACTTCAGTTGGCATTGTGCCTTTTGTATTTAATTCCGAAGCAATTTCTGTGTTTCTTCGTCAATAACAAGGTCCAAGGGATACAGTGAACCTGAAGTGAAGCATCGGAATCTACAACTAGTGTCACAGGAATGGTTCAAACATAGAGAGTAAGAAGAGTCAGTCTTCTTGTACTTAAGTCGGCATTGGGCCTTTTGTATTTAATTCCGATGCAATTTCTGTGTTTCATCGTCAATAAGAAGGTCAGAGGGATACAGTAAACCTGAAGTGAAGAATCCGAATCTATAACTAGTGTGACATGATTGGTTCAATACATAGTCAGTAAAAGGAGTCAGTCTTCTTGTACTTAAGTCGGCATTGTGCCTTTTGTATTTAATTCCGAGCCAATTTCTGTGTTTCATCGTCAATAAGAAGGTCCAAGGGATACAGTAAACCTCAAGTGAAGCATCGGAATCTATAACTAGTGTCACAGGAATGGTTCAAATCATAGTCAGTAGGAAGTGTCGGTCTTCATGTACTTATGTCGGCATTGTGCCTTTTGTATTTAATTCGGATGCAATTTCTGTGTTTCATCGTCAATAAGAAGGTCAGAGGGATACAGTAAACCTGAAGGGAAACATCGCAATCTATAACTAGTCTCACAGGAATGGTTCAAAACATAGTCAGTAAAAGGAGTCAGTCTTGTTGTACTTAAGTCGGCATTGTGCCTTTTGTATTTAATTCCGAGGCAATTTCTGTGTTTCATCGTCAATAAGAAGGTCCAAGGGCTACAGTAAACCTGAAGTGAAGCATCGGAATCTATAACTAGTGTCACAGGAATGGTTCAAAACATAGACAGTAGGAAGAGTCAGTCTTCTTGTACTTAAGTCGGCATTGTGCCTTTTCTATTTAATTCCGATGCAATTTCTGTGTTTCATCGTCAAAAAGTAGGTCAGAGGTGTACAGTAAAGTGAAGTGAAGCATCGGAATCTATAACTAGTGTCACAGGAATGGTTAAAAACATAGTCAGTAAAAGGAGTCAGTCTTCTTGTACTTAAGTCGGCATTGTGCCTTTTGTATTTAATTCCGAGGCAATTTCTGTGTTTCATCGTCAATAAGAAGGTCCAAGGGATACAGTAAACCTGAAGTGAAGCATCGGAATCTATAACTAGTGTCATAGGAATGGTTCAAACCATAGACAGTAGGAAGAGTTAGTCTTCTTGTACTTATGTCGGCATTGTGCCTTTTCTATTTAATTCCGATGCAATTTCTGTGTGTCATCGTCAAAAAGTAGGTCAGAGGGGTACAGTAAAGCTGAAGTGAAGCATCGGAATCTATAACTAGTGTCACAGGAATTGTTCAAAACATAGTCAGTAAGAGGAGTCAGTCTTTTTGTACTTAAGTCGGCAGTGTGCCTATTGTGTTAATTCCGATGCAATTTCTGTATTTCATCGTCAATAAGAAGGTCCAGGGGATACAGTAAATCTGAAGTGAAGCACCGGAATCTATAACTAGTATCACAGGAATGGTTCAAAACATAGTCAGTAAGAGGAGTCAATCTCTTTGTACTTAAGTCGGCAATGTTCCTATTGTGTTAATTCCGGTACGATTTCTGTATTTCATCGTCAATAAGAAGGTCCAAGGGATACAGTAAACCTGAAGTGAAGCATCGGAATCTATAACTAGTGTCACAGGAATGGTTCAGAACATAGTCAGTAGGACGTGTCGGTCTTCATGTACTTAAGTCGGCATTGTGCCTTTTGTATTTAATTCCCATGCAATTTCTGTGTTTCATCGTCAATAAGAAGGTCAGAGGGATACAGTTAACCTGAAGGGAAGCATCGCAATCTATAACTAGTCTCACAGGAATGGTTCAAATCATAGTCAGTAAGAAGAGTCAGTCTTCTTGTACTTAATTTGGCATTGTGCCTCTTGTATTTAATTCCGATGCAATTTCTGTGTTTCATCGTCAATAAGAAGGTCAGAGGGATACAGTAAACCTGAAGTGACGCATCGGAATCTATAACTAGAGTCACAGGAATGGTTCAAATCATAGTCAGTAGGAAGTGTCGGTCGTCATGTACGTAAGTCGGCATTGTGCCTTTTGTATTTAATTCCGATGCAATGTCTGTGTTTCATCGTCAATAAGAAGGTCAGAGGGATACAGTAAACCTGAAGTGAAGCATCGCAATCTATAACTAGTCTCACAGGAATGGTTCAAAACATAGTCAGTAAAAGGAGTCAGTCTTCTTGTACTTAAGTCGGCATTGTGCCTTTTGTATTTAATTCCGAAGCAATTTCTGTGTTTCATCGTCAATAAAAAGGTCCAAAGGATACAGCAAACCTCAAGTGAAGCATCGGAATCTATAACTAGAGTAACAGGAATGGTTCAAATCATAGTCAGTAGGAAGTGTCGGTCTTCATGCACTTAAGTCGTCATTGTGCCTTTTGTATTTAATTCCGATGTACTTTCTGTGTTTCATCGTCAATACGAAGGTCCAAAGGATACAGTAAACCTGAAGTGAAGCATCGGAATCTATAACTAGTGTCACAGGAATGGTTCAAAACATAGACAGTAGGAAGAGTCAGTCTTCTTGTACTTAAGTCGGCATTGTGCCTTTTCTATTTAATTCCGATGCAATATCTGTCTTTCATCGTCAAAAAGTAGGTCAGAGGTGTACAGTAAAGCTGAAGTGAAGCATCGGAATCTATAACTAGTGTCACAGGAATGGTTCAAAACATAGTCAGTAAAAGGAGTCAGTCTTCTTGTACTTAAGTCGGCATTGTGCCTTTTGTATTTAATTCCGAGGCAATTTCTGTGTTTCATCGTCAATAAGAAGGTCCAAGCGGTACAGTAAACCTGAAGTGAAGCATCGGAATCTATAACTAGTGTCATAGGAATGGTTCAAAACATAGACAGTAGGAAGAGTCAGTCTTCTTGTACTTATGTCTGCATTGTGCCTTTTCTATTTAATTACGATGCAATTTCTGTGTTTCATCGTCAAAAAGTAGGTCAGAGGGTTACAGTAAAGCTGAAGTGAAGCATCGGAATCTATAACTAGTGTCACAGGAATGGTTCAAAACATAGTCAGTAAGAGAAGTCAGTCTTTTTGTACTTAAGTCGGCAGTGTGCCTATTGTGTTAATTCCGATGCGATTTCTGTATTTCATTGTCAATAAGAAGGTCCAAGGGATACAGTAAATCTGAAGTGAAGCACCGGAATCTATAACTAGTGTCACAGGAATGGTTCAAAACGTAGACAGTAAGAGGAGTCAGTCTTCTTGTACTTAAGTCCGCATTGTGCCTTTTGTATTTAATTCCGATGCAATTTCTGTGTTTCATCGTCAATAAGAAGGTCCAAGGCATACAGTAAACCTCAAGTGAAGCATCTGAATCTATAACTAGTGTCAAAGGAATGGTTCAAAACATGGTCAGTAGGAAGAGTCGGTCTTCATGTACTTAAGTGGGCATTGTGCCTATTGCATTTAATTCCGATGCAATTTCTGTGCTTCATCGTCAATAAGAAGGTCCAAGGGATACAGTAAACCTGGAGTGAAGCGTCGAAATCTATAACTAGTGTCACAGGAATGGTTCAGAACATGGACAGTAAGATGAGTCAGTCTTCTTGTACTTAAGTCGGCATTGTGCCTTTTGCATTTAATTCCGATGCAATTTCTGTGTTTCATCTACAATAAGAAGGTCCAAGGGATACAGTAAACCTCAAGTGAAGCATCTTAATCTATAACTAGTGCCACAGGAATGGTTCAAATCATAGTCAGTAGGAAGTGTCGGTCTTCATGTACTTAAGTCGGCATTGTGCCTCTTGTATTTAATTCCGATGCAATTTCTGTGTTTCATCGTCAGTAAGAAGGTCAGAGGGATACAGTTAACCTGAAGGGAAGCATCGCAATCTATAACTAGTCTCACAGGAATGGTTCAAATCATAGTCAGTAAGAAGAGTCAGTCTTCTTGTACTTAAGTCGGCATTGTGCCTCTTGTATTTAATTCCGATGCAATTTCTGTGTTTCATCGTCAATAAGAAGGTCAGAGGGATACAGTAAACCTGAAGTGACGCATCGGAATCTATAACTAGTGTCACAGGAATGGTTCAAATCATAGTCAGTAGGAAGTGTCGGTCTTCATGTACGTAAGTCGGCATTGTGCCTTTTGTATTTAATTCCGATGCAATTTCTGTGTTTCATCGTCAGTAAGAAGGTCAGAGGGATACAGTAAACCTGAAGTGAAGCATCGCAATCTATAACTAGTCTCACAGGAATGGTTTAAAACATAGTCAGTAAAAGGAGTCAGTCTTCTTGTACTTAAGTCGGCATTGTGCCTTTTTTATTTAATTCCGAGGCAATTTCTGTGATTCATCGTCAATAAGAAGGTCCAAGGGATACAGTAAACCTGAAGTGAAGCATCGGAATCTATAACTAGTGCCACAGGAATGGTTCAAAACATAGTCAGTAAGAAGAATCACTCTTCTTCTACTTAAGTCCTCATTGTGCCTTTTCTATTTAGTTCCGATGCAATTTCTGTGTTTCATCGTCAATAAGAAGGTCCAAGGGATACAGTAAACCTGGATCCAAGCATCGGAATCTATAACTAGTGTCAATGGAATGGTTCAAAACATAGACTGTAAGAAGAGTCATTCTTCTTGTACTTAAGTCGGCATTGTGCCTTTTGTATTTAATTCCGATCCAATTTCTGTGTTTCATCGTCAAAAAGGAGGTCAGAGGGATACACTAAACCTGAAGTGAAGCATCGGAATCTATAGCTAGTGTCACAGGAATGGTTGAAAACATAGTCAGTAAGAAGAGTCAGTCTCCATGTCCTTAAGTCGGCATTGTGCCTTTTGTATTTTATTCCGATGCAATTTCTGTGTTCCATCGTCAATAAGAAGGTCCAAGGGATACAGTAAACCTGGAGTGAAGCATCGGAATCTATAACTAGTGTCACACGAATGGTTCAAAACATAGACATTAAGAAGAGTCAGTCTTCTTGCACTTAAGTCGGCATTGTGCCTTTTGTATTTAATTCCGATGCAATTTCTGTGTTTCATCGTCAATAAGAAGGTCCAAGGGATACAGTAAACCTCAAGTGAAGCATCGGAATCTATAACTGGTGTCACAGGAATGGTTCAAACATAGTCAGTAGGAAGATCCGGTCTTCATGTACTTAAGTCGGCATTGTGCCTTTTGTATTTAATTCCGATGCAATTTCTGTGTTTCATCGTCAATAAGAAGGTCCAAGGGATACAGTAAACCTGAAGTGAAGCATCGGAATCTATAACTAGTGTCACAAGAATGGTTCAAAACTTAGACAGTAGGAAGAGTCAGTCTTCTTGTACTTCAGTTAGCATTGTGCCTTTTGTATTTAATTCCGAAGCAATTTCTGTGTTTCTTCGTCAATAACTAGGTCCAAGGGATACAGTGAACCTGAAGTGAAGCATCGGAATCTATAACTAGTGTCACAGGAATGGTTCAAACATAGAGAGTAAGAAGAGTCAGTCTTCTTGTACTTAAGTCGGCATTGGGCCTTTGTATTTAATTCCGATGCAATTTCTGTGTTTCATCGTCAATAAGAAGGTCATAGGGATACAGTAAACCTGAAGGGAAGCATCGCAATCTATAACTAGTCTCACAGGAATGGTTCAAATCATAGTCAGTAAGAAGAGTCAGTCTTCCTGTACTTAAGTCGGCATTGTGCCTCCTGTATTTAATTCCGATGCAATTTCTGTGTTACATCGTCAATAAGAAGGTCAGAGGGATACAGTAAACCTGAAGTGACGCATCGGAATCTATAACTAGAGTCACAGGAATGGTTCAAAGCATAGACAGTAAGAAGGGTCAGTCTTCTTGCACTTACGTCGGCATTGTGCCTTTTGTATTTAATTCCAATGCAATTTCTGTGTTTCATCGTCAATAAGAAGGTCAGAGGGATACAGTAAACCTGAAGTGAAGCATCCGAATCTATAACTAGTGTGACATGATTGGATCAAAACATAGTCAGTAAAAGGAGTCAGTCTTCTTGTACTTAAGTCGGCATTGTGCCTTTTGTATTTAATTCCGAGGCAATTTCTGTGTTTCATCGTCAATAAGAAGGTCCAAGGGCTACAGTAAACCTGAAGTGAAGCATCGGAATCTATAACTAGTGTCACAGGAATGGTTCAAAACATAGACAGTAGGAAGAGTCAGTCTTCTTGTACTTAAGTCGGCATTGTGCCTTTTCTATTTAATTCCGATGCAATTTCTGTGTTTCATCGTCAAAAAGTAGGTCAGAGGTGTACAGTAAAGTGAAGTGAAGCGTCGGAATCTATAACTAGTGTCACAGGAATGGTTAAAAACATAGTCAGTAAAAGGAGTCAGTCTTCTTGTACTTAAGTCGGCATTGTGCCTTTTGTATTTAATTCCGAGGCAATTTCTGTGTTTCATCGTCAATAAGAAGGTCCAAGGGATACAGTAAACCTGAAGTGAAGCATCGGAATCTATAACTAGTGTCATAGGAATGGTTCAAACCATAGACAGTAGGAAGAGTTAGTCTTCTTGTACTTATGTCGGCATTGTGCCTTTTCTATTTAATTCCGATGCAATTTCTGTGTGTCATCGTCAAAAAGTAGGTCAGAGGGGTACAGTAAAGCTGAAGTGAAGCATCGGAATCTATAACTAGTGTCACAGGAATTGTTCAAAACATAGTCAGTAAGAGGAGTCAGTCTTTTTGTACTTAAGTCGGCAGTGTGCCTATTGTGTTAATTCCGATGCAATTTCTGTATTTCATCGTCAATAAGAAGGTCCAGGGGATACAGTAAATCTGAAGTGAAGCACCGGAATCTATAACTAGTATCACAGGAATGGTTCAAAACATAGTCAGTAAGAGGAGTCAATCTCTTTGTACTTAAGTCGGCAATGTTCCTATTGTGTTAATTCCGGTACGATTTCTGTATTTCATCGTCAATAAGAAGGTCCAAGGGATACAGTAAACCTGAAGTGAAGCATCGGAATCTATAACTAGTGTCACAGGAATGGTTCAGAACATAGTCAGTAGGACGTGTCGGTCTTCATGTACTTAAGTCGGCATTGTGCCTTTTGTATTTAATTCCCATGCAATTTCTGTGTTTCATCGTCAATAAGAAGGTCAGAGGGATACAGTTAACCTGAAGGGAAGCATCGCAATCTATAACTAGTCTCACAGGAATGGTTCAAATCATAGTCAGTAAGAAGAGTCAGTCTTCTTGTACTTAATTTGGCATTGTGCCTCTTGTATTTAATTCCGATGCAATTTCTGTGTTTCATCGTCAATAAGAAGGTCAGAGGGATACAGTAAACCTGAAGTGACGCATCGGAATCTATAACTAGTGTCACAGGAATGGTTCAAATCATAGCCAGTAGGAAGTGTCGGTCGTCATGTACGTAAGTCGGCATTGTGCCTTTTGTATTTAATTCCGATGCAATTTCTGTGTTTCATCGTCAATAAGAAGGTCAGAGGGATACAGTAAACCTGAAGTGAAGCATCGCAATCTATAACTAGTCTCACAGGAATGGTTCAAAACATAGTCAGTAAAAGGAGTCAGTCTTCTTGTACTTAAGTCGGCATTGTGCCTTTTGTATTTAATTCCGAAGCAATTTCTGTGTTTCATCGTCAATAAAAAGGTCCAAAGGATACAGCAAACCTCAAGTGAAGCATCGGAATCTATAACTAGAGTAACAGGAATGGTTCAAATCATAGTCAGTAGGAAGTGTCGGTCTTCATGCACTTAAGTCGTCATTGTGCCTTTTGTATTTAATTCCGATGTACTTTCTGTGTTTCATCGTCAATACGAAGGTCCAAAGGATACAGTAAACCTGAAGTGAAGCATCGGAATCTATAACTAGTGTCACAGGAATGGTTCAAAACATAGACAGTAGGAAGAGTCAGTCTTCTTGTACTTAAGTCGGCATTGTGCCTTTTCTATTTAATTCCGATGCAATATCTGACTTTCATCGTCAAAAAGTAGGTCAGAGGTGTACAGTAAAGCTGAAGTGAAGCATCGGAATCTATAACTAGTGTCACAGGAATGGTTCAAAACATAGTCAGTAAAAGGAGTCAGTCTTCTTGTACTTAAGTCGGCATTGTGCCTTTTGTATTTAATTCCGAGGCAATTTCTGTGTTTCATCGTCAATAAGAAGGTCCAAGCGGTACAGTAAACCTGAAGTGAAGCATCGGAATCTATAACTAGTGTCATAGGAATGGTTCAAAACATAGACAGTAGGAAGAGTCAGTCTTCTTGTACTTATGTCTGCATTGTGCCTTTTCTATTTAATTACGATGCAATTTCTGTGTTTCATCGTCAAAAAGTAGGTCAGAGGGTTACAGTAAAGCTGAAGTGAAGCATCGGAATCTATAACTAGTGTCAAAGGAATGGTTCAAAACATAGTCAGTAAGAGAAGTCAGTCTTTTTGTACTTAAGTCGGCAGTGTGCCTATTGTGTTAATTCCGATGCGATTTCTGTATTTCATTGTCAATAAGAAGGTCCAAGGGATACAGTAAATCTGAAGTGAAGCACCGGAATCTATAACTAGTGTCACAGGAATGGTTCAAAACGTAGACAGTAAGAGGAGTCAGTCTTCTTGTACTTAAGTCCGCATTGTGCCTTTTGTATTTAATTCCGATGCAATTTCTGTGTTTCATCGTCAATAAGAAGGTCCAAGGCATACAGTAAACCTCAAGTGAAGCATCTGAATCTATAACTAGTGTCAAAGGAATGGTTCAAAACATGGTCAGTAGGAAGAGTCGGTCTTCATGTACTTAAGTGGGCATTGTGCCTATTGCATTTAATTCCGATGCAATTTCTGTGCTTCATCGTCAATAAGAAGGTCCAAGGGATACAGTAAACCTGGAGTGAAGCGTCGAAATCTATAACTAGTGTCACAGGAATGGTTCAGAACATGGACAGTAAGATGAGTCAGTCTTCTTGTACTTAAGTCGGCATTGTGCCTTTTGCATTTAATTCCGATGCAATTTCTGTGTTTCATCTACAATAAGAAGGTCCAAGGGATACAGTAAACCTCAAGTGAAGCATCTTAATCTATAACTTGTGCCACAGGAATGGTTCAAATCATAGTCAGTAGGAAGTGTCGGTCTTCATGTACTTAAGTCGGCATTGTGCCTCTTGTATTTAATTCCGATGCAATTTCTGTGTTTCATCGTCAGTAAGAAGGTCAGAGGGATACAGTTAACCTGAAGGGAAGCATCGCAATCTATAACTAGTCTCACAGGAATGGTTCAAATCATAGTCAGTAAGAAGAGTCAGTCTTCTTGTACTTAAGTCGGCATTGTGCCTCTTGTATTTAATTCCGATGCAATTTCTGTGTTTCATCGTCAATAAGAAGGTCAGAGGGATACAGTAAACCTGAAGTGACGCATCGGAATCTATAACTAGTGTCACAGGAATGGTTCAAATCATAGTCAGTAGGATGTGTCGGTCTTCATGTACGTAAGTCGGCATTGTGCCTTTTGTATTTAATTCCGATGCAATTTCTGTGTTTCATCGTCAGTAAGAAGGTCAGAGGGATACAGTAAACCTGAAGTGAAGCATCGCAATCTATAACTAGTCTCACAGGAATGGTTTAAAACATAGTCAGTAAAAGGAGTCAGTCTTCTTGTACTTAAGTCGGCATTGTGCCTTTTGTATTTAATTCCGAGGCAATTTCTGTGATTCATCGTCAATAAGAAGGTCCAAGGGATACAGTAAACCTGAAGTGAAGCATCAGAATCTATAACTAGTGCCACAGGAATGGTTCAAATCATAGTCAGTAAGAAGAATCACTCTTCTTCTACTTAAGTCCTCATTGTGCCTTTTCTATTTAGTTCCGATGCAATTTCTGTGTTTCATCGTCAATAAGAAGGTCCAAGGGATACAGTAAACCTGGATCCAAGCATCGGAATCTATAACTAGTGTCAATGGAATGGTTCAAAACATAGACTGTAAGAAGAGTCAGTCTTCTTGTACTTAAGTCGGCATTGTGCCTTTTGTATTTAATTCCGATCCAATTTCTGTGTTTCATCGTCAAAAAGGAGGTCAGAGGGATACACTAAACCTGAAGTGAAGCATCGGAATCTATAGCTAGTGTCACAGGAATGGTTGAAAACATAGTCAGTAAGAAGAGTCAGTCTCCATGTCCTTAAGTCGGCATTGTGCCTTTTGTATTTTATTCCGATGCAATTTCTGTGTTCCATCGTCAATAAGAAGGTCCAAGGGATACAGTAAACCTGGAGTGAAGCATCGGAATCTATAACTAGTGTCACACGAATGGTTCAAAACATAGACATTAAGAAGAGTCAGTCTTCTTGCACTTAAGTCGGCATTGTGCCTTTTGTATTTAATTCCGATGCAATTTCTGTGTTTCATCGTCAATAAGAAGGTCCAAGGGATACAGTAAACCTCAAGTGAAGCATCGGAATCTATAACTGGTGTCACAGGAATGGTTCAAACATAGTCAGTAGGAAGATCCGGTCTTCATGTACTTAAGTCGGCATTGTGCCTTTTGTATTTAATTCCGATGCAATTTCTGTGTTTCATCGTCAATAAGAAGGTCCAAGGGATACAGTAAACCTGAAGTGAAGCATCGGAATCTATAACTAGTGTCACAAGAATGGTTCAAAACTTAGACAGTAGGAAGAGTCAGTCTTCTTGTACTTCAGTTGGCATTGTGCCTTTTGTATTTAATTCCGAAGCAATTTCTGTGTTTCTTCGTCAATAACTAGGTCCAAGGGATACAGTGAACCTGAAGTGAAGCATCGGAATCTATAACTAGTGTCACAGGAATGGTTCAAACATAGAGAGTAAGAAGAGTCAGTCTTCTTGTACTTAAGTCGGCATTGGGCCTTTGTATTTAATTCCGATGCAATTTCTGTGTTTCATCGTCAATAAGAAGGTCATAGGGATACAGTAAACCTGAAGGGAAGCATCGCAATCTATAACTAGTCTCACAGGAATGGTTCAAATCATAGTCAGTAAGAAGAGTCAGTCTTCCTGTACTTAAGTCGGCATTGTGCCTCCTGTATTTAATTCCGATGCAATTTCTGTGTTACATCGTCAATAAGAAGGTCAGAGGGATACAGTAAACCTGAAGTGACGCATCGGAATCTATAACTAGAGTCACAGGAATGGTTCAAAGCATAGACAGTAAGAAGGGTCAGTCTTCTTGCACTTACGTCGGCATTGTGCCTTTTGTATTTAATTCCAATGCAATTTCTGTGTTTCATCGTCAATAAGAAGGTCAGAGGGATACAGTAAACCTGAAGTGAAGCATCCGAATCTATAACTAGTGTGACATGATTGGATCAAAACATAGTCAGTAAAAGGAGTCAGTCTTCTTGTACTTAAGTCGGCATTGTGCCTTTTGTATTTAATTGCGAGCCAATTTCTGTGTTTCATCGTCAATAAGAAGGTCCAAGGGATACAGTAAACCTAAAGTGAAGCATCAGAATCAATAACTAGTGTCACAGGAATGGTTCAAAACATAGACAGTAGGAAGAGACAGTCTTCTTGTACTGAAGTCGGCATTGTGCCTTTTGTATTTAATTCCGATGCAATATCTGTGTTTCATCGTCAAAAAGTAGGTCAGAGGGGTACAGTAAAGCTGAAGTGAAGCATCCGAATCTATAACTAGTGTCACAGGAATGGTTCAAAACATAGTCAGTAAGAGGAGTCAGTCTTTTTCTACTTAAGTCGGCAGTGTTCCTATTGTGTTAATTCCGATGCGATTTCTGTATTTCATCGTCAATGAGAAGGTCCAAGGGATACAGTAAAACTGAAGTGAAGCATCGCAATCTATAACTAGTGTCACAGGAATGGTTCAGAACATAGACAGTAAGTAGAGTCAGTCATCTTGTACTTAAGTCGGCATTGTGCCTTTTGTATTTAATTCCGATGCAATTTCTGTGTTTCATCGTCAGTAAGAAGGTCCAAGGGATACAGTAAATCTCAAGTGAAGCATCTGAATCTATAACTAGTGTCACAGGAATGGTTCAAAACATAGTCAGTAGGAAGAGTCGGTCTTCATGTACTTAAGTCGGCATTGTGCATTTTGTATTTAATTCCGATGCAATTTCTGTGCTTCATCGTCAATAAGAAGGTCCAAGGGATACAGTAAACCTGGAGTGAAGCGTCGGAATCTATAACTAGTGTCACAGGAATGGTTCAGAACATAGACAGTAAGATGAGTCAGTCTTCTTGTACTTAAGTCGGCATTGTGCCTTTTGCATTTAATTCCGATGCAATTTCTGTGTTTCATCGTCAATAAGAAGGTCCAAGGGATACAGTAAACCTCAAGTGAAGCATCGGAATCTATAACTAGTGTAACAGGAATGGTTCAAATCATAGTCAGTTGGAAGTGTCGGTCTTCATGTACTTAAGTCGGCATTGTGCCTTTTGTATTTAATTTCCATGCAATTTCTGTGTTTCATCGTCAATAAGAAGGTCAGAGGGATACAGTTAACCTGAAGGGAAGCATCGTAATCTATAACTAGTCTCACAGGAATGGTTCAAATCATAGTCAGTAAGAAGAGTCAGTTTTCTTGTACTTAATTTGGCATTGTGCCTCTTGTATTTAATTCCGACGCAATTTCTGTGTTTCATCGTCAATAAGAAGGTCAGAGGGATACAGTAAACCTGAAGTGACGCATCGGAATATATAACTAGTGTCACAGGAATGGTTCAAATCATAGTCAGTAGGAAGTGTCGGTCTTCATGTACGTAAGTCGGCATTGTGCCTTTTGTATTTAATTCCGATGCAATTTCTGTGTTTCATCGTCAGTAAGAAGGTCAGAGGTATACAGTAAACCTGAAGTGAAGCATCGCAATCTATAACTAGTCTCACAGGAATGGTTTAAAACATAGTCAGTAAAAGGAGTCAGTCTTCTTGTACTTAAGTCGGCATTGTGCCTTTGGTATTTAATTCCGAGGCAATTTCTGTGTTTCATCGTCAATAAGAAGGTCCAAGGGATACAGTAAACCTGAAGTGAAGCATCGGAATCTATAACTAGTGCCACAGGAATGGTTCAAAACATAGTCAGTAAGAAGAGTCACTCTTCTTCTACTTAAGTCCTCATTGTGCCTTTTCTATTTAGTTCCGATGCAATTTCTGTGTTTCATCGTCAATAAGAAGGTCCAAGGGATACAGTAAACCTGGATCGAAGCATCGGAATCTATAACTAGTGTCAATGGAATGGTTCAAAACACAGACTGTAAGAAGAGTCAGTCTTCTTGTACTTAAGTCGGCATTGTGCCTTTTGTATTTAATTCCGATCCAATTTCTGTGTTTCATCGTCAAAAAGGAGGTCAGAGGGATACACTAAACCTGAAGTGAAGCATCGGAATCTATAGCTAGTGTCACAGGAATGGTTGAAAACATAGTCAGTAAGAAGAGTCAGTCTCCATGTCCTTAAGTCGGCATTGTGCCTTTTGTATTTTATTCCGATGCAATTTCTGTGTTCCATCGTCAATAAGAAGGTCCAAGGGATACAGTAAACCTGGAGTGAAGCATCGGAATCTATAACTAGTGTCACACGAATGGTTCAAAACATAGACATTAAGAAGAGTCAGTCTTCTTGCACTTAAGTCGGCATTGTGCCTTTTGTATTTAATTCCGATGCAATTTCTGTGTTTCATCGTCAATAAGAAGGTCCAAGGGATACAGTAAACCTCAAGTGAAGCATCGGAATCTATAACTGGTGTCACAGGAATGGTTCAAACATAGTCAGTAGGAAGATCCGGTCTTCATGTACTTACGTCGGCATTGTGCCTTTTGTATTTAATTCCGATGCAATTTCTGTGTTTCATCGTCAATAAGAAGGTCCAAGGGATACAGTAAACCTGAAGTGAAGCATCGGAATCTATAACTAGTGTCACAAGAATGGTTCAAAACTTAGACAGTAGGAAGAGTCAGTCTTCTTGTACTTCAGTTGGCATTGTGCCTTTTGTATTTAATTCCGAAGCAATTTCTGTGTTTCTTCGTCAATAACTAGGTTTAAGGGATACAGTGAACCTGAAGTGAAGCATCGGAATCTATAACTAGTGTCACAGGAATGGTTCAAACATAGAGAGTAAGAAGAGTCAGTCTTCTTGTACTTAAGTCGGCATTGGGCCTTTGTATTTAATTCCGATGCAATTTCTGTGTTTCATCGTCAACAAGAAGGTCATAGGGATACAGTAAACCTGAAGGGAAGCATCGCAATCTATAACTAGTCTCACAGGAATGGTTCAAATCATAGTCAGTAAGAAGAGTCAGTCTTCTTGTACTTAAGTCGGCATTGTGCCTCCTGTATTTAATTCCGATGCAATTTCTGTGTTACATCGTCAATAAGGAGGTCAGAGGGATACAGTAAACCTGAAGTGACGCATCGGAATCTATAACTAGAGTCACACGAATGGTTCAAAGCATAGACAGTAAGAAGGGTCAGTCTTCTTGCACTTATGTCGGCATTGTGCCTTTTGTATTTAATTCCAATGCAATTTCTGTGATTCATCGTCAATAAGAAGGTCCAAGGGATACAGTAAACCTGAAGTGAAGCATCGGAATATAACTAGTGTCACAGGAATGGTTCAAAACAAAGACAGTAAGAAAAGTCAGTCGTCTCGTACTTAAACCGGCATTGTGCTTTTTCTATTTAATTCCGATGCAATTTCTGTGTTTCATCGTCAATAAGAAGGTCAGAGGGATACAGTAAACCTGAAGTGAAGCATCCGAATCTATAACTAGTGTGACATGATTGGATCAAAACATAGTCAGTAAAAGGAGTCAGTCTTCTTGTACTTAAGTCGACATTGTGCCTTTTGTATTTAATTGCGAGCCAATTTCTGTGTTTCATCGTCAATAAGAAGGTCCAAGGGATACAGTAAACCTGAAGTGAAGCATCAGAATCTATAACTAGTGTCACAGGAATGGTTCAAATCATAGACAGTAGGAAGAGACAGTCTTCTTGTACTGAAGTCGGCATTGTGCCTTTTGTATTTAATTCCGATGCAATATCTGTATTTCATCGTCAAAAAGTAGGTCAGAGGGGTACAGTAAAGCTGAAGTGAAGCATCCGAATCTATAACTAGTGTCACAGGAATGGTTCAAAACATAGTCAGTAAGAGGAGTCAGTCTTTTTCTACTTAAGTCGGCAGTGTTCCTATTGTGTTAATTCCGATGCGATTTCTGTATTTCATCGTCAATGAGAAGGTCCAAGGGATACAGTAAAACTGAAGTGAAGCATCGCAATCTATAACTAGTGTCACAGGAATGGTTCAGAACATAGACAGTAAGTAGAGTCAGTCATCTTGTACTTAAGTCGGCATTGTGCCTTTTGTATTTAATTCCGATGCAATTTCTGTGTTTCATCGTCAGTAAGAAGGTCCAAGGGATACAGTAAATCTCAAGTGAAGCATCTGAATCTATAACTAGTGTCACAGGAATGGTTCAAAACATAGTCAGTAGGAAGAGTCGGTCTTCATGTACTTAAGTCGGCATTGTGCATTTTGTATTTAATTCCGATGCAATTTCTGTGCTTCATCGTCAATAAGAAGGTCCAAGGGATACAGTAAACCTGGAGTGAAGCGTCGGAATCTATAACTAGTGTCACAGGAATGGTTCAGAACATAGACAGTAAGATGAGTCAGTCTTCTTGTACTTAAGTCGGCATTGTGCCTTTTGCATTTAATTCCGATGCAATTTCTGTGTTTCATCGTCAATAAGAAGGTCCAAGGGATACAGTAAACCTCAAGTGAAGCATCGGAATCTATAACTAGTGTAACAGGAATGGTTCAAATCATGGTCAGTTGGAAGTGTCGGTCTTCATGTACTTAAGTCGGCATTGTGCCTTTTGTATTTAATTTCCATGCAATTTCTGTGTTTCATCGTCAATAAGAAGGTCAGAGGGATACAGTTAACCTGAAGGGAAGCATCGTAATCTATAACTAGTCTCACAGGAATGGTTCAAATCATAGTCAGTAAGAAGAGTCAGTTTTCTTGTACTTAATTTGGCATTGTGCCTCTTGTATTTAATTCCGACGCAATTTCTGTGTTTCATCGTCAATAAGAAGGTCAGAGGGATACAGTAAACCTGAAGTGACGCATCGGAATATATAACTAGTGTCACAGGAATGGTTCAAATCATAGTCAGTAGGAAGTGTCGGTCTTCATGTACGTAAGTCGGCATTGTGCCTTTTGTATTTAATTCCGATGCAATTTCTGTGTTTCATCGTCAGTAAGAAGGTCAGAGGGATACAGTAAACCTGAAGTGAAGCATCGCAATCTATAACTAGTCTCACAGGAATGGTTTAAAACATAGTCAGTAAAAGGAGTCAGTCTTCTTGTACTTAAGTCGGCATTGTGCCTTTGGTATTTAATTCCGAGGCAATTTCTGTGTTTCATCGTCAATAAGAAGGTCCAAGGGATACAGTAAACCTGAAGTGAAGCATCGGAATCTATAACTAGTGCCACAGGAATGGTTCAAAACATAGTCAGTAAGAAGAGTCACTCTTCTTCTACTTAAGTCCTCATTGTGCCTTTTCTATTTAGTTCCGATGCAATTTCTGTGTTTCATCGTCAATAAGAAGGTCCAAGGGATACAGTAAACCTGGATCGAAGCATCGGAATCTATAACTAGTGTCAATGGAATGGTTCAAAACACAGACTGTAAGAAGAGTCAGTCTTCTTGTACTTAAGTCGGCATTGTGCCTTTTGTATTTAATTCCGATCCAATTTCTGTGTTTCATCGTCAAAAAGGAGGTCAGAGGGATACACTAAACCTGAAGTGAAGCATCGGAATCTATAGCTAGTGTCACAGGAATGGTTGAAAACATAGTCAGTAAGAAGAGTCAGTCTCCATGTCCTTAAGTCGGCATTGTGCTTTTTGTATTTTATTCCGATGCAATTTCTGTGTTCCATCGTCAATAAGAACGTCCAAGGGATACAGTAAACCTGGAGTGAAGCATCGGAATCTATAACTAGTGTCACACGAATGGTTCAAAACATAGACATTAAGAAGAGTCAGTCTTCTTGCACTTAAGTCGGCATTGTGCCTTTTGTATTTAATTCCGATGCAATTTCTGTGTTTCATCGTCAATAAGAAGGTCCAAGGGATACAGTAAACCTCAAGTGAAGCATCGGAATCTATAACTGGTGTCACAGGAATGGTTCAAACATAGTCAGTAGGAAGATCCGGTCTTCATGTACTTACGTCGGCATTGTGCCTTTTGTATTTAATTCCGATGCAATTTCTGTGTTTCATCGTCAATAAGAAGGTCCAAGGGATACAGTAAACCTGAAGTGAAGCATCGGAATCTATAACTAGTGTCACAAGAATGGTTCAAAACTTAGACAGTAGGAAGAGTCAGTCTTCTTGTACTTCAGTTGGCATTGTGCCTTTTGTATTTAATTCCGAAGCAATTTCTGTGTTTCTTCGTCAATAACTAGGTTTAAGGGATACAGTGAACCTGAAGTGAAGCATCGGAATCTATAACTAGTGTCACAGGAATGGTTCAAACATAGAGAGTAAGAAGAGTCAGTCTTCTTGTACTTAAGTCGGCATTGGGCCTTTGTATTTAATTCCGATGCAATTTCTGTGTTTCATCGTCAACAAGAAGGTCATAGGGATACAGTAAACCTGAAGGGAAGCATCGCAATCTATAACTAGTCTCACAGGAATGGTTCAAATCATAGTCAGTAAGAAGAGTCAGTCTTCTTGTACTTAAGTCGGCATTGTGCCTCCTGTATTTAATTCCGATGCAATTTCTGTGTTACATCGTCAATAAGGAGGTCAGAGGGATACAGTAAACCTGAAGTGACGCATCGGAATCTATAACTAGAGTCACACGAATGGTTCAAAGCATAGACAGTAAGAAGGGTCAGTCTTCTTGCACTTATGTCGGCATTGTGCCTTTTGTATTTAATTCCAATGCAATTTCTGTGATTCATCGTCAATAAGAAGGTCCAAGGGATACAGTAAACCTGAAGTGAAGCATCGGAATATAACTAGTGTCACAGGAATGGTTCAAAACAAAGACAGTAAGAAAAGTCAGTCGTCTCGTACTTAAACCGGCATTGTGCTTTTTCTATTTAATTCCGATGCAATTTCTGTGTTTCATCGTCAATAAGAAGGTCAGAGGGATACAGTAAACCTGAAGTGAAGCATCCGAATCTATAACTAGTGTGACATGATTGGATCAAAACATAGTCAGTAAAAGGAGTCAGTCTTCTTGTACTTAAGTCGACATTGTGCCTTTTGTATTTAATTGCGAGCCAATTTCTGTGTTTCATCGTCAATAAGAAGGTCCAAGGGATACAGTAAACCTGAAGTGAAGCATCAGAATCTATAACTAGTGTCACAGGAATGGTTCAAATCATAGACAGTAGGAAGAGACAGTCTTCTTGTACTGAAGTCGGCATTGTGCCTTTTGTATTTAATTCCGATGCAATATCTGTATTTCATCGTCAAAAAGTAGGTCAGAGGGGTACAGTAAAGCTGAAGTGAAGCATCCGAATCTATAACTAGTGTCACAGGAATGGTTCAAAACATAGTCAGTAAGAGGAGTAAGTCTTTTTCTACTTAAGTCGGCAGTGTTCCTATTGTGTTAATTCCGATGCGATTTCTGTATTTCATCGTCAATGAGAAGGTCCAAGGGATACAGTAAAACTGAAGTGAAGCATCGCAATCTATAACTAGTGTCACAGGAATGGTTCAGAACATAGACAGTAAGTAGAGTCAGTCATCTTGTACTTAAGTCGGCATTGTGCCTTTTGTATTTAATTCCGATGCAATTTCTGTGTCTCATCGTCAATTAGAAGGTCCAAGGGATACAGTAAATCTCAAGTGAAGCATCTGAATCTATAACTAGTGTCATAGGAATGGTTCAAAGCATAGTCAGTAGGAAGAGTCGGTCTTCATGTACTTAAGTCGTCATTGTGCCTTTTGTATTTAATTCCGATGCAATTTCTGTGCTTCATCGTCAATAAGAATGTCCAAGGGATACAGTAAACCTGGAGTGAAGCGTCGGAATCTATAACTAGTGTCACAGGAATGGTTCAGAACATAGACAGTAAGATGAGTCAGTCTTCTTGTACTTAAGTCGGCATTGTGCCTTTTGCATTTAATTCCGATGCAATTTCTGTGTTTCATCGTCAATAAGAAGGTCCAAGGGATACAGTAAACCTCAAGTGAAGCATCGGAATCTATAACTAGTGTAACAGGAATGGTTCAAATCATAGTCAGTTGGAAGTGTCGGTCTTCATGTACTTAAGTCGGCATTGTGCCTTTTGTATTTAATTCCCATGCAATTTCTGTGTTTCATCGTCAATAAGAAGGTCAGAGGGATACAGTTAACCTGAAGGGAAGCATCGTAATCTATAACTAGTCTCACAGGAATGGTTCAAATCATAGTCAGTATGAAGAGTCAGTTTTCTTGTACTTAATTTGGCATTGTGCCTCTTGTATTTAATTCCGACGCAATTTCTGTGTTTCATCGTCAATAAGAAGGTCAGAGGGATACAGTAAACCTGAAGTGACGCATCGGAATCTATAACTAGTGTCACAGGAATGGTTCAAATCATAGTCAAAAGTAAGTGTCGGTCTTCATGTACTGAAGTCGGCATTGTGCCTTTTGTATTTAATTCCGATGCAATTTCTGTGTTTCATCGTCAATAAGAAGGTCAGAGGGATACAGTAAACCTGAAGGGAAACATCGCAATCTATAACTAGTCTCACAGGATTGGTTCAAAACATAGTCAGTAAAAGGAGTCAGTCTTCTTGTACTTAAGTCGGCATTGAGCCTTTTCTATTTAATTCCGATGCAATTTCTGTCTTTCATCGTCAAAAAGTAGGTCAGAGGTGTACAGTAAAGCTGAAGTGAAGCATCGGAATCTATAACTAGTGTCACAGGAATGGTTCAAAACATAGTCAGTAAAAGGAGTCAGTCTTCTTGTACTTAAGTCGGCATTGTGCCTTTTGTATTTAATTCCGAGGCAATATCTGTGTTTCATCGTCAATAAGAAGGTCCAAGGGATACAGTAAACCTCAAGTGAAGCATCGGAATCTATAACTAGTGTAACAGGAATGGTTCAAATCATAGTCAGTAGGAAGTGTCGGTCTTCATGTACTTAAGTCGGCATTGTGCCTTTTGTATTTAATTCCCATGCAATTTCTGTGTTTCATCGTCAATAAGAAGGTCAGAGGGATACAGTTAACCTGAAGGGAAGCATCGTAATCTATAACTAGTCTCACAGGAATGGTTCAAATCATAGTCAGTAAGAAGAGTCAGTTCTCTTGTACTTAATTTGGCATTGTGCCTCTTGTATTTAAATCCGACGCAATTTCTGTGTTTCATCGTCAATAAGAAGGTCAGAGGGATACAGTAAACCTGAAGTGACGCATCGGAATCTATAACTAGTGTCACAGGAACGCTTCAAATCATAGTCAGTAGGAAGTGTCGGTCTTCATGTACGTAAGACGGCATTGTGCCTTTTGTATTTAATTCCGATGCAGTTTCTGTGTTTCATCGTCAGTAAGAAGGTCAGAGGGATACAGTAAACCTGAAGTGAAGCATCGCAATCTATAACTAGTCTCACAGGAATGGTTTAAAACATAGTCAGTAAAAGGAGTCAGTCTTCTTGTACTTATGTCGGCATTGTGCCTTTTGTATTTAATTCCGAGGCAATTTCTGTGTTTCATCGTCAATAAGAAGGTCCAAGGGATACAGTAAACCTGAAGTGAAGCATCGGAATCTATAACTAGTGCCACAGGAATGGTTTAAACATAGTCAGTAAGAAGAGTCAGTCTTCTTGTACTTAAGTCTTCATTGTGCCTTTTGTATTTAATTCCGATCCAATTTCTGTGTTTCATCGTCAAGAAGAAGGTCAGAGGGATACAGTAAACCTGAAGTGACGCATCGGAATCTATAACTAGAGTCACAGGAATGGTTCAAAGCATAGACAGTAAGAAGGGTCAGTCTTCTTGCACTTATGTCGGCATTGTGCCTTTTGTATTAAATTCCAATGCAATTTCTGTGTTTCATCGTCAATAAGAATGTCCAAGGGATACAGTAAACCTGAAGTGAAGCATCGGAATCTATAACTAGTGTCACAGGAAGGGTTTAAAACAAAGACAGTAAGAAAAGTCAGTCGTCTCGTACTTAAGTCGGCATTGTGCTTTTTCTATTTAATTCCGATGCAATTTCTGTGTTTCATCGTCAATAAGAAGGTCAGAGGGATGCAGTAAACCTGAAGTGAAGCATCCGAATCTATAACTAGTGTGACATGATTGGTTCAAAACATAGTCAATAAAAGGAGTCAGTCTTCTTGTACTTAAGTCGGAATTGTGCCTTTTGTATTTAATTCCGAGCCAATTTCTGTGTTTCATAGTCAATAAGAAGGTCCAAGGGATACAGTAAACCTGAAGTGAAGCATCAGAATCTATAACTAGTGTCACAGGAATGGTTCAAAACATAGACAGTAGGAAGAGTCAGTCTTCTTGTACTTAAGTCGGCCATGTGCCTTTTCTATTTAATTCCGATGTGATTTCTGTATTTCATCGTCAAAAAGTAGGTCAGATGGGTACAGTAAAGCTGGAGTGAAGCATCGGAATCTATAACTAGTGTCACAGGAATGGTTCAAAACATAGTCAGTAAGAGGAGTCAGTCTTTTTCTACTTAAGTCGGCAGTGTTCCTATTGTGTTAATTCCGATGCGATTTCTGTATTTCATCGTCAATGAGAAGGTCCAAGGGATACAGTAAAACTGAAGTGAAGCATCGCAATCTATAACTAGTGTCACAGGAATGGTTCAGAACATAGACAGTAAGTAGAGTCAGTCATCTTGTACTTAAGTCGGCATTGTGCCTTTTGTATTTAATTCCGATGCAATTTCTGTGTCTCATCGTCAATTAGAAGGTCCAAGGGATACAGTAAATCTCAAGTGAAGCATCTGAATCTATAACTAGTGTCATAGGAATGGTTCAAAGCATAGTCAGTAGGAAGAGACGGTCTTCATGTACTTAAGTCGTCATTGTGCCTTTTGTATTTAATTCCGATGCAATTTCTGTGCTTCATCGTCAATAAGAATGTCCAAGGGATACAGTAAACCTGGAGTGAAGCGTCGGAATCTATAACTAGTGTCACAGGAATGGTTCAGAACATAGACAGTAAGATGAGTCAGTCTTCTTGTACTTAAGTCGGCATTGTGCCTTTTGCATTTAATTCCGATGCAATTTCTGTGTTTCATCGACAATAAGAAGGTCCAAGGGATACAGTAAACCTCAAGTGAAGCATCGGAATCTATAACTAGTGTAACAGGAATGGTTCAAATCATAGTCAGTTGGAAGTGTCGGTCTTCATGTACTTAAGTCGGCATTGTGCCTTTTGTATTTAATTCCCATGCAATTTCTGTGTTTCATCGTCAATAAGAAGGTCAGAGGGATACAGTTAACCTGAAGGGAAGCATCGTAATCTATAACTAGTCTCACAGGAATGGTTCAAATCATAGTCAGTATGAAGAGTCAGTTTTCTTGTACTTAATTTGGCATTGTGCCTCTTGTATTTAATTCCGACGCAATTTCTGTGTTTCATCGTCAATAAGAAGGTCAGAGGGATACAGTAAACCTGAAGTGACGCATCGGAATCTATAACTAGTGTCACAGGAATGGTTCAAATCATAGTCAAAAGTAAGTGTCGGTCTTCATGTACTGAAGTCGGCATTGTGCCTTTTGTATTTAATTCCGATGCAATTTCTGTGTTTCATCGTCAATAAGAAGGTCAGAGGGATACAGTAAACCTGAAGGGAAACATCGCAATCTATAACTAGTCTCACAGGAATGGTTCAAAACATAGTCAGTAAAAGGAGTCAGTCTTCTTGTACTTAAGTCGGCATTGAGCCTTTTCTATTTAATTCCGATGCAATTTCTGTCTTTCATCGTCAAAAAGTAGGTCAGAGGTGTACAGTAAAGCTGAAGTGAAGCATCGGAATCTATAACTAGTGTCACAGGAATGGTTCAAAACATAGTCAGTAAAAGGAGTCAGTCTTCTTGTACTTAAGTCGGCATTGTGCCTTTTGTATTTAATTCCGAGGCAATATCTGTGTTTCATCGTCAATAAGAAGGTCCAAGGGATACAGTAAACCTCAAGTGAAGCATCGGAATCTATAACTAGTGTAACAGGAATGGTTCAAATCATAGTCAGTAGGAAGTGTCGGTCTTCATGTACTTAAGTCGGCATTGTGCCTTTTGTATTTAATTCCCATGCAATTTCTGTGTTTCATCGTCAATAAGAAGGTCAGAGGGATACAGTTAACCTGAAGGGAAGCATCGTAATCTATAACTAGTCTCACAGGAATGGTTCAAATCATAGTCAGTAAGAAGAGTCAGTTCTCTTGTACTTAATTTGGCATTGTGCCTCTTGTATTTAAATCCGACGCAATTTCTGTGTTTCATCGTCAATAAGAAGGTCAGAGGGATACAGTAAACCTGAAGTGACGCATCGGAATCTATAACTAGTGTCACAGGAACGCTTCAAATCATAGTCAGTAGGAAGTGTCGGTCTTCATGTACGTAAGACGGCATTGTGCCTTTTGTATTTAATTCCGATGCAGTTTCTGTGTTTCATCGTCAGTAAGAAGGTCAGAGGGATACAGTAAACCTGAAGTGAAGCATCGCAATCTATAACTAGTCTCACAGGAATGGTTTAAAACATAGTCAGTAAAAGGAGTCAGTCTTCTTGTACTTATGTCGGCATTGTGCCTTTTGTATTTAATTCCGAGGCAATTTCTGTGTTTCATCGTCAATAAGAAGGTCCAAGGGATACAGTAAACCTGAAGTGAAGCATCGGAATCTATAACTAGTGCCACAGGAATGGTTTAAACATAGTCAGTAAGAAGAGTCAGTCTTCTTGTACTTAAGTCTTCATTGTGCCTTTTGTATTTAATTCCGATCCAATTTCTGTGTTTCATCGTCAAGAAGAAGGTCAGAGGGATACAGTAAACCTGAAGTGACGCATCGGAATCTATAACTAGAGTCACAGGAATGGTTCAAAGCATAGACAGTAAGAAGGGTCAGTCTTCTTGCACTTTTGTCGGCATTGTGCCTTTTGTATTAAATTCCAATGCAATTTCTGTGTTTCATCGTCAATAAGAATGTCCAAGGGATACAGTAAACCTGAAGTGAAGCATCGGAATCTATAACTAGTGTCACAGGAAGGGTTTAAAACAAAGACAGTAAGAAAAGTCAGTCGTCTCGTACTTAAGTCGGCATTGTGCTTTTTCTATTTAATTCCGATGCAATTTCTGTGTTTCATCGTCAATAAGAAGGTCAGAGGGATGCAGTAAACCTGAAGTGAAGCATCCGAATCTATAACTAGTGTGACATGATTGGTTCAAAACATAGTCAATAAAAGGAGTCAGTCTTCTTGTACTTAAGTCGGAATTGTGCCTTTTGTATTTAATTCCGAGCCAATTTCTGTGTTTCATAGTCAATAAGAAGGTCCAAGGGATACAGTAAACCTGAAGTGAAGCATCAGAATCTATAACTAGTGTCACAGGAATGGTTCAAAACATAGACAGTAGGAAGAGTCAGTCTTCTTGTACTTAAGTCGGCCATGTGCCTTTTCTATTTAATTCCGATGTGATTTCTGTATTTCATCGTCAAAAAGTAGGTCAGATGGGTACAGTAAAGCTGGAGTGAAGCATCGGAATCTATAACTAGTGTCACAGGAATGGTTCAAAACATAGTCAGTAAGAGGAGTCAGTCTTTTTCTACTTAAGTCGGCAGTGTTCCTATTGTGTTAATTCCGATGCGATTTCTGTATTTCATCGTCAATAAGAAGGTCCAAGGGATACAGTAAACCTGAAGTGAAGCATCGGAATCTATAACTAGTGTCACAGGAATGGTTCAGAACATAGACAGTAAGTAGAGTCAGTCTTCCTGTACTTAAGTCGGCATTGTGCCTTTTGTATTTAATTCCGATGCAATTTCTGTGTTTCATCGTCAATAAGAAGGTCCAAGGGATACAGTAAATCTCAAGTGAAGCATCTGAATCTATAACTAGTGGCACAGGAATGGTTCAAAACATAGTCAGTAGGAAGAGTCGGTCTTCATGTACTTAAGTCGGCATTGTGTCTTTTGTATTTAATTCCGATGCAATTTCTGTGCTTCATCGACAATAAGAGGGTCCAAAGGATACAGTAAACCTGGAGTGAAGCGTCGGAATCTATAACTAGTGTCACAGGAATGGTTCAGAACATAGACAGTAAGATGAGTCAGTCTTCTTGTACTGAAGTCGGCATTGTGCCTTTAGCATTTAATTCCAATGCAATTTCTGTGTTTCATCGTCAATAAGAAGGTCCAAGGGATACAGTAAACCTCAAGTGAAGCATCGGAATCTATAACTAGTGTCACAGGAATGGTTCAAATCATAGTCAGTAGGACGTGACGGTCTTCATGTACTTAAGTCGGCATTGTGCCTTTTGTATTTAATTCCCATGCAATTTCTGTGTTTCATCGTCAATAAGAAGGTCAGAGGGATACAGTTAACCTGAAGGGAAGCATCGTAATCTATAACTAGTCTCACAGGAATGGTTCAAATCATCGTCAGTAAGAAGAGTCAGTTTTCTTGGACTTAAGTTGGCATTGTGCCTCTTGCATTTAATTCCGATGCAATTTCTGTGTTTCATCGTCAATAAGAAGGTCAGAGGGATACAGTAAACCTGAAGTGACGCATCGGAATCTATAACTAGTGTCACAGGAATGGTTCAAATCATAGTCAGTAGGAAGTGTCGGTCTTCATGCACTTAAGTCGGCATTGTGCCTTTTGTATTTAATTCCGATGTAATTTCTGTGTTTCATCGTCAATACGAAGGTCAGAGGGATACAGTAAACCTGAAAGGAAGCATCGCAATCTATAACTAGTCTCATAGGAATGGTTCAAATCATAGTCAGTAAGAAGAGTCAGTCTTCTTGTACTTAAGTCGGCATTGTGCCTCTTGTATTTAATTCTGATCTAATTTCTGTGTTTGATCGTCAATAAGAAGGTCAGAGGGATACTGTAAACCTGAAGTGACGCATCGGAATCTATAACTAGTGTCACAGGAATGGTTCAAATCATAGTCAAAAGGAAGTGTCGGTCTTCATGTACTTAAGTCGGGATTGTGCCTTTTATATTTAATTCCGATGCAATTTCTGTGTTTCATCGTCAATGAGAAGGTCAGAGGGATACAGTAAACCTGAAGGGAAGCATCGCAATCTATAACTAGTCTCACAGGAATGGTTCAAATCATAGTCAGTAAGAAGAGTCAGTCTTCTTGTACTTAAGTCGGCATTGTGCCTCTTGTATTTAATTCCAATGCAATTTCTATGTTTCATCGTCAATAAGAAGGTCAGAGGGATACAGTAAACCTGAAGTGACGCATCGGAATCTATAACTAGTGTCACAGGAACGCTTCAAATCATAGTCAGTAGGAAGTGTCGGTCTTCATGTACGTAAGACGGCATTGTGCCTTTTGTATTTAATTCCGATGCAATTTCTGTGTTTCATCGTCAGTAAGAAGGTCAGAGGGATACAGTAAACCTGAAGTGAAGCATCGCAATCTATAACTAGTCTCACAGGAATGGTTTAAAACATAGTCAGTAAAAGGAGTCAGTCTTCTTGTACTTATGTCGGCATTGTGCCTTTTGTATTTAATTCCGAGGCAATTTCTGTGTTTCATCGTCAATAAGAAGGTCCAAGGGATACAGTAAACCTGAAGTGAAGCATCGGAATCTATAACTAGTGCCACAGGAATGGTTTAAACATAGTCAGTAAGAAGAGTCAGTCTTCTTGTACTTAAGTCTTCATTGTGCCTTTTGTATTTAATTCCGATCCAATTTCTGTGTTTCATCGTCAAGAAGAAGGTCAGAGGGATACAGTAAACCTGAAGTGACGCATCGGAATCTATAACTAGAGTCACAGGAATGGTTCAAAGCATAGACAGTAAGAAGGGTCAGTCTTCTTGCACTTATGTCGGCATTGTGCCTTTTGTATTAAATTCCAATGCAATTTCTGTGTTTCATCGTCAATAAGAAGGTCCAAGGGATACAGTAAACCTGAAGTGAAGCATCGGAATCTATAACTAGTGTCACAGGAATTGTTTAAAACAAAGACAGTAAGAAAAGTCAGTCGTCTCGTACTTAAGTCGGCATTGTGCTTTTTCTATTTAATTCCGATGCAATTTCTGTGTTTCATCGTCAATAAGAAGGTCAGAGGGATGCAGTAAACCTGAAATGAAGCATCCGAATCTATAACTAGTGTGACATGATTGGTTCAAAACATAGTCAATAAAAGGAGTCAGTCTTCTTGTACTTAAGTCGGAATTGTGCCTTTTGTATTTAATTCCGAGGCAATTTCTGTGTTTCATAGTCAATAAGAAGGTCCAAGGGATACAGTAAACCTGAAGTCAAGCATCAGAATCTATAACTAGTGTCACAGGAATGGTTCAAAACATAGACAGTAGGAAGAGTCAGTCTTCTTGTACTTAAGTCGGCCATGTGCCTTTTCTATTTAATTCCGATGTGATTTCTGTGTTTCATCGTCAAAAAGTAGGTCAGATGGGTACAGTAAAGCTGGAGTGAAGCATCGGAATCTATAACTAGTGTCACAGGAATGGTTCAAAACATAGTCAGTAAGAGGAGTCAGTCTTTTTCTACTTAAGTCGGCAGTGTTCCTATTGTGTTAATTCCGATGCGATTTCTGTATTTCATCGTCAATAAGAAGGTCCAAGGTATACAGTAAGCCTGAAGTGAAGCATCGGAATCTATAACTAGTGTCACAGGAATGGTTCAGAACATAGACAGTAAGTAGAGTCAGTCTTCCTGTACTTAAGTCGGCATTGTGCCTTTTGTATTTAATTCCGATGCAATTTCTGTGTTTCATCGTCAATAAGAAGGTCCAAGGGATACAGTAAATCTCAAGTGAAGCATCTGAATCTATAACTAGTGGCACAGGAATGGTTCAAAACATAGTCAGTAGGAAGAGTCGGTCTTCATGTACTTAAGTCGGCATTGTGTCTTTTGTATTTAATTCCGATGCAATTTCTGTGCTTCATCGACAATAAGAAGGTCCAAAGGATACAGTAAACCTGGAGTGAAGCGTCGGAATCTATAACTAGTGTCACAGGAATGGTTCAGAACATAGACAGTAAGATGAGTCAGTTTTCTTGTACTGAAGTCGGCATTCTGCCTTTAGCATTTAATTCCAATGCAATTTCTGTGTTTCATCGTCAATAAGAAGGTCCAAGGGATACAGTAAACCTCAAGTGAAGCATCGGAATCTATAACTAGTGTCACAGGAATGGTTCAAATCATAGTCAGTAGGACGTGTCGGTCTTCATGTACTTAAGTCGGCATTGTGCCTTTTGTATTTAATTCCCATGCAATTTCTGTGTTTCATCGTCAATAAGAAGGTCAGAGGGATACAGTTAACCTGAAGGGAAGCATCGTAATCTATAACTAGTCTCACAGGAATGGTTCAAATCATCGTCAGTAAGAAGAGTCAGTTTTCTTGGACTTAAGTTGGCATTGTGCCTCTTGTATTTAATTCCGATGCAATTTCTGTGTTTCATCGTCAATACGAAGGTCAGAGGGATACAGTAAACCTGAAGTGACGCATCGGAATCTATAACTAGTGTCACAGGAATGGTTCAAATCATAGTCAGTAGGAAGTGTCGGTCTTCATGCACTTAAGTCGGCATTGTGCCTTTTGTATTTAATTCCGATGTAATTTCTGTGTATCATCGTCAATACGAAGGTCAGAGGGATACAGTAAACCTGAAAGGAAGCATCGCAATCTATAACTAGTCTCATAGGAATGGTTCAAATCATAGTCAGTAAGAAGAGTCAGTCTTCTTGTACTTAAGTCGGCATTGTGCCTCTTGTATTTAATTCTGATCTAATTTCTGTGTTTGATCGTCAATAAGAAGGTCAGAGGGATACTGTAAACCTGAAGTGACGCATCGGAATCTATAACTAGTGTCACAGGAATGGTTCAAATCATAGTCAAAAGGAAGTGTCGGTCTTCATGTACTTAAGTCGGGATTGTGCCTTTTATATTTAATTCCGATGCAATTTCTGTGTTTCATCGTCAATAAGAAGGTCAGAGGGATACAGTAAACCTGAAGGGAAGCATCGCAATCTATAACTAGTCTCACAGGAATGGTTCAAATCATAGTCAGTAAGAAGAGTCAGTCTTCTTGTACTTAAGTCGGCATTGTGCCTCTTGTATTTAATTCCGATGCAATTTCTATGTTTCATCGTCAATAAGAAGGTCAGAGGGATACAGTAAACCTGAAGTGACGCATCGGAATCTATAACTAGAGTCACAGGAATGGTTCAAATCATAGACAGTAAGAAGGGTCAATCATCTTGCACTTATGTCGGCATTGTGCCTTTTGTATTTAATTCCAATGCAATTTCTGTGTTTCATCGTCAATAAGAAGGTCCAAGGGATACAGTAAACCTGAAGTGAAGCATCGGAATCTATAACTAGTGTCACAGGAATGGTTCAAAGCAGAGACAGTAAGAAAAGTCAGTCGTCTCGTACTTAAGTCGGCATTGTCCTTTTTCTATTTAATTCCGATGCAATTTCTGTGTTTCATCGTCAATAAGAAGGTCAGAGGGATACAGTAAACCTGAAGTGACCCATCGGAATCTATAACTAGTGTCACAGGAATGGTTCAAATCATAGTCAGTAGGAAGTGTCGGTCTTCATGTACTTAAGACGGCATTGTGCATTTTGTATTTAATTCCCATGCAATTTCTGTGTTTCATCGTCAATAAGAAGGTCAGAGGGATACAGTTAACCTGAAGGGAAGCATCGTAATCTATAACTAGTCTCACAGGAATGGTTCAAATCATAGTCAGTAAGAAGAATCAGTTTTCTTCTACTTAAGTTGGCATTGTGCCTCTTGTATTTAATTCCGATGCAATTTCTGTGTTTCATCGTCAATAAGAAGGTCCAAGGGATACAGTAAACCTGAAGTGAAGCATCGGAATCTATAACTAGTGTCACAAGAATGGTTCAAAACTTAGACAGTAGGAAGAGTCAGTCTTCTTGTACTTCAGTTGGCATTGTGCCTTTTGTATTTAATTCCGAAGCAATTTCTGTGTTTCTTCGTCAATAACTAGGTTTAAGGGATACAGTGAACCTGAAGTGAAGCATCGGAATCTATAACTAGTGTCACAGGAATGGTTCAAACATAGAGAGTAAGAAGAGTCAGTCTTCTTGTACTTAAGTCGGCATTGGGCCTTTGTATTTAATTCCGATGCAATTTCTGTGTTTCATCGTCAATAAGAAGGTCATAGGGATACAGTAAACCTGAAGGGAAGCATCGCAATCTATAACTAGTCTCACAGGAATGGTTCAAATCATAGTCAGTAAGAAGAGTCAGTCTTCTTGTACTGAAGTCGGCATTGTGCCTCGTGTATTTAATTCCGATGCAATTTCTGTGTTACATCGTCAATAAGGAGGTCAGAGGGATACAGTAAACCTGAAGTGACGCATCGGAATCTATAACTAGAGTCACACGAATGATTCAAAGCATAGACGGTAAGAAGGGTCAGGCTTCTTGCACTTATGTCGGCATTGTGCCTTTTGTATTTAATTCCAATGCAATTTCTGTGATTCATCGTCAATAAGAAGGTCCAAGGGATACAGTAAACCTGAAGTGAAGCATCGGAATATAACTAGTGTCACAGGAATGGTTCAAAACAAAGACAGTAAGAAAAGTCAGTCGTCTCGTACTTAAACCGGCATTGTGCTTTTTCTATTTAATTCCGATGCAATTTCTGTGTTTCATCGTCAATAAGAAGGTCAGAGGGATACAGTAAACCTGAAGTGAAGCATCCGAATCTATAACTAGTGTGACATGATTGGATCAAAACATAGTCAGTAAAAGGAGTCAGTCTTCTTGTACTTAAGTCGGCATTGTGCCTTTTGTATCTAATTGTGAGCCAATTTCTGTGTTTCATCGTCAATAAGAAGGTCCAAGGGATACAGTAAACCTGAAGTGAAGCATCAGAATCTATAACTAGTGTCACAGGAATGGTTCAAATCATAGACAGTAGGAAGAGACAGTCTTCTTGTACTGAAGTCGGCATTGTGCCTTTTGTATTTAATTCCGATGCAATATCTGTGTTTCATCGTCAAAAAGTAGGTCAGAGGGGTACAGTAAAGCTGAAGTGAAGCATCCGAATCTATAACTAGTGTCACAGGAATGGTTCAAAACATAGTCAGTAAGAGGAGTAAGTCTTTTTCTACTTAAGTCGGCAGTGTTCCTATTGTGTTAATTCCGATGCGATTTCTGTATTTCATCGTCAATGAGAAGGTCCAAGGGATACAGTAAAACTGAAGTGAAGCATCGCAATCTATAACTAGTGTCACAGGAATGGTTCAGAGCATAGACAGTAAGTAGAGTCAGTCATCTTGTACTTAAGTCGGCATTGTGCCTTTTGTATTTAATTCCGATGCAATTTCTGTGTTTCATCGTCAATTAGAAGGTCCAAGGGATACAGTAAATCGCAAGTGAAGCATCTGAATCTATAACTAGTGTCATAGGAATGGTTCAAAGCATAGTCAGTAGGAAGAGTCGGTCTTCATGTACTTAAGTCGTCATTGTGCCTTTTGTATTTAATTCCGATGCAATTTCTGTGATTCATCGTCAATAAGAATGTCCAAGGGATACAGTAAACCTGGAGTGAAGCGTCGGAATCTATAACTAGTGTCACAGGAATGGTTCAGAACATAGACAGTAAGATGAGTCAGTCTTCTTGTACTTAAGTCGGCATTGTGCCTTTTGCATTTAATTCCGATGCAATTTCTGTGTTTCATCGTCAATAAGAAGGTCCAAGGGATACAGTAAACCTCAAGTGAAGCATCGGAATCTATAACTAGTGTAACAGGAATGGTTCAAATCATAGTCAGTTGGAAGTGTCGGTCTTCATGTACTTAAGTCGGCATTGTGCCTTTTGTATTTAATTCCCATGCAATTTCTGTGTTTCATCGTCAATAAGAAGGTCAGAGGGATACAGTTAACCTGAAGGGAAGCATCGTAATCTATAACTAGTCTCACAGGAATGGTTCAAATCATAGTCAGTAAGAAGAGTCAGTTTTCTTGTACTTAATTTGGCATTGTGCCTCTTGTATTTAATTCCGACGCAATTTCTGTGTTTCATCGTCAATAAGAAGGTCAGAGGGATACAGTAAACCTGAAGTGACGCATCGGAATCTATAACTAGTGTCACAGGAATGGTTCAAATCATAGTCAAAAGTAAGTGTCGGTCTTCATGTACTGAAGTCGGCATTGTGCCTTTTGTATTTAATTCCGATGCAATTTCTGTGTTTCATCGTCAATAAGAAGGTCAGAGGGATACAGTAAACCTGAAGGGAAACATCGCAATCTATAACTAGTCTCACAGGAATGGTTCAAAACATAGTCAGTAAAAGGAGTCAGTCTTCTTGTACTTAAGTCGGCATTGTGCCTTTTCTATTTAATTCCGATGCAATTTCTGTCTTTCATCGTCAAAAAGTAGGTCAGAGGTGTACAGTAAAGCTGAAGTGAAGCATCGGAATCTATAACTAGTGTCACAGGAATGGTTCAAAACATAGTCAGTAAAAGGAGTCAGTCTTCTTGTACTTAAGTCGGCATTGTGCCTTTTGTATTTGATTCCGAGGCAATATCTGTGTTTCATCGTCAATAAGAAGGTCGAAGGGATACAGTAAACCTCAAGTGAAGCATCGGAATCTATAACTAGTGTAACAGGAATGGTTCAAATCATTGTCAGTAGGAAGTGTCGGTCTTCATGTACTTAAGTCGGCATTGTGCCTTTTGTATTTAATTCCCATGCAATTTCTGTGTTTCATCGTCAATAAGAAGGTCAGAGGGATACAGTTAACCTGAACGGAAGCATCGTAATCTATAACTAGTCTCACAGGAATGGTTCAAATCATAGTCAGTAAGAAGAGTCAGTTCTCTTGTACTTAATTTGGCATTGTGCCTCTTGTATTTAATTCCGACGCAATTTCTGTGTTTCATCGTCAATAAGAAGGTCAGAGGGATACAGTAAACCTGAAGTGACGCATCGGAATCTATAACTAGTGTCACAGGAACGCTTCAAATCATAGTCAGTAGGAAGTGTCGGTCTTCATGTACGTAAGACGGCATTGTGCCTTTTGTATTTAATTCCGATGCAATTTCTGTGTTTCATCGTCAGTAAGAAGGTCAGAGGGATACAGTAAACCTGAAGTGAAGCATCGGAATCTATAACTAGTGCCACAGGAATGGTTTAAACATAGTCAGTAAGAAGAGTCAGTCTTCTTGTACTTAAGTCTTCATTGTGCCTTTTGTATTTAATTCCGATCCAATTTCTGTGTTTCATCGTCAAGAAGAAGGTCAGAGGGATACAGTAAACCTGAAGTGACGCATCGGAATCTATAACTAGAGTCACAGGAATGGTTCAAAGCATAGACAGTAAGAAGGGTCAGTCTTCTTGCACTTATGTCGGCATTGTGCCTTTTGTATTAAATTCCAATGCAATTTCTGTGTTTCATCGTCAATAAGAATGTCCAAGGGATACAGTAAACCTGAAGTGAAGCATCGGAATCTATAACTAGTGTCACAGGAATGGTTTAAAACAAAGACAGTAAGAAAAGTCAGTCGTCTCGTACTTAAGTCGGCATTGTGCTTTTTCTATTTAATTCCGATGCAATTTCTGTGTTTCATCGTCAATAAGAAGGTCAGAGGGATGCAATAAACCTGAAGTGAAGCATCCGAATCTATAACTAGTGTGACATGATTGGTTCAAAACATAGTCAATAAAAGGAGTCAGTCTTCTTGTACTTAAGTCGGAATTGTGCCTTTTGTATTTAATTCCGAGCCAATTTCTGTGTTTCATAGTCAATAAGAAGGTCCAAGGGATACAGTAAACCTGAAGTGAAGCATCAGAATCTATAACTAGTGTCACAGGAATGGTTCAAAACATAGACAGTAGGAAGAGTCAGTCTTCTTGTACTTAAGTCGGCCATGTGCCTTTTCTATTTAATTCCGATGTGATTTCTGTGTTTCATCGTCAAAAAGTAGGTCAGATGGGTACAGTAAAGCTGGAGTGAAGCATCGGAATCTATAACTAGTGTCACAGGAATGGTTCAAAACATAGTCAGTAAGAGGAGTCAGTCTTTTTCTACTTAAGTCGGCAGTGTTCCTATTGTGTTAATTCCGATACGATTTCTGTATTTCATCGTCAATAAGAAGGTCCAAGGGATACAGTAAACCTGAAGTGAAGCATCGGAATCTATAACTAGTGTCACAGGAATGGTTCAGAACATAGACAGTAAGTAGAGTCAGTCTTCCTGTACTTAAGTCGGCATTGTGCCTTTTGTATTTAATTCCGATGCAATTTCTGTGTTTCATCGTCAATAAGAAGGTCCAAGGGATACAGTAAATCTCAAGTGAAGCATCTGAATCTATAACTAGTGGCACAGGAATGGTTCAAAACATAGTCAGTAGGAAGAGTCGGTCTTCATGTACTTAAGTCGGCATTGTGTCTTTTGTATTTAATTCCGATGCAATTTCTGTGCTTCATCGACAATAAGAAGGTCCGAAGGATACAGTAAACCTGGAGTGAAGCGTCGGAATCTATAACTAGTGTCACAGGAATGGTTCAGAACATAGACAGTAAGATGAGTCAGTCTTCTTGTACTGAAGTCGGCATTGTGCCTTTAGCATTTAATTCCAATGCAATTTCTGTGTTTCATCGTCAATAAGAAGGTCCAAGGGATACAGTAAACCTCAAGTGAAGCATCGGAATCTATAACTAGTGTCACAGGAATGGTTCAAATCATAGTCAGTAGGACGTGACGGTCTTCATGTACTTAAGTCGGCATTGTGCCTTTTGTATTTAATTCCCATGCAATTTCTGTGTTTCATCGTCAATAAGAAGGTCAGAGGGATACAGTTAACCTGAAGGGAAGCATCGTAATCTATAACTAGTCTCACAGGAATGGTTCAAATCATCGTCAGTAAGAAGAGTCAGTTTTCTTGGACTTAAGTTGGCATTGTGCCTCTTGTATTTAATTCCGATGCAATTTCTGTGTTTCATCGTCAATAAGAAGGTCAGAGGGATACAGTAAACCTGAAGTGACGCATCGGAATCTATAACTAGTGTCACAGGAATGGTTCAAATCATAGTCAGTAGGAAGTGTCGGTCTTCATGCACTTAAGTCGGCATTGTGCCTTTTGTATTTAATTCCGATGTAATTTCTGTGTTTCATCGTCAATACGAAGGTCAGAGGGATACAGTAAACCTGAAAGGAAGCATCGCAATCTATAACTAGTCTCATAGGAATGGTTCAAATCATAGTCAGTAAGAAGAGTCAGTCTTCTTGTACTTAAGTCGGCATTGTGCCTCTTGTATTTAATTCTGATCTAATTTCTGTGTTTGATCGTCAATAAGAAGGTCAGAGGGATACTGTAATCCTGAAGTGACGCATCGGAATCTATAACTAGTGTCACAGGAATGGTTCAAATCATAGTCAAAAGGAAGTGTCGGTCTTCATGTACTTAAGTCGGGATTGTGCCTTTTATATTTAATTCCGATGCAATTTCTGTGTTTCATCGTCAATAAGAAGGTCAGAGGGATACAGTAAACCTGAAGGGAAGCATCGCAATCTATAACTAGTCTCACAGGAATGGTTCAAATCATAGTCAGTAAGAAGAGTCAGTCTTCTTGTACTTAAGTCGGCATTGTGCCTCTTGTATTTAATTCCGATGCAATTTCTATGTTTCATCGTCAATAAGAAGGTCAGAGGGATACAGTAAACCTGAAGTGACGCATCGGAATCTATAACTAGTGTCACAGGAACGCTTCAAATCATAGTCAGTAGGAAGTGTCGGTCTTCATGTACGTAAGACGGCATTGTGCCTTTTGTATTTAATTCCGATGCAATTTCTGTGTTTCATCGTCAGTAAGAAGGTCAGAGGGATACAGTAAACCTGAAGTGAAGCATCGCAATCTATAACTAGTCTCACAGGAATGGTTTAAAACATAGTCAGTAAAAGGAGTCAGTCTTCTTGTACTTATGTCGGCATTGTGCCTTTTGTATTTAATTCCGAGGCAATTTCTGTGTTTCATCGTCAATAAGAAGGTCCAAGGGATACAGTAAACCTGAAGTGAAGCATCGGAATCTATAACTAGTGCCACAGGAATGGTTTAAACATAGTCAGTAAGAAGAGTCAGTCTTCTTGTACTTAAGTCTTCATTGTGCCTTTTGTATTTAATTCCGATCCAATTTCTGTGTTTCATCGTCAAGAAGAAGGTCAGAGGGATACAGTAAACCTGAAGTGACGCATCGGAATCTATAACTAGAGTCACAGGAATGGTTCAAAGCATAGACAGTAAGAAGGGTCAGTCTTCTTGCACTTATTTCGGCATTGTGCCTTTTGTATTAAATTCCAATGCAATTTCTGTGTTTCATCGTCAATAAGAAGGTCCAAGGGATACAGTAAACCTGAAGTGAAGCATCGGAATCTATAACTAGTGTCACAGGAATGGTTTAAAACAAAGACAGTAAGAAAAGTCAGTCGTCTCGTACTTAAGTCGGCATTGTGCTTTTTCTATTTAATTCCGATGCAATTTCTGTGTTTCATCGTCAATAAGAAGGTCAGAGGGATGCAGTAAACCTGAAGTGAAGCATCCGAATCTATAAGTAGTGTGACATGATTGGTTCAAAACATAGTCAATAAAAGGAGTCAGTCTTCTTGTACTTAAGTCGGAATTGTGCCTTTTGTATTTAATTCCGAGCCAATTTCTGTGTTTCATAGTCAATAAGAAGGTCCAAGGGATACAGTAAACCTGAAGTGAAGCATCAGAATCTATAACTAGTGTCACAGGAATGGTTCAAAACATAGACAGTAGGAAGAGTCAGTCTTCTTGTACTTAAGTCGGCCATGTGCCTTTTCTATTTAATTCCGATGTGATTTCTGTGTTTCATCGTCAAAAAGTAGGTCAGATGGGTACAGTAAAGCTGGAGTGAAGCATCGGAATCTATAACTAGTGTCACAGGAATGGTTCAAAACATAGTCAGTAAGAGGAGTCAGTCTTTTTCTACTTAAGTCGGCAGTGTTCCTATTGTGTTAATTCCGATGCGATTTCTGTATTTCATCGTCAATAAGAAGGTCCAAGGGATACAGTAAACCTGAAGTGAAGCATCGGAATCTATAACTAGTGTCACAGGAATGGTTCAGAACATAGACAGTAAGTAGAGTCAGTCTTCCTGTACTTAAGTCGGCATTGTGCCTTTTGTATTTAATTCCGATGCAATTTCTGTGTTTCATCGTCAATAAGAAGGTCCAAGGGATACAGTAAATCTCAAGTGAAGCATCTGAATCTATAACTAGTGGCACAGGAATGGTTCAAAACATAGTCAGTAGGAAGAGTCGGTCTTCATGTACTTAAGTCGGCATTGTGTCTTTTGTATTTAATTCCGATGCAATTTCTGTGCTTCATCGACAATAAGAAGGTCCAAAGGATACAGTAAACCTGGAGTGAAGCGTCGGAATCTATAACTAGTGTCACAGGAATGGTTCAGAACATAGACAGTAAGATGAGTCAGTCTTCTTGTACTGAAGTCGGCATTGTGCCTTTAGCATTTAATTCCAATGCAATTTCTGTGTTTCATCGTCAATAAGAAGGTCCAAGGGATACAGTAAACCTCAAGGGAAGCATCGGAATCTATAACTAGTGTCACAGGAATGGTTCAAATCATAGTCAGTAGGACGTGTCGGTCTTCATGTACTTAAGTCGGCATTGTGCCTTTTGTATTTAATTCCCATGCAATTTCTGTGTTTCATCGTCAATAAGAAGGTCAGAGGGATACAGTTAACCTGAAGGGAAGCATCGTAATCTATAACTAGTCTCACAGGAATGGTTCAAATCATCGTCAGTAAGAAGAGTCAGTTTTCTTGGACTTAAGTTGGCATTGTGCCTCTTGTATTTAATTCCGATGCAATTTCTGTGATTCATCGTCAATAAGAAGGTCCAAGGGATACAGTAAACCTGAAGTGAAGCATCGGAATATAACTAGTGTCACAGGAATGGTTCAAAACAAAGACAGTAAGAAAAGTCAGTCGTCTCGTACTTAAACCGGCATTGTGCTTTTTCTATTTAATTCCGATGCAATTTCTGTGTTTCATCGTCAATAAGAAGGTCAGAGGGATACAGTAAACCTGAAAGGAAGCATCGCAATCTATAACTAGTCTCATAGGAATGGTTCAAATCATAGTCAGTAAGAAGAGTCAGTCTTCTTGTACTTAAGTCGGCATTGTGCCTCTTGTATTTAATTCTGATCTAATTTCTGTGTTTGATCGTCAATAAGAAGGTCAGAGGGATACTGTAAACCTGAAGTGACGCATCGGAATCTATAACTAGTGTCACAGGAATGGTTCAAATCATAGTCAAAAGGAAGTGTCGGTCTTCATGTACTTAAGTCGGGATTGTGCCTTTTATATTTAATTCCGATGCAATTTCTGTGTTTCATCGTCAATAAGAAGGTCAGAGGGATACAGTAAACCTGAAGGGAAGCATCGCAATCTATAACTAGTCTCACAGGAATGGTTCAAATCATAGTCAGTAAGAAGAGTCAGTCTTCTTGTACTTAAGTCGGCATTGTGCCTCTTGTATTTAATTCCGATGCAATTTCTATGTTTCATCGTCAATAAGAAGGTCAGAGGGATACAGTAAACCTGAAGTGACGCATCGGAATCTATAACTAGAGTCACAGGAATGGTTCTAATCATAGACAGTAAGAAGGGTCAATCATCTTGCACTTATGTCGGCATTGTGCCTTTTGTATTTAATTCCAATGCAATTTCTGTGTTTCATCGTCAATAAGAAGGTCCAAGGGATACAGTAAACCTGAAGTGAAGCATCGGAATCTATAACTAGTGTCACAGGAATGGTTCAAAGCAGAGACAGTAAGAAAAGTCAGTCGTCTCGTACTTAAGTCGGCATTGTCCTTTTTCTATTTAATTCCGATGCAATTTCTGTGTTTCATCGTCAATAAGAAGGTCAGAGGGATACAGTAAACCTGAAGTGACCCATCGGAATCTATAACTAGTGTCACAGGAATGGTTCAAATCATAGTCAGTAGGAAGTGTCGGTCTTCATGTACTTAAGACGGCGTTGTGCATTTTGTATTTAATTCCCATGCAATTTCTGTGTTTCATCGTCAATAAGAAGGTCAGAGGGATACAGTTAACCTGAAGGGAAGCATCGTAATCTATAACTAGTCTCACAGGAATGGTTCAAATCATAGTCAGTAAGAAGAGTCAGTTTTCTTCTACTTAAGTTGGCATTGTGCCTGTTTTATTTAATTCCGATGCAATTTCTGTGTTTCATCGTCAATAAGAAGGTCAGAGGGATACAGTAAACCTGAAGTGACGCATCGGAATCTATAACTAGTGTCACAGGAATGGTTCAAATCATAGTCAAAAGGAAGTGTCGGTCTTCATGTACTTAAGTCGGCATTGTGCCTTTTGTATTTAATTCCGATGTAATTTCTGTGTTTCATCGTCAACAAGAAGGTCAGAGGGATACAGTAAACCTGAAGGGAAACATCACAATCTATAACTAGTCTCACAGGAATGGTTCAAAACATAGTCAGTAAAAGGAGTCAGTCTTCTTGTACTTAAGTAGGCATTGTGCCTTTTGTATTTAATTCCGAGGCAATTTCTGTGTTTCATCGTCAATAAGAAGGTCCAAGGGATCCAGTAAACCTGAAGTGAAGCATCGGAATCTATAACTAGTGTCATAGGAATGGTTCAAAACATAGACAGTAGGAACAGTCAGTCTTCTTGTACTTAAGTCGGCATTGTGCCTTTTCTATTTAATTCCGATGCAATTTCTGTGTTTCATCGTCAAAAAGTAGGTCAGAGGGGTACAGTAAAGCTGAAGTGAAGCATCGGAATCTATAAATAGTGTCACAGGAATGGTCCAAAGCATAGACAGTAGGAAGAGTCAGTCTTCTTGTACTTAAGTCGGCATTGTGCCTTTTCTATTTAATTCCGATGCAATTTCTGTGTTTCATCGTCAAAAAGTAGGTCAGAGGGGTACAGTAAACCTGAAGTGACGCATCGGAATCTATAACTAGTGTCACAGGAATGGTTCAAATCATAGTCAAAAGTAAGTGTCGGTCTTCATGTACTGAAGTCGGCATTGTGCCTTTTGTATTTAATTCCGATGCAATTTCTGTGTTTCATCGTCAATAAGAAGGTCAGAGGGATACAGTAAACCTGAAGGGAAACATCGCAATCTATAACTAGTCTCACAGGAATGGTTCAAAACATAGTCAGTAAAAGGAGTCAGTCTTCTTGTACTTAAGTCGGCATTGTGAATTTTCTATTTCATTCCGATGCAATTTCTGTCTTTCATCGTCAAAAAGTAGGTCAGAGGTGTACAGTAAAGCTGAAGTGAAGCATCGGAATCTATAACTAGTGTCACAGGAATGGTTCAAAACATAGTCAGTAAAAGGAGTCAGTCTTCTTGTACTTACGTCGGCATTGTGCCTTTTGTATTTAATTCCGAGGCAATATCTGTGTTTCATCGTCAATAAGAAGGTCCAAGGGATACAGTAAACCTCAAGTGAAGCATCGGAATCTATAACTAGTGTAACAGGAATGGTTCAAATCATAGTCAGTAGGAAGTGTCGGTCTTCATGTACTTAAGTCGGCATTGTGCCTTTTGTATTTAATTCCCATGCAATTTCTGTGTTTCATCGTCAATAAGAAGGTCAGAGGGATACAGTTAACCTGAAGGGAAGCATCGTAATCTATAACTAGTCTCACAGGAATGGTTCAAATCATAGTCAGTAAGAAGAGTCAGTTCTCTTGTACTTAATTTGGCATTGTGCCTCTTGTATTTAATTCCGACGCAATTTCTGTGTTTCATCGTCAATAAGAAGGTCAGAGGGATACAGTAAACCTGAAGTGACGCATCGGAATCTATAACTAGTGTCACAGGAATGGTTCAAATCATAGTCAAAAGTAAGTGTCGGTCTTCATGTACTGAAGTCGGCATTGTGCCTTTTGTATTTAATTCCGATGCAATTTCTGTGTTTCATCGTCAAAAAGTAGGTCAGAGGGGTACAGTAAAGCTGAAGTGAAGCATCGGAATCTATAACTAGTGTCACAGGAATGGTTCGAAATATAGTCAGTAAGAGATGTCAGTCTTTTTGTACTTAAGTCGGCAGTGTGCCTATTGTGTTAATTCCGATGCGATTTCTGTATTTCATCGTCAATAAGAAGGTCCAAGGGATACAGTAAATCTGAAGTGAAGCACCGGAATCTATAACTAGTGTCACAGGAATGGTTCAAAACATAGACAGTAAGAGGAGTCAGTCTTCTTGTACTTAAGTCGGCATTGTGCCTTTTGTATTTAATTCCGATGCAATTTCTGTGTTTCATCGTCAATAAGAAAGTCCAAGGCATACAGTAAACATCAAGTGAAGCATCTGAATCTATAACTAGTGTCACAGGAATGGTTCAAAACATAGTCAGTAGGAAGAGTCGTTCTTCATGTACTTAAGTCGGCATTCTGCGTATTGTATTTAATTCCGATGCAATTTCTGTGCTTCATCGTCAATAAGAAGGTCCAAGGGATACAGTAAACCTGGAGTGAAGCGTCGAAATCTATAACTAGTGTCACAGGAATGGTTCAGAACATAGACAGTAAGATGAGTCAGTCTTCTTGTACTTAAGTCGGCATTGTGCCTTTTGCGTTTAATTCCGAAGCAATTTCCGTGTTTCATCGTCAATAAGAAGGTCCAAGGGATACAGTAAACCTCAAGTGAAGCATCTTAATCTATAACTAGTGTCACAGGAATGGTTCAAATCATAGTCAGTAGGAAGTGTCGGTCTTCATGTACTTAAGTCGGCATTGTGCCTTTTGTATTTAATTCCGATGCAATTTCTGTGTTTCATCGTCAGTAAGAAGGTCAGAGGGATACAGTTAACCTGAAGGGAAGCATCGCAATCTATAACTAGTCTCACAGGAATGGTTCAAATCATAGTCAGTAAGAAGAGTCAGTCTTCTTGTACTTAAGTCGGCATTGTGCCTCTTGTATTTAATTCCGATGCAATTTCTGTGTTTCATCGTCAATAAGAAGGTCAGAGGGATACAGTAAACCTGAAGTGACGCATCGGAATCTATAACTAGTGTCACAGGAACGCTTCAAATCATAGTCAGTAGGAAGTGTCGGTCTTCATGTACGTAAGACGGCATTGTGCCTTTTGTATTTAATTCCGATGCAATTTCTGTGTTTCATCGTCAGTAAGAAGGTCAGAGGGATACAGTAAACCTGAAGTGAAGCATCGCAATCTATAACTAGTCTCACAGGAATGGTTTAAAACATAGTCAGTAAAAGGAGTCAGTCTTCTTGTACTTATGTCGGCATTGTGCCTTTTGTATTTAATTCCGAGGCAATTTCTGTGTTTCATCGTCAATAAGAAGGTCCAAGGGATACAGTAAACCTGAAGTGAAGCATCGGAATCTATAACTAGTGCCACAGGAATGGTTTAAACATAGTCAGTAAGAAGAGTCAGTCTTCTTGTACTTAAGTCTTCATTGTGCCTTTTGTATTTAATTCCGATCCAATTTCTGTGTTTCATCGTCAAGAAGAAGGTCAGAGGGATACAGTAAACCTGAAGTGACGCATCGGAATCTATAACTAGAGTCACAGGAATGGTTCAAAGCATAGACAGTAAGAAGGGTCAGTCTTCTTGCACTTATGTCGGCATTGTGCCTTTTGTATTAAATTCCAATGCAATTTCTGTGTTTCATCGTCAATAAGAAGGTCCAAGGGATACAGTAAACCTGAAGTGAAGCATCGGAATCTATAACTAGTGTCACAGGAATGGTTTAAAACAAAGACAGTAAGAAAAGTCAGTCGTCTCGTACTTAAGTCGGCATTGTGCTTTTTCTATTTAATTCCGATGCAATTTCTGTGTTTCATCGTCAATAAGAAGGTCAGAGGGATGCAGTAAACCTGAAGTGAAGCATCCGAATCTATAACTAGTGTGACATGATTGGTTCAAAACATAGTCAATAAAAGGAGTCAGTCTTCTTGTACTTAAGTCGGAATTGTGCCTTTTGTATTTAATTCCGAGCCAATTTCTGTGTTTCATAGTCAATAAGAAGGTCCAAGGGATACAGTAAACCTGAAGTGAAGCATCAGAATCTATAACTAATGTCACAGGAATGGTTCAAAACATAGACAGTAGGAACAGTCAGTCTTCTTGTACTTAAGTCGGCCATGTGCCTTTTCTATTTAATTCCGATGTGATTTCTGTGTTTCATCGTCAAAAAGTAGGTCAGATGGGTACAGTAAAGCTGGAGTGAAGCATCGGAATCTATAACTAGTGTCACAGGAATGGTTCAAAACATAGTCAGTAAGAGGAGTCAGTCTTTTTCTACTTAAGTCGGCAGTGTTCATATTGTATTAATTCCGATGCGATTTCTGTATTTCATCGTCAATAAGAAGGTCCAAGGGATACAGTAAACCTGAAGTGAAGCATCGGAATCTATAACTAGTGTCACAGGAATGGTTCAGAACATAGACAGTAAGTAGAGTCAGTCTTCCTGTACTTAAGTCGGCATTGTGCCTTTTGTATTTAATTCCGATGCAATTTCTGTGTTTCATCGTCAATAAGAAGGTCCAAGGGATACAGTAAATCTCAAGTGAAGCATCTGAATCTATAACTAGTGGCACAGGAATGGTTCAAAACATAGTCAGTAGGAAGAGTCGGTCTTCATGTACTTAAGTCGGCATTGTGTCTTTTGTATTTAATTCCGATGCAATTTCTGTGCTTCATCGACAATAAGAAGGTCCAAAGGATACAGTAAACCTGGAGTGAAGCGTCGGAATCTATAACTAGTGTCACAGGAATGGTTCAGAACATAGACAGTAAGATGAGTCAGTCTTCTTGTACTGAAGTCGGCATTGTGCCTTTAGCATTTAATTCCAATGCAATTTCTGTGTTTCATCGTCAATAAGAAGGTCCAAGGGATACAGTAAACCTCAAGTGAAGCATCGGAATCTATAACTAGTGTCACAGGAATGGTTCAAATCATAGTCAGTAGGACGTGTCGGTCTTCATGTACTTAAGTCGGCATTGTGCCTTTTGTATTTAATTCCCATGCAATTTCTGTGTTTCATCGTCAATAAGAAGGTCAGAGGGATACAGTTAACCTGAAGGGAAGCATCGTAATCTATAACTAGTCTCACAGGAATGGTTCAAATCATCGTCAGTAAGAAGAGTCAGTTTTCTTGGACTTAAGTTGGCATTGTGCCTCTTGTATTTAATTCCGATGCAATTTCTGTGTTTCATCGTCAATAAGAAGGTCAGAGGGATACAGTAAACCTGAAGTGACGCATCGGAATCTATAACTAGTGTCACAGGAATGGTTCAAATCATAGTCAGTAGGAAGTGTCGGTCTTCATGCACTTAAGTCGGCATTGTGCCTTTTGTATTTAATTCCGATGTAATTTCTGTGTTTCATCGTCAATACGAAGGTCAGAGGGATACAGTAAACCTGAAAGGAAGCATCGCAATCTATAACTAGTCTCATAGGAATGGTTCAAATCATAGTCAGTAAGAAGAGTCAGTCTTCTTGTACTTAAGTCGGCATTGTGCCTCTTGTATTTAATTCTGATCTAATTTCTGTGTTTGATCGTCAATAAGAAGGTCAGAGGGATACTGTAAACCTGAAGTGACGCATCGGAATCTATAACTAGTGTCACAGGAATGGTTCAAATCATAGTCAAAAGGAAGTGTCGGTCTTCATGTACTTAAGTCGGGATTGTGCCTTTTATATTTAATTCCGATGCAATTTCTGTGTTTCATCGTCAATAAGAAGGTCAGAGGGATACAGTAAACCTGAAGGGAAGCATCGCAATCTATAACTAGTCTCACAGGAATGGTTCAAATCATAGTCAGTAAGAAGAGTCAGTCTTCTTGTACTTAAGTCGGCATTGTGCCTCTTGTATTTAATTCCGATGCAATTTCTATGTTTCATCGTCAATAAGAAGGTCAGAGGGATACAGTAAACCTGAAGTGACGCATCGGAATCTATAACTAGTGTCACAGGAATGGTTCAAATCATAGACAGTAAGAAGGGTCAGTCATCTTGCACTTATGTCGGCATTGTGCCTTTTGTATTTAATTCCAATGCAATTTCTGTGTTTCATCGTCAATAAGAAGGTCCAAGGGATACAGTAAACCTGAAGTGAAGCATCGGAATCTATAACTAGTGTCACAGGAATGGTTCAAAGCAGAGACAGTAAGAAAAGTCAGTCGTCTCGTACTTAAGTCGGCATTGTCCTTTTTCTATTTAATTCCGATGCAATTTCTGTGTTTCATCGTCAATAAGAAGGTCAGAGGGATACAGTAAACCTGAAGTGACCCATCGGAATCTATAACTAGTGTCACAGGAATGGTTCAAATCATAGTCAGTAGGAAGTGTCGGTCTTCATGTACTTAAGACGGCATTGTGCATTTTGTATTTAATTCCCATGCAATTTCTGTGTTTCATCGTCAATAAGAAGGTCAGAGGGATACAGTTAACCTGAAGGGAAGCATCGTAATCTATAACTAGTCTCACAGGAATGGTTCAAATCATAGTCAGTAAGAAGAGTCAGTTTTCTTCTACTTAAGTTGGCATTGTGCCTCTTGTATTTAATTCCGATGCAATTTCTGTGTTTCATCGTCAATAAGAAGGTCAGAGGGATACAGTAAACCTGAAGTGACGCATCGGAATCTATAACTAGTGTCACAGGAATGGTTCAAATCATAGTCAAAAGGAAGTGTCGGTCTTCATGTACTTAAGTCGGCATTGTGCCTTTTGTATTTAATTCCGATGTAATTTCTGTGTTTCATCGTCAACAAGAAGGTCCAAGGGATACAGTAAACCTGAAGGGAAACATCACAATCTATAACTAGTCTCACAGGAATGGTTCAAAACATAGTCAGTAAAAGGAGTCAGTCTTCTTGTACTTAAGTAGGCATTGTGCCTTTTGTATTTAATTCCGAGGCAATTTCTGTGTTTCATCGTCAATAAGAAGGTCCAAGGGATCCAGTAAACCTGAAGTGAAGCATCGGAATCTATAACTAGAGTCATAGGAATGGTTCAAACCATAGACAGTAGGAACAGTCAGTCTTCTTGTACTTAAGTCGGCATTGTGCCTTTTCTATTTAATTCCGATGCAATTTCTGTGTTTCATCGTCAAACAGTAGGTCAGAGGGGTACAGTAAAGCTGAAGTGAAGCATCGGAATCTATAACTAGTGTCACAGGAATGGTCCAAAGCATAGACAGTAGGAAGAGTCAGTCTTCTTGTACTTAAGTCGGCATTGTGCCTTTTCTATTTAATTCCGATGCAATTTCTGTGTTTCATCGTCAAAAAGTAGGTCAGAGGGGTACAGTAAACCTGAAGTGAAGCATCGGTATCTATAACTAGTGTCACAGAAATGGTTCAAAACATAGTCAGTAAAAGGAGTCAGTCTTCTTGTACTTAAGTCGGCATTGTGCCTTTTGTATTTAATTCCGAGGCTATTTCTGTGTTTCATCGTCAATAAAAAGGTCCAAGGGATACAGTAAACCTGAAGTGAAGCATCGGTATCTATAACTAGTGTCATAGGAATGGTTCAAAACATAGACAGTAGGAAGAATCAGTCTTCTTTTACTTAAGTCGACATTGTAACTTTTCTATTTAATTCCGATGCAATTTCTGTGTTTCATCGTCAAAAAGTAGGTCAGAGGGGTACAGTAAAGCTGAAGTGAAGCATCGGAATCTATAACTAGTGTCACAGGAATGGTTCAAAACATAGTCAGTAAGAGGAGTCAGTCTTTTTGTACTTATGTCGGCAGTGTGCCTATTGTGTTAATTCCAATGCGATTTCTGTATTTCATCGTCAATAAGAAGGTCCAAGGGATACAGTAAATCTGAAGTGAAGCATCGGGATCTATAACTAGTGTCACAGGAATGGTTCAAAACATAGTCAGTAAGAGGAGTCAGTCTTTTTGTACTTAAGCCGGCAATGTTCCCATTGTGTTAATTCCGATGCGATTTCTGTATTTCATCGTCAATAAGATGGTCCAAGGGATACAGTAAACCTGAAGTGAAGCATCGGAATCTATAACTAGTGTCACAGGAATGGTTCAGAACATAGACAGTAAGAGGAGTCAGTCTTCTTGTACTTAAGTCGGCATTGTGCCTTTTGTATTTAATTCCGATGCAATTTCTGTATTTCATCGTCAATAAGAAGGTCAGAGGGATACAGTAAACCTGAAGTGACGCATCGGAATCTATAACTAGTGTCACAGGAATGGTTCAATTCATAGTCAGTAGGAAGTGTCGGTCTTCATGTACTTAAGTCGGCATTGTGCCTTCTGTATTTAATTCCCATGCGTTTTCTGTGTTTCATCGTCAATAAGAAGGTCAGAGGGATACAGTTAACGTGAAGGGAAGCATCGTAATCTATAACTAGTCTCACAGGAATGGTTCAAATCATAGTCAGTAAGAAGAGTCAGTCTTCTTGTACTTAAGTCGGCATTGTGCCTCTTGTATTTAATTCCGATGCAATTTCTGTGTTTCATCGTCAATAAGAAGGTCAGAGGGATACAGTAAACCTGAAGTGACGCATCGGAATCTATAACTAGTGTCACAGGAACGCTTCAAATCATAGTCAGTAGGAAGTGTCGGTCTTCATGTACGTAAGACGGCATTGTGCCTTTTGTATTTAATTCCGATGCAATTTCTGTGTTTCATCGTCAGTAAGAAGGTCAGAGGGATACAGTAAACCTGAAGTGAAGCATCGCAATCTATAACTAGTCTCACAGGAATGGTTCAAATCATAGTCAGTAAGAAGAGTTAGTCTTCTTGTATTTAAGTCGGCAATGTGCCTCTTGTAAATAATTCCGTTGCAATTTCTGTGTTTCATCGTCAATAAGAAGGTCAGAGGGATACAGTAAACCTGAAGTGACGCATCGGAATCTATAACTAGTGTCACAGGAATGGTTCAAATCATAGTCAAAAGGAAGTGTCGGTCTTCATGTACTTAAGTCGGCATTGTGCCTTTTGTATTTAATTCCGATGTAATTTCTGTGTTTCATCGTGAATAAGAAGGTCAGAGGGATACAGTAAATCTGAAGGGAAACATCGCAATCTATAACTAGTCTCACAGGAATGGTTCAAACATAGTCAGTAAAAGGAGTCAGTCCTCTTGTACTTAAGTCGGCATTGTGCCTTTTGTATTTAATTCCGAGGCAATTTCTGTGTTTCATCGTCAATAAGAAGGTCCAAGGGATACAGTAAACCTGAAGTGAAGCATCGGAATCTACAACTAGTGTCATAGGAATGGTTCAAAACATAGACAGTAGGAACAGTCAGTCTTCTTGTACTTAAGTAGGCATTGTGCCTTTTCTATTTAATTTCGATGCAATTTCTGTGTTTCATCGCCAAAAAGTAGGTCAGAGGGGTACAGTAAAGCTGAAGTGAAGCAACGGAATCTATAACTAGTGTCACAGGAATGGTCCAAAACATAGACAGTAGGAAGAGTCAGTCTTCTTGTACTTAAGTCGGCATTGTGCCTTTTCTATTTAATTCCGATGCAATTTCTGTGTTTCATCGTCAAAAAGTAGTTCAGAGGGGTACAGTAAAGCTGAAGTGAAGCATCGGTATCTATAACTAGTGTCACAGAAATGGTTCAAAACATAGTCAGTAAAAGGAGTCAGTCTTCTTGTACTTAAGTCGGCATTGTGCCTTTTGTATTTAATTCCGAGGCAATTTCTGTGTTTCATCGTCAATAAGAAGGTCCAAGGGATACAGTAAACCTGAAGTGAAGCATCGGTATCTATAACTAGTGTCATAGGAATGGTTCAAAACATAGACAGTAGGAAGAATCAGTCTTCTTGTACTTAAGTCGACATTGTGCCTTTTCTATTTAATTCCGATGCTATTTCTGTGTTTCATCGTCAAAAAGTAGGTCAGAGGGGTACAGTAAAGCTGAAGTGAAGCATCGGAATCTATAACTAGTGTCACAGGAATGGTTCAAAACATAGTCAGTAAGAGGAGTCAGTCTTTTTGTACTTATGTCGGCAGTGTGCCTATTGTGTTAATTCCGATGCGATTTCTGTATTTCATCGTCAATAAGAAGGTCCAAGGGATACAGTAAATCTGAAGTGAAGCATCGGAATCTATACCTAGTGTCACAGGAATGGTTCAAAACATAGTCAGTAAGAGGAGTCAGTCTTTTTGTACTTAAGCCGGCAATGTTCCCATTGTGTTAATTCCGATGCGATTTCTGTATTTCATCGTCAATAAGAAGGTCCAAGGGATACAGTTAACCTGAAGGGAAGCATCGTAATCTATAACTAGTCTCACAGGAATGGTTCAAATCATAGTCAGTAAGAAGAGTCAGTTTTCTTGTACTTAAGTTGGCATTGTGCCTCTTGTATTTAATTCCGATGTAATTTCTGTGTTTCATCGTCAATAAGAAGGTCAGAGGGATACAGTAAACCTGAAGTGACGCATCGGAATCTATAACTAGTGTCACAGGAATGGTTGAAATCATAGTCAGTAGGAAGTGTCGGTCTTTATGCACTTAAGTCGGCATTGTGCCTCTTGTATTTAATTCCGATGCAATTTCTGTGTTTCATCGTCAATACGAAGGTCTGAGGGATGCAGTAAACCTGAAGGGAAGCATCGCAATCTATAACTAGTCTCACAGGAATGGTTCAAATCATAGTCAGTAAGAAGAGTAAGTCTTCTTGTATTTAAGTCGGCATTGTGCCTCTTGTAAATAATTCCGATGCAATTTCTGTGTTTCATCGTCAATAAGAAGGTCAGAGGGATACAGTAAACCTGAAGTGACGCATCGGAATCTATAACTAGTGGCACAGGAATGGTTCAAATCATAGTCAAAAGGAAGTTTCGGTTTTCATGTACTTAAGTCGGCATTGTGCCTTTTGTATTTAATTCCGATGCAATTTCTGTGTTTCATCGTCAATACGAAGGTCAGAGAGATACAGTAAACCTGAAGGGAAACATCGCAATCTATAACTAGTCTCACAGGAATGGTTCAAAACATAGTCAGTAAAAGGAGTCAGTCTTCTTGTACTTAAGTCGGCATTGTGCCTTTTGTATTTAATTCCGAGGCAATTTCTGTGTTTCATCGTCAATTAGAAGGTCCAAGGGATACAGTAAACCTGAAGTGAAGCATCGGAATCTATTACTAGTGTCATAGGAATGGTTCAAAACATAGACAGTAGGAAGAGTCAGTCTTCTTGTACTTAATTCGGCATTGTGCCTTTTCTATTTAATTCCGATGCAATTTCTGTGTTTCATCGTCAAAAAGTAGGTCAGAGGGGTACAGTAAAGCTGAAGTGAAGCATCGGAATCTATAACTAGTGTCACAGGAATGGTTCAAAACATAGTCAGTAAGAGGAGTCAGTCTTTTTGTACTTAAGTCGGCAGTGTGCCTATTGTGTTAATTCCGATGCGATTTCTGTATTTCATCGTCAATAAGAAGGTCCAAGGGATACAGTAAATCTGAAGTGAAGCATCGGAATGTATAACTAGTGTCACAGGAATGGTTCAAAACATAGTCAGTAAGAGGAGTCAGTCTTTTTGTACTTAAGTCGTCAATGTCCCTATTGTGTTAATTCCAATGCGATTTCTGTATTTCATCGTCAATAAGAAGGTCCAAGGGATACAGTAAACCTGAAGTGAAGCATCGGAATCTATAACTAGTGTCACAGAAATGGTTCAGAACATAGACAGTAAGAGGAGTCAGTCTTCTTGTACTTAAGTCGGCATTGTGCCTTTTGTATTTACTTCCGATGCAATTTCTGTGTTTCATCGTCAATAAGAAGGTCAGAGGGATACAGTAAACCTGAAGTGACGCATCGGAATCTATAACTAGTGTCACAGGAATGGTTCAATTCATAGTCAGTAGGAAGTGTCGGTCTTCATGTACTTAATTCGGCATTGTGCCTTCTGTATTTAATTCCCATGCAATTTCTGCGTTTCATCGTCAATAAGAAGGTCAGAGGGATACAGTTAACCTGAAGGGAAGCATCGTAATCTATAACTAGTCTCACAGGAATGGTTCAAATCATAGTCAGTAAGAAGAATCAGTTTTCTTGTACTTAAGTTGGCATTGTGCCTCTTGTATTTAATTCCGATGCAATTTCTGTGTTTCATCGTCAATAAGAAGGTCAGAGGGATACAGTAAACCTGAAGTGACGCACCGGAATCTATAGCTAGTGTCACAGGAATGGTTCAAATCATAGTCAGTAGGAAGTGTCGGTCTTTATGCACTTAGGTCGGCATTGTGCCTTTTGTATTTAATTCCGATGTAATTTCTGTGTTTCATCGTCAATACGAAGGTCAGAGGGATACAGTAAACCTGAAGGGAAGCATCGCAATCTATAACTAGTCTCTCAGGAATGGTTCAAATCATAGTCAGTAAGAAGAGTAAGTCTTCTTGTATTTAAGTCGGCATTGTGCCTCTTGTAAATAATTCCGATGCAATTTCTGTGTTTCATCGTCAATACGAAAGTCAGAGGGATACAGTAAACCTGAAGTGACGCATCGGAATCTATAAGTAGTGTCACAGGAATGGTTCAAATCATAGTCAAAAGGAAGTGTCGGTCATCATGTACTTAAGTCGGCATTGTGCCTTTTGTATTTAATTCCGATGTAATATCTGTGTTTCATCGTCAATAAGAAGGTCAGAGGGATACAGTAAATCTGAAGGGAAGCATCGCAATCTATAACTAGTCTCACAGGAATGGTTCAAAACATAATCAGTAAAAGGAGTCAGTCTTCTTGTAAGTAAGTCGGCATTGTGCCTTTTGTATTTAATTCGGAGGCAATTTCTGTGTTTCATCGTCAATAAGAAGGTCCAAGGGATACAGTAAACCTGAAGTGAAGCATCGGAATCTATAACTAGTGTCATAGGAATGGTTCAAAACATAGACAGTAGGAACAGTCAGTCTTCTTGTACTTAAGTCGGCATTGTGCCTTTTCTATTTAATTCCGATGCAATTTCTGTGTTTCATCGTCAAAAAGTAGGTCAGAGGGGTACAATAAAGCTGAAGTGAAGCATCGGAATCTATAACTAGTGTCACAGGAATGGTCCAACACATAGACAGTAGGAAGAGTCAGTCTTCTTGTACTTAAGTCGGCATTGTGCCTTTTCTATTTAATTCCGATGCAATTTCTGTGTTTCATCGTCAACAAGTAGTTCAGAGGGGTACAGTAAAGCTGAAGTGAAGCATCGGTATCTATAACTAGTGTCACAGAAATGGTTCAAAACATAGTCAGTAAAAGGAGTCAGTCTTCTTGTACTTAAGTCGGCATTGTGCCTTTTGTATTTAATTCCGAGGCAATTTCTGTGTTTCATCGTCAATAAGAAGGTCCAAGGGATACAGTAAACCTGAAGTGAAGCATCGGTATCTATAACTAGTGTCATAGGAATGGTTCAAAGCATAGACAGTAGGAAGAATCAGTCTTCTTGTACTTAAGTCGACATTGTGCCTTTTCTATTTAATTCCGATGCAATTTCTGTGTTTCATCGTCAAAAAGGAGGTCAGAGGGGTACAGTAAAGCTGAAGTGAAGCATCGGAATCTATAACTAGTGTCACAGGAATGGTTCAAAACATAGTCAGTAAGAGGAGTCAGTCTTTTTGTACTTATGTCGGCAGTGTGCCTATTGTGTTAATTCCGATGCGATTTCTGTATATTCATCGTCAATAAGAAGGTCCAAGGGATACAGTAAATCTGAAGTGAAGCATCGGAATCTATAACTAGTGTCACAGGAATGGTTCAAAACATAGTCAGTAAGAGGAGTCAGTCTTTTTGTACTAAAGCCGGCAATGTTCCCATTGTGTTAATTCCGATGCGATTTCTGTATTTCATCGTCAATAAGATGGTCCAAGGGATACAGTAAACCTGAAGTGAAGCATCGGAATCTATAACTAGTGTCACAGGAATGGTTCAATTCATAGTCAGTAGGAAGTGTCGGTCTTCATGTACTTAAGTCGGCATTGTGCCTCTTGTATTTAATTCCGATGTAATTTCTGTGTTTCATCGTCAATAAGAAGGTCAGAGGGATACAGTAAACCTGAAGTGACGCATCGGAATCTATAACTAGTGTCACAGGAATGGTTCAAATCATAGTCAGTAGGAAGTGTCGGTCCTTATGCACTTAATTCGGCATTGTGCCTTTTCTATTTAATTCCGATGCAACTTCTGTGTTTCATCGTCAAAAAGTAGGTCAGAGGGGTACAGTAAAGCTGAAGTGAAGCATCGGAATGTATAACTAGTGTCACAGGAATGGTTCAAAACATAGTCAGTAAGAGGAGTCAGTCTTTTTGAACTTAAGTCGGCAGTGTGCCTATTGTGTTAATTCCGATGCGATTTCTGTATTTCATCGTCAATAAGAAGGTCCAAGGGATACAGTAAATCTGAAGTGAAGCATCGGAATCTATAACTAGTGTCACAGGAATGGTTCAAAACATAGTCAGTAAGAGGAGTCAGTCTTTTTGTACTTAAGTCGGCAATGTCCCTATTGTGTTAATTCCGATGCGATTTCTGTATTTCATCGTCAATAAGAAGGTCCAAGGGATACAGTAAACCTGAAGTGAAGCATCGGAATCTATAACTAGTGTCACAGGAATGGTTCAGAACATAGACGGTAAGAGGAGTCAGTCTTCTTGTACTTAAGTCGGCATTGTGCCTTTTGTATTTTTTTCCGATGCAATTTCTGTGTTTCATCGTCAATAAGAAGGTCTAACCATACAGTAAACCTGAAGTGACGCATCGCAATCTATAACTAGAGTCACAGGAATGGTTCAAATCATAGTCAGTAGGAAGTGTCAGTCTTCATGCACTTAAGTCGGCATTGTGCCTTTTGTATTTAATTCCGATGTAATTTCTGTGTTTCATCGTCAATACGATGGTCAGAGGGATACAGTAAACCGGAAGGGAAGCATCGCAATCTATAACTAGTCTCACTGGAATGGTTCAAATCATAGTCAGTAAGAAGAGTCAGTCTTCTTGTACTTAAGTCGGCATTGTGCCTCTTGTATTTAATTCCGATGTAATTTCTGTGTTTCATCGTCAATAAGAAGGTCAGAGGGATACAGTAAACCTGAAGTGACGCATCGGAATCTATAACTAGTGTCACAGGAATGGTTCAAATCATAGTCAAAAGGAAGTGTCGGTCTTCATGTACTAGAGTCGGCATTGTGCCTTTTGTATTTAACTCCGATGCAATTTCTGTGTTTCATCGTCAATAAGACGGTCAGAGGGATACAGTAAACCTGAAGGGAAGCATCGCAATCTATAACTAGTCTCACAGGAATGGTTCAAATCATAGTCAGTAAGAAGAGTAAGTCTTCTTGTATTGAAGTCGGCATTGTGCCTCTTGTAAATAATTCCGATGCAATTTCTGTGTTTCATCGTCAATAAGAAGGTCAGAGGGATACAGTAAACCTGAAGTGACGCATCGGAATCTATAACTAGTGTCACAGGAATGGTTCAAATCATAGTCAAAAGGAAGTGTCGGTCTTCATGTACTTAAGTCGGAATTGTGCCTTTTGTATTTAATTCCGATGCAATTTCTGTGTTTCATCATCAATAAGAAGGTCAGAGGGATACAGTAAACCTGAAGGGAAACATCGCAATCTATAACTAGTCTCACAGGAATGGTTCAAACCATAGTCAGTAAAAGGAGTCTGTCTTCTTGTACTTAAGTCGGCATTGTGCCTTTTGTATTTAATTCCGAGGCAATTTCTGTGTTTCTTCGTCAATAAGAAGGTCCAAGGGATACAGTAAACCTGAAGTGAAGCATCGGAATCTATTACTAGTGTCATAGGAATGGTTCAAAACATAGACAGTAGGAAGAGTCAGTCTTCTTGTACTTAAGAGGCATTGTGCTTTTTCTATTTAATTCCGATGCAATTTCTGTGTTCCATCGTCAAAAAGTAGGTCAGAGGGGTACAGTAAAGCTGAAGTGAAGCATCGGAATCTATAACTAGTGTCACAGGAATGGTTCAAAACATAGTCAGTAAGAGGAGTCAGTCTTTTTGTACTTAAGTCGGCAGTGTGCCTATTGTGTTAATTCCGATGCGATTTCTGTATTTCAACGTCAATAAGAAGGTCCAAGGGATACAGTAAATCTGAAGTGAAGCATCGGAATCTATAACTAGTGTCACAGGAATGGTTCAAAACATAGTCAGTAAGAGGAGTCAGTCTTTTTGCTCTTGAGTCGGCAATGTTCCTATTGTGTTAATTCCGATGCGATTTCAGTATTTCATCGTCAATAAGAAGGTCCAAGGGATACAGTAAACCTGAAGTGAAGCATCGGAATCTATAACTAGTGTCACAGGAATGGTTCAAATCATAGTCAGTAAGAAAAGTCAGTCTTCTTGTACTTAAGTCGGCATTGTGCCTCTTGTATTTAATTCCGATGTAATTTCTGTGTTTCATCGTCAATAATAAGGTCAGAGGGATACAGTAAACCTGAAGTGACGCATCGGAATCTATAACTAGAGTCACAGGAATGGTTCAAATCATAGTCAAAAGGAAGTGTCGGTCTTCATGTACTGAAGTCGGCATTGTGCCTTTTGTATTTAATTCCGGTGCAATTTCTGTGTTTCATCGTCAATAAGAAGGTCAGAGGGAAACAGTAAACCTGAAGGGAAACATCGCAATCTATAACTAGTCTCACAGGAAAGGTTCAAAACATAGTCAGTAAAAGGAGTCGGTCTTCTTGTACTTAAGTCGGCATTGTGCCTTTTGTATTTAATTCCGAGGCAATTTCTGTTTTTCATCGTCAATAAGAAGGTCCAAGGGATACAGTAAACCTGAAGTGAAGGATCGGAATCTATAACTAGTGTCACAGGAATGGTTCAAAACATAGACAGTAGGAAGAGTCAGTCTTCTTGTACTTAAGTCGGCATTGTGCCTTTTCTATTTAATTCCGATGCAATTTCGGTGTTTCATCGTCAAAAAGTAGGTCAGAGGGGTACAGTAAAGCTGAAGTGAAGCATCGGAATCTATAACTAGTGTCACAGGAATGGTTCAAAACATAGTCAGTAAAGGAGTCAGTCTTCTGGTACTTAAGTCGGCAGTGTGCCTATTGTGTTAATTCCGATGCGATTTCTGTATTTCATCGTCAATAAGAAGGTCCAAGGGATACAGTAAATCTGAAGTGAAGCATCGGAATCTATAACTAGTGTCACAGGAATGGTTCAAAACATAGTCAGTAGGAAGAGTCGGTCTTCATGTACTTAAGTCGGCATTGTGCCTATTGTATTTAATTCCGATGCAATTTCTGTGCTTCATCGTCAATAAGAAGGTCCAAGGGATACAGTAAACCTGGAGTGAAGCGTCGGAATCTATACCTAGTGTCACAGGAATGGTTCAGAACATAAACAGTAAGATGAGTCAGTCTTCTTGTACTTAAGTCGGCATTGTGCCTTTTGCATTTAATTCCGATGCAATTTCTGTGTTTCATCGTCAATAAGAAGGTCCAAGGGATACAGTAAACCTCAAGTGAAGCATCTTAATCTAGAACTAGTGTCACAGGAATGATTCAAAACATAGTCAGTAGGAAGTGTCGGTCTTCATGTACTTAAGTCGGCATTGTGCCTTTTGTATTTAATTCCGATGCAATTTCTGTGTTTCATCGTCAGTAAGAAGGTCAGAGGGAATACAGTTAACCTGAAGGGAAGCATCGCAATCTATAACTAGTCTCACAGGACTGGTTCAAATCATAGTCAGTAAGAAGAGTCAGTCTTCCAGTACTTAAGTCGGCATTTTGCCTCTTGTATTTAATTCCGATGCAATTTCTGTGTTTCATCGTCAATAAGAAGGTCAGAGGGATACAGTAAACCTGAAGTGACGCATCGGAATCTATAACTAGTGTCACAGGAATGGTTCAAATCATAGTCAGTAGGAAGTGTCGGTCTTCATGTACGTAAGTCGGCATTGTGCCTTTTGTATTTAATTCCAATGCAATTTCTGTGTTTCATCGTCAGTAAGAAGGTCAGAGGGATACAGTAAACCTGAAGTGAAGCATCGCAATCTATAACTAGTCTCACAGGAATGGTTTAAAACATAGTCAGTAAAAGGAGTCAGTCTTCTTGTCCTTAAGTCGGCATTGTGCCCTTTGTATTTAAATCCGAGGCAATTTCTGTGTTTCATCTTCAATAAGAAGGTCCAAGGGATACAGTAAACCTGGAGTGAAGCATCGGAATCTATATCTAGTGTCACAGGAGTGGTTCAAAACATAGACATTAAGAAGAGTCAGTCTTCTTGCACTTAAGTCGGCATTGTGCCTTTTGTATTTAATTCCGATGCAATTTCTGTTTCATCGTCAATAAGAAGGTCCAAGGGATACAGTAAACCTCAAGTGAAGCGTCGGAATCTATAACTGGTGTCACAGGAATAGTTCAAACATAGTCAGTAGGAAGATCCGGTCTTCATGTACTTAAGTCGGCATTGTGCCTTTTGTATTTAATTCCGATGCAATTTCTATGTTTCATCGTCAAAAAGGAGGTCAGAGGGATACACTAAACCTTAAGTGAAGCATCGGAATCTATAGCTAGTGTCACAGGAATGGTTCAAAACATTGTCAGTAAGAAGAGTCAGTCTCCTTGTCCTTAAGTCGGCATTGTGCCTATTGTATTTAATTCCGATGCAATTTCTGTGTTTCATCTTCAATAAGAAGGTCCAAGGGATACAGTAAACCTGGAGTGAAGCATCGGAATCTATATCTAGTGTCACAGGAGTGGTTCAAAACATAGACATTAAGAAGAGTCAGTCTTCTAGCACTTAAGTCGGCATTGTGCCTTTTGTATTTAATTCCGATGCAATTTCTGTGTTTCATCGTCAATAAGAAGGTCCAAGGGATACTGTAAACCTCAAGTGAAGCATCGGAATCTATAACTGGTGTCACAGGAATAGTTCAAACATAGTCAGTAGGAAGATCCGGTCTTCATGTACTTAAGTCGGCATTGTGCCTTTTGTATTTAATTACGATGCAATTTCTGTGTTTCATCGTCAATAAGAAGGTCAGAGGGATACAGTAAACCTGAAGTGAAGCATCGGAATCTATAACTAGTGTCACATGAATGGTTCAAAACATAGTCAGTAAGAAAAGTCAGTCGTCTTGTACTTATGTCGGCATTGTGCTTTTTCTATTTAATTCCGACGCAATTTCTGTGTTTCATCGTCAATAAGAAGGTCAGAGGGAAACAGTAAACCTGAAGTGAAGCATCAGAATCTATAACTAGTGTCACAGGAATGGTTCAAAACATAGACAGTAGGAAGAGTCAGTCTTCTTGTACCTAAGTCGGCATTGTGCCTTTTCTATTTAATTCCGATGCAATTTCTCTGTTTCATCGTCAAAAAGTAGGTCAGAGGGGTACAGTAAAGCTGAAGTGAAGCATCGGAATCTACAACTAGTGTCACAGGAATGGTTCAAACATAGTCAGTAAGAGGAGTCAGTCTTTTTGTACTTAAGTCGGCAGTGTTCCTCTTGTGTTAATTCCGATGCGATTTCTGTATTTCATCGTCAATAAGAAGGTCCAAGGGATACAATAAACCTGAAGTGAAGCATCGGAATCTATAACTAGTGTCACAGGAATGGTTCAGAACATAGACAGTAAGTAGAGTCAGTCTTCTTGTACTTAAGTTGGCAATGTGCCTTTTGTATTTAATTCCGATGCAATTTCTGTGTTTCATCGTCAATAAGAAGGTCAGAGTGATACAGTTAACCTGAAGGGAAGCATCGCAATCTATAACTAGTCTCACAGGAATGGTTCAAATCATAGTCAGTAAGAGGAGTCAGTTTTCTTGTACTTAAGTTGGCATTGTGCCTCTTGTATTTAATTCCGATGCAAAAACTGTGTTTCATCGTCAATAAGAAGGTCAGAGAGATACAGTAAACCCGAAGTGAAGCATCGGAATCTATAACTAGTGTCACAGGAATGGTTGGAATCATAGTCAGTAGGAAGTGTCTGTCTTCATGTACGTAAGTCGGCATTGTGCCTTTTGTATTTAATTCCGATGCTATTTCTGTGTTTCATCGTCAATAAGAAGGTCAGAGGGATACAGTAAACCTGAAGTGAAGCATCGCAATCTATAACTAGTCTCACAGGAGTGGTTCAAAACATAGTCAGTAAAAGGAGTCAGTCTTCTTGTACTTAAGTAGGCATTGTGCCTTTTGTATTTAATTCCGAAGCAATTTCTGTGTTCCATCGTCAATAAAAAGGTCCAAGGGATACAGTAAACCTCAAGTGAAGCATCGGAATCTATAACTAGTGTCACAGGAATGGTTCAAATCATAGTCAGTACGAAGTGTCGGTCTTCATGCACTTAAGTCGGCATTGTGCCTTTTGTATTTAATTCCGATGTAATTTCTGTGTTTCATCGTCAATACGAAGGTCAGAGGGATAGAGTAAACCTGAAGGGAAGCATCGCAATCTATAACTAGTCTCACAGGAATCGTTCAAATCATAGTCAGTAAGAAGAGTCAGTCTTCTTGTACTTAAGTCGGCATTGTGCCTCTTGTATTTAATTCCGATGCAATTTCTGTGTTTCATCGTCAATTAGAAGGTCAGAGGGATACAGTAAACCTGAAGTGACGCATCGGAATCTATAACTAGTGTCACAGGAATGGTTCAAATCATAGTCAAAAGGAAGTGTCGGTCTTCATGTACTTAAGTCGGCATTGTGCATTTTGTATTTAATTCCGAGGCAATTTCTGTGTTTCATCGTCAATAAGAAGGTCCAAGGGATACAGTAAACCTGAAGTGAAGCATCGGAATCTATAACTAGTGTCATAGGAATGGTTCAAAACATAGACAGTAGGAAGAGTCAGTCTTCTTGTACTTAAGTCGGCATTGTGCCTTTTCTATTTAATTCCGATGCAATTTCTGTGTTTCATCGTCAAAAAGTAGGTCAGAGGGGTACAGAAAAGCTGAAGTGAAGCATCGGAATCTATAACTAGTGTCACAGGAATGGTTCAAAACATAGACAGTAGGAAGAGTCAGTCTTCTTGTACTTAAGTCGGCATTGTGCTTTTTCTATTTCATTCCGATGCAATTTCTGTGTTTCATCGTCAAAAAGTAGGTCAGAGGGGTACAGTAAAGCTAAAGTGAAGCATCGGAATCTATAACTAGTGTCACAGGAATGGTTCAAAGCATAGTCAGTAAAAGGAGTCAGTCTTCTTGTACTTAAGTCGGCATTGTGCCTTTTGTACTTAATTCCGAGGCAATTTCTGCGTTTCATCGTCAATACGAAGGTCCAAGGGATACAGTAAACCTGAAGTGAAGCATCGGAATCTATAACTAGTGACATAGGAATAGTTCAAAACATAGACAGTAGGAAGAGTCAGTCTTTTTGTACTTAAGTCGGCATTGTGCCTTTTCTATTTAATTAAGATGCAATTTCTATGTTTCATCGTCAAAAAGTAGGTCAGAGGGGTACAGTAAAGCTGAAGTGAAGCATCGGAAACTGTAACTAGCATCACAGGAATGGTTCAAACATAGTCAGTAAGAGGAGTCAGTCTTTTTGTACTTAAGTCGGCAGTGTGCCTATTGTGTTAATTCCGATGCGATTTCTGTATTTCATCGTCAATAAGAAGGTCCAAGGGATACAGTAAATCCGAAGTGAAGCATCGGAATCTATAACTAGTGTCACAGGAATGGTTCAAAACATAGTCAGTAAGAGGAGTCAGTCTTTTTGTACTTAAGTCGGCAGTGTTCCTATTGTGTTAATTCCGATGCGATTTCTGTATTTCATCGTCGATAAGAAGGTCCAAGGGATACAGTAAACCTGAAGTGAAGCATCGGAATCTATAACTAGTGTCACAGGAATGGTTCAGAACATAGACAGTAAGAGGAGTCAGTCTTCTTGTACTTAAGTCGCATTGTGCGTTTTGTATTTAATTCCGATGCAATTATTGTGTTTCATCGTCAATAAGAAGGTCCAAGGGACACAGTAAACCTCAAGTGAAGCATCTGAATCTGTAACTAGTGTCACAGGAATGGTTCAAATCATAGTCAGTAGGAAGTGTCGGTCTTCATGTACTTAAGTCGGCATTGTGCCTTTTGTATTTAATTCCGATCTAATTTCTGTGTTTCATCGTCAATAAGAAGGTCAGAGGGATACAGTAAACCTGAAGGGAAGCATCGCAATCTATAACTAGACTCACAGGAATGGTTCAAATCATAGTCAGTAAGAAGAGTCAGTCTTCTTGTACTTAAGTCGGCATTGTGCCTTTTGTATTTAATTCCGAGGTAATTTCTGTGTTTCATCGTCAATAAGAATGTCCAAGGGATACAGTAAACCTGAAGTGAAGCATCGGAATCTATAACTAGTGTCACAGGAATGGTTCAAAACATAGACAGTAGGAAGAGTCAGTCTTCTTGTACTTAAGTCGGCATTGTGCCTTTTCTATTTAATTCCGATGCAATTTCTGTGTTTTATCGTCAAAAAGTAGGTCAGAGGGGTACAGTAAAGCTGATGTGAAGCATCGGAATCTATAACTAGTGTCACAGGAATGGTTCAAAAAATAGTCAGTAAAAGGAGTCAGTCTTCTTGTACTTAAGTCGGCATTGTGCCTTTTGTATATAATTCCGAGGCAATTTCTGTGTTTCATCGTCAATAAGAAGGTCCAAGGGATACAGTAAACCTGAAGTGAAGCACCGGAATCTGTAACTAGTGTCATAGGAATGGTTCAAAACACAGACAGTAGGAAGAGTCAGTCTTCTTGTACTCAAGTCGGCATTGTGCCTTTTCTATTTAATTCCGATGCAATTTCTGTGTTTCATCGTCAAAAAGTAGGACAGATGGGTACAGTAAAGCTGAAGTGAAGCATCGGAATCTATAACTAGTGTCACAGGAATGGTTAAAATCATAGTCAGTATGAGGAGTCAGTCTTTTTGTACTTAAGTCGGCAGTGTGCCTATTGTGTTAATTCCGATGCGATTTCTGTATTTCATCGTCAATAAGAAGGTCCAAGGGATACAGTAAATCTGAAGTGAAGCATCGGAATCTATAACTAGTGTCACAGGAATGGTTCAAGCATAGTAAGTAAGAGGAGTCAGTCTTTTTGTACTTAAGTCGGCAGTGTTCCTATTGTGTTAATTCCGATGCAATTTCTGTATTTCATCGTCAATAAGAAGGTCCAAGGGATACAGTAAATCTGAAGTGAAGCATCGGAGCCTATAACTAGTGTCACAGGAATGGTTCAAAACATAGTCAGTAAGACGAGTCAGTCTTTTTGTACTTAATTCGGCAGTGTTCCTATTGTGTTAATTCCGATGCGATTTCTGTATTTCATCGTCAATAAGAACGTCCAAGGGATACAGTAAACCTGATGTGAAGCATCGGAATCTATAACTAGTGTCACAGGAATGGTTCAGAACATAGACAGTAAGATGAGTCAGTCTTCTTGTACTTAAGTCGGCATTGTTCCTTTTGTATTTAATTCCGATGCATTTTCTGTGTTTCATCGTCAATAAGAAGGTCCAAGGGATACAGTAAACCTCAAATGAAGCATCTGAATCTATAACTAGTATCACAGGAATGGTTCAAATCATAGTCAGTAGGAAGTGTCGGTCTTCATGTACTTAAGTCGGCATTGTGCCTTTTGTATTTAATTCCGATGCAATTTCTGTGTTTCATCGTCAGTAAGAAGGTCAGAGGGATACAGTTAACCTGAAGGGAAGGATCGCAATCTATAAATAGTCTCACAGGAATGGTTCAAATCATAGTCAGTAAGAAGAGTCAGTCTTCTTGTACTTAAGTCGGCATTGTGCCTCTTGTATTTAATTCCGATGCAATTTCTGTGTTTCATCGTCAATAAGAAGGTCAGAGGGATACAGTAAACCTGAAGTGACGCATCGGAATCTATAACTAGTGTCACAGGAATGGTTCAAATCATAGTCAGTAGGAAGTGTCAGTCTTCATGTACGTAAGTCGGCATTGTGCATTTTGTATTTAATTCCGATGCAATTACTGTGTTTCATTGTCAGTAAGAATGTCAGAGGGATACAGTAAACCTGAAGTGAAGCATCGCAATCTATAACTAGTCTCACGGGAATGGTTCAAAACATAGTCAGTAAAAGGAGTCAGTCTTCTTGTACTTAAGTCGGCATTGTGCCTTTTGTATTTAATTCCGATGCAATTTCTGTGCTTCATCGTCGATAAGATGGTCCAAGGGATACAGTAAACCTGGAGTGAAGCGTCGGAATCTATAACTAGTGTCACAGGAATGGTTCAGAACATAGACAGAAAGATGAGTCAGTCCTCTTGTACTTAAGTCGGCATTGTGCCTTTTGCATTTAATTCCGATGCAATTTCTGTGTTTCATCGTCAATAAGAAAGTCCAAGGGATACAGTAAACCTCAAGTGAAGCATCGGAATCTATAACTAGTGTCACAGGAATGGTTCAAATCATAGTCAGTAGGAAGTGTCAGTCTTCATGTACTTAAGTCGGCATTGTGCCTCTTGTACTTAATTCCGATGCAATTTCTGTGTTTCATCGTCAATAAGAAGGTCAGAGGGATACAGCAAACCTGAAGTGACGCATCGGAATCTATAACTAGTGTCACAGAAATGGTTCAAATCATAGTCAGTAGGAAGTGTCGGTCTTCATGTACGTAAGTCGGCATTGTGCCTTTTGTATTTAATTCCGATGCAATTTCTGTGTTTCATCGTCAATAAGAAGGTCAGAGGGATACAGTAAACCTGAAGAGAAGCATGGCAATCTATAACTAGTCTCACAGGAGTGGTTCAAAACATAGTCAGTAAAAGGAGTCAGTCTTCTTGTACTTATGTAGGCATTGTGCCTTTTGTATTTAATTCCGAAGCAATTTCTGTGTTTCATCGTCAATAAAAAGGTCCAACGGATACAGTAAACCTCAAGTGAAGCATCGGAATCTATAACTAGTGTCACAGGAATGGTTCAAATCATAGTCAAAAGGAAGTGTCGGTCTTCATGAACTTAAGTCGGCATTGTGCCTTTTGTATTTAATTCCGGGGCAATTTCTGTGTTTCATCGTCAATAAGAAGGTCCAAGGAATACAGTAAACCTGAAGTGAAGCATCGGAATCTATAACTAGTGTCATAGGAATGGTTCAAAACATAGACAGAAGGAAGAGTCAGTCTTCTTGTACTTAAGTCGGCATTATGCCTTTTGTATTTACTTCCGATGTAATTTCTGTGTTTCATAGACAATGACAAGGTCCAAGGGATACAGTAAACCTGAAGTGAAGCATCGGAATCTATAACTAGTGTCATACGAATGGTTCAAAACATAGACAGTAGGAAGAGTCAGTCTTCTTGTACTTAAGTCGGCATTGTGCCTTTTCTATTTAAATCCGATGCAATTTCTGTGTTTCATCGTCAAAAAGTAGGTCAGAGGGGTACAGTAAAGCTGAAGTGAAGCATCGGAATCTATAACTAGTGTCACAGGATTGGTTGAAAACATAGTCAGTAAGAGGAGTCAGTCTTTTTGTACATAAGTCGGCAGTGTGCCTATTGTGTTAATTCCGATGCGATTTCTGTATTTCATCGTCAATAAGAAGGTCCAAGGGATACAGTACATCTGTAGTGAAGCATCGGAATCTATAACTAGTGTCACAGGAATGGTTCAAAACATAGTCAGTAAGAGGAGTCAGTCTTTTTGTACTTAAGTCGGCAGTGTTCCTATTGTGTTAATTCCGATGCGATTTCTGTATTTCATCGTCGATAAGAAGGTCCAAGGGATACAGTAAACCTGAAGTGAAGCATCGGAATCTATAATTAGTGTCACAGGAATGGTTCAGAACATAGACAGTAAGACGAGTCAGTCTTCTTGTACTTAAGTCGCATTGTGCCTTTTGTATTTAATTCCGATGCAATTTCTGTGTTTCATCGTCAATAAGAAGGTCCAAGGGATACAGTAAACCTCAAGTGAAGCATCTGAATCTATAACTAGTGTCACAGGAATGGTTCAAAACATAGTCAATAGGAAGAGTCGGTCTTCATGTACTTAAGTCGGCATTGTGCCTTTTGTATTTAATTCCGAGGCAATTTCTGTGCTTCATCGTCAATAAGAAGGACCAAGGGGTACAGTAAACCTGGAGTGAAGCGTCGAAATCTAGAACTAGTGTCACAGGAATGGTTCAGAACATAGACAGTAAGATGAGTCAGTCTTCTTGTACTTAAGTCGGCATTGTGCCTTTTGCATTTAATTCCGATGCAATTTCTGTGTTTCATCGTCAATAGGAAGGTCCAAGGGATACAGTAACCTCAAGTGAAGCATCTTGATCTATAACTAGTGTCACAGGAATGGTTCAAATCATAGTCAGTAGGAAGTGTCGGTCTTCATGTACTTAAGACGGCATTGTGCCTTTTGTATTTAATTCCGATGCAATTTCTGTGTTTCATCGTCAGTAAGAAGGTCAGAGGGATACAGTTAACCTGAAGGGAAGCATCGCAATCTATAACTAGTCTCACAGGAATGGTTCAATTCATAATCAGTAAGAAGAGTCAGTCTTCTTGTACTTAAGTCATCATTGTGCCTCTTGTATTTAATTCCGATGCAATTTCTGTGTTTCATCGTTAATAAGAAGGTCAGAGGGATACAGTAAATCTGAAGTGACGCATCGGAATGGTTCAAATCATAGTCAGTAGGAAGTGTCGGTCTTCATGTACGTAAGGCGGCATTGTGCCTTTTGTATTTAATTCCGATGCAATTTCTGTGTTTCATCGTCAGTAAGAAGGTCAGAGGGATACAGTAAACCTGAAGTGAAGCATCGCAATCTATAACTAGTCTCACAGGAATGGTTCAAACCATAGTCAGTAAAAGGAGTCAGTCTTCTTGTACTTAAGTCGGCATTGTGCCTTTTGTATTTAATTCCGAGGCAATCTCTGTGTTTCATCGTCAATAAGAAGGTCCAAGGGATACAGTAAACCTCAAGTGAAGCATCGGAATCTATAACTAGTGTCACAGGAATGGTTCAAATCATAGTCAGTAAGAAGAGTCATTCTTCTTGTACTTAAGTCGGCATTGTGCCTTTTGTATTTAATTCCGAGGCAATTTCTGTGTTTCATCGTCAATAAGAAGGTCGAAGGGATACAGTAAACCTGAAGTGAAGCATCGGAATCTATAACTAGTGTCACAGGAATGGTTCAAAACAAAGACAGTAGGAAGAGTCAGTCTTCTTGTACTTAAGTCGGCATTGTGCCTTTTCTATTTAATTCCGATGCAATTTCTGTGTTTCATCGTCAAAAAGTAGGTCAGAGGGGTACAGTAAAGCTGAAGTGAAGAATCGGAATCTATAACTAGTGTCACAGGAATGGTTCAAATCATAGTCAGTAAAAGGAGTCAGTCTTCTTGTACTTAAGTCCTCATTGTGCCTTTTGTATTTAATTCCGAGGCAATTTCTGTGTTTCATCGTCAATAAGAAGCTCCAAGGGATACAGTAAACCTGAAGTGACGCACCGGAATCTATAACTAGTGTCATAGGAATGGTTCAAAACCTAGACAGTAGGAAGAGTCAGTCTTTTCGTACTTAAGTCGGCAGTGTGCCTATTGTGTTAATTCCGATGCGATTTCTGTATTTCATCGTCAATAAGAAGGTCCAAGGGATACAGTAACTTTGAAGTGAAGCATCGGAATCTATAACTAGTGTCACAGGAATGGTTCAAAACATAGTCAGTAAGAGGAGTCAGTGTTTTTGTACTTAAGTCGGCAGTGTTCCTATTGTGTTAATTCCGATGCGATTTCTGTATTTCATCGTCAATAAGAAGGTCCAAGGGATACAGTAAATCTGGAGTGAAGCATCGGAATCTATAACTAGTGTCACAGGAATGGTTCAAAACATAGTCAGTAAGAGGAGTCAGTCTTTTTGTACTTAAGTCGGCAGTGTTCCCATTGTGTTAATTACGATGCGATTTCTGTATTTCATCGTCAATAAGAAGGTCCAAGGGATACAGTAAACCTGAAGTGAAGCATCGGAATCTATAACTAGTGTCACAGGAAAGGTTCAGAATATAGACAGTAAGATGAGTCAGTCTTCTTGTACTTAAGTCGGCATTGTTCCTTTTGTATTTAATTCCGATGCATTTTCTGTGTTTCATCGTCAATAAGAAGGTCCAAGGGATACAGTAAACCTCAAGTGAAGCATCTGAATCTATAACTAGTGTCACAGGAATGGTTCAAATCATAGTCAGTAGGAAGTGTCGGTCTTCATGTACGTAAGTCGGCATTGTGCCTTTTGTATTTAATTCCGATGCAATTTCTGTGTTTCATCGTCAGTAAGAAGGTCAGAGGGATACAGTAAACCAGAAGTGAAGCATCGCAATCTATAACTAGTCTCACAGGAATGGTTCAAAACATAGTCAGTAAAAGGAGTCAGTCTTCTTGTACTTAAGTCGGGATTTTGCCTTTTGTGTTTAATTCCGAGGCAATCTCTGTGTTTCATCGTCAATAAGAAGGTCCAAGGGATACAGTAAACCTCAAGTGAAGCATCGGAATCTATAACTAGTGTCACAGGAATGGTTCAAATCATAGTCAGTAGGAAGTGTCGGTCTTCATGTACTTAAGTCGGCATTGTGCCTTTTGTATTTAATTCCGATGTAATTTCTGTGTTTCATCGTCAATAAGAAGGTAAGAGGGATACAGTAAAACTGAAGGGATGCATCGCAATCTATAACTAGACTCACAGGAATGGTTCAAATCATAGTCAGTAAGAAGAGTCAGTCTTCTTGTACTTAAGCCGGCATTGTGCCTCTTGTATGTAATTCCGATGCAATTTCTGTGTTTCATCGTCAATAAGAAGGTCAGAGGGATACAGTAAACCTGAAGTGACGCATCGGAAACTATAACTAGTGTCACAGGAATGGTTCAAATCATTGTCAAAAGGAAGTGTCGGTCTTCATGTACTTAAGTCGGCATTGTGCCTTTTGTATTTAATTCCGATGCAATTTCTGTGTTTCATCGTCAAAAAGTAGGTCAGAGGGGTACAGTAAAGCTGAAGTGAAGCATCGGAATCTGTAACTAGTGTCACAGGTATGGTTCAAAACATAGACAGTAGGAAGAGTCAGTCTTCTTGTACTTAAGTCGGCATTGTGCCTTTTCTATTTAATTCCGATGCAATTTCTGTATTTCATCGTCAAAAAGTAGGTCAGAGGGGTACAGTAAAGCTGAAGTGAAACATCGGAATCTATAACTAGTGTCACAGGAATGGTTCAAAACATAGTCAGTAAGAGGAGTCAGTCTTTTTGTACTTAAGTCGGCAGTGTGCCTATTGTATTAATTCCGATGCGATTTCTGTATTTCATCGTCCATAAGAAGGTCCAAGGGAAACAGTAAACCTGGAGTGAAGCGTCGGAATCTATAACCAGTGTCACAGGAATGGTTAAAACATAGACAGTAAGATGGGTCAGTCTTCCTTGTCCTTAAATCGGCATTGTGCGTTTGGTATTAATTTCCGATGCAATTTCTGTGTTTCATCGTCAATAAGAAGGTCCAAGGGATACAGTAAACCTCAAGTGAAGCATCGGAATCTATAACTAGTGTCACAGAAACGGTTCAAACATAGTCAGTAGGAAGAGTTGGTCTTCATGTACTTAAATCGGCATTGTGCCTTTTGTATTTAATTCCAATGCAATTTCTGTGTTTCATCGTCAATAAGAAGGACCAAGGGATACAGTAAACCTGAAGTGAAGCATCGTAATCTATTACTAGTGACACAGGAATGGTTAAAAACATAGACATTAGGAAGAGCCAGCCTTCTTGTACTTAAGTCTGCACTGTGCCTTTTGTATTTAATTCCGATACAATTTCTGTGTTTCACTGCAAATAAGACGGTCCAAGGGATACAGTAAACCTGAAGTGAAGCATCGGAATCTATAACTAGTGTCACAGGAATGGTTCAAAACGAAGTAAGTAAGAAGAGTCAGTCTTCTTATCATTAAGTCTGCATTGTGCCTCTTGTATTTAATTCCGATGCAATTTCTGTGTTTCATCGTCAATAAGAAGGTCCAAGGGATATAGTAAACCTCAAGTGAAGCATCGCAGTCTATAACTAGTGTCACAGGAAAGGTTCAAATCATAGTCAGTAGGAAGTGTCGGTCTTCATGTACTTAAGGCGTTATTTAGCTTTTTGTATTTAATTCCGACGCAATTTCTGTGTTTCATCGTCAATAAGAAGGTCAGAGGGATCCAGTTAACCTGAAGGGAAGCATCGCAATCTATAACTAGTCTCACAGGAATGGTTCAAATCATAGTCAGTAAGAAGATTCAGTCTTCTTGTACTTAAGTCGGCATTGTGCCTCTTGTATTTAACTCCGATGCAATTTCTGTGTTTCATCGTCAATAAGAAGGTCAGAGGGATACAGTAAACCTGAAGTGACGCATCGGAATCTATAACTAGTGTCACAGGAATGATTCAAAACATAGTCAGTAAGAGGAGTCAGTCTTTTTGTACTTAAGTCGGCAGTGTTCCTATTGTGTTAATTCCGATGCGATTTTTGTATTTCATCGTCAATAAGAAGGTCCAAGGAATACAGTAAATCTGAAGTGAAGCATCGGAATCTATAACTAGTGTCACAGGAATGGTTCAAAACATAGTCAGTAAGAGGAGTCAGTGTTTTTGTACATAAGTCGGCAGTGTTCCTATTGTGTTAATTCCGATGCGATTTCTGTATTTCATCGTCAATAAGAAGGTCCAAGGGATACAGGAAACCTGAAGTGAAGCATCGGAATCTATAACTAGTGTCACAGGAAAGGTTCAGAACATAGAGAGTAAGATGAGTCAGTCTTCTTGTACTTAAGTCGGCATTGTTCCTTTTGTATTTAATTCCGATGCATTTTCTATGTTTCACCGTCAATAAGAAGGTCCAAGGGATACAGTAAACCTCAAGTGAAGCATCTGAATCTATAACTAGTGTCACAGGAATGGTTCAAATCGTAGTCAGTAGGAAGTGTCGGTCTTCATGTACGTAAGTCGGCATTGTGCCTTTTGTATTTAATTCCGATGCAATTTCTGTGTTTCATCGTCAGTAAGAAGGTCAGAGGGATACAGTAAACCAGAAGTGAAGCATCGCAATCTATAACTAGTCTCACAGGAATGGTTCAAAACATAGTCAGTAAAAGGAGTCAGTCTTCTTGTACTTAAGTCGGCATTGTGCCTTTTGTGTTTAATTCCGAGGCAATCTCTGTGTTTCATCGTCAATAAGAAGGTCCAAGGGATACAGTAAACCTCAACTGAAGCATCGGAATCTATAACTAGTGTCACAGGAATGGTTCAAATCATAGTCAGTGGGAAGTGTCGGTCTTCATGTACTTAAGTTGGCATTGTGCCTTTTGTATTTATTTCCGATGTAATTTCTGTGTTTCATCGTCAATAAGAAGGTCAGAGGGATACAGTAAACCTGAAGGGAAGCATCGCAATCTATAACTAGACTCACAGGAATGGTTCAAATCATAGTCAGTAAGAAGGGTCAGTCTTCTTGTACTTAAGCCGGCATTGTGCCTCTTGTATTTAATTCCGATGCAATTTCTGTGTTTCATCGTTAATAAGAAGGGCAGAGGGATACAGTAAACCTGAAGTGACGCATCGGAATCTATAACTAGTGTCACAGGAATAGTTCAAATCATAGTCAAAAGGAAGTGTCGGTCTTCATGTACTTAACTCGGCATTGTGCCTTTTGTATTTAATTCCAATGCAATTTCTGTGTTTCATCGTCAATAAGAAGGTCAGAGGGATACAGTAAACCTGAAGGGAAACATCGCAATCTATAACTAGTCTCACAGGAATGGTTCAAAACATAGTCAGTAAAAGGAGTCAATCTTCTTGTACTTAAGTCGCCATTGTACCTTTCGTATTTGATTCCGAGGCAATATCTGTGTTTCATCGTCAATAAGAAGGTCCAAGGGATACAGAAAACCTGAAGTGAAGCATCGGAATTTATAACTAGTGTCACAGGAATGGTTCAAAACATACTCAGTAAAAGGAGTCAGTCTTCTTGTACTTAAGTCGGCATTGTGCCTTTTGTATTTAATTCCGAGGCAATTTCTGTGTTTCATTGTCAATAAGAAGCTCCAAGAGATACAGTAAACCTGAAGTGACGCACCGGAATCTATAACTAGTATCATAGGAATGGTTCAAAACATAGACAGTAGGAAGAGTCAGTCTTTTTGTACTTAAGTCGGCAGTGTGCCTTTTGTATTTAATTCCGAGGTAATTTCTGTGTTTCATCGTCAATAAGAATGTCCAAGGGATACAGTAAACCTGAAGTGAAGCATCGGAATCTATAACTAGTGTCACAGGAATGGTTCAAAACATAGACAGTAGGAAGTGTCGGTCTTCATGTACTTAAGTCGGCATTGTGCCTTTTGTATTTAATTCCGATCTAATTTCTGTGTTTCATCGTCAATAAGAAGGTCAGAGGGATACAGTAAACCTGAAGGGAAGCATCGCAATCTATAACTAGACTCACAGGAATGGTTCAAATCATAGTCAGTAAGAAGAGTCAGTCTTCTTGTACTTAAGTCGGCATTGTGCCTTTTGTATTTAATTCCGAGGTAATTTCTGTGTTTCATCGTCAATAAGAATGTCCAAGGGATACAGTAAACCTGAAGTGAAGCATCGGAATCTATAACTAGTGTCACAGGAATGGTTCAAAACATAGACAGTAGGAAGAGTCAGTCTTCTTGTACTTAAGTCGGCATTGTGCCTTTTCTATTTAATTCCGATGCAATTTCTGTGTTTTATCGTCAAAAAGTAGGTCAGAGGGGTACAGTAAAGCTGATGTGAAGCATCGGAATCTATAACTAGTGTCACAGGAATGGTTCAAAAAATGGTCAGTAAAAGGAGTCAGTCTTCTTGTACTTAAGTCGGCATTGTGCCTTTTGTATATAATTCCGAGGCAATTTCTGTGTTTCATCGTCAATAAGAAGGTCCAAGGGATACAGTTAACCTGAAGTGAAGCACCGGAATCTGTAACTAGTGTCATAGGAATGGTTCAAAACACAGACAGTAGGAAGAGTCAGTCTTCTTGTACTCAAGTCGGCATTGTGCCTTTTCTATTTAATTCCGATGCAATTTCTGTGTTTCATCGTCAAAAAGTAGGACAGATGGGTACAGTAAAGCTGAAGTGAAGCATCGGAATCTATAACTAGTGTCACAGGAATGGTTAAAATCATAGTCAGTATGAGGAGTCAGTCTTTTTGTACTTAAGTCGGCAGTGTGCCTATTGTGTTAATTCCGATGCGATTTCTGTATTTCATCGTCAATAAGAAGGTCCAAGGGATACAGTAAATCTGAAGTGAAGCATCGGAATCTATAACTAGTGTCACAGGAATGGTTCAAGCATAGTAAGTAAGAGGAGTCAGTCTTTTTGTACTTAAGTCGGCAGTGTTCCTATTGTGTTAATTCCGATGCAATTTCTGTATTTCATCGTCAATAAGAAGGTCCAAGGGATACAGTAAATCTGAAGTGAAGCATCGGAGTCTATAACTAGTGTCACAGGAATGGTTCAAAACATAGTCAGTAAGACGAGTCAGTCTTTTTTGTACTTAATTCGGCAGTGTTCCTATTGTGTTAATTCCGATGCGATTTCTGTATTTCATCGTCAATAAGAACGTCCAAGGGATACAGTAAACCTGATGTGAAGCATCGGAATCTATAACTAGTGTCACAGGAATGGTTCAGAACATAGACAGTAAGATGAGTCAGTCTTCTTGTACTTAAGTCGGCATTGTTCCTTTTGTATTTAATTCCGATGCATTTTCTGTGTTTCATCGTCAATAAGAAGGTCCAAGGGATACAGTAAACCTCAAATGAAGCATCTGAATCTATAACTAGTATCACAGGAATGGTTCAAATCATAGTCAGTAGGAAGTGTCGGTCTTCATGTACTTAAGTCGGCATTGTGCCTTTTGTATTTAATTCCGATGCAATATCTGTGTTTCATCGTCAGTAAGAAGGTCAGAGGGATACAGTTAACCTGAAGGGAAGGATCGCAATCTATAAATAGTCTCACAGGAATGGTTCAAATCATAGTCAGTAAGAAGAGTCAGTCTTCTTGTACTTAAGTCGGCATTGTGCCTCTTGTATTTAATTCCGATGCAATTTCTGTGTTTCATCGTCAATAAGAAGGTCAGAGGGATACAGTAAACCTGAAGTGACGCATCGGAATCTATAACTAGTGTCACAGGAATGGTTCAAATCATAGTCAGTAGGAAGTGTCAGTCTTCATGTACGTAAGTCGGCATTGTGCATTTTGTATTTAATTCCGATGCAATTACTGTGTTTCATTGTCAGTAAGAATGTCAGAGGGATACAGTAAACCTGAAGTGAAGCATCGCAATCTATAACTAGTCTCACGGGAATGGTTCAAAACATAGTCAGTAAAAGGAGTCAGTCTTCTTGTACTTAAGTCGGCATTGTGCCTTTTGTATTTAATTCCGATGCAATTTCTGTGCTTCATCGTCGATAAGATGGTCCAAGGGATACAGTAAACCTGGAGTGAAGCGTCGGAATCTATAACTAGTGTCACAGGAATGGTTCAGAACATAGACAGAAAGATGAGTCAGTCCTCTTGTACTTAAGTCGGCATTGTGCCTTTTGCATTTAATTCCGATGCAATTTCTGTGTTTCATCGTCAATAAGAAGGTCCAAGGGATACAGTAAACCTCAAGTGAAGCATCGGAATCTATAACTAGTGTCACAGGAATGGTTCAAATCATAGTCAGTAGGAAGTGTCAGTCTTCATGTACTTAAGTCGGCATTGTGCCTCTTGTACTTAATTTTGATGCAATTTCTGTGTTTCATCGTCAATAAGAAGGTCAGAGGGATACAGCAAACCTGAAGTGACGCATCGGTATCTATAACTAGTGTCACAGAAATGGTTCAAATCATAGTCAGTAGGAAGTGTCGGTCTTCATGTACGTAAGTCGGCATTGTGCCTTTTGTATTTAATTCCGATGCAATTTCTGTGTTTCATCGTCAATAAGAAGGTCAGAGGGATACAGTAAACCTGAAGAGAAGCATGGCAATCTATAACTAGTCTCACAGGAGTGGTTCAAAACATAGTCAGTAAAAGGAGTCAGTCTTCTTGTACTTATGTAGGCATTGTGCCTTTTGTATTTAATTCCGAAGCAATTTCTGTGTTTCATCGTCAATAAAAAGGTCCAACGGATACAGTAAACCTCAAGTGAAGCATCGGAATCTATAACTAGTGTCACAGGAATGGTTCAAATCATAGTCAAAAGGAAGTGTCGGTCTTCATGAACTTAAGTCGGCATTGTGCCTTTTGTATTTAATTCCGGGGCAATTTCTGTGTTTCATCGTCAATAAGAAGGTCCAAGGAATACAGTAAACCTGAAGTGAAGCATCGGAATCTATAACTAGTGTCATAGGAATGGTTCAAAACATAGACAGAAGGAAGAGTCAGTCTTCTTGTACTTAAGTCGGCATTGTGCCTTTTGTATTTACTTCCGATGCAATTTCTGTGTTTCATAGACAATGACAAGGTCCAAGGGATACAGTAAACCTGAAGTGAAGCATCGGAATCTATAACTAGTGTCATAGGAATGGTTCAAAACATAGACAGTAGGAAGAGTCAGTCTTCTTGTACTTAAGTCGGCATTGTGCCTTTTCTATTTAAATCCGATGCAATTTCTGTGTTTCATCGTCAAAAAGTAGGTCAGAGGGGTACAGTAAAGCTGAAGTGAAGCATCGGAATCTATAACTAGTGTCACAGGAATGGTTGAAAACATAGTCAGTAAGAGGAGTCAGTCTTTTTGTACATAAGTCGGCAGTGTGCCTATTGTGTTAATTCCGATGCGATTTCTGTATTTCATCGTCAATAAGAAGGTCCAAGGGATACAGTACATCTGTAGTGAAGCATCGGAATCTATAACTAGTGTCACAGGAATGGTTCAAAACATAGTCAGTAAGAGGAGTCAGTCTTTTTGTACTTAAGTCGGCAGTGTTCCTATTGTGTTAATTCCGATGCGATTTCTGTATTTCATCGTCGATAAGAAGGTCCAAGGGATACAGTAAACCTGAAGTGAAGCATCGGAATCTATAATTAGTGTCACAGGAATGGTTCAGAACATAGACAGTAAGACGAGTCAGTCTTCTTGTACTTAAGTCGCATTGTGCCTTTTGTATTTAATTCCGATGCAATTTCTGTGTTTCATCGTCAATAAGAAGGTCCAAGGGATACAGTAAACCTCAAGTGAAGCATCTGAATCTATAACTAGTGTCACAGGAATGGTTCAAAACATAGTCAATAGGAAGAGTCGGTTTTCATGTACTTAAGTCGGCATTGTGCCTTTTGTATTTAATTCCGAGGCAATTTCTGTGCTTCATCGTCAATAAGAAGGACCAAGGGGTACAGTAAACCTGGAGTGAAGCGTCGAAATCTAGAACTAGTGTCACAGGAATGGTTCAGAACATAGACAGTAAGATGAGTCAGTCTTCTTGTACTTAAGTCGGCATTGTGCCTTTTGCATTAAATCCGATGCAATTTCTGTGTTTCATCGTCAATAGGAAGGTCCAAGGGATACAGTAACCTCAAGTGAAGCATCTTGATCTATAACTAGTGTCACAGGAATGGTTCAAATCATAGTCAGTAGGAAGTGTCGGTCTTCATGTACTTAAGACGGCATTGTGCCTTTTGTATTTAATTCCGATGCAATTTCTGTGTTTCATCGTCAGTAAGAAGGTCAGAGGGATACAGTTAACCTGAAGGGAAGCATCGCAATCTATAACTAGTCTCACAGGAATGGTTCAATTCATAATCAGTAAGAAGAGTCAGTCTTCTTGTACTTAAGTCATCATTGTGCCTCTTGTATTTAATTCCGATGCAATTTCTGTGTTTCATCGTTAATAAGAAGGTCAGAGGGATACAGTAAATCTGAAGTGACGCATCGGAATGGTTCAAATCATAGTCAGTAGGAAGTGTCGGTCTTCATGTACGTAAGGCGGCATTGTGCCTTTTGTATTTAATTCCGATGCAATTTCTGTGTTTCATCGTCAGTAAGAAGGTCAGAGGGATACAGTAAACCTGAAGTGAAGCATCGCAATCTATAACTAGTCTCACAGGAATGGTTCAAACCATAGTCAGTAAAAGGAGTCAGTCTTCTTGTACTTAAGTCGGCATTGTGCCTTTTGTATTTAATTCCGAGGCAATCTCTGTGTTTCATCGTCAATAAGAAGGTCCAAGGGATACAGTAAACCTCAAGTGAAGCATCGGAATCTATAACTAGTGTCACAGGAATGGTTCAAATCATAGTCAGTAAGAAGAGTCATTCTTCTTGTACTTAAGTCGGCATTGTGCCTTTTGTATTTAATTCCGAGGCAATTTCTGTGTTTCATCGTCAATAAGAAGGTCGAAGGGATACAGTAAACCTGAAGTGAAGCATCGGAATCTATAACTAGTGTCACAGGAATGGTTCAAAACAAAGACAGTAGGAAGAGTCAGTCTTCTTGTACTTAAGTCGGCATTGTGCCTTTTCTATTTAATTCCGATGCAATTTCTGTGTTTCATCGTCAAAAAGTAGGTCAGAGGGGTACAGTAAAGCTGAAGTGAAGAATCGGAATCTATAACTAGTGTCACAGGAATGGTTCAAATCATAGTCAGTAAAAGGAGTCAGTCTTCTTGTACTTAAGTCCTCATTGTGCCTTTTGTATTTAATTCCGAGGCAATTTCTGTGTTTCATCGTCAATAAGAAGCTCCAAGGGATACAGTAAACCTGAAGTGACGCACCGGAATCTATAACTAGTGTCATAGGAATGGTTCAAACATAGACAGTAGGAAGAGTCAGTCTTTTCGTACTTAAGTCGGCAGTGTGCCTATTGTGTTAATTCCGATGCGATTTCTGTATTTCATCGTCAATAAGAAGGTCCAAGGGATACAGTAACTTTGAAGTGAAGCATCGGAATCTATAACTAGTGTCACAGGAATGGTTCAAAACATAGTCAGTAAGAGGAGTCAGTGTTTTTGTACTTAAGTCGGCAGTGTTCCTATTGTGTTAATTCCGATGCGATTTCTGTATTTCATCGTCAATAAGAAGGTCCAAGGGATACAGTAAATCTGGAGTGAAGCATCGGAATCTATAACTAGTGTCACAGGAATGGTTCAAAACATAGTCAGTAAGAGGAGTCAGTCTTTTTGTACTTAAGTCGGCAGTGTTCCCATTGTGTTAATTACGATGCGATTTCTGTATTACATCGTCAATAAGAAGGTCCAAGGGATACAGTAAACCTGAAGTGAAGCATCGGAATCTATAACTAGTGTCACAGGAAAGGTTCAGAATATAGACAGTAAGATGAGTCAGTCTTCTTGTACTTAAGTCGGCATTGTTCCTTTTGTATTTAATTCCGATGCATTTTCTGTGTTTCATCGTCAATAAGAAGGTCCAAGGGATACAGTAAACCTCAAGTGAAGCATCTGAATCTATAACTAGTGTCACAGGAATGGTTCAAATCATAGTCAGTAGGAAGTGTCGGTCTTCATGTACGTAAGTCGGCATTGTGCCTTTTGTATTTAATTCCGATGCAATTTCTGTGTTTCATCGTCAGTAAGAAGGTCAGAGGGATACAGTAAACCAGAAGTGAAGCATCGCAATCTATAACTAGTCTCACAGGAATGGTTCAAAACATAGTCAGTAAAAGGAGTCAGTCTTCTTGTACTTAAGTCGGGATTTTGCCTTTTGTGTTTAATTCCGAGGCAATCTCTGTGTTTCATCGTCAATAAGAAGGTCCAAGGGATACAGTAAACCTCAAGTGAAGCATCGGAATCTATAACTAGTGTCACAGGAATGGTTCAAATCATAGTCAGTAGGAAGTGTCGGTCTTCATGTACTTAAGTCGGCATTGTGCCTCTTGTATTTAATTCCGATGTAATTTCTGTGTTTCATCGTCAATAAGAAGGTAAGAGGGATACAGTAAACCTGAAGGGATGCATCGCAATCTATAACTAGACTCACAGGAATGGTTCAAATCATAGTCAGTAAGAAGAGTCAGTCTTCTTGTACTTAAGCCGGCATTGTGCCTCTTGTATGTAATTCCGATGCAATTTCTGTGTTTCATCGTCAATAAGAAGGTCAGAGGGATACAGTAAACCTGAAGTGACGCATCGGAAACTATAACTAGTGTCACAGGAATGGTTCAAATCATTGTCAAAAGGAAGTGTCGGTCTTCATGTACTTAAGTCGGCATTGTGCCTTTTGTATTTAATTCCGATGCAATTTCTGTGTTTCATCGTCAAAAAGTAGGTCAGAGGGGTACAGTAAAGCTGAAGTGAAGCATCGGAATCTGTAACTAGTGTCACAGGTATGGTTCAAAACATAGACAGTAGGAAGAGTCAGTCTTCTTGTACTTAAGTCGGCATTGTGCCTTTTCTATTTAATTCCGATGCAATTTCTGTATTTCATCGTCAAAAAGTAGGTCAGAGGGGTACAGTAAAGCTGAAGTGAAACATCGGAATCTATAACTAGTGTCACAGGAATGGTTCAAAACATAGTCAGTAAGAGGAGTCAGTCTTTTTGTACTTAAGTCGGCAGTGTGCCTATTGTGTTAATTCCGATGCGATTTCTGTATTTCATCGTCCATAAGAAGGTCCAAGGGAAACAGTAAACCTGGAGTGAAGCGTCGGAATCTATAACCAGTGTCACAGGAATGGTTAAAACATAGACAGTAAGATGGGTCAGTCTTCCTTGTCCTTAAATCGGCATTGTGCGTTTGGTATTAATTTCCGATGCAATTTCTGTGTTTCATCGTCAATAAGAAGGTCCAAGGGATACAGTAAACCTCAAGTGAAGCATCGGAATCTATAACTAGTGTCACAGAAACGGTTCAAACATAGTCAGTAGGAAGAGTTGGTCTTCATGTACTTAAATCGGCATTGTGCCTTTTGTATTTAATTCCAATGCAATTTCTGTGTTTCATCGTCAATAAGAAGGACCAAGGGATACAGTAAACCTGAAGTGAAGCATCGTAATCTATTACTAGTGACACAGGAATGGTTAAAAACATAGACATTAGGAAGAGCCAGCCTTCTTGTACTTAAGTCTGCACTGTGCCTTTTGTATTTAATTCCGATACAATTTCTGTGTTTCACTGCAAATAAGACGGTCCAAGGGATACAGTAAACCTGAAGTGAAGCATCGGAATCTATAACTAGTGTCACAGGAATGGTTCAAAACGAAGTAAGTAAGAAGAGTCAGTCTTCTTATCATTAAGTCTGCATTGTGCCTCTTGTATTTAATTCCGATGCAATTTCTGTGTTTCATCGTCAATAAGAAGGTCCAAGGGATATAGTAAACCTCAAGTGAAGCATCGCAGTCTATAACTAGTGTCACAGGAAAGGTTCAAATCATAGTCAGTAGGAAGTGTCGGTCTTCATGTACTTAAGGCGTTATTTAGCTTTTTGTATTTAATTCCGACGCAATTTCTGTGTTTCATCGTCAATAAGAAGGTCAGAGGGATCCAGTTAACCTGAAGGGAAGCATCGCAATCTATAACTAGTCTCACAGGAATGGTTCAAATCATAGTCAGTAAGAAGATTCAGTCTTCTTGTACTTAAGTCGGCATTGTGCCTCTTGTATTTCACTCCGATGCAATTTCTGTGTTTCATCGTCAATAAGAAGGTCAGAGGGATACAGTAAACCTGAAGTGACGCATCGGAATCTATAACTAGTGTCACAGGAATGATTCAAAACATAGTCAGTAAGAGGAGTCAGTCTTTTTGTACTTAAGTCGGCAGTGTTCCTATTGTGTTAATTCCGATGCGATTTTTGTATTTCATCGTCAATAAGAAGGTCCAAGGAATACAGTAAATCTGAAGTGAAGCATCGGAATCTATAACTAGTGTCACAGGAATGGTTCAAAACATAGTCAGTAAGAGGAGTCAGTGTTTTTGTACATAAGTCGGCAGTGTTCCTATTGTGTTAATTCCGATGCGATTTCTGTATTTCATCGTCAATAAGAAGGTCCAAGGGATACAGGAAACCTGAAGTGAAGCATCGGAATCTATAACTAGTGTCACAGGAAAGGTTCAGAACATAGAGAGTAAGATGAGTCAGTCTTCTTGTACTTAAGTCGGCATTGTTCCTTTTGTATTTAATTCCGATGCATTTTCTATGTTTCACCGTCAATAAGAAGGTCCAAGGGATACAGTAAACCTCAAGTGAAGCATCTGAATCTATAACTAGTGTCACAGGAATGGTTCAAATCGTAGTCAGTAGGAAGTGTCGGTCTTCATGTACGTAAGTCGGCATTGTGCCTTTTGTATTTAATTCCGATGCAATTTCTGTGTTTCATCGTCAGTAAGAAGGTCAGAGGGATACAGTAAACCAGAAGTGAAGCATCGCAATCTATAACTAGTCTCACAGGAATGGTTCAAAACATAGTCAGTAAAAGGAGTCAGTCTTCTTGTACTTAAGTCGGCATTGTGCCTTTTGTGTTTAATTCCGATGCAATTTCTGTGTTTCATCGTTAATAAGAAGGGCAGAGGGATACAGTAAACCTGAAGTGACGCATCGGAATCTATAACTAGTGTCACAGGAATAGTTCAAATCATAGTCAAAAGGAAGTGTCGGTCTTCATGTACTTAACTCGGCATTGTGCCTTTTGTATTTAATTCCAATGCAATTTCTGTGTTTCATCGTCAATAAGAAGGTCAGAGGGATACAGTAAACCTGAAGGGAAACATCGCAATCTATAACTAGTCTCACAGGAATGGTTCAAAACATAGTCAGTAAAAGGAGTCAATCTTCTTGTACTTAAGTCGCCATTGTACCTTTCGTATTTGATTCCGAGGCAATATCTGTGTTTCATCGTCAATAAGAAGGTCCAAGGGATACAGAAAACCTGAAGTGAAGCATCGGAATTTATAACTAGTGTCACAGGAATGGTTCAAAACATACTCAGTAAAAGGAGTCAGTCTTCTTGTACTTAAGTCGGCATTGTGCCTTTTGTATTTAATTCCGAGGCAATTTCTGTGTTTCATTGTCAATAAGAAGCTCCAAGAGATACAGTAAACCTGAAGTGACGCACCGGAATCTATAACTCGTATCATAGGAATGGTTCAAAACATAGACAGTAGGAAGAGTCAGTCTTTTTGTACTTAAGTCGGCAGTGTGCCTATTGTGTTAATTCCGATGCGATTTCTGTATTTCATCGTCAATAAGAAGGTCCAAGGGATACAGTAACTTTGAAGTGAAGCATCGGAATCTATAACTAGTGTCACAGGAATGGTTCAAAACATAGTCAGTAAGAGGAGTCAGTGTTTTTGTACTTAAGTCGGCAGTGTTCCTAAAGTGTTAATTCCGATGCGATTTCTGTATTTCATCGTCAATAAGAAGGTCCAAGGGATACAGTAAATCTGAAGTGAAGCATCGGAATCTATAACTAGTGTCACAGGAATGGTTCAAAACATAGTCAGTAAGAGGAGTCAGTCTTTTTGTACTTAAGTCGGCAGTGTTCCTATTGTGTTAATTCCGATGCGATTTCTGTATTTCATCGTCAATAAGAAGGCCCAAGGGATACAGTAAACATGAAGTGAGGCATCGGAATCTATAACTAGTGTCACAGGAAAGGTTCAGAACATAGACAGTAAGATGAGTCAGTCTTCTTGTACTTAAGTCGGCATTGTTCCTTTTGTATTTAATTCCGATGCATTTTCTGTGTTTCATCGTCAATAAGAAGGTCCAAGGGATACAGTAAACCTCAAGTGAAGCATCTGAAACTATAACCAGTGTCACAGGAATGGTTCAAATCATAGTCAGTAGGAAGTGTCGGTCTTCATGTACTTAAGTCGGCATTGTGCCTTTTGTATTTAATTCCGAAGCAATTTCTGTGTTTCATCGTCAATAAGAAGGTCCAAGGGAAACAGTAAACCTGGAGTGAAGCGTCGGAATCTATAACTAGTGTCACAGGAATGGTTAAAACATAGACAGTAAGAAGAGTCAGTCTTCCTTGTCCTTAAATCGGCATTGTGCCCTTGGTATTAAATTCCGATGCAATTTCTGTGTTTCATCGTCAATAAGAAGGTCCAAGGGATACAGTAAACCTCAAGTGAAGCATCGGAATCTATAACTAGTGTCACAGAAACGGTTCAAACATAGTCAGTAGGAAGAGTTGGTCTTCATGTACTTAAATCGGCATTGTGCCTTTTGTATTTAATTCCAATGCAATTTCTGTGTTTCATCGTCAATAAGAAGGACCAAGGGATACAGTAAACCTGAAGTGAAGCATCGTAATCTATTACTAGTGACACAGGAATGGTTCAAAACATAGACATTAGGAAGAGCCAGTCTTCTTGTACTTAAGTCTGCACTGTGCCTTTTGTATTTAATTCCGATACAATTTCTGTGTTTCACTGCAAATAAGACGGTCCAAAGGATACAGTAAACCTGAAGTGAAGTATCGGGATCTATAACTAGTGTCACAGGAATGGTTCAAAACAAAGTAAGTAAGAAGAGTCAGTCTCCTTATCCTTAAGTCTGCATTGTGCCTCTTGTATTTAATTCCGATGCAATTTCTGTGTTTCATCGTCAATAAGAAGGTCAGAGGGATCCAGTTAACCTAGAGGGAAGCATCGCAATCTATAACTAGTCTCACAGGAATGGTTCAAATCGTAGTCAGTAAGAAGAGTCAGTCTTCTTGTACTTAAGTCGGCATTGTGCCTCTTGTATTTAACTCCGATGCAATTTCTGTGTTTCATCGTCAATAAGAAGGTCAGAGGGATACAGTAAACCTGAAGTGACGCATCGGAATCTATAACTAGTGTCACTGGAATGATTCAAACATAGTCAGTAAGAGGAGTCAGTCTTTTTGTACTTAAGACGGCAGTGTTCCTATTGTGTTAATTCCGATGCGATTTCTGTATTTCATCGTCAATAAGAAGGTCCAAGGGATACAGTAAATCTGAAGTGAAGAATCGGAATCTATAACTAGTGTCACAGGAATGGTTCAAAACATAGTCAGTAAGAGGAGTCAGTCTTTTTGTACTTAAGTCGGCAGTGTTCCTATTGTGTTAATTCCGGTGCGATTTCTGTATTTCATCGTCAATAAGAAGGTCCAAGGGATACAGGAAAACCTGAAGTGAAGCATCGGAATCTATAACTAGTGTCACAGGAAAGGTTCAGAACATAGACAGTAGGATGAGTCAGTCTTCTTGTACTTAAGTCGGCATTGTTCCTTTTGTATTTAATTCCGATGCATTTTCTGTGTTTCATCGTCAATAAGAAGGTCCAAGGGATACAGTAAACCTCAAGTGAAGCATCTGAATCTATAACTAGTGTCACAGGAATGGTTCAAATCATAGTAGGAAGTGTCGGTCTTCATGTACTTAAGTCGGCATTGTGCCTTTTGTATTTAACTCCGATGCAATTTCTGTGTTTCATCGTCAGTAAGAAGGTCAGAGGGATACAGTTATCCTGAAGTGAAGCATCGCAATCTATAACTAGTGTCACAGGAATGGTTCAAATCATAGTCAGTAGGAAGTGTCGGTCTTCATGTACATAAGTCGGCATTGTGCCTTTTGTATTTAATTGCGATGCAATTTCTGTGTTTCATCATCAGTAAGAAGGTCAGAGGGATACGGTAAACCAGAAGTGAAGCATCGCAATCTATAACTAGTCTCACAGGAATGGTTCAAAACATAGTCAGTAAAAGGAGTCAGTCTTCTTGTACTTAGGTCGGCATTGTGCCTTTTGTGTTTAATTCCGAGGCAATCTCTGTGTTTCATCGTCAATAAGAAGGTCCAAGGGATACAGTAAACCTCAAGTGAAGCATCGGAATCTATAACTAGTGTCACAGGAATGGTTAAAATCATAGTCAGTAGAAGTGTCGGTCTTCATGTACTTAAGTCGGCATTGTGCCTTTTGTATTTAATTCCGATGTAATTTCTGTCTTTCATCGTCAATAAGAAGGTCAGAGGGATAGAGTAAACCTGAAGGGAAGCATCGCAATCTATAACTAGACTCACAGGAATGGTTCAAATCATAGTCAGTAAGAAGAGTCAGTCTTCTTGTACTTAAGCCGGCATTGTGCCTCTTGTATTTAATTCCGATGCAATTTCTGTGTTTCATAGTCAATAAGAAGGTCAGAGGGATACCGTAAACCTGAAGTGACGCATCGGAATCTATAACTAGTGTCACAGGAATGGTTCAAATCATAGTCAAAAGGAAGTGTCGGTCTTCATGTACTTAAGTCGGCATTGTGCCTTTTGTATTTAATTCCGATGCAATTTCTGTGTTTCATCGTCAATAAGAAGGTCAGAGGGATACAGTAAACCTGAAGGGAAACATCGCAATCTATAACTAGTGTCACAGGAATGGTTCAAAACATAGTCAGTAAGAGGAGTCAGTGTTTTTGTACTTAAGTCGGCAGTGTTCCTAAAGTGTTAATTCCGATGCGATTTCTGTATTTCATCGTCAATGAGAAGGTCCAAGGGATACAGTAAATCTGAAGTGAAGCATCGGAATCTATAACTAGTGTCACAGGAAAGGTTCAAAACATAGTCAGTAAGAGGAGTCAGTCTTTTTGTACTTAAGTCGGCAGTGTTCCTATTGTGTTAATTCCGATGCGATTTCTGTATTTCATCGTCAATAAGAAGGCCCAAGGGATACAGTAAACATGAAGTGAAGCATCGGAATCTATAACTAGTGTCACAGGAAAGGTTCAGAACATAGACAGTAAGATGAGTCAGTCTTCTTGTACTTAAGTCGGCATTGTTCCTTTTGTATTTAATTCCGATGCATTTTCTGTGTTTCATCGTCAATAAGAAGGTCCAAGGGATACAGTAAACCTCAAGTGAAGCATCTGAATCTATAACCAGTGTCACAGGAATGGTTCAAATCATAGTCAGTAGGAAGTGTTGGTCTTCATGTACTTAAGCCGGCATTGTGCCTCTTGTATTTAATTCCGATGCAATTTCTGTGTTTCATCGTCAATAAGAAGGTCCAAGGGATACAGTAAACCTGGAGTGAAGCGTCGGAATCTATAACTGGTGTCACAGGAATGGTTCAGAACATAGACAGTAAGATGAGTCTGTCTTCTTGTACTTAAGTCGGCATTGTGACTTTTGCATTTAATTCCGATGCAATTTCTGTGTTTCATCGTCAATAAGAAGGTCCAAGGGATACAGTAAACCTCAAGTGAAGCATCGGAATCTATAACTAGTGTCACAGGAATGGTTCAAATCATAGTCAGTAGGAAGTGTCGGTCTTCATGTACTTAAGTCGGCATTGTGCCTTTTGTATTTAATTCCGAAGCAATTTCTGTGTTTCATCGTCAATAAGAAGGTCCAAGGGAAACAGTAAACCTGGAGTGAAGCGTCGGAATCTATAACTAGTGTCACAGGAATGGTTAAAACATAGACAGTAAGAAGAGTCAGTCTTCCTTGTCCTTAAATCGGCATTGTGCCCTTGGTATTAAATTCCGATGCAATTTCTGTGTTTCATCGTCAATAAGAAGGTCCAAGGGATACAGTAAACCTCAAGTGAAGCATCGGAATCTATAACTAGTGTCACAGAAACGGTTCAAACATAGTCAGTAGGAAGAGTTGGTCTTCATGTACTTAAATCGGCATTGTGCCTTTTGTATTTAATTCCAATGCAATTTCTGTGTTTCATCGTCAATAAGAAGGACCAAGGGATACAGTAAACCTGAAGTGAAGCATCGTAATCTATTACTAGTGACACAGGAATGGTTCAAAACATAGACATTAGGAAGAGCCAGTCTTCTTGTACTTAAGTCTGCACTGTGCCTTTTGTATTTAATTCCGATACAATTTCTGTGTGTCACTGCAAATAAGACGGTCCAAAGGATACAGTAAACCTGAAGTGAAGTATCGGAATCTATAACTAGTGTCACAGGAATGGTTCAAAACAAAGTAAGTAAGAAGAGTCAGTCTCCTTAACCTTAAGTCTGCATTGTGCCTCTTGTATTTAATTCCGATGCAATTTCTGTGTTTCATCGTCAATAAGAAGGTCAGAGAGATCCAGTTAACCTGAAGGGAAGCATCGCAATCTATAACTAGTCTCACAGGAATGGTTCAAATCGTAGTCAGTAAGAAGAGTCAGTCTTCTTGTACTTAAGTCGGCATTGTGCCTCTTGTATTTAACTCCGATGCAATTTCTGTGTTTCATCGTCAATAAGAAGGTCAGAGGGATACAGTAAACCTGAAGTGACGCATCGGAATCTATAACTAGTGTCACAGGAATGATTCAAACATAGTCAGTAAGAGGAGTCAGTCGTTTTGTACTTAAGTCGGCAGTGTTCCTATTGTGTTAATTCCGATGCGATTTCTGTATTTCATCGTCAATAAGAAGGTCCAAGGGATACAGTAAATCTGAAGTGAAGAATCGGAATCTATAACTAGTGTCACAGGAATGGTTCAAAACATAGTCAGTAAGAGGAGTCAGTCTTTTTGTACTTAAGTCGGCAGTGTTCCTATTGTGTTAATTCCGGTGCGATTTCTGTATTTCATCGTCAATAAGAAGGTCCAAGGGATACAGGAAACCTGAAGTGAAGCATCGGAATCTATAACTAGTGTCACAGGAAAGGTTCAGAACATAGACAGTAAGATGAGTCAGTCTTCTTGTACTTAAGTCGGCATTGTTCCTTTTGTATTTAATTCCGATGCATTTTCTGTGTTTCATCGTCAATAAGAAGGTCCAAGGGATACAGTAAACCTCAAGTGAAGCATCTGAATCTATAACTAGTGTCACAGGAATGGTTCAAATCATAGTAGGAAGTGTCGGTCTTCATGTACTTAAGTCGGCATTGTGCCTTTTGTATTTAACTCCGATGCAATTTCTGTGTTTCATCGTCAGTAAGAAGGTCAGAGGGATACAGTTATCCTGAAGTGAAGCATCGCAATCTATAACTAGTGTCACAGGAATGGTTCAAATCATAGTCAGTAGGAAGTGTCGGTCTTCATGTACATAAGTCGGCATTGTGCCTTTTGTATTTAATTGCGATGCAATTTCTGTGTTTCATCGTCAGTAAGAAGGTCAGAGGGATACGGTAAACCAGAAGTGAAGCATCGCAATCTATAACTAGTCTCACAGGAATGGTTCAAAACATAGTCAGTAAAAGGAGTCAGTCTTCTTGTACTTAGGTCGCATTGTGCCTTTTGTGTTTAATTCCGAGGCAATCTCTGTGTTTCATCGTCAATAAGAAGGTCCAAGGGATACAGTAAACCTCAAGTGAAGCATCGGAATCTATAACTAGTGTCACAGGAATGGTTAAAATCATAGTCAGTAGAAGTGTCGGTCTTCATGTACTTAAGTCGGCATTGTGCCTTTTGTATTTAATTCCGATGTAATTTCTGTCTTTCATCGTCAATAAGAAGGTCAGAGGGATAGAGTAAACCTGAAGGGAAGCATCGCAATCTATAACTAGACTCACAGGAATGGTTCAAATCATAGTCAGTAAGAAGAGTCAGTCTTCTTGTACTTAAGCCGGCATTGTGCCTCTTGTATTTAATTCCGATGCAATTTCTGTGTTTCATGGTCAATAAGAAGGTCAGAGGGATACAGTAAACCTGAAGTGACGCATCGGAATCTATAACTAGTGTCATAGGAATGGTTCAAATCATAGTCAAAAGGAAGTGTCGGTCTTCATGTACTTAAGTCGGCATTGTGCCTTTTGTATTTAATTCCGATGCAATATCTGTGTTTCATCGTCAATAAGAAGGTCAGAGGGATACAGTAAACCTGAAGGGAAACATCGCAATCTATAACTAGTCTCACAGGAATGGTTCAAAACATAGTCAGTAAAAGGAGTCAATCTTCTTGTACTTAAGTCGCCATTGTGCCTTTTGTATTTAATTCAGGGGCAATTTCTGTGTTACATCGTCAATAAGAAGGTCCAAGGGATACAGTAAACCTGAAGTGAAGCATCGGAATCTATAACTAGTGTCACAGGAATGGTTCAAAACAAAGACAGTAATAAGAGTCAGTCTTCTTGTACTTAAGTCGGCATTGTGCCTTTTCTATTTAATTCCGATGAAATTTCTGTGTTTCATCGTCAAAAAGTAGGTCAGAGGGGTACAGTAAAGCTGAAGTGAAGCATCGGAATCTGTAACTAGTGTCACAGAATTGGTTCAAAACATAGTCAGTAAAAGGAGTCAGTCTTCTTGTACTTAAGTCGGCATTGTGCCTTTTGTATTTAATTCCGAGGCAATTTCTGTGTTTCATCGTCAATAAGAAGCTCCAAGGGATACAGTAAACCTGAAGTGACGCACCGGAATCTATAACTAGTGTCATAGGAATGGTTCAAAACATAGACAGTAGGAAGAGTCAGTCTTTTTGTACTTAAGTCGGCAGTGTGCCTATTGTGTTAATTCCGATGCGATTTCTGTATTTCATCGTCAATAAGAAGTCCAAGGGATACAGTAACTTTGAAGTGAAGCATCGGAATCTATAACTAGTGTCACAGGAATGGTTCAAAACATAGTCAGTAAGAGGAGTCAGTGTTTTTGTACTTAAGACGGCAGTGTTCCTATTGTGTTAATTCCGATGCGATTTCTGTATTTCATCGTCAATAAGAAGGTCCAAGGGATACAGTAAATCTGAAGTGAAGCATCGGAATCTATAACTAGTGTCACAGGAATGGTTCAAAACATAGTCAGTAAGAGGAGTCAGTCTTTTTGTACTTAGGTCGGCAGTGTTCCTATTGTGTTAATTCCGATGCGATTTCTGTATTTCATCGTCAATAAGAAGGTCCAAGGGATACAGTAAACCTGAAGTGAATCATCGGAATCTATAACTAGTGTCACAGGAAAGGTTCAAAGCATAGACAGTAAGATGAGTCAGTCTTCTTGTAATTAAGTCGGCATTGTTCCTTTTGTATTTAATTCCGATGCATTTTCTGTGTTTCATCGTCAATAAGAAGGTCCAAGGGATACAGTAAACCTCAAGTGAAGCATCTGAATCTATAACTAGTGTCACAGGAATGGTTCAAATCATAGTCAGTAGGAAGTGTCGGCCTTCATGTACGTAAGTCGGCATTGTGCCTTTTGTATTTACTTCCGATGCAATTTCTGTGTTTCATCGTCAGTAAGAACGTCAGAGGGATACAGTAAACCAGAAGTGAGGCATCGCAATCTATAACTAGTCTCACAGGAATGGTTCAAAACTTAGTCAGTAAAAGGAGTCAGTCTTCTTGTACTTAAGTCGGCATTGTGCCTTTTGTGTTTAATTCCGAGGCAATCTCTGTGTTTCATCGTCAACAAGAAGGTCCAAGGGATACAGTAAACCTCAAGTGAAGAATCGGAATCTATAACTAGTGTCACAGGAATGGTTCAAATCATAGTCAGTAGGAAGTGTCGGTCTTCATGTACTTAAGTCGGCATTGTGCCTTTTGTATTTAATTCCGATGTAATTTCTGTGTTTCATCGTCAATAAGAAGGTCAGAGGGATACAGTAAACCAGAAGGGAAGCATCGCAATCTATAACTAGACTCCCAGGAATGGTTCAAATCATAGTCAGTAAGAAGAGTCAGTCTTCTTGTACTTAAGCCGGCATTGTGCCTCTTGTATTTAATTCCGATGCAATTTCTGTGTTTCATCGTCAATAAGAAGGTCACAGGGATACAGTAAACCTGAAGTGACGCATCGGAATCTATAACTAGTGTCACAGGAATGGTTCAAATCATAGTCAAAAGGAAGTGTCGGTCTTCATGTACTTAAGTCGGCATTGTGCCTTTTGTATTTAATTCCGATGCAATTTCTGTGTTTCATCGTCATAAAGTAGGTCAGGGGGGTACAGTAAAGCTGAAGTGAAGCATCGGAATCTATAACTAGTGTCACAGGAATGGTTCAAAACATAGACAGTAGGAAGAGTCAGTCTTCTTGTACTTAAGTCGGCATTGTGCCTTTTCTATTTAATTCCGATGCAATTTCTGTGTTTCATCGTCAAAAAGTAGGTCAGGGGGGTACAGTAAAGCTGAAGTGAAGCATCGGAAAATATAACTAGTGTCACAGGAATGGTTCAAAACATAGTCAGTAAGAGGAGTCAGTCTTTTTGTACTTAAGTCGGCAGTGTGCCTATTGTGTTAATTCCGATGCGATTTCTGTATTTCATCGTCAATAAGAAGGTCCAAGGGATACAGTAAACCTGAAGTGAAGCATCGGAATCTATAATTAGTGTCACAGGAATGGTTCAGAACATAGACAGTAAGATGAGTCAGTCTTCTTGTACTTAAGTCGGCATTGTGCGTTTTGTATTTAATTCCGATGCAATTTCTGTGTTCATCGTCAATAAGAAGGTCCAAGGGATACAGTAAACCTCAAGTGAAGCATCGGAATCTATAACTAGTGTCACAGGAATGGTTCAAATCATAGTCAGTAGGAAGTGTCGGTCTTCATGTACTTAAGTCATCATTGTGCCTTTTGTATTTAATTCCGATGCAATTTCTGCGTTTCATCGTCAATAAGAAGGACCAAGGGAAACAGTAAACCTGGAGTGAAGCGTCGGAATCTATAACTAGTGTCACAGGAATGGTTAAAACATAGACAGTAAGAAGAGTCAGTCTTCCTTGTCCTTAAATCGGCATTGTGCCCTTGGTATTAAATTCCGATGCAATTTCTGTGTTTCATCGTCAATAAGAAGGTCAGAGGGATCCAGTTAACCTGAAGGGAAGCATCGCAATCTATAACTAGTCTCACAGGAATGGTTCAAATCATAGTCAGTAAGAAGAGTCAGTCTTCTTGTACTTAAGTCGGCATTGTGCCTCTTGTATTTAACTCCGATGCAATTTCTGTGTTTCATCGTCAATAAGAAGGTCAGAGGGATACAGTAAACCTGAAGTGACGCATCGGAATCTATAACTAGTGTCACAGGAATGATTCAAAACATAGTCAGTAAGAGGAGTCAGTCTTTTTGTACTTAAGTCGGCAGTGTTCCAATTGTGTTAATTCCGATGCGATTTCTGTATTTCATCGTCAATAAGAAGGTCCAAGGGATACAGTAAATCTGAAGTGAAGCATCGGAATCTATAACTAGTGTCACAGGAATGGTTGAAAACATAGTCGGTAAGAGGAGTCAGTCTGTTTGTACTTAAGTCGGCAGTGTTCCTATTGTGTTAATTCCGATGCGATTTCTGTATTTCATCGTCAATAAGAAGGTCCAAGGGATACAGGAAACCTGAAGTGAAGCATCGGAATCTATAACTAGTGTTACAGGAAAGTTTCAGAACATAGACAGTAAGATGAGTCAGTCTTCTTGTACTTAAGTCGGCATTGTTCCTTTTGTATTTAATTCCGATGCATTTTCTGTGTTTCATCGTCAATAAGAAGGTCCAAGGGATACAGTAAACCTCAAGTGAAGCATCTGAATCTATAACTAGTGTCACAGGAATGGTTCAAATCATAGTCAGTAGGAAGTGTCGGTCTTCATGTACTTAAGTCGGCATTGTGCCTTTTGTATTTAACTCCGATGCAATTTCTGTGTTTCATCGTCAGTAAGAAGGTCAGAGGGATACAGTTATCCTGAAGGGAAGCATCGCAATCTATAACTAGTCTCACAGGAATGGTTCAAATCATAGTCAGTAAGAAGAGTCAGTCTTCTTGTACTTAAGTCGGCATTGTGCCTCTTATATTTAATTCCGATGCAATTTCTGTGTTTCATCGTCAATAAGAAGGTCAGAGGGATACAGTAAACCTGAAGTGGCGCATCGGAATCTATAACTAGTGTCACAGGAATGGTTCAAATCATAGTCAGTAGGAAGTGTCGGTCTTCATGTACGTAAGTCGGCATTGTGCATTTTGTATTTAATTCCGATGCAATTTCTGTGTTTCATCGTCAGTAAGAAGGTCAGAGGGATACAGTAAACCAGAAGTGAAGCATCGCAATCTATAACTAGTCTCACAGGAATGGTTCAAAACATAGTCAGTAAAAGGAGTCAGTCTTCTTGTACTTAAGACGGCATTGTGCCTTTTGTGTTTAATTCCGAGGCAATCTCTGTGTTTCATCGTCAATAAGAAGGTCCAAGGGATTCAGTAAACCTCAAGTGAAGCATCGGAATCTATAACTAGTGTCACAGGATGGTTCAAATCATAGTCAGTAGGAAGTGTCGGTCTTCATGTACTTAAGTCGGCATTGTGCCTTTTGTATTTAATTCCGATGTAATTTCAGTGTTTCATCCTCAATAAGAAGGTCAGAGGGGTACAGTAAACCTGAAGGGAAGCATCGCAATCTATAACTAGACTCACAGGAATGGTTCAAATCATAGTCAGTAAGAAGAGTCAGTCTTCTTGTACTTAAGCCGGCATTGCGCCTCTTGTTTTTAATTCCGATGCAATTTCTGTGTTTCATCGTCAATAAGAAGGTCAGAGGGATACAGTAAACCTGAAGTGACGCATCGGAATCTATAACTAGTGTCACAGGAATGGTTCAAATCATAGTCAAAAGGAAGTGTCGGTCTTCATGTACTTAAGTCGGCATTGTGCCTTTTGTATTTAATTAAGAATGCAATTTCTGTGTTTCATCGTCAATACGAAGGTCAGAGGGATACAGTAAACCTGAAGGGAAACATCGCAATCTATAACTAGTCTCACAGGAATGATTCAAAACATAGTCAGTAAAAGGAGTCAATCTTCCTGTACTTAAGTCGCCATTGTGCCTTTTGTATTTAATTCCGAGGCAATTTCTGTGTTTCATCGTCAATAAGAAGGTCCAAGGGATACAGTAAACCTGAAGTGAAGCATCGGAATCTATAACTAGTGTCACAGGAATGGTTCAAAACATAGACAGTAGGAAGAGTCAGTCTTCTTGTACTTAAGTCGGCATTGTGCCTTTTCTATTTAATTCCGATGCAATTTCTGTGTTTCATCGTCAATAAGAAGGTCCAAGGGATACAGTAAACTTCAAGTGAAGCATCGGAATCTATAACTAGTGTCACAGGAATGGTTCAAAACATAGTCAGTAGGAAGAGTCGGTCTTCATGTACTTAAGTCGGCAATGTGCCTTTTGTATTTAATTCCGATGCAATTTCTGTGCTTCATCGTCTAAAAGAAGGTCCAAGGGATACAGTAAACCTGGAGTGAAGCGTCGGAATCTATAACTAGTGCCACAGGAATGGTTCAGAACATAGACAGTAAGATGAGTCTGTCTTCTCGTACTTAAGTCGGCATTGTGACTTGCATTTAATTCCGATGCAATTTCTGTGTTTCATCGTCAATAAGAGGGTCCAAGGGATACAGTAAACCTCAAGTGAAGCATCGGAATCTATAACTAGTGTCACAGAAATGGTTCAAATCATAGTCAGTAGGAAGTGTCGGTCTTCATGTACTTAAGTCGGCATTGTGCCTTTTGTATTTAATTCCGATGCAATTTCTGTGTTTCATCGTCAATAAGAAGGTCAGAGGGATCCAGTTAACCTGAAGGGAAGCATCGCAATCTATAACTAGTCTCACAGGAATGGTTCAAATCATAGTCAGTAAGAAGAGTCAGTCTTCTTGTACTTAAGTCGGCATTGTGCCTCTTGTATTTAACTCCGATGCAATTTCTGTGTTTCATCGTCAATAAGAAGGTCAGAGGGATACAGTAAACCTGAAGTGACGCATCGGAATCTATAACTAGTGTCACAGGAATGATTCAAAACATAGTCAGTAAGAGGAGTCAGTCTTTTTGTACTTAAGTCGGCAGTGTTCCTATTGTGTTAATTCCGATGCGATTTCTGTATTTCATCGTCAATAAGAAGGTCCAAGGGATACAGTAAATCTGAAGTGAAGCATCGGAATCTATAACTAGTGTCACAGGAATGGTTCAAAACATAGTCAGTAAGAGGAGTCAGTCTTTTTGTACTTAAGTCGGCAGTGTTCCTATTGTGTTAATTCCTATGCGATTTCTGTATTTCATCGTCAATAAGAAGGTCCAAGGGATACAGTAAACCTGAAGTGAAGCATCGGAATCTATAACTAGTGTCACAGTAAAAGGTTCAGAACATAGACAGTAAGATGAGTCAGTCTTCTTGTGCTTAAGTCGGCATTGTTCCTTTTGTATTTAATTCCGATGCATTTTCTGTGTTTCATCGTCAATAAGAAGGTCCAAGGGATACAGTAAACCTCAAGTGAAGCATCTGAATCTATAACTAGTGTCACAGGAATGGTTCAAATCATAGTCAGTAGGAACTGTCGGTCTTCATGTACTTAAGTCGGCATTGTGCCTTTTGTATTTAACTCCGATGCAATTTCTATGTTTCATCGTCAGTAAGAAGGTCAGAGGGATACAGTTATCCTGAAGGGAAGAATTGCAATCTATAACTAGTCTCACAGGAATGGTTCAAATCAAAGTCAGTAAGAAGAGTCAGTCTTCTTGTACTTAAGTCGGCATTGTGCCTCTTGTATTAATTTCCGATGCAATTTCTGTGTTTCACCGTCAATAAGAAGGTCAGAGGGATACAGTAAACCTGAAGTGACGCATCGGAATCTATAACTAGTGTCACAGGAATGTTTCAAATCATAGTCAGTAGGAAGTGTCGGTCTTCATGTACATAAGTCGGCATTGTGCCTTTTGTATCTAATTCCGATGCAATTTCTGTGTTTCATCGTCAGTAAGAAGGTCAGAGGGATACAGTAAACCAGAAGTGAAGCATCGCAATCTATAACTAGTCTCAAAGGAATGGTTCAAAACATAGTCAGTAAAAGGAGTCAGTCTTCTTGTACTTAAGTCGGCATTGTGCCTTTTTTGTTTAATTCCGAGGCAATCTCCGTGTTTCATCGTCAATAAGAAGGTCCAAGGGATACAGTAAACCTCAAGTGAAGCATCGGAATCTATAACTAGTGTCACAGGAATGGTTCAAATCATAGTCAGTAGGAAGTGTCGGTCTTCATGTACTTAAGTCGTCAATGTGCCTTTTGTATTTAATTCCGATGTAATTTCTGTGTTTCATCGTCAATAAGAAGGTCAGAGGGATACAGTAAACCTGAAGGGAAGCATCGCAATCTATAACTAGACTCACAGGAATGGTTCAAATCATAGTCAAAAGGAAGTGTCGGTCTTCATGTACTTAAGTCGGCATTGTGCCTTTTCAATTTAATGCCGATGCAATTTCTGTGTTTCATCGTCAATAAGAAGGTCAGAGGGATACAGTAAACCTGAAGGGAAACATCGCAATCTATAACTAGTCTCACAGGAATGGTTCAAAACATAGTCAGTAAAAGGAGTCAATCTTCTTGTACTTAAGTCGCCATTGTGCCTTTTGTATTTAATTCCGAGGCAATTTCTGTGTTTCATCGTCAATAAGAAGGTCCAAGGGATACAGTAAACTTCAAGTGAAGCATCGGAATCTATAACTAGTGTCACAGGAATGGTTCAAAAGATAGTCAGTAGGAAGAGTCGGTCTTCATGTACTTAAGTCGGCAATGTGCCTTTTGTATTTAATTCCGATGCAATTTCTGTGCTTCATCGTCTATAAGAAGGTCCAAGGGATACAGTAAACCTGGAGTGAAGCGTCGGAATCTATAACTAGTGTCACAGGAATGGTTAAAACATAGACAGTAAGAAGAGTCAGTCTTCCTTGTCCTTACATCGGCATTGTGCCCTTGGTATTAAATTCCGATGCAATTTCTGTGTTTCATCGTCAATAAGAAGGTCCAAGGGATACAGTAAACCTCAAGTGAAGCATCGGAATCTATACCTAGTGTCACAGAAACGGTTCAAACATAGTCAGTAGGAAGAGCTGGTCTTCATGTACTTGAATCGGCATTGTGCCTTTTGTATTTAATTCCGATGCAATTTCTGTGTTTCATCGTCAATAAGAAGGTCCAAGGGATACAGTAAACCTGAAGTGAAGCATCGTAATCTATTACTAGTGACACAGGAATGGTTCAAAACATAGACATTAGGAAGAGCCAGTCTTCTTGTACTTAAGTCTGCACTGTGCCTTTTGTATTTAATTCCGACACAATTTCTGTGTTTCACTGCAAATAAGACTGTCCAAGGGATACAGTAAACCTGAAGTGAAGCATCGGAATCTATAACTAGTGTCACAGGAATGGTTCAAAAAAAAGTAAGTAAGAAGAGTCAGTCTTCTTATCCTTAAGGTTGCATTGTGCCTCTTGTATTTAATTCCGATGCAATTTCTGTGTTTCATCGTCAATAAGAAGGTCCAAGGGATAAAGTAAACCTGAAGTGAAGCATCGGAATCTATAACTAGTGGCACAGGAATAGTTCAAAACATAGACAGTAAGAGGAGTCAGTCTTTTTGTACTTAAGTCGGCAGTGTTCCTATTGTGTTAATTCCGATGCGATTTCTGTATTTCATCGTCAATAAGAAGGTCCAAGGGATACAGTAAACCTGAAGTGAAGCATCGGAATCTATAACTAGTGTCACAGGAATGGTTCCAAACATAGTCAGTAGGAAGAGTCGGTCTTCATGTACTTAAGTCCGCTTTGTGCCTTTTGTATTTAATTCCGATGCAATTTCAGTGCTTCATCGTCAATAAGAAGGTCCAAGGGATTCAGTAAACCTGGAGTGAAGCATCGGAATCTGTAACTAGTGTCACAGGAATGGTTCAGAACATAGACAGTAAGATGAGTCAGTCTCATTGTACCTAAGTCGGCATTGTGCCTTTTGTATTTAATTCCGAAGCAATTTCTGTGTTTCATCGTCAATAAGAAGGTCAGAGGGATACAGTAAACCTGAAGTGACGCATCGGAATCTATAACTAGTGTCACAGGAATGTTTCAAATCATAGTCAGTAGGAAGTGTCGGTCTTCATGTACATAAGTCGGCATTGTGCCTTTTGTATCTAATTCCGATGCAATTTCTGTGTTTCATCGTCAGTAAGAAGGTCAGAGGGATACAGTAAACCAGAAGTGAAGCATCGCAATCTATAACTAGTCTCAAAGGAATGGTTCAAAACATAGTCAGTAAAAGGAGTCAGTCTTCTTGTACTTAAGTCGGCATTGTGCCTTTTTTGTTTAATTCCGAGGCAATCTCCGTGTTTCATCGTCAATAAGAAGGTCCAAGGGATACAGTAAACCTCAAGTGAAGCATCGGAATCTATAACTAGTGTCACAGGAATGGTTCAAATCATAGTCAGTAGGAAGTGTCGGTCTTCATGTACTTAAGTCGTCAATGTGCCTTTTGTATTTAATTCCGATGTAATTTCTGTGTTTCATCGTCAATAAGAAGGTCAGAGGGATACAGTAAACCTGAAGGGAAGCATCGCAATCTATAACTAGACTCACAGGAATGGTTCAAAACATAGTCAGTAAAAGGAGTCAATCTTCTTGTACTTAAGTCGCCATTGTGCCTTTTGTATTTAATTCCGAGGCAATTTCTGTGTTTCATCGTCAATAAGAAGGTCCAAGGGATACAGTAAACTTCAAGTGAAGCATCGGAATCTATAACTAGTGTCACAGGAATGGTTCAAAAGATAGTCAGTAGGAAGAGTCGGTCTTCATGTACTTAAGTCGGCAATGTGCCTTTTGTATTTAATTCCGATGCAATTTCTGTGCTTCATCGTCTATAAGAAGGTCCAAGGGATACAGTAAACCTGGAGTGAAGCGTCGGAATCTATAACTAGTGTCACAGGAATGGTTAAAACATAGACAGTAAGAAGAGTCAGTCTTCCTTGTCCTTACATCGGCATTGTGCCCTTGGTATTAAATTCCGATGCAATTTCTGTGTTTCATCGTCAATAAGAAGGTCCAAGGGATACAGTAAACCTCAAGTGAAGCATCGGAATCTATACCTAGTGTCACTGAAACGGTTCAAACATAGTCAGTAGGAAGAGCTGGTCTTCATGTACTTGAATCGGCATTGTGCCTTTTGTATTTAATTCCGATGCAATTTCTGTGTTTCATCGTCAATAAGAAGGTCCAAGGGATACAGTAAACCTGAAGTGAAGCATCGTAATCTATTACTAGTGACACAGGAATGGTTCAAAACATAGACATTAGGAAGAGCCAGTCTTCTTGTACTTAAGTCTGCACTGTGCCTTTTGTATTTAATTCCGATACAATTTCTGTGTTTCACTGCAAATAAGACTGTCCAAGGGATACAGTAAACCTGAAGTGAAGCATCGGAATCTATAACTAGTGTCACAGGAATGGTTCAAAAAAAAGTAAGTAAGAAGAGTCAGTCTTCTTATCCTTAAGGTTGCATTGTGCCTCTTGTATTTAATTCCGATGCAATTTCTGTGTTTCATCGTCAATAAGAAGGTCCAAGGGATAAAGTAAACCTGAAGTGAAGCATCGGAATCTATAACTAGTGGCACAGGAATGGTTCAAAACATAGACAGTAAGAGGAGTCAGTCTTTTTGTACTTAAGTCGGCAGTGTTCCTATTGTGTTAATTCCGATGCGATTTCTGTATTTCATCGTCAATAAGAAGGTCCAAGGGATACAGTAAACCTGAAGTGAAGCATCGGAATCTATAACTAGTGTCACAGGAATGGTTCCAAACATAGTCAGTATTAAGAGTCGGTCTTCATGTACTTAAGTCCGCTTTGTGCCTTTTGTATTTAATTCCGATGCAATTTCAGTGCTTCATCGTCAATAAGAAGGTCCAAGGGATTCAGTAAACCTGGAGTGAAGCATCGGAATCTGTAACTAGTGTCACAGGAATGGTTCAGAACATAGACAGTAAGATGAGTCAGTCTCATTGTACCTAAGTCGCATTGTGCCTTTTGTATTTAATTCCGAAGCAATTTCTGTGTTTCATCGTCAATAAGAAGGTCCAAGGGATATAGTAAACCTCAAGTGAAGCATCGGAGTCTATAACTAGTGTCACAGGAATGGTTCAAATCATAGTCAGTAGGAAGTGTCGGTCTTCATGTACTTAAGGCGGCATTTAGCCTTTTGTATTTAATTCCGATGCAATTTCTGTGTTTCATCGTCAATAAGAAGGTCAGAGGGATACAGTTAACCTGAAGTGACGCATCGGAATCTATAACTAGTGTCACAGGAATGATTCAAAACATAGTCAGTAAGAGGAGTCAGTCTTTTTGTACTTAAGTCGGCAGTGTTCCTATTGTGTTAATTCCGATGCGATTTCTGTATTTCATCGTCAATAAGAAGGTCCAAGGGATACAGTAAACCTGAAGTGACGCATCGGAATCTATAACTAGTGTCACAGGAATGGTTCAATTCATAGTCAGTAGGAAGTGTCGGTCTTCATGTACTTAAGTCGGCATTGTGCCTCTTGTATTTAATTCCGATGTAATTTCTGTGTTTCATCGTCAATAAGAAGGTCAGAGGGGTACAGTAAACCTGAAGGGAAGCATCACAATCTATAACTAGTCTCACAGGAATAGTTCAAATCATAGTCAGTAAGAAGAGTCAGTCTGCTTGTACTTAAGTCGGCATTGTGTCTCTTGTATTTAATTCCGATGCAATTTCTGTGTTTCGTCGTCAATAAGAAGGTCCAAGGGATACAGTAAATCTCAAGTGAAGCATAGGAATCTATAACTAGTGTTACAGGAATGGTTCAAAACATAGTCAGTAGGAAGAGTCGGTCTTCATGTACTTAAGTCCGCTTTGTGCCTTTTGTATTTAATTCCGATGCAATTTCAGTGCTTCATCGTCAATAAGAAGGTCCAAGGGATACAGTAAATCTGGAGTGAAGCATCGGAATCTGTAACTAGTGTCACAATAATGGTTCAGAACATAGACGGTAAGATGAGTCAGTCTCCTTGTACTTAAGTCGGCATTATGCCTTTTGCATTTAATACCGATGCAATTTCTGTGTTTCATCGTCAATAAGAAGGTCCAAGGGATATAGTAAACCTCAATTGAAGCATCGGAGTCTATAACTAATGTCACAGGAATGGTTCAAATCATAGTCAGTAGGAAGTGTCGGTCTTCATGTACTTAAGGCGGCATTTAGCCTTTTGTATTTAATTCCGATGCAATTTCTGTGTTTCATCGTCAATAAGAAGGTCAGAGGGATCCAGTTAACTTGAAGGGAAGCATCGCAATCTATAACTAGTCTCACAGGAATGGTTCAAATCATAGTCAGTAAGAAGAGTCAGTCTTCTTGTACTTAAGTCGGCATTGTGCCTCTTGTATTTAATTCCGATGCAATTTCTGTATTTCATCGGCAATAAGAAGGTCAGAGGGATACAGTAAACCTGAAGTGACGCATCGGAATCTATAACTAGTGTCACAGGAATGGTTCAAATCATAGTCAGTAGGAAGTGTCGGTCTTCATGTACTTAAGTCGGCATTGTGCCTTTTGTATTTAATTCCGATGCAATTTCTGTGTTTCATCGGCAATAAGAAGGTCAGAGGGATACAGTAAACCTGAAGGGAAGGATTACAATCTATAACTAGTCTCACAGGAATGGTTCAAAACATAGTCAGTAAAAGGAGTCAGTCTTGCGGTACTTAAGTCGGCATTGTGCCTTTTGTATTTAATTCTGAGGCAATTTCTGTGTTTCATCGTCAATATGAAGGTCCAAGGGATACAGTAAACCTCAAGTGAAGCATCGGAGTCTATAACTAGTGTCACAGGAATGGTTCAAATCATAGTCAGTAGGAAGTGTCGGTCTTCATGTACTTAAGGCGGCATTTAGCCTTTTGTATTTAATTCCGATGCAATTTCTGTGTTTCATCGTCAATAAGAAGGTCAGAGGGATACAGTTAACCTGAAGTGACGCATCGGAATCTATAACTAGTGTCACAGGAATGATTCAAAACATAGTCAGTAAGAGGAGTCAGTCTTTTTGTACTTAAGTCGGCAGTGTTCCTATTGTGTTAATTCCGATGCGATTTCTGTATTTCATCGTCAATAAGAAGGTCCAAGGGATACAGTAAACCTGAAGTGACGCATCGGAATCTATAACTAGTGTCACAGGAATGGTTCAATTCATAGTCAGTAGGAAGTGTCGGTCTTCATGTACTTAAGTCGGCATTGTGCCTCTTGTATTTAATTCCGATGTAATTTCTGTGTTTCATCGTCAATAAGAAGGTCAGAGGGGTACAGTAAACCTGAAGGGAAGCATCACAATCTATAACTAGTCTCACAGGAATAGTTCAAATCATAGTCAGTAAGAAGAGTCAGTCTGCTTGTACTTAAGTCCGCATTGTGTCTCTTGTATTTAATTCCGATGCAATTTCTGTGTTTCGTCGTCAATAAGAAGGTCCAAGGGATACAGTAAACCTCAAGTGAAGCATCGGAATCTATAACTAGTGTTACAGGAATGGTTCAAAACATAGTCAGTAGGAAGAGTCGGTCTTCATGTACTTAAGTCCGCTTTGTGCCTTTTGTATTTAATTCCGATGCAATTTCAGTGCTTCATCGTCAATAAGAAGGTCCAAGGGATACAGTAAACCTGGAGTGAAGCATCGGAATCTGTAACTAGTGTCACAATAATGGTTCAGAACATAGACGGTAAGATGAGTCAGTCTCCTTGTACTTAAGTCGGCATTGTGCCTTTTGCATTTAATACCGATGCAATTTCTGTGTTTCATCGTCAATAAGAAGGTCCAAGGGATATAGTAAACCTCAAGTGAAGCATCGGAGTCTATAACTAATGTCACAGGAATGGTTCAAATCATAGTCAGTAGGAAGTGTCGGTCTTCATGTACTTAAGGCGGCATTTAGCCTTTTGTATTTAATTCCGATGCAATTTCTGTGTTTCATCGTCAATAAGAAGGTCAGAGGGATCCAGTTAACTTGAAGGGAAGCATCGCAATCTATAACTAGTCTCACAGGAATGGTTCAAATCATAGTCAGTAAGAAGAGTCAGTCTTCTTGTACTTAAGTCGGCATTGTGCCTCTTGTATTTAATTCCGATGCAATTTCTGTATTTCATCGGCAATAAGAAGGTCAGAGGGATACAGTAAACCTGAAGTGACGCATCGGAATCTATAACTAGTGTCACAGGAATGGTTCAAATCATAGTCAGTAGGAAGTGTCGGTCTTCATGTACTTAAGTCGGCATTGTGCCTTTTGTATTTAATTCCGATGCAATTTCTGTGTTTCATCGGCAATAAGAAGGTCAGAGGGATACAGTAAACCTGAAGGGAAGAATCACAATCTATAACTAGTCTCACAGGAATGGTTCAAAACATAGTCAGTAAAAGGAGTCAGTCTTGCGGTACTTAAGTCGGCATTGTGCCTTTTGTATTTAATTCTGAGGCAATTTCTGTGTTTCATCGTCAATATGAAGGTCCAAGGGATACAGTAAACCTGAAGTGAAGCATCGGAATCTATAACTAGTGTCACAGGAATGGTTCAAAACATAGACAGTAGGAAGAATCAGTCTTGTTGTACTTAAGTCTGCATTGTGCCATTTCTATTTAATTCCGATGCAATTTCTGTGTTTCATCGTCAAAAAGTAGGTCAGAGGGGTACAGTAAAGCTGAAGTGAAGCATCGGAATCTATAACTAGAGTCATAGGAATGGTTCAAAACATAGTCAGTAAGAGGAGTCAGTCTATTTGTACTTAAGTCGGCAGTGTGCCTATTGTGTTAATTCCGATGAGATTTCTGTATTTCATCGTCAATAAGAAGGTCCAAGGGATACAGTAAACCTGAAGTGAAGCATCGGAATCTATAACTAGTGTCACAGGAATGGTTCAGAACATAGACAGTAAGATGAGTCAGTCTTCTTGTACTTAAGTCGGCATTGTGCCTTTTGTATTTAATTCCGATGCAGTTTCTGTGTTTCATCGTCAATAAGAAGGTCCAAGGGATACAGTAAACTTCAAGTGAAGCATCGGAATCTATAACTAATGTCACAGGAATGGTTCAAAACATAGTCAGTAGGAAGAGTCGGTCTTCATGTACTTAAGTCGGCAATGTGCCTTTTGTATTTAATTCCGATACGATTTCTGTGTTTCACTGCAAATAAGACGGTCCAAGGGATACAGTAAACCTGAAGTGAAGCATCGGAATCTATAACTAGTGTCACAGGAATGGTTCAAAACAAAGTAAGTAAGAAGAGTCAGTCTTCTTATCCTTATGTCTGCATTGTGCCTCTTGTATTTAATTCCGATGCAATTTCTGTGTTTCATCGTCAATAAGAAGGTCCAAGGGATAAAGTAAACCTGAAGTGAAGCATCGGAATCTATAACTAGTGTCACAGGAATGGTTCAAAACATAGACACTAAGAGGAGTCAGTCTTTTTGTACTTAAGTCGGCAGTGTTCCTATTGTGTTAATTCCGATGCGATTTCTGTATTTCATCGTCAATAAGAAGGTCCAAGGGATACAGTAAACCTGAAGTGAAGCATCGGAATCTATAGCTAGTGTCACAGGAATGGTTCAGAACATAGACAGTAAGATGAGTCAGTCTTCTTGTACTTAAGTCGGCATTGTGCATTTGTATTTAATTCCGATGCAATTTCTATGTTTCATCGTCAATAAGAAGGTCCAAGGGATACAGTAAACCTCAAGTGAAGCATCGGAATCTATAACTAGTGTCACAGGAACGGTTCAAAACATAGTCAGTAGGAAGAGTCGGTCTTCATGTACTTAATTCCGCTTTGTGCCTTTTGTATTTAATTCCGATGCAATTTCAGTGCTTCATCGTCAATAAGAAGGTCCAAGGGATACAGTAAACCTGGAGTGAAGCATCGGAATCTGTAACTAGTGTCACAGAAATGGTTCAGAACATAGACGGTAAGATGAGTCAGTCTCCTTGTACTTAAGTCGGCATTGTGCCTTTTGCATTTAATACCGATGCAATTTCTGTGTTTCATCCTCAATAAGAAGGTCCAAGGGATATAGTAAACCTCAAGTGAAGCATCGGAGTCTATAACTAGTGTCACAGGAATGGTTCAAATCATAGTCAGTAGGAAGTGTCGGTCTTCATGTACTTAAGGCGGCATTTAGCCTTTTGTATTTAATTCCGAAGCAATTTCTGTGTTTCATCGTCAATAAGAAGGTCAGAGGGATCCAGTTAATTTGAAGGGAAGCATCGCAATCTATAACTAGTCTCACAGGAATGGTTCAAATCATAGTCAGTAAGAAGAGTCAGTCTTCTTGTACTTAAGTCGGCATTGTGCCTCTTGTATTTAATTCCGATGCAATTTCTGTGTTTCATCGTCAATAAGAAGGTCAGAGGGATACAGTAAACCTGAAGTGACGCATCGGAATCTATAACTAGTGTCACAGGAATGGTTCAAATCATAGTCAGTAGGAAGAGTCGGTCTTCATGTACTTAAGTCGGCATTTTGCCTTTTGCATTTAATTCCGATGCAATTTCTGTGTTTCATCGTCAATAAGAAGGTCAGAGGGATACAGTAAACCTGAAGGGAAGCATGACAATCTATAACTAGTCTCACAGGAATAGTTCAAATCATAGTCAGTAAGAAGAGTCAGTCTTCTTGTACTTAAGTCGGCATTGTGCCTCTTGTATTTAATTCCGATGCAATTTCTGTGTTTCATCGTCAATAACAAGGTCAGAGGGATACAGTAAACCTGAAGTGACGTATCGGAATCTATAACTAGTGTCACAGGAATGGTTCAAATCATAGTCAGTAGGAAGTGTCGGTCTTCATGTACTTAAGTCGGCATTGTGCCTTTTGTATTTAATTCCGATGCAATTTCTGTGTTTCATCGTCAATAAGAAGGTCAGAGGGATACAGTAAACCTGAAGGGAAGCATCGCAATTTATAACTAGTCTCACAGGAATGGTTCAAACATAGTCAGTAAAAGGAGTCAGTCTTCCGGTACTTAAGTCGGCATTGTGCCTTTTGTATTTAATTCTGAGGCAATCTCTGTGTTTCATCGTCAATAAAGGTCCAAGGGATACAGTAAACCTGAAGTGAAGCATCGGAATCTATAACTAGTGTCACAGGAATGGTTCAAAACATAGACAGTAGGAAGAATCAGTCTTCTTGTACTTAAGTCGGCATTGTGCCTTTTCTATTTAATATCGATGCAATTTCTGTGTTTCATCGTCAAAAAGTAGGTCAGAGGGGTACAGTAAAGCTGAAGTGGAGCATCGGAATCTATAACTAGAGTCACAGGAATGGTTCAAAGCATAGTCAGTAAGAGTAGTCAATCTTTTTGTACTTAAGTCGGCAGTGTTCCTATTGTGTTAATTCCGATGCGATTTCTGTATTTCATCGTCAATAAGAAGGTCCAAGGGATACAGTAAACCTCAAGTGAAGCATCGGAGTCTATAACTAGTGTCACAGGAATGGTTCAGAACATCGACAGTAAGATGAGTCAGTCTTCTTGTACTTAAGTCGGCATTGTGCCTTTTTTATTTAATTCCGATGCAATTTCTGTGTTTCATCGTCAATACGAAGGTCCAAGGGATACAGTAAACCTCAAGTGAAGCATCGGAATCTATAACTAGTGTCACAGGAATGGTTCAAAACATAGTCAGTAGGAAGAGTCGGTCTTCAAGTACTTAAGTCCGCTTTGTGCCTTTTGTTTTTAATTCCAATGCAATTTCAGTGCTTCATCGTCAATAAGAAGGTCCAAGGGATACAGTAAACCTGGAGTGAAGCATCGGAATCTGTAACTAGTGTCACAGGAATCGTTCAGAACATAGACGGTAAGATGAGTCAGTCTCCTTGTACTTAAGTCGGCATTGTGCCTTTTGCATTTAATACCGATGCAATTTCTGTGTTTCATCGTCAATAAGAAGGTATAAGGGATATAGTAAACCTCAAGTGAAGCATCGGAGTCTATAACTAGTGTCACAGGAATGGTTCAAATCATAGTCAGTAAGAAGTGTCAGTCTTCTTGTACTTAAGTCGGCATTGTGCCTCTTGTATTTAATTCCGATGCAATTTCTGTGTTTAATCGTCAATAAGAAGGTCAGAGGGATACAGTAAACCTGAAGTGACGCATCGGAATCTATAACTAGTGTCACAGGAATGGTTGAAATCATAGTCAGTAGGAAGTGTCGGTCTTCATGTACTTAAGTCGGCATTGTTCCTTTTGTATTTAATTCCGATGCAATTTCTGTGTTTCATCGTCAAAAAGTAGGTCAGAGGGGTACAGTAAAGCTGAAGTGAAGCATCGGAATCTATAACTAGTGTCACAGGAATGGTTCAATACATAGTCAGTAAGAGGAGATAGTCTTCTTGTACTTAAGACGGCGGTGTGCCTATTGTGTTAATTCCGATGCGATTTCTGTATTTCATCGTCAATAAGAAGGTCCAAGGGATACAGTAAACCTGAAGTGAAGCATCGGAATCAATAACTAGTGTCACAGGAATGGTTCAGAACATAGACAGTAGGATGAGTCAGTCTTCTTGTACTTAAGTCGGCATTGTGCCTTTTGTATGTAATTCCGATGCAATTTCTGTGTTTCATCGTCAATAAGAAGGTCCAAGAGATACAGCAAACCTCAAGTGAAGCATAGGAATCTATAACTAGTGTCACAGGAATGGTTCAAACCATAGTCAGTAGGAAGTGTCGGTCTTCATGTACTTCAGTCGGCATTGTGCCTTTTGTATTTAATTCCGATGCAATTTTGGTGTTTCATCGTCAATAAGACGGTCCAAGGGATACAGTAAACCTGAAGTGAAGCAACGGAATCTATAACAAGTGTCACAGGAATGGTTCAAACATAGACAGTAGGAAGAGTCAGTCTTCTTGTACTTAAGTCTGCACTGTGCCTTTTGTATTTAATTCCTATGCAATCTCTGTGTTTCATTGCAAATAAGACGTTCCAAGGGATACAGTGAACCTGAAGTGAAGCATCGGAATCTATAACTAGTGACACAGGAATGGTTCAAAACAAAGTAAGTAAGAAGAGACAGTCTTCTTATCCTTAAGTCGGCATTGTGCCTCTTGTAATTAATTCCGATGCAATTTCTGTGTTTCATCGTCAATAAGAAGGTCCAAGGGATACAGTAAACCTGAAGTGAAGCAACGGAATCTATAACAAGTGTCACAGGAATGGTTCAAACATAGACAGTAGGAAGAGTCAGTCTTCTTGTACTTAAGTCGGCATTGTGCCTTTTCTATATAATTCCGATGCAATTTCTGTGTTTCATCGTCAGAAAGTGGGTCAGAGGGGTACAGTAAAGCTGAAGTGAAGCATCGGAATCTATAACTAGTGTCACAGGAATGGTTCAAAACATAGTCAGTAAAAGGAGTCAGTCTTTTTGTACTTAAGTCGGCAGTGTTCTTATTGTGTTAATTCCGATGCAATTTCTGTGCTTCATCGTCAATAAGAAGGTCCAAGGGATACAGTAAACCTGGAGTGAAGCGTCGGAATCTATAACTAGTGTCACAGGAATGGTTCAGAACATAGACAGTAAGATGAGTCAGTCTCCTTGTACTTAAGTCGGAATTGTGCCTTTTGCATTTAATTCCGATGCAATTTCTGTGTTTCATCGTCAATAAGAAGGTCCAAGGGATACAGTAAACCTCAAGTGAAGCATCGGAATCTATAACTATTGTCACAGGAATGGTTCAAATCATAGTCAGTAGGAAGTGTCGGTCTTCATGTACTTAAGGCGGCATTGTGCCTTTTGTATTTACTTCCGATGCAATATCTGTGTTTCATCGTCAATAAGAAGGTCAGAGGGATACAGTAAACCTGAAGTGACGCATCGGAATCTATAACTAGTGTCACAGGAAAGGTTCAAATCATAGTCAGTAGGAAGTGTCGGTCTTCATGTACGTAAGTCGGCATTGTGCCTTTTGTACTTAATTCCGATGCAATTTCTGTGTTTCATCGTCAATAAGAAGGTCAGAGGGATACAGTAAACCTGAAGTGAAGCATCGCAATCTATAACTAGTCTCACAGGAATGGTTCAAAGCATAGTCAGTCAAAGGAGTCAGTCTTCTTGTACTTAAGTCGGCATTGTGCCTTTTGTATTTAATTCCGAGGCAATTTCTGTGTTTCATCGTCAATAAGCAGGTCCAAGGGATACAGTAAACCTCAAGTGAAGCATCGGAATCAATAACTAGTGTCACAGGAATGGTTCAGAACATAGACAGTAAGATGAGTCAGTCTTCTTGTACTTAAGTCGGCATTGTGCCTTTTGTATTTAATTCCGATGCAATATCTGTGTTTCATCGTCAATAAGAAGGACAGAGGGATACAGTAAACCTGAAGGGAAGCATCGCAATCTATAACTAGTCTCACAGGAATGGTTCAAATCATAGTCAATAAGAAGAGTCAGTCTTCTTGTACTTAAGTCAGCATTGTGCCTCTTGTATTTAGTTCCGATGCAATTTCTGTCTTTCATCGTCAATAAGAAAGTCAGAGGGATACAGTAAACCTGAAGTGACGCATCGGAATCGATAACTAGTGTCACAGGAATAGTTCAAATCATGGTAAGTAGGAAGTGTCAGTCTTCATGTACTTAAGTCGGCATTGTGCCTTTTGTATTTAATTCCGATGCAATTTCTGTGTTTCATCGTCAATAAGAAGGCCAGAGGGATACAGTAAACCTGAAGGGAAGCATCGCAATCTATAACTAGTCTCACAGGAATGGTTCAAAACATAGACTGTAGGAAGAGTCAGTCTTCTTGTACTTAAAACGGCATTGTGCCTTTTCTATTTAATTCCGATGCAATTTCTGTGTTTCAGCGTCACAAAGTAGGTCAGAGGGGTACAGTAAAGCTGAAGTGAAGCATCGGAATCTATAACTAGTGTCACAGGAATGGTTCAAAACATAGTCAGTAAGAGGAGTCAGTCTTTTTGTACTTAAGTCGGCAGTGTGCCTATTGTGTTAATTGCGATGCGATTTCTGTATTTCATCGTCAATAAGAAGGTCCAAGGGATACAGTAAACCTGAAGTGAAGCATCGGAATCTATAACTAGTGTCACAGGAATGGTTCAGAACATAGTCAGTAAGATGAGTCAGTCTTCTTGTACTTAAGTCGGCATTGTGCCTTTTGTATTTAATTCCGATGCAATTTCTGTGATCCATCTTCAACAGGAAGGTCAAAGGGATACAGTAAACCTCAAGTGAAGCATCGGAATCTATAACTAGTGTCACAGGAATGGTTCAAATCATAGTCCGTAGGAAGTGTCGGTCTTCATGTACTTAAGTCGGCATTGTGCCTTTTGTATTTAATTCCGATGCAATTTCTGTGCTTCATCGTCAATAAGAATGTCCAAGGGATACAGTAAACCTGGAGTGAAGCGTCGGAATCTATAACTAGTGTCACAGGAATGGTTCAGAACATAGACAGTGAGATGAGTCAGTCTTCTTGTTACTTAAGTCGGCATTGTGCCTTTTGCATTTAATTCCGATTCAATTTCTGTGTTTCATCGTCAATAAGAAGGTCCAAGGGATACAGTAAACCTCAAGTGAAGCATCGGAATCTATAACTAGTGTCACAGGAATGGTTCAAACCATAGTCAGTAGGAAGTGTCGGTCTTCATGTACTTCAGTCGGCATTGTGCCTTTTGTATTTAATTCCGATGCAATTTCTGTGTTTCATCGTCAATAAGACGGTCCAAGGGATACAGTAAACCTCAAGTGAAGCATCGGAATCTATAACTAGTGTCACAGGAACGGTTCAAACATAGTCAGTAGGAAGAGTTTGTCTTCATGTACTTAAATCGGCATTGTGCCTTTTGTATTTAATTCCGATGCAATTTCTGTGTTTCATCGTCAATAAGAAGGTCCAAGGGATACAGTAAACCTGAAGTGAAGCATCGTAATCTATTACTAGTGACACAGGAATGGTTCGAAACATAGACATTAGCAAGAGTCATTCTTCTTGTACTTAAGTCTGCACTGTGCCTTTTGTATTTAATTCCTATGCAATCTCTGTGTTTCATTGCAAATAAGACGTTCCAAGGGATACAGTGAACCTGAAATGAAGCATCGGAAACTATAACTAGTGTCACAGGAATGGTTCAAAACAAAGTAAGTAAGAAGAGACAGTTTTCTTATCCTTAATTCGCATTGTGCCTCTTGTAATTAATTCCGATGCAATTTCTGTGTTTCATCGTCAATAAGAAGGTCCAAGGGATACATTAAACCTGAAGTGAAGCATCGGAATCTATAACAAGTGTCACAGGAATGGTTCAAACATAGACAGTAGGAAGAGTCAGTCTTCTTGTACTTAAGTCGGCATTGTGCATTTTCTATATAATTCCGATGCAATTTCTGTGTTTCATCGTCAGAAAGTGGGTCAGAGGGGTACAGTAAAGCTGAAGTGAAGCATCGGAATCTATAACTAGTGTCACAGGAATGGTTCAAAACATAGTCAGTAAAAGGAGTCAGTCTTTTTGTACGTAAGTCGGCAGTGTTCTTATTGTGTTAATTCCGATGCAATTTCTGTGCTTCATCGTCAATAAGAAGGTCCAAGGGATACAGTAAACCTGGAGTGAAGCGTCGGAATCTATAACTAGTGTCACAGGAATGGTTCAGAACATAGACAGTAAGATGAGACAGTCTCCTTGTACTTAAGTCGGAATTGTGCCTTTTGCATTTATTTCCGATGCAAATTCTGTGTTTCATCGTCAATAAGAAGGTCCAAGGTATACAGTAAACCTCAAGTGAAGCATCGGAATCTATAACTAGTGTCACAGGAATGGTTCAAATCATAGTCAGTAGGAAGTGTCGGTCTTCATGTACTTAAGGCGGCATTGTGCCTTTTGTATTTAATTCCGATGCAATATCTGTGTTTCATCGTCAATAAGAAGGTCAGAGGGATACAGTAAACCTGAAGTGACGCATCGGATTCTATAACTAGTGTCACAGGAAAGGTTCAAATCATAGTCAGTAGGAAGTGTCGGTCTTCATGTACGTAAGTCGGCATTGTGCCTTTTGTACTTAATTCCGATGCAATTTCTGTGTTTCATCGTCAATAAGAAGGTCAGAGGGATACAGTAAACCTGAAGTGAAGCATCGCAATCTATAACTAGTCTCACAGGAATGGTTCAAAGCATAGTCAGTCAAAGGAGTCAGTCTTCTTGTACTTAAGTCGGCATTGTGCCGTTTGTATTTAATTCCGAGGCAATTTCTGAGTTTCATCGTCAATAAGCAGGTCCAAGGGATACAGTAAACCTCAAGTGAAGCATCGGAATCTATAACTCGTGTCACAGGAATGGTTCAAATCATAGTCAGTAGGAAGTGTCGGTCTTCATGTACTTAAGTCGGCATTGTGCATTTTGTATTTAATTCCGATGCAATATCTGTGTTTCATCGTCAATACGAAGGACAGAGGGATACAGTAAACCTGAAGGGAAGCATCGCAATCTATAACTAGTCTCACAGGAATGGTTCAAATCATAGTCAGTAAGAAGAGTCAGTCTTCTTGTACTTAAATCAGCATTGCGCCTCTTGTATTTAGTTCCGATGCAATTACTGTCTTTCATCATCAATAAGAAAGTCAGAGGGATACAGTAAACCTGAAGTGTCACAGGAATAGTTCAAATCATGGTAAGTAGGAAGTGTCAGTCTTCATGTACTTAAGTCGGCATTGTGCCTTTTGTATTTAATTCCGATGCAATTTCTGTGTTTCATCGTCAATAAGAAGGCCAGAGGGATACAGTAAACCTGAAGGGAAGCATCGCAATCTATAACTAGTCTCACAGGAATGGTTCAAAACATAGACTGTAGGAAGAGTCAGTCTTCTTGTACTTAAAACGGCATTGTGCCTTTTCTATTTAATTCCGATGCAATTTCTGTGTTTCATCGTCACAAAGTAGGTCAGAGGGGTACAGTAAAGCTGAAGTGAAGCATCGGAATCTATAACTAGTGTCACAGGAATGGTTCAAAACATAGTCAGTAAGAGGAGTCAGTCTTTTTGTACTTAAGTCGGCAGTGTGCCTATTGTGTTAATTGCGATGCGATTTCTGTATTTCATCGTCAATAAGAAGGTCCAAGGGATACAGTAAACCTGAAGTGAAGCATCGGAATCTATAACTAGTGTCACAGGAATGGTTCAGAACATAGACAGTAAGATGAGTCAGTCTTCTTGTACGTAAGTCGGCATTGTGCCTTTTTTATTTAATTCCGATGCAATTTCTGTGATTCATCTTCAATAGGAAGGTCCAAGGGATACAGTAAACCTCAAGTGAAGCATCGGAATCCCTAACTAGTGTCACAGGAATGGTTCAAATCATAGTCAGTAGGAAGTGTCGGTCTTCATGTACTTAAGTCGGCATTGTGCCTTTTGCATTTAATTCCGATGCAATATCTGTGTTTCATCGTCAATAAGAAGGTCAGAGGGATACAGTAAACCTGAAGGGAAGCATCGCAACCTATAACTAGTCTCACAGGAATAGTTAAAATCATAGTTAGTAAGAAGAGTCAGTCTTCTTGTACTTAAATCGGCATTGTGCCTCTTGTATTTAATTCCGATGCAATTTCTGTGTTTCATCGTCAATACGAAGGTCAGAGGGATACAGTAAACCTGGAGTGAAGCGTCGGAATCTATAACTAGTGTCACATTAATGGTTCAGAACATAGACAGTAAGATGAGTCAGTCTTCTTGTACTTAAGTCGGCATTGTGCCTTTTGCATTTAATTCCGATGCAATTTCTGTGTTTCATCGTCACTAAGAAGGACCAAGGGATACAGTAAACCTCAAGTGAAGCATCGCAATTTATAACTAGTGTCACAGGAATGGTTCAAACCATAGACAGTAGGAAGTGTCGGTCTTCATGTACTTAAGTGGGCATTGTGCCTTTTGTATTTAATTCCGATGCAATTTCTGTGTTTCATCGTCAATAAGAAGGTCCAAGGGAAACAGTAAACCTGGAGTGAACCGTCGTAATCTATAACTAGTGTCACAGGAACGATTAAAACATAGACAGTAAGAAGAGTCAATCTTCCTTGTACTTAAATCGGCATTGTGCCCTTGGTATTAAATTCCGATGCAATTTCTTTGTTTCATCGTCAATAAGAAGGTCCAAGGGATACAGTAAACCTCAAGTGAAGCATCGGAATCTATAACTAGTGTCACAGGAACGGTTCAAACATAGTCAGTAGGAAGAGTTGGTCTTCATGTACTTAAATCGGCATTGTGCCTTTTGTATTTAATTCCGATGCAATTTCTGTGTTTCATCGTCATTAAGAACGTCCAAGGGATACAGTAAACCTGTAGTGAAGCATCGTAATCTATAAGTAGTGACACAGGAATGGTTCAAAACAAAGTAAGTAAGAAGAGTCAGTCTTCTTATCCATAAGTCTGCATTGTGCCTCTTGTATTTAATTCCGATGCAATTTCTGTGTTTCATCGTCAATAAGAAGGTCGAAGGGATACAGTAAACCTGAAGTGAAGCATACGAATCTATAACCATTGTCACAGGAATGGTTCAAAACATAGCCAGTAGGAAGAGTCAGTCTTCTTGTACTTAAGTCGGCATTGTGCCTTTTCTATTTAATTCCGATGCAATTTCTGTGTTTCATCGTCAAAAAGTAGGTCAGAGGGGTACAGTAAAGCTGAAGTGAAGCATCGGAATCTATAACTAGTGTCACAGGAATGGTTCAAAACATAGTCAGTAAGAGGAGAAAGTCTTTTTGTACTTAAGTCGGCGGTGTGCCTATTGTGTTAATTCCGATGCGATTTCTGTATTTCATCGTCAATAAGAAGGTCCAAGGGATACAGTAAACCTGAAGTGAAGCATCGGAATCAATAACTAGTGTCACAGGAATGGTTCAGAACATAGACAGTAGGATGAGTCAGTCTTCTTTTACTTAAGTCGGCTTTGTGCCTTTTGTATGTAATTCCGATGCAATTTCTGTGTTTCATCGTCAATAAGAAGGTCCAAGAGATACAGTAAACCTCAAGTGAAGCATAGGAATCTATAACAAGTGTCACAGGAATGGTTCAAAACATAGTCAGTAGAAAGAGTCGGTCTTCATGTACTTAAGTCGGCATTGTGCCTTTTGTATTTAATTCCGATGCAATTTCTGTGCTTCATCGTCAATAAGAATGTCCAAGGCATACAGTAAACCTGGAGTGAAGCGTCGGAATCTATAACTAGTGTCACAGGAATGGTTCAGAACATAGACAGTGAGATGAGTCAGTCTTCTTGTTACTTAAGTCGGCATTGTGCCTTTTGCATTTAATTCCGATGCAATTTCTGTGTTTCATCGTCAATAAGAAGGTCAGAGGGATACAGTAAACCTGAAGGGAAGCATCGCAATCTATAACTAGTCTCACAGGAATGGTTCAAAACATAGACTGTAGGAAGAGTCAGTCTTCTTGTACTTAAAACGGCATTGTGCCTTTTCTATTTAATTCCGATGCAATTTCTGTGTTTCATCGTCACAAAGTAGGTCAGAGGGGTACAGTAAAGCTGAAGTGAAGCATCGGAATCTATAACTAGTGTCACAGGAATGGTTCAAAACATAGTCAGTAAGAGGAGTCAGTCTTTTTGTACTTAAGTCGGCAGTGTGCCTATTGTGTTAATTGCGATGCGATTTCTGTATTTCATCGTCAATAAGAAGGTCCAAGGGATACAGTAAACCTGAAGTGAAGCATCGGAATCTATAACTAGTGTCACAGGAATGGTTCAGAACATAGACAGTAAGATGAGTCAGTCATCTTGTTACTTAAGTCGGCATTGTGCCTTTTGCATTTAATTCCGATGCAATTTCTGTGTTTCATCGTCAATAAGAAGGTCCAAGGGATACAGTAAACCTCAAGTGAAGCATCGGAATCTATAACTAGTGTCACAGGAATGGTTCAAACCATAGTCAGTAGGAAGTGTCGGTCTTCATGTACTTCAGTCGGCATTGTGCCTTTTGTATTTAATTCCGATGCAATTTCTGTGTTTCATCGTCAATAAGACGGTCCAAGGGATACAGTAAACCTCAAGTGAAGCATCGGAATCTATAACTAGTGTCACAGGAACGGTTCAAACATAGTCAGTAGGAAGAGTTTGTCTTCATGTACTTAAATCGGCATTGTGCCTTTTGTATTTAATTCCAATGCAATTTCTGTGTTTCATCGTCAATAAGAAGGTCCAAGGGATACAGTAAACCTGAAGTGAAGCATCGTAATCTATAACTAGTGACACAGGAATGGTTCAAAACGTAGACATTAGCAAGAGTCATTCTTCTTGTACTTAAGTCTGCACTGTGCCTTTTGTATTTAATTCCTATGCAATTTCTGTGTTTCATTGCAAATAGGACGTTCCAAGGGATACAGTAAACCTGAAGTGAAGCATCGGAAACTATAACTAGTGTCACAGGAATGGTTCAAAACAAAGTAAGTAAGAAGAGTCAGTCTTCTTATCCTTAAGTCGGCATTGTGCCTCTTGTATTTAATTCCGATGCAATTTCTGTGTTTCATCGTCAATAAGAAGGTCCAAGGGATACAGTAAACCTGAAGTGAAGCATCGGAATCTATAACTAGTGTCACAGGAATGGTTCAAACATAGACAGTAGGAAGAGTCAGTCTTCTTGTACTTAAGTCGGCATTGTGCCTTTTCTATATAATTGCGATGCAAATTCTGTGTTTCATCGTCAGAAAGTGGGTCAGAGGGGTACAGTAAAGCTGAAGTGAAGCATCGGAATCTATAACTAGTGTCACAGGAATGGTTCAAAACATAGTCAGTAAGAGGAGTCAGTCTTTTTGTACTTAAGTCGGCAGTGCTCTTATTGTGTTAATTCCGATGCAATTTCTGTGCTTCATCGTCAATAAGAAGGTCCAAGGGATACAGTAAACCTGGAGTGAAGCGTCAGAATCTATAACTAGTGTCACAGGAATGGTTCAGAACATAGACAGTAAGATGAGTCAGTCTCCTTGTACTTAAGTCGGAATTGTGCCTTTTGCATTTAATTCCGATGCAAATTCTGTGTTTCATCGTCAATAAGAAGGTCCAAGGGATACAGTAAACCTCAAGTGAAGCATCGGAATCTATAACTAGTGTCACAGGAATGGTTCAAATCATAGTCAGTAGGAAGTGTCGGTCTTCATGTACTTAAGGCGGCATTGTGCCTTTTGTATTTAATTCCGATGCAATATCTGTGTTTCATCGTCAATAAGCAGGTCCAAGGGATACAGTAAACCTCAAGTGAAGCATCGGAATCTATAACTAGTGTCACAGGAATGGTTCAAATCATAGTCAGTAGGAAGTGTCCGTCTTCATGTACTTAAGTCGAAATTGTGCCTTTTGTATTTAATTCCGATGCAATTTCTGTGTTTCATCGTCATTAAGAACGTCCAAGGGATACAGTAAACCTGTAGTGAAGCATCGTAATCTATAAGTAGTGACACAGGAATGGTTCAAAACAAAGTAAGTAAGAAGAGTCAGTCTTCTTATCCATAAGTCTGCATTGTGCCTCTTGTATTTAATTCCGATGCAATTTCTGTGTTTCATCGTCAATAAGAAGGTCGAAGGGATACAGTAAACCTGAAGTGAAGCATACGAATCTATAACTATTGTCACAGGAATGGTTCAAAACATAGCCAGTAGGAAGAGTCAGTCTTCTTGTACTTAAGTCGGCATTGTGCCTTTTCTATTTAATTCCGATGCAATTTCTGTGTTTCATCGTCAAAAAGTAGGTCAGAGGGGTACAGTAAAGCTGAAGTGAAGCATCGGAATCTATAACTAGTGTCACAGGAATGGTTCAAAACATAGTCAGTAAGAGGAGAAAGTCTTTTTGTACTTAAGTCGGCGGTGTGCCTATTGTGTTAATTCCGATGCGATTTCTGTATTTCATCGTCAATGAGAAGGTCCAAGGGATACAGTAAACCTGAAGTGAAGCATCGGAATCAATAACTAGTGTCTCAGGAATGGTTCAGAACATAGACAGTAGGATGAGTCAGTCTTCTTTTACTTAAGTCGGCTTTGTGCCTTTTGTATGTAATTCCGATGCAATTTCTGTGTTTCATCGTCAATAAGAAGGTCCAAGAGATACAGTAAACCTCAAGTGAAGCATAGGAATCTATAACAAGTGTCACAGGAATGGTTCAAAACATAGTCAGTAGAAAGAGTCGGTCTTCATGTACTTAAGTCGGCATTGTGCCTTTTGTATTTAATTCCGATAAAATTTCTGTGCTTCATCGTCAATAAGAATGTCCAAGGCATACAGTAAACCTGGAGTGAAGCGTCGGAATCTATAACTAGTGTCACAGGAATGGTTCAAAACATAGACAGTGAGATGAGTCAGTCTTCTTGTTACTTAAGTCGGCATTGTGCCTTTTGCATTTAATTCCGATGCAATTTCTGTGTTTCATCGTCAATAAGAAGGTCCAAGGGATACAGTAAACCTCAAGTGAAGCATCGGAATCTATAACTAGTGTCACAGGAATGGTTCAAACCATAGTCAGTAGGAAGTGTCGGTCTTCATGTACTTAAGTCGGCATTGTGCCTTTTGTATTTAATTCCGATGCAATTTCTGTGTTTCATCGTCAATAAGACGGTCCAAGGGATACAGTAAACCTCAAGTGAAGCATCGGAATCTATAACTAGTGTCACAGGAACGGTTCAAACATAGTCAGTAGGAAGAGTTTGTCTTCATGTACTTAAATCGGCATTGTGCCTTTTGTATTTAATTCCAATGCAATTTCTGTGTTTCATCGTCAATAAGACGGTCCAAGGGATACAGTAAACCTGAAGTGAAGCATCGGAATCTATAACTAGTGTCACAGGAATGGTTCAAACATAGACAGTAGGAAGAGTCAGTCTTCTTGTACTTAAGTCGGCATTGTGCCTTTTCTATATAATTGCGATGCAATTTCTGTGATTCATCGTCAGAAAGTGGGTCAGAGGGGTACAGTAAAGCTGAAGTGAAGCATCGGAATCTATAACTAGTGTCACAGGAATGGTTCAAAACATAGTCAGTAAGAGGAGTCAGTCTTTTTGTACTTAAGTCGGCAGTGTTCTTATTGTGTTAATTCCGATGCAATTTCTGTGCTTCATCGTCAATAAGAAGGTCCAAGGGATACAGTAAACCTGGAGTGAAGCGTCGGAATCTATAACTAGTGTCACAGGAATGGTTCAGAACATAGACAGTAAGATGAGTCAGTCTCCTTGTACTTAAGTCGGAATTGTGCCTTTTGCATTTAATTCCGATGCAAATTCTGTGTTTCATCGTCAATAAGAAGGTCCAAGGGATACAGTAAACCTCAAGTGAAGCATCGGAATCTATAACTAGTGCCACAGGAATGGTTCAAATCATAGTCAGTAGGAAGTGTCGGTCTTCATGTACTTAAGGCGGCATTGTGCCTTTTGTATTTAATTCCGATGCAATATCTGTGTTTCATCGTCAATAAGAAGGTCAGAGGGATACAGTAAACCTGAAGTGACGCATCGGAATCTATAACTAGTGTCACAGGAAAGGTTCAAATCATAGTCAGTAGGAAGTGTCGGTCTTCATGTACGTAAGTCGGCATTGTGCCTTTTGTACTTAATTCCGATGCAATTTCTGTGTTTCATCGTCAATAAGAAGGTCAGAGGGATACAGTAAGCCTGAAGTGAAGCATCGCAATCTATAACTAGTCTCACAGGAATGGTTCAAAGCATAGTCAGTCAAAGGAGTCAGTCTTCTTGTACTTAAGTCGGCATTGTGCATCTTGCATTTATTTCCGATGCAATTTCTGTGTTTCATCGTCAATAAGCAGGTCCAAGGGATACAGTAAACCTCAAGTGAAGCATCGGAATCTATAACTAGTGTCACAGGAATGGTTCAAATCATAGTCAGTAGGAAGTGTCCGTCTTCATGTACTTAAGTCGGAATTGTGCCTTTTGTATTTAATTCCGATGCAATATCTGTGTTTCATCGTCAATAAGAAGGACAGAGGGATACAGTAAACCTGAAGGGAAGCATCGCAATTTATAACTAGTCTCACAGGAATGGTTCAAATCATAGTCAGTAAGAAGAGTCAGTCTTCTTGTACTTAAGTCAGCATTGTGCCTCTTGTATTTATTTCCGATGCAATTTCTGTCTTTCATCGTCAATAAGAAAGTCAGAGGGATACAGTAAACCTGAAGTGACGCATCGGAATCTATAACTAGTGTCACAGGAATAGTTCAAATCATGGTGATTAGGAAGTGTCAGTCTTCATGTACTTAAGTCGGCATTGTGCCTTTTGTATTTAATTCCGATGCAATTTCTGTGTTTCATCGTCAATAAGAAGGTCAGAGGGATACAGTAAACCTGAAGGGAAGCATCGCAATCTATAACTAGTCTCACAGGAATGGTTCAAAACATAGACTGTAGGAAGAGTCAGTCTTCTTGTACTTAAAACGGCATTGTGCCTTTTCTATTTAATTCCGATGCAATTTCTGTGTTTCATCGTCACAAAGTAGGTCAGAGGGGTACAGAAAAGCTGAAGTGAAGCATCGGAATCTATAACTAGTGTCACAGGAATGGTTCAAAACATAGTCAGTAAGAGGAGTCAGTCTTTTTGTACTTAAGTCGGCAGTGTGCCTATTGTGTTAATTGCGATGCGATTTCTGTATTTCATCGTCAATAAGAAGGTCCAAGGGATACAGTAAACCTGAAGTGAAGCATCGGAATCTATAACTAGTGTCACAGGAATGGTTCAGAACATAGACAGTAAGATGAGTCAGTCTTCTTGTTACTTAAGTCGGCATTGTGCCTTTTGCATTTAATTCCGATGCAATTTCTGTGTTTCATCGTCAATAAGAAGGTCCAAGGGATACAGTAAACCTCAAGTGAAGCATCGGAATCTATAACTAGTGTCACAGGAATGGTTCAAACCATAGTCAGTAGGAAGTGTCGGTCTTCATGTACTTCAGTCGGCATTGTGCCTTTTGTATTTAATTCCGATGCAATTTCTGTGTTTCATCGTCAATAAGACGGTCCAAGGGATACAGTAAACCTCAAGTGAAGCATCGGAATCTATAACTAGTGTCACAGGAACGGTTCAAACATAGTCAGTAGGAAGAGTTTGTCTTCATGTACTTAAATCGGCATTGTGCCTTTTGTATTTAATTCCAATGCAATTTCTGTGTTTCATCGTCAATAAGAAGGTCCAAGGGATACAGTAAACCTGAAGTGAAGCATCGTAATCTATAACTAGTGACACAGGAATGGTTCAAAACGTAGACATTAGCAAGAGTCATTCTTCTTGTACTTAAGTCTGCACTGTGCCTTTTGTATTTAATTCCTATGCAATTTCTGTGTTTCATTGCAAATAGGACGTTCCAAGGGATACAGTAAACCTGAAGTGAAGCATCGGAATCTATAACTAGTGTCACAGGAATGGTTCAAAACAAAATAAGTAAGAAGAGTCAGTCTTCTTATCCTTAAGTCGGCATTGTGCCTCTTGTATTTAATTCCGATGCAATTTCTGTGTTTCATCGTCAATAAGAAGGTCCAAGGGATACAGTAAACCTGAAGTGAAGCATCGGAATCTATAACTAGTGTCACAGGAATGGTTCAAACATAGACAGTAGGAAGAGTCAGTCTTCTTGTACTTAAGTCGGCATTGTGCCTTTTCTATATAATTGCGATGCAAATTCTGTGTTTCATCGTCAGAAAGTGGGTCAGAGGGGTACAGTAAAGCTGAAGTGAAGCATCGGAATCCATAACTAGTGTCACAGGAATGGTTCAAAACATAGTCAGTAAGAGGAGTCAGTCTTTTTGTACTTAAGTCGGCAGTGTTCTTATTGTGTTAATTCCGATGCAATTTCTGTGCTTCATCGTCAATAAGAAGGTCCAAGGGATACAGTAAACCTGGAGTGAAGCGTCGGAATCTATAACTAGTGTCACAGGAATGGTTCAGAACATAGACAGTAAGATGAGTCAGTCTCCTTGTACTTAAGTCGGAATTGTGCCTTTTGCATTTAATTCCGATGCAAATTCTGTGTTTCATCGTCAATAAGAAGGTCCAAGGGATACAGTAAACCTCAAGTGAAGCATCGGAATCTATAACTAGTGTCACAGGAATGGTTCAAATCATAGTCAGTAGGAAGTGTCGGTCTTCATGTACTTAAGGCGGCATTGTGCCTTTTGTATTTAATTCCGATGCAATATCTGTGTTTCATCGTCAATAAGAAGGTCAGAGGGATACAGTAAACCTGAAGTGACGCATCGGAATCTATAACTAGTGTCACAGGAAAGGTTCAAATCATAGTCAGTAGGAAGTGTCGGTCTTCATGTACGTAAGTCGGCATTGTGCCTTTTGTACTTAATTCCGATGCAATTTCTGTGTTTCATCGTCAATAAGAAGGTCAGAGGGATACAGTAATCCTGAAGTGAAGCATCGCAATCTATAACTAGTCTCACAGGAATGGTTCATAGCATAGTCAGTCAAAGGAGTCAGTCTTCTTGTACTTAAGTCGGCATTGTGCCTCTTGCATTTAATTCCGATGCAATTTCTGTGTTTCATCGTCAATAAGCAGGTCCAAGGGATACAGTAAACCTCAAGTGAAGCATCGGAATCTATAACTAGTGTCACAGGAATGGTTCAAATCATAGTCAGTAGGAAGTGTCGGTCTTCATGTACTTAAGTCGGAATTGTGCCTTTTGTATTTAATTCCGATGCAATATCTGTGTTTCATCGTCAATAAGAAGGACAGAGGGATACAGTAAACCTGAAGTGACGCATCGGAATCTATAACTAGTCTCACAGGAATGGTTCAAAACATAGACTGTAGGAAGAGTCAGTCTTCTTGTACTTAAAACGGCATTGTGCTTTTTCTATTTAATTCCGATGCAATTTCTGTGTTTCATCGTCACAAAGTAGGTCAGAGGGGTACAGTAAAGCTGAAGTGAAGCATCGGAATCTATAACTAGTGTCACAGGAATGGTTCAAAACATAGTCAGTAAGAGGAGTCAGTCTTTTTGTACTTAAGTCGGCAGTGTGCCTATTGTGTTAATTGCGATGCGATTTCTGTATTTCATCGTCAATAAGAAGGTCCAAGGGATACAGTAAACCTGAAGTGAAGCATCGGAATCTATAACTAGTGTCACAGGAATGGTTCAGAACATAGACAGTAAGATGAGTCAGTCTTCTTGTACTTAAGTCGGCATTGTGCCTTTTGTATTTAATTCCGATGCAATTTCTGTGATTCATCTTCAATAGGAAGGTCCAAGGGATACAGTAAACCTCAAGTGAAGCATCGGAATCTATAACTAGTCTCACAGGAATGGTTCAAAACATAGACTGTAGGAAGAGTCAGTCTTCTTGTACTTAAAACGGCATTGTGCCTTTTCTATTTAATTCCGATGCAATTTCTGTGTTTCATCGTCACAAAGTAGGTCAGAGGGGTACAGTAAAGCTGAAGTGAAGCATCGGAATCTATAACTAGTGTCACAGGAATGGTTCAAAACATAGTCAGTAAGAGGAGTCAGTCTTTTTGTACTTAAGTCGGCAGTGTGCCTATTGTGTTAATTGCGATGCGATTTCTGTATTTCATCGTCAATAAGAAGGTCCAAGGGATACAGTAAACATGAAGTGAAGCATCGGAATCTATAACTAGTGTCACAGGAATGGTTCAGAACATAGACAGTAAGATGAGTCAGTCTTCTTGTACTTAAGTCGGCATTGTGCCTTTTGTATTTAATTCCGATGCAATTTCTGCGGTTCATCTTCAATAGGAAGGTCCAAGGGATACAGTAAACCTCAAGCGAAGCATCGGAATCTATAACTAGTGTCACAGGAATGGTTCAAATCATAGTCAGTAGGAAGTGTCGGTCTTCATGTACTTAAGTCGGCATTGTGCCTTTTGTATTTAATTCCGATGCAATTTCTGTGCTTCATCGTCAATAAGAATGTCCAAGGGATACAGTAAACCTGGAGTGAAGCGTCGGAATCTATAACTAGTGTCACAGGAATGGTTCAGAACATAGACAGTGAGATGAGTCAGTCTTCTTGTTACTTAAGTCGGCATTGTGCCTTTTGCATTTAATTCCGATGCAATTTCTGTGTTTCATCGTCAATAAGAAGGTCCAAGGGATACAGTAAACCTCAAGTGAAGCATCGGAATCTATAACTAGTGTCACAGGAATGGTTCAAACCATAGTCAGTAGGAAGTGTCGGTCTTCATGTACTTCAGTCGGCATTGTGCCTTTTGTATTTAATTCCGATGCAATTTCTGTGTTTCATCGTCAATAAGACGGTCCAAGGGATACAGTAAACCTCAAGTGAAGCATCGGAATCTATAACTAGTGTCACAGGAACGGTTCAAACATAGTCAGTAGGAAGAGTTTGTCTTCATGTACTTAAATCGGCATTGTGCTTTTTGTATTTAATTCCGATGCAATTTCTGTGTTTCATCGTCAATAAGAAGGTCCAAGGGATACAGTAAACCTGAAGTGAAGCATCGTAATCTATTACTAGTGACACAGGAATGGTTCGAAACATAGACATTAGCAAGAGTCATTCTTCTTGTACTTAAGTCTGCACTGTGCCCTTTGTATTTAATTCCTATGCAATCTCTGTGTTTCATTGCAAATAAGACGTTCCATGGGATACAGTGAACCTGAAGTGAAGCATCGGAATCTATAACTAGTGTCACAGGAATGGTTCAAAACAAAGTAAGTAAGAAGAGACAGTCTTCTTATCCTTAAGTCGGCATTGTGCCTCTTGTAATTAATTCCGATGCAATTTCTGTGTTTCATCGTCAATAAGAAGGTCCAAGGGATACATTAAACCTGAAGTGAAGCATCGGAATCTATAACAAGTGTCACAGGAATGGTTCAAACATAGACAGAAGGAAGAGTCAGTCTTCTTGTACTTAAGTCGGCATTGTGCCTTTTCTATATAATTCGGATCCAATTTCTGTGTTTCATCGTCAGAAAGTGGGTCAGAGGGGTACAGTAAAGCTGAAGTGAAGCATCGGAATCTATAACTAGTGTCACAGGAATGGTTCAAAACATAGTCAGTAAAAGGAGTCAGTCTTTTTGTACTTAAGTCGGCAGTGTTCTTATTGTGTTAATTCCGATGCAATTTCTGTGCTTCATCGTCAATAAGAAGGTCCAAGGGATACAGTAAACCTGGAATGAAGCGTAGGAATCTATAACTAGTGTCACAGGAATGGTTCAGAACATAGACAGTAAGATGAGTCAGTCTCCTTGTACTTAAGTCGGAATTGTGCCTTTTGCATTTAATTCCGATGCAAATTCTGTGTTTCATCGTCAATAAGAAGGTCCAAGGGATACAGTAAACCTCAAGTGAAGCATCGGAATCTATAACTAGTGTCACAGGAATGGTTCAAATCATAGTCAGTAGGAAGTGTCGGTCTTCATGTACTTAAGTCGGCATTGTGCCTTTTGCATTTAATTCCGATGCAATATCTGTGTTTCATCGTCAATAAGAAGGTCAGAGGGATACAGTAAACCTGAAGGGAAGCATCGCAACCTATAACTAGTCTCACAGGAATAGTTAAAATCATAGTTAGTAAGAAGAGTCAGTCTTCTTGTACTTATATCGGCATTGTGCCTCTTGTATTTAATTCCGATGCAATTTCTGTGTTTCATCGTCAATACGAAGGTCAGAGGGATACAGTAAACCTGGAGTGAAGCGTCGGAATCTATAACTAGTGTCACATTAATGGTTCAGAACATAGACAGTAAGATGAGTCAGTCTTCTTGTACTTAAGTCGGCATTGTGCCTTTTGCATTTAATTCCGATGCAATTTCTGTGTTTCATCGTCACTAAGAAGGACCAAGGGATACAGTAAACCTCAAGTGAAGCATCGCAATTTATAACTAGTGTCACAGGAATGGTTCAAACCATAGACAGTAGGAAGTGTCGGTCTTCATGTACTTAAGTGGGCATTGTGCCTTTTGTATTTAATTCCGATGCAATTTCTGTGTTTCATCGTCAATAAGAAGGTCCAAGGGAAACAGTAAACCTGGAGTGAACCGTCGTAATCTATAACTAGTGTCACAGGAACGGTTAAAACATAGACAGTAAGAAGAGTCAATCTTCCTTGTACTTAAATCGGCATTGTGCCCTTGGTATTAAATTCCGATGCAATTTCTGTGTTTCATCGTCAATAAGAAGGTCCAAGGGATACAGTAAACCTCAAGTGAAGCATCGGAATCTATAACTAGTGTCACAGGAACGGTTCAAACATAGTCAGTAGGAAGAGTTGGTCTTCATGTACTTAAATCGGCATTGTGCCTTTTGTATTTAATTCCGATGCAATTTCTGTGTTTCATCGTCATTAAGAAGGTCCAAGGGATACAGTAAACCTGTAGTGAAGCATCGTAATCTATAAGTAGTGACACAGGAATGGTTCAAAACAAAGTAAGTAAGAAGAGTCAGTCTTCTTATCCTTAAGTCTGCATTGTGCCTCTTGTATTTAATTCCGATGCAATTTCTGTGTTTCATCGTCAATAAGAAGGTCGAAGGGATACAGTAAACCTGAAGTGAAGCATACGAATCTATAACTATTGTCACAGGAATGGTTCAAAACATAGCCAGTAGGAAGAGTCAGTCTTCTTGTACTTAAGTCGGCATTGTGCCTTTTCTATTTAATTCCGATGCAATTTCTGTGTTTCATCGTCAAAAAGTAGGTCAGAGGGGTACAGTAAAGCTGAAGTGAAGCATCGGAATCTATAACTAGTGTCACAGGAATGGTTCAAAACATAGTCAGTAGAAAGAGTCGGTCTTCATGTACTTAAGTCGGCATTGTGCCTTTTGTATTTAATTCCGATGCAATTTCTGTGCCTCTTCGTCAATAAGAATGTCCAAGGGATACAGTAAACCTGGAGTGAAGCGTCGGAATCTATAACTAGTGTCACAGGAATGGTTCAGAACATAGACAGTGAGATGAGTCAGCCTTCTTGTTACTTAAGTCGGCATTGTGCCTTTTGCATTTAATTCCGATGCAATTTCTGTGATTCATCGTCAATAAGAAGGTCCAAGGGATACAGTAAACCTCAAGTGAAGCATCGGAATCTATAACTAGTGTCACAGGAATGGTTCAAACCATAGTCAGTAGGAAGTGTCGGTCTTCATGTACTTAAGTCGGCATTGTGCCTTTTGTATTTAATTCCGATGCAATTTCTGTGTTTCATCGTCAATAAGACGGTCCAAGGGATACAGTAAACCTCAAGTGAAGCATCGGAATCTATAACTAGTGTCACAGGAACGGTTCAAACATAGTCAGTAGGAAGAGTTTGTCTTCATGTACTTAAATCGGCATTGTGCCTTTTGTATTTAATTCCAATGCAATTTCTGTGTTTCATCGTCAATAAGAAGGTCCAAGGGATACAGTAAACCTGAAGTGAAGCATCGTAATCTATAACTAGTGACACAGGAATGGTTCAAAACGTAGACATTAGCAAGAGTCATTCTTCTTGTACTTAAGTCTGCACTGTGCCTTTTGTATTTAATTCCTATGCAATTTCTGTGTTTCATTGCAAATAGGACGTTCCAAGGGATACAGTAAACCTGAAGTGAAGCATCGGAATCTATAACTAGTGTCACAGGAATGGTTCAAAACAAAGTAAGTAAGAAGAGTCAGTCTTCTTATCCTTAAGTCGGCATTGTGCCTCTTGTATTTAATTCCGATGCAATTTCTGTGTTTCATCGTCAATAAGAAGGTCCAAGGGATACAGTAAACCTGAAGTGAAGCATCGGAATCTATAACTAGTGTCACAGGAATGGTTCAGAACATAGACAGTAAGATGAGTCAGTCTTCTTGTACTTAAGTCGGCATTGTGCCTTTTGTATTTAATTCCGATGCAATTTCTGTGGTTCATCTTCAATAGGAAGGTCCAAGGGATACAGTAAACCTCAAGTGAAGCATCGGAATCTATAACTAGTGTCACAGGAATGGTTCAAATCATAGTCAGTAGGAAGTGTCGGTCTTCATGTACTTAAGTCGGCATTGTGCCTTTTGTATTTAATTCCGATGCAATTTCTGTGCTTCATCGTCAATAAGAATGTCCAAGGGATACAGTAAACCTGGAGTGAAGCGTCGGAATCTATAACTAGTGTCACAGGAATGGTTCAAATCATAGTCAGTAGGAAGTGTCGGTCTTCATGTACTTAAGTCGGAATTGTGCCTTTTGTATTTAATTCCGATGCAATATCTGTGTTTCATCGCCAATAAGAAGGACAGAGGGATACAGTAAACCTGAAGGGAAGCATCGCAATCTATAACTAGTCTCACAGGAATGGTTCAAATCATAGTCAGTAAGAAGAGTCAGTCTTCTTGTACTTAAGTCAGCATTGTGCCTCTTGTATTTAGTTCCGATGCAATTTCTGTCTTTCATCGTCAATAAGAAAGTCAGAGGGATACAGTAAACCTGAAGTGACGCATCGGAATCTATAACTAGTGTCACAGGAATAGTTCAAATCATGGTAAGTAGGAAGTGTCAGTCTTCTCGTTACTTAAGTCGGCATTGTGCCTTTTGCATTTAATTCCGATGCAATTTCTGTGTTTCATCGTCAATAAGAAGGTCCAAGGGATACAGTAATACTCAAGTGAAGCATCGGAATCTATAACTAGTGTCACAGGAATGGTTCAAAACATAGTCAGTAAGAGGAGTCAGTCTTTTTGTACTTAAGTCGGCAGTGTGCCTATTGTGTTAATTGCGATGCGATTTCTGTATTTCATCGTCAATAAGAAGGTCCAAGGGATACAGTAAACCTGAAGTGAAACATCGGAATCTATAACTAGTGTCACAGGAATGGTTCAGAACATAGACAGTAAGATGAGTCAGTCTTCTTGTACTTAAGTCGGCATTGTGCCTTTTGTATTTAATTCCGATGCAATTTCTGTGATTCATCTTCAATAGGAAGGTCCAAGGGATACAGTAAACCTCAAGTGAAGCATCGGAATCTATAACTAGTGTCACAGGAATGGTTCAAACATAGACAGTAGGAAGAGTCAGTCTTCTTGTACTTAAGTCGGCATTGTGCCTTTTCTATATAATTCCGATGCAATTTCTGTGTTTCATCGTCAGAAAGTGGGTCAGAGGGGTACAGTAAAGCTGAAGTGAAGCATCGGAATCTATAACTAGTGTCACAGGAATGGTTCAAAACATAGTCAGTAAAAGGAGTCAGTCTTTTTGTACTTAATTCGGCAGTGTTCTTATTGTGTTAATTCCGATGCAATTTCTGTGCTTCATCGTCAATAAGAAGGTCCAAGGGATACAGTAAACCTGGAGTGAAGCGTCGGAATCTATAACTAGTGTCACAGGAATGGTTCAGAACATAGACAGTAAGATGAGTCAGTCTCCTTGTACCTAAGTCGGAATTGTGCCTTTTGCATTAAATTCCGATGCAAATTCTGTGTTTCATCGTCAATAAGAAGGTCCAAGGGATACAGTAAACCTCAAGTGAAGCATCGGAATCTATAACTAGTGTCACAGGAATGGTTCAAATCATAGTCAGTAGGAAGTGTCGGTCTTCATGTACTTAAGGCGGCATTGTGCCTTTTGTATTTAATTCCGATGCAATATCTGTGTTTCATCGTCAATAAGAAGGTCAGAGGGATACAGTAAACCTGAAGTGACGCATCGGATTCTATAACTAGTGTCACAGGAAAGGTTCAAATCATAGTCAGTAGGAAGTGTCGGTCTCCATGTACGTAAGTCGGCATTGTGCCCTTTGTACTTAATTCCGATGCAATTTCTGTGTTTCATCGTCAATAAGAAGGTCAGAGGGATACAGTAAACCTGAAGTGAAGCATCGCAATCCATAACTAGTCTCACAGGAATGGTTCAAAGCATAGTCAGTCAAAGGAGTCAGTCTTCTTGTACTTAAGTCGGCATTGTGCCTTTTGTATTTAATTCCGAGGCAATTTCTGTGTTTCATCGTCAATAAGCAGGTCCAAGGGATACAGTAAACCTCAAGTGAAGCATCGGAATCTATAACTAGTGTCACAGGAATGGTTCAAATCATAGTCAGTAGGAAGTGTCGGTCTTCATGTACTTAAGTCGGCATTGTGCATTTTGTATTTAATTCCGATGCAATATCTGTGTTTCATCGTCAATAAGAAGGACAGAGGGATACAGTAAACCTGAAGGGAAGCATCGCAATCTATAACTAGTCTCACAGGAATGGTTCAAAACATAGTCAGTAAGAAGAGTCAGTCTCCTTGAACTTAAGTCAGCATTGTGCCTCTTGTATTTAGTTCCGATGCAATTTCTGTCTTTCATCGTCAATAAGAAAGTCAGAGGGATACAGTAAACCTGAAGTGACGCATCGTAATCTATAACTAGTGTCACAGGAATAGTTCAAATCATGGTAAGTAGGAAGTGTCAGTCTTCATGTACTTAAGTCGGCATTGTGCCTTTTGTATTTAATTCCGATGCAATTTCTGTGTTTCATCGTCAATAAGAAGGTCAGAGGGATACAGTAAACCTGAAGGCAAGCATCGCAATCTATAACTAGTCTCACAGGAATGGTTCAAAACATAGACTGTAGGAAGAGTCAGTCTTCTTGTACTTAAAACGGCATTGTGCCTTTTCTATTTAATTCCGATGCAATTTCTGTGTTTCATCGTCACAAAGTAGGCCAGAGGGGTAAAGTAAAGCTGAAGTGAAGCATCGGAATCTATAACTAGTGTCACAGGAATGGTTCAAAACATAGTCAGTAAGAGGAGTCAGTCTTTGTGTACTTAAGTCGGCAGTGTGCCTATTGTGTTAATTGCGATGCGATTTCTGTATTTCATCGTCAATAAGAAGGTCCAAGGGATACAGTAATCCTGAAGTGAAGCATCGGAATCTATAACTAGTGTCACAGGAATGGTTCAGAACATAGACAGTTAGATGAGTCTGTCTTCTTGTACTTAAGTCGGCATTGTGCCTTTCTTATTTAATTCCGATGCAATTTCTGTGATTCATCTTCAATAGGAAGGTCCAAGGGATACAGTAAACCTCAAGTGAAGCATCGGAATCTATAACTAGTGTCACAGGAATGGTTCAAATCATAGTCAGTAGGAAGTGTCGGTCTTCATGTACTTAAGTCGGCATTGTGCCTTTTGCATTTAATTCCGATGCAATATCTGTGTTTCATCGTCAATAAGAAGGTCAGAGGGATACAATAAACCTGAAGGGAAGCATCGCAACCTATAACTAGTCTCACAGGAATAGTTAAAATCATAGTTAGTAAGAAGAGTCAGTCTTCTTGTACTTAAATCGGCATTGTGCCTCTTGTATTTAATTCCGATGCAATTTCTGTGTTTCATCGTCAATACGAAGGTCAGAGGGATACAGTAAACCTGGAGTGAAGCGTCCGAATCTATAACTAGTGTCACATTAATGGTTCAGAACATAGACAGTAAGATGAGTCAGTCTTCTTGTACTTAAGTCGGCATTGTGCCTTTTGCATCTAATTCCGATGCAATTTCTGTGTTTCATCGTCACTAAGAAGGACCAAGGGATACAGTAAACCTCAAGTGAAGCATCGGAATCTATAACTAGTGTCACAGGAACGGTTCAAACATAGTCAGTAGGAAGAGTTGGTCTTCATGTACTTAAATCTGCATTGTGCCTTTTGTATTTAATTCCGATGCAATTTCTGTGTTTCATCGTCATTAAGAAGGTCCAAGGGATACAGTAAACCTGTAGTGAAGCATCGTAATCTATAAGTAGTGACACAGGTATGGTTCAAAACAAAGTAAGTAAGAAGAGTCAGTCTTCTTATCCTTAAGTCTGCATTGTGCCTCTTGTATTTAATTCCGATGCAATTTCTGTGTTTCATCGTCAATAAGAAGGTCGAAGGGATACAGTAAACCTGAAGTGAAGCATACGAATCTATAACTATTGTCACAGGAATGGTTCTAAACATAGCCAGTAGGAAGAGTCAGTCTTCTTGTACTTAAGTCGGCATTGTGCCTTTTCTATTTAATTCCGATGCAATTTCTGTGTTTCATCGTCAAAAAGTAGGTCAGAGGGGTACAGTAAAGCTGAAGTGAAGCATCGGAATCTATAACTAGTGTCACAGGAATGGTTCAAAACATAGTCAGTAAGAGGAGAAAGTCTTTTTGTACTTAAGTCGGCGGTGTGCCTATTGTGTTAATTCCGATGCGATTTCTGTATTTCATCGTCAATAAGAAGGTCCAAGGGATACAGTAAACCTGAAGTGAAGCATCGGAATCTATAACTAGTGTCACAGGAATGGTTCAGAACATAGACAGTAGGATGAGTCAGTCTTCTTTTACTTAAGTCGGCTTTGTGCCTTTTGTATGTAATTCCGATGCAATTTCTGTGTTTCATCGTCAATAAGAAGGTCCAAGAGATACAGTAAACCTCAAGTGAAGCGTAGGAATCTATAACTAGTGTCACAGGAATGGTTCAAAACATAGTCAGGAGAAAGAGTCGGTCTTCATGTACTTAAGTCGGCATGGTGCCTTTTGTATTTAATTCCGATGCAATTTCTGTGCTTCATCGTCAATAAGAATGTCCAAGGGATACAGTAAACCTGGAGTGAAGCGTCGGAATCTATAACTAGTGTCACAGGAATGGTTCAGATCATAGACAGTGAGATGAGTCAGTCTTCTTGTTACTTAAGTCGGCATTGTGCCTTTTGCATTTAATTCCGATGCAATTTCTGTATTTCATCGTCAATAAGAAGGTCCAAGGGATACAGTAAACCTCAAGTGAAGCATCGGAATCTATAACTAGTGTCGCAGGAATGGTTGAAACCATAGTCAGTAGGAAGTGTCGGTCTTCATGTACTTAAGTCGGCATTGTGCCTTTTGTATTTAATTCCGATGCAATTTCTGTGTTTCATCGTCAATAAGACGGTCCAAGGGATACAGTAAACCTCAAGTGAAGCATCGGAATCTATAACTAGTGTCACAGGAACGGTTCAAACATAGTCAGTAGGAAGAGTTTGTCTTCATGTACTTAAATCGGCATTGTGCCTTTTGTATTTAATTCCAATGCAATTTCTGTGTTTCATCGTCAATAAGAAGGTCCAAGGGATACAGGAAACCTGAAGTGAAGCATCGTAATCTATAACTAGTGACACAGGAATGGTTCAAAACATAGACATTAGCAAGAGTCATTCTTCTTGTACTTAAGTCTGCACTGTGCCTTTTGTATTTAATTCCTATGCAATTTCTGTGTTTCATTGCAAATAGGACGTTCCAAGGGATACAGTAAACCTGAAGTGAAGCATCGGAATCTATAACTAGTGTCACAGGAATGGTTCAAAACAAAGTAAGTAAGAAGAGTCAGTCTTCTTATCCTTAAGTCGGCATTGTGCCTCTTGTATTTAATTCCGATGCAATTTCTGTGTTTCATCGTCAATAAGAAGGTCCAAGGGATACAGTAAACCTGAACTGAAGCATCGGAATCTATAACTAGTGTCACAGGAATGGTTCAAACATAGACAGTAGGAAGAGTCAGTCTTCTTGTACTTAAGTCGGCATTGTGCCTTTTCTATATAATTGCGATGCAATTTCTGTGTTTCATCGTCAGAAAGTGGGTCAGAGGGGTACAGTAAAGCTGAAGTGAAGCATCGGAATCTATAACTAGTGTCACAGGAATGGTTCAAAACATAGTCAGTAAGAGGAGTCAGTCTTTTTGTACTTAAGTCGGCAGTGTTCTTATTGTGTTAATTCCGATGCAATTTCTGTGCTTCATCGTCAATAAGAAGGTCCAAGGGATACAGTAAACCTGGAGTGAAGCGTCGGAATCTATAACTAGTGTCACAGGAATGGTTCAGAACATAGACAGTAAGATGAGTCAGTCTCCTTGTACCTAAGTCGGAATTGTGCCTTTTGCATTTAATTCCGATGCAAATTCTGTGTTTCATCGTCAATAAGAAGGTCCAAGGGATACAGTAAACCTCAAGTGAAGCATCGGAATCTATAACTAGTGTCACAGGAATGGTTCAAATCATAGTCAGTAGGAAGTGTCGGTCTTCATGTACTTAAGGCGGCATTGTGCCTTTTGTATTTAATTCCGATGCAATATCTGTGTTTCATCGTCAATAAGAAGGTCAGAGGGATACAGTAAACCTGAAGTGACGCATCGGATTCTATAACTAGTGTCACAGGAAAGGTTCAAATCATAGTCAGTAGGAAGTGTCGGTCTCCATGTACGTAAGTCGGCATTGTGCCCTTTGTACTTAATTCCGATGCAATTTCTGTGTTTCATCGTCAATAAGAAGGTCAGAGGGATACAGTAAACCTGAAGTGAAGCATCGCAATCCATAACTAGTCTCACAGGAATGGTTCAAAGCATAGTCAGTCAAAGGAGTCAGTCTTCTTGTACTTAAGTCGGCATTGTGCCTTTTGTATTTTATTCCGAGGCAATTTCTGTGTTTCATCGTCAATAAGCAGGTCCAAGGGATACAGTAAACCTCAAGTGAAGCATCGGAATCTATAACTAGTGTCACAGGAATGGTTCAAATCATAGTCAGTAGGAAGTGTCGGTCTTCATGTACTTAAGTCGGCATTGTGCATTTTGTATTTAATTCCGATGCAATATCTGTGTTTCATCGTCAATAAGAAGGACAGAGGGATACAGTAAACCTGAAGGGAAGCATCGCAATCTATAACTAGTCTCACAGGAATGGTTCAAAACATAGTCAGTAAGAAGAGTCAGTCTCCTTGAACTTAAGTCAGCATTGTGCCTCTTGTATTTAGTTCCGATGCAATTTCTGTCTTTCATCGTCAATAAGAAAGTCAGAGGGATACAGTAAACCTGAAGTGACGCATCGTAATCTATAACTAGTGTCACAGGAATAGTTCAAATCATGGTAAGTAGGAAGTGTCAGTCTTCATGTACTTAAGTCGGCATTGTGCCTTTTGTATTTAATTCCGATGCAATTTCTGTGTTTCATCGTCAATAAGAAGGTCAGAGGGATACAGTAAACCTGAAGGCAAGCATCGCAATCTATAACTAGTCTCACAGGAATGGTTCAAAACATAGACTGTAGGAAGAGTCAGTCTTCTTGTACTTAAAACGGCATTGTGCCTTTTCTATTTAATTCCGATGCAATTTCTGTGTTTCATCGTCACAAAGTAGGCCAGAGGGGTAAAGTAAAGCTGAAGTGAAGCATCGGAATCTATAACTAGTGTCACAGGAATGGTTCAAAACATAGTCAGTAAGAGGAGTCAGTCTTTGTGTACTTAAGTCGGCAGTGTGCCTATTGTGTTAATTGCGATGCGATTTCTGTATTTCATCGTCAATAAGAAGGTCCAAGGGATACAGTAATCCTGAAGTGAAGCATCGGAATCTATAACTAGTGTCACAGGAATGGTTCAGAACATAGACAGTTAGATGAGTCTGTCTTCTTGTACTTAAGTCGGCATTGTGCCTTTCTTATTTAATTCCGATGCAATTTCTGTGATTCATCTTCAATAGGAAGGTCCAAGGGATACAGTAAACCTCAAGTGAAGCATCGGAATCTATAACTAGTGTCACAGGAATGGTTCAAATCATAGTCAGTAGGAAGTGTCGGTCTTCATGTACTTAAGTCGGCATTGTGCCTTTTGCATTTAATTCCGATGCAATATCTGTGTTTCATCGTCAATAAGAAGGTCAGAGGGATACAATAAACCTGAAGGGAAGCATCGCAACCTATAACTAGTCTCACAGGAATAGTTAAAATCATAGTTAGTAAGAAGAGTCAGTCTTCTTGTACTTAAATCGGCATTGTGCCTCTTGTATTTAATTCCGATGCAATTTCTGTGTTTCATCGTCAATACGAAGGTCAGAGGGATACAGTAAACCTGGAGTGAAGCGTCCGAATCTATAACTAGTGTCACATTAGTGGTTCAGAACATAGACAGTAAGATGAGTCAGTCTTCTTGTACTTAAGTCGGCATTGTGCCTTTTGCATCTAATTCCGATGCAATTTCTGTGTTTCATCGTCACTAAGAAGGACCAAGGGATACAGTAAACCTCAAGTGAAGCATCGGAATTTATAACTAGTGTCACAGGAATGGTTCAAACCATAGACAGTAGGAAGTGTCGGTCTTCATGTACTTAAGTGGGCATTGTGCCTTTTGTATTTAATTCCGATGCAATTTCTGTGTTTCATCGTCAATAAGAAGGTCCAAGGGAAACAGTAAACCTGGAGTGAACCGTCGTAATCTATAACTAGTGTCACAGGAACGGTCAAAACATAGACAGTATGAAGAGTCAATCTTCCTTGTACTTAAATCGGCATTGAGCCCTTGGTATTAAATTCCGATGCAATTTCTGTGTTTCATCGTCAATAAGAAGGTCCAAGGGATACAGTAAACCTCAAGTGAAGCATTGGAATCTATAACTAGTGTCACAGGAACGGTTCAAACATAGTCAGTAGGAAGAGTTGGTCTTCATGTACTTAAATCTGCATTGTGCCTTTTGTATTTAATTCCGATGCAATTTCTGTGTTTCATCGTCATTAAGAAGGTCCAAGGGATACAGTAAACCTGTAGTGAAGCATCGTAATCTATAAGTAGTGACACAGGTATGGTTCAAAACAAAGTAAGTAAGAAGAGTCAGTCTTCTTATCCTTAAGTCTGCATTGTGCCTCTTGTATTTAATTCCGATGCAATTTCTGTGTTTCATCGTCAATAAGAAGGTCGAAGGGATACAGTAAACCTGAAGTGAAGCATACGAATCTATAACTATTGTCACAGGAATGGTTCTAAACATAGCCAGTAGGAAGAGTCAGTCTTCTTGTACTTAAGTCGGCATTGTGCCTTTTCTATTTAATTCCGATGCAATTTCTGTGTTTCATCGTCAAAAAGTAGGTCAGAGGGGTACAGTAAAGCTGAAGTGAAGCGTCGGAATCTATAACTAGTGTCACAGGAATGGTTCAAAACATAGTCAGTAAGAGGAGAAAGTCTTTTTGTACTTAAGTCGGCGGTGTGCCTATTGTGTTAATTCCGATGCGATTTCTGTATTTCATCGTCAATAAGAAGGTCCAAGGGATACAGTAAACCTGAAGTGAAGCATCGGAATCTATAACTAGTGTCACAGGAATGGTTCAGAACATAGACAGTAGGATGAGTCAGTCTTCTTTTACTTAAGTCGGCTTTGTGCCTTTTGTATGTAATTCCGATGCAATTTCTGTGTTTCATCGTCAATAAGAAGGTCCAAGAGATACAGTAAACCTCAAGTGAAGCGTAGGAATCTATAACTAGTGTCACAGGAATGGTTCAAAACATAGTCAGGAGAAAGAGTCGGTCTTCATGTACTTAAGTCGGCATGGTGCCTTTTGTATTTAATTCCGATGCAATTTCTGTGCTTCATCGTCAATAAGAATGTCCAAGGGATACAGTAAACCTGGAGTGAAGCGTCGGAATCTATAACTAGTGTCACAGGAATGGTTCAGATCATAGACAGTGAGATGAGTCAGTCTTCTTGTTACTTAAGTCGGCATTGTGCCTTTTGCATTTAATTCCGATGCAATTTCTGTATTTCATCGTCAATAAGAAGGTCCAAGGGATACAGTAAACCTCAAGTGAAGCATCGGAATCTATAACTAGTGTCGCAGGAATGGTTGAAACCATAGTCAGTAGGAAGTGTCGGTCTTCATGTACTTAAGTCGGCATTGTGCCTTTTGTATTTAATTCCGATGCAATTTCTGTGTTTCATCGTCAATAAGACGGTCCAAGGGATACAGTAAACCTCAAGTGAAGCATCGGAATCTATAACTAGTGTCACAGGAACGGTTCAAACATAGTCAGTAGGAAGAGTTTGTCTTCATGTACTTAAATCGGCATTGTGCCTTTTGTATTTAATTCCAATGCAATTTCTGTGTTTCATCGTCAATAAGAAGGTCCAAGGGATACAGGAAACCTGAAGTGAAGCATCGTAATCTATAACTAGTGACACAGGAATGGTTCAAAACATAGACATTAGCAAGAGTCATTCTTCTTGTACTTAAGTCTGCACTGTGCCTTTTGTATTTAATTCCTATGCAATTTCTGTGTTTCATTGCAAATAGGACGTTCCAAGGGATACAGTAAACCTGAAGTGAAGCATCGGAATCTATAACTAGTGTCACAGGAATGGTTCAAAACAAAGTAAGTAAGAAGAGTCAGTCTTCTTATCCTTAAGTCGGCATTGTGCCTCTTGTATTTAATTCCGATGCAATTTCTGTGTTTCATCGTCAATAAGAAGGTCCAAGGGATACAGTAAACCTGAACTGAAGCATCGGAATCTATAACTAGTGTCACAGGAATGGTTCAAACATAGACAGTAGGAAGAGTCAGTCTTCTTGTACTTAAGTCGGCATTGTGCCTTTTCTATATAATTGCGATGCAATTTCTGTGTTTCATCGTCAGAAAGTGGGTCAGAGGGGTACAGTAAAGCTGAAGTGAAGCATCGGAATCTATAACTAGTGTCACAGGAATGGTTCAAAACATAGTCAGTAAGAGGAGTCAGTCTTTTTGTACTTAAGTCGGCAGTGTTCTTATTGTGTTAATTCCGATGCAATTTCTGTGCTTCATCGTCAATAAGAAGGTCCAAGGGATACAGTAAACCTGGAGTGAAGCGTCGGAATCTATAACTAGTGTCACAGGAATGGTTCAGAACATAGACAGTAAGATGAGTCAGTCTCCTTGTACTTAAGTCGGAATTGTGCCTTTTGCATTTAGTTCCGATGCAAATTCTGTGTTTCATCGTCAATAAGAAGGTCCAAGGGATACAGTAAACCTCAAGTGAAGCATCGGAATCTATAACTAGTGTCACAGGAATGGTTCAAATCATAGTCAGTAGGAAGTGTCGGTCTTCATGTATTTAAGGCGGCATTGTGCCTTTTGTATTTAATTCCGATGCAATATCTGTGTTTCATCGTTAATAAGAAGGTCAGAGGGCTACAGTAAACCTGAAGTGACGCATCGGAATCTATAACTAGTGTCACAGGAAAGGTTCAAATCATAGTCAGTAGGAAGTGTCGGTCTTCATGTACGTAAGTCGGCATTGTGCCTTTTGTACTTAATTCCGATGCAATTTCTGTGTTTCATCGTCAATAAGAAGGTCAGAGGGATACAGTAAGCCTGAAGTGAAGCATCGCAAGCTATAACTAGTCTCACAGGAATGGTTCAAAGCATAGTCAGTCAAAGGAGTCAGTCTTCTTGTACTTAAGTCGGCATTGTGCCTCTTGCATTTAATTCCGATGCAATTTCTGTATTTCATCGTCAATAAGCAGGTCCAAGGGATACAGCAAACCTCAAGTGAAGCATCGGAATCTATAACTAGTGTCACAGGAATGGTTCAAATCATAGTCAGTAGGAAGTGTCGGTCTTCATGTACTTAAGTCGGCATTGTGCCTTTTGTATTTAATTCCGATGCAATATCTGTGTTTCATCGTCAATAAGAAGGACAGAGGGATACAGTAAACCTGAAGGGAAGCATCGCAATCTATAACTAGTCTCACAGGAATGGTTCAAATCATAGTCAGTAAGAAGAGTCAGTCTTCTTGTACTTAAGTCAGCATTGTGCCTCTTGTATTTAGTTCCGATGCAATTTCTGTCTTTCATCGTCAATAAGAAAGTCAGAGGGATTCAGTAAACCTGAAGTGACGCATCGGAATCTATAACTAGTGTCACAGGAATAGTTCAAATCATCGTAAGTAGGAAGTGTCAGTCTTCATGTACTTAAGTCGGCAAAGTGCCTTTTGTATTTAATTCCAATGCAATTTCTGTGTTTCATCGTCAATAAGAAGGTCAGAGGGATACAGTAAACCTGAAGGGAAGCATCGCAATCTATAACTAGTCTCACAGGAATGGTTTAAAACATAGTCAGTAAAAGGAGTCAGTCTTCTTGTACTTAAGTCGGCATTGTACCTTTTGTATTTAATTCCGAGGCAATTTCTGTGTTTCATCGTCAATAAGAAGGTCCAAGGGATACAGTAAACCTGAAGTGAAGCATCGGAATCTATAACTAGTGTCACAGGAATGGCTCAAAACATAGACTGTAGGAAGAGTCAGGCTTCTTGTACTTAAAACGGCATTGTTCCTTTTCTATTTAATTCCGATGCAATTTCTGTGTTTCATCGTCACAAAGTAGGTCAGAGGGGTATAGTAAAGCTGAAGTGAAGCATCGGAATCTATAACTAGTGTCACAGGAACGGTTCAAACATAGTCAGTAGGAAGAGTTTGTCTTCATGTACTTAAATCGACATTGTGCCTATTGTATTTAATTCCGATGCAATTTCTGTGTTACATCGTCAACAAGAAGGTCCAAGGGATACAGTAAACCTGAAGTGAAGCTTCGGAATCTATAACTAGTGTCACAGGAATGGTTCAAACATAGACAGTAGGAAGAGTCAGTCTTCTTGTACTTAAGTCGGCATTGTGCCTTTTCTATATAATTCCGATGCAATTTCTGTGTTTCATTGTCAGAAAATGGGTCAGAGGGGTACAGTAAAGCTGAAGTGAAGCATCGGAATCTATAACTAGTGTCACAGGAATGGTTCAGAACATAGACAGTAAGATGAGTCAGTCTCCTTGTACTTAAGTCGGAATTGTGCCTTTTGCATTTAATTCCGATGCAATTTCTGTGTTTCATCGTCAATAAGAAGGTCCAGGGGATACAGTAAACCTCAAGTGAAGCATCGGAATCTACAACTAGTGTCAGAGGAATGGTTCAAAGCATAGTCAGTAGGAAGAGTCAGTCTTCATGTACTTAAGTCGGCATTTTGTATTTAATTCCGATGCAATTTCTGTGCTTCATCGTCAATAAGAAGGTCCAAGGGATACAGTAAACCCGGAGTGAAGCGTCGGAATCTATAACTAGTGTCACAGGAATGGTTCAGAACATAGACAGTAAGATGAGTCAGTCTCCTTGTACTAAGGTCGGAATTGTGCCTTTTGCATTTAATTCCGATGCAATTTCAGTGTTTCATCGTCAATAAGAAGGTCCAAGGGATACAGTAAACCTCAAGTGAAGCATCGGAATCTATAACTAGTGTCACAGGAATGGTTCAAATCATAGTCAGTAGGAAGTGTCGGTCGGCATGTACTTAAGGCGGCATTGTGCCTTTTGTATTTAATTCCGATGCAATTTCTGCGTTTCATCGTCAATAAGAAAGTCAGAGGGATACAGTTAACCTGAAGGGAAGCATCGCAATCTATAACTAGCCTCACAGGAATGGTTCAAAAATAGTCAGTAAAAGGAGTCAGTCTTCTTGTACTTAAGTCGGCATTGTGCCTTTTGTATTTAATTCCGAGGCAATTTCTGTGTTTCATCGTCAATAAGCAGGTCCAAGGGATACAGTAAACCTCAAGTGAAGCATCGGAATCTATAACTAGTGTCACAGGAATGGTTCAAATCATAGTCAGTAGGAAGTGTCGGTCTTCATGTACTTAAGTCGGCATTGTGCCTTTTGTATTTAATTCCGATGCAATATCTGTGTATCATCGTCAATAAGAAGGACAGAGGGATACAGTAAACCTTAAGGGAAGCATCGCAATCGATATCTAGTCTCACAGGAATCGTTCAAATCATAGTCAGTAAGAAGAGTCAGTCTTCTTGTACTTAAGTCAGCATTGTGCCTCTTGTATTTAGTTCCGTTGCAATTTCTGTCTTTCATCGTCAATAAGAAAGTCAGAGGGTTACAGTAAACCTGAAGTGACGCATCGGAATCTATAACTAGTGTCACAGGAATTGTTCAAATCATGGTAAGTAGGAAGTTTCAGTCTTCATGTACTTAAGTCAGCATTGTGCCTTTTGTATTTAATTCCGATGCAATTTCTGTGTTTCATCGTCAATAAGAAGGTCCAAGGGATACAGTAAACCTCAAGTGAAGCATCGGAATATATGACTAGTGTCACAGGAATGGTTCAAACCATAGACAGTAGGAAGTGTCGGTCTTCATGTACTTAAGTCGGCATTGTGCCTTTTGTATTAAATTCCGATGCAATTTCTGTGCTTCATCGTCAATAAGAAGGTCAGAGGGACACAGTAAACCTGAAGTGACGCATCGGAATCTATAACTAGTGTCACAGGAATGGTTCAAATCATGGTAAGTAGGAAGTGTCAGTCTTCATGTACTTAATTCGGCATTGTGCCTTTTGTAATTAATTCCGATGCAATTTCTGTGTTTCATCCTCAATAAGAAGGTCAGAGGGATACAGTAAACCTGAAGGGAAGCATCGCAATCTATAACTAGTCTCTCAGGAATGGCTCAAATCATAGTCAGTAAAAGGAGTCAGTCTTCTTGTACTTAAGTCGGCATTGTGCCTTTTGTATTTAATTCCGAGGCAATTTCTGTGCTTCATCGTCAATAAGCAGGTCCAAGGGATACAGTAAACCTCAAGTGAAGCATCGGAATCTATAACTAGTGTCACAGGAATGGTTCAAATCATAGTCAGTAGGAAGTGTCGGTCTTCATGTACTTGAGTCGCCATTGTGCCTTTTGTATATAATTCCGATGCAATATCTCTGTTTCATCGTCAATAAGAAGGACAGAGGGATACAGTAAACCTGAAGGGAAGCATCGCAATCTATAACTATTCTCACAGGAATAGTACAAATCATAGTCAGTAAGAAGAGTCAGTCTTCTCGTACTTAAGTCGGCATTGTGCCTCTTGTATTTAGTTCCGATGCAATTTCTGTGTTTCATCGTCAATAAGAAGGTCAGAGGGATACAGTAAACCTGAAGTGACGCATCGGAATCTATAACTAGTGTCACAGGAATGGTTCAAATCATGGTAAGTAGGAAGTGTCAGTCTTCATGTACTTAAGTCGGCATTGTGCCTTTTGTAATTAATTCCGATGCAATTTCTGTGTTTCATCGTCAATAAGAAGGTCAGAGGGATACAGTAAACCTGAAGGGAAGCATCGCAATCTATAACTAGTCTCTCAGGAATGGCTCAAAACATAGTCAGTAAAAGGAGTCAGTCTTCTTGTACTTAAGTCGGCATTGTGCCTTTTGTATTTAATTCCGAGGCAATTTCTGTGTTTCATCGTCAATAAGAAGGTCAGAGGGATACAGTAAACCTGAAGTGACGCATCGGAATCTATAACTAGTGTCACAGGAATGGTTCAAATCATGGTAAGTAGGAAGTGTCAGTCTTCATGTACTTAAGTCGCCATTGTGCCTTTTGTATTTAATTCCGATGCAATATCTCTGTTTCATCGTCAATAAGAAGGACAGAGGGATACAGTAAACCTTTAGGGAAGCATCGCAATCTATAACTAGTCTCACAGGATTGGTTCAAAATATAGTCAGTAAAAGGAGTCAGTCTTCTTGTACTTAAGTCTGCACTGTGCCTTTTGTATTTAGTTCCGATGCAATTTCTGTGTTTCATTGCAAATAAGACGTTCCATGGGATACAGTAAACCTGAAGTGAAGCATCGGAATCTATAACTAGTGTCACAGGAATGGTTCAAAACAAAGTAAGTAAGAAGAGTCAGTCTTCTTATCCTTAAGTCTGCATTGTGCCTCTTGTATTTAATTCCGATGCAATTTCTGTGTTTCATCGTCAATAAGAAGGTCCAAGGGATACAGTAAACCTGAAGTGAAGCATCGGAATCTATAACTAGTGTCACAGGAATGGTTCAAACATAGACAGTAGGAAGAGTCAGTCTTCTTGTACTTAAGCCGGCATTGTGCATTTTCTATTTAATTCCGATGCAGTTTCTGTGTTTCATCGTCAAAAAGTGGGTCAGAGGGGTACAGTAAAGCTGAAGTGAAGCATCGGAATCTATATATAACTAGTGTCACAGGAATGGTTCAAAACATAGTCAGTAAGAGGAGTCAGTCTTTTTGTACATAAGTCGGCAGTGTTCTTATTGTGTTAATTCCGATGTGATTTCTGTATTTCATCGTCAATAAGAAGGTCCAAGGGATACAGTAAACCTGAAGTGAAGCATCGGAATCTATAACTAGTGTCACAGGAATGGTTCAGAACATAGACAGTAAGATGAGTCAGTCTCCTTGTACTTAAGTCGGCATTGTGCCTTTTGCATTTAATTCCGATGCAATTTCTGTGTTTCATCGCCAATAAGAAGGTCCAAGGGATACAGTAAACCTGAAGTGAAGCATCGGAATCTATAACTAGTGTCACAGGAACGGATCAAATCATAGTCAGTAGGATGTGTCGGTCTTCATGTACTTAAGGCGGCATCGTGCCTTTTGTATTTAATTCCGATGCAATTTCTGTGTTTCATCGTCAATAAGAAGGTCAGAGGGATACAGTTAACCTGAAGGGAAGCATCGCAATCTATAACTAGGCTCACAGGAATGGTTCAAATCATAGTCAGTAAGAAGAGTCAGTCGTCTTGTACTTAAGTCGGCATTGTGCCTCTTGTATTTAATTCCGATGCAATTTCTGTGTTTCATCGTCAATAAGAAGGTCAAAGGGATACAGTAAACCTGAAGTGACGCATCGGAATCTATAACTAGTGTCACAGGAATGGTTCAAATCATAGTCAGTACGAAGTGTCGGTCTTCATGTACGTAAGTCGGCATTGTGCCTTTTGTATTTAACTCCGATGCAATTTCTGTGTTTCATCGTCAATAAGAAGGTCAAAGGGATACAGTAAACCTGAAGTGAAGCATTGCAATCTATAACTAGTCTCACAGGAATGGCTCAAAACATAGTCAGTAAAAGGAGTCAGTCTTCTTGTACTTAAGGCGGCATTGTGCCTTTTGTGCTTAATTCCGATGCAATTTCTGTGTTTCATCGTCAATAAGCAGGTCCAAGGGATACAGTAAACCTCAAGTGAAGCATCGGAATCTATAACTAGTGTCACAGGAATGGTTCAAATCATAGTCAGTAGGAAGTGTCGGTCTTCATGTACTTAAGTCGGCATTGTGCCTTTTGTATTTAATTCCGATGCAATACCTGTGTTTCATCCTCAATAAGAAGGACAGAGGGATACAGTAAACCTAAAGGGAAGCATCGCAATCTATAACTAGTCTCACAGGAATGGTTCAAAACATATTCAGTAAAAGGAGTCAGTCTTCTTGTCCTTAAGTCGGCATTGTACCTTTTGTATTTAATTCTGAGGCAATTTCTGTGTTTCATCGTCAATAAGAAGGTCCAAGGGATACAGTTAACCTGAAGTGACGCATCGGAATCTATAACTAGTGTCACAGGAATGGTTCAAATCATGGTAAGTAGGAAGAGTCAGCCTTCTTGTACTTATGTCGGCATTGTGCATTTTCTATTTAATTCCGATGCAATTTCTGTGTTTCAACTTTAAAAAGTAGGTCAGAGGGGTACAGTAAAGCTGAAGTGAAGCATCGGAATCTATAACTAGTGTCACAGGAATGGTTCAAGACATAGTCAGTAAGAGGAGTCAGTCTTTTTGTACTTAAGTCGGCAGTGTGCCTATTGTGTTAATTCCGATGTGATTTCTGTATTTCATCGTCAATAAGAAGGTCCAAGGGATACAGTAAACCTGAAATAAAGCATCTGAATCTATAACTAGTGTCACAGGAATGGTTCAGAACATAGACAGTAAGATAAGTCAGTCTTCTTGTACTTAAGTCGGCATTGTGCCTTTTGTATTTAATTCCGATGCAATTTCTGTGATTCATCGTCAATAAGAAGGTCCAAGGGATACAGTAAACCTGAAGTGATGCATCGGAATCTATAACTAGTGTCACAGGAACGGTTCAAACATAGTCAGTAGGAAGAGATGGTCTTCATGTACTTAAGTCGGCATTGTGCCTTTTGCATTTAATTCCGATGCAATTTCTGTGTTTCATCGTCAATAAGAATGTCCAAGGATACAGTAAACCTGAAGTGAAGCATCGTAATCTATAACTAGTGACACAGGAATGGTTCAAAACATAGATATTAGGAAGAGGCAGTCTTCTTCTACTTAAGTCTGCATTGTGCCTCTTGTATGTAATTCCCATGCAATTTCTGTGTTTCATCGTCAATAAAAAGGTCCAAGGGATACAGTAAACCTGAGGTGAAGCATCGGAATCTATATCTAGTGTCACAGGAATGGTTCAAAACATAGACAGTAAGAAGAGTCCGTCTTCTTGTACTTAAGTCGGCATTGTGCAATTTGTATTTAATTCCGATGCTATTTCTGTGTTTCATCGTCAAGAAGAAGGTCAGAGGGATACAGTAAACCTGAAGTGAAGCATCGGAATCTATAACTAGTGCCGCAGGAATAGTTCAAAACATAGACAGTAGGAAGAGTCAGTCTTCTTGTACTTAAGTCGGCATTGTGCTTTTTCTATTTAATTCCGATGCAATTTCTGTGTTTCATCGTCAAAAAGTAGGTCAGAGGGGTACAGTAAAGCTGAAGTGAAGCATCGGAATCTATAAGTAGTGTCACAGGAATGGTTCAAAGCATAGTCAGTAAGAGGAGTCAGTCTTTTTGTACTTAAGTAAGCAGTGTGCCTATTGTGTTAATTCCGTTGCGATTTCTGTATTTCATCGTCAATAAGATGGTCCAAGGGATACAGTAAACCTGAAGTGAAGCATCGGAATCTATAACTAGTGTCACAGGAATGGTTCAGAACATAGACAGTAAGATGAGTCAGTCTTCTTGTACTTAAGTTCGCATTGTGCTTTTTGCATTTAATTCCGAAGCAATTTCTGTGTCTCATCGTCAATAAGAAGGTCCAAGGGATACAGTAAACCTCAAATGAAGCATCGGAATCTATAACTAGTGTCACAGGAATGGTTCAAATCATAGTCAGTACGAAGTGTCGGTCTTCATGTACTTAAGTCGGCAATGTGCCTTTTGTATTTAATTCCGATGCAATTTCTGTGTTTCATCGTCAATAAGAAGGTCCAAGGGAAACAGTAAACCTGGAGTGAAGCGTCGGAATCTATAACTAGTGTCACAGGAATGGTTAAAACATAGACAGTAAGAAGAGTCAGTCTTCCTTGTACTTAAAACGGCATTGTGCCTTTGGTATTAATTTCCGATGCAATTTCTGTGTTTCATCGTCAATACGAAGGTCCAAGGGATACAGTAAACCTGAAGTGAATCATCGTAATCTATAACTAGTGACACAGGAATGGTTCAAAACATAGACATTAGGAAGAGTCAGTCTTCTTGTACTTATGTCGGCACTGTGCCTTTTGTATTTAATTCCGATGCAATTTCTGTGTTTCATTGCAAATAAGACGGTCCAAGGGATACCGTAAACCTGAAGTGAAGCATCGGAATCTATAAATAGTGTCACAGGAACGGTTCAAAACAAAGTAAGTAAGAAGAGTCAGTCTTCTTATCCTCAAGTCTGCATTATGCCTCTTGTATTTAATTCGGATGCAATTTCTGTGTTTCATCGTCAATAAGAAGGTCCATGGGATATAGTAAGCCAGGAGTGAAGCATCGGAATCTACACTCCTGGAAATTGAAATAAGAACACCGTGAATTCATTGTCCCAGGAAGGGGAAACTTTATTGACACATTCCTGGGGTCAGATACATCACATGATCACACTGACAGAACCACAGGCACATAGACACAGGCAACAGAGCATGCACAATGTCGGCACTAGTACAGTGTATATCCACCTTCACAGCAATGCAGGCTGCTATTCTCCCATGGAGACGATCGTAGAGATGCTGGATGTAGTCCTGTGGAACGGCTTGCCATGCCATTTCCACCTGGCGCCTCAGTTGGACCAGCGTTCGTGCTGGACGTGCAGACCGCGTGAGACGACGCTTCATCCAGTCCCAAACATGCTCAATGGGGGACAGATCCGGAGATCTTGCTGGCCGGGGTAGTTGACTTACACCTTCTAGAGCACGTTGGGTGGCACGGGATACATGCGGACGTGCATTGTCCTGTTGGAACAGCAAGTTCCCTTGCCGGTCTAGGAATGGTAGAACGAGGGGTTCGATGACGGTTTGGATGTACCGTGCACTATTCAGTGTCCCCTCGACGATCACCAGTGGTGTACGGCCAGTGTAGGAGATCGCTCCCCACACCATGATGCCGGGTGTTGGCCCTGTGTGCCTCGGTCGTATGCAGTCCTGATTGTGGTGCTCACCTGCACGGCGCCAAACACGCATACGACCATCATTGGCACCAAGGCAGAAGCGACTCTCATCACTGAAGACGACACGTCTCCATTCGTCCCTCCATTCACGCCTGTCGCGACAGCACTGGAGGCGGGCTGCACGATGTTGGGGCGTGAGCGGAAGACGGCCTAACGGTGTGCGGGACCGGAGCCCAGTTTCATGGAGACGGTTGCGAATGGTCCTCGCCGATACCCCAGGAGCAACAGTGTCCCTAATTTGCTGGGAAGTGGCGGTGCGGTCCCCTACGGTACTGCGTAGGATCCTACGGTCTTGGCGTGCATCCGTGCGTCGCTGCGGTCCGGTCCGAGGTCGACGGGCACGTGCACCTTCCGCCGACCACTGGCGACAACATCGATGTACTGTGGAGACCTCACGCCCCACGTGTTGAGCAATTCGGCGGTACGTCGACCCGGCCTCCCACATGCCCACTATACGCCCTCGCTCAAAGTCCGTCAACTGCACATACGGTTCACGTCCACGCTGTCGCTGCATGCTACCAGTGTTAAAGACTGCGATGGAGCTCCGTATGCCACGGCAAACTGGCTGACACTGACGGCGGCGGTGCACAAATGCTGCGCAGCTAGCGCCATTCGACGGCCAACACCGCGGTTCCTGGTGTGTCCGCTGTGCCGTGCGTGTGATCATTGCTTGTACAGCCCTCTCGCGGTGTCCGGAGCACGTATGGTGGGTCTGACACACCGGTGTCAATGTGTTCTTTTTTCCATTTCCAGGAGTGTATAACTAGTGTCACAGGAATGGTTCAAATCATAGACAGTAAGAAGTGTCTGTCTTCGTGTACTTAAGTCGGAATTTTGCCTTTTCTATTTAATTCCGATGCAATTTCTGTGTTTCATCGTCAAAAAGTAGGTCAGAGGGGTACAGTAAAGCTGAAGTGAAGCATCGGAATCTATAACTTGTGTCACAGGAATGGTTCAAAACATAGTCAGTAAGAGGAGTCAGTCTATTTGTACTTAAGTCGGCAGTGTGCCTTTTGTGTTAATTGCGATGCGATTTCTGTATTTCATCGTCAATAAGAAGGTCCAAGGGATACAGTAAACCTCAAGTGAAGCATCGGAATCCATAACTAGTGTCACAGGAATGGTTCAGAACATAGACAGTAAGATGAGTCAGTCTTCTTGTACTTAAGTCGGCATTGTGCCTTTTGTATTTCATTCCGATGCAATTTCTGTGATACATCGTCAATAAGAATGTCCAAGGGATACAGTAAACCACAAGTGAAGCATCGGAATCTATAACTAGTGTCACAGGAATGGTTCAGAACATAGTCAGTAGGAAGAGTCGGTCTTCATGTACTTATGTCGGCATTGTGCCTTTTGTATTTAATTCTGATGCAATTTCTGTGCTTCATCGTCAATAAGAAGGTCCTAGGGATACAGTAAACCTGGAGTGAAGCGTCGGAATCTATAACTAGTGTCACAGGAATGGTTCAGAACATAGACAGTAAGATGAGTCAGTCTTCTTGTACATAAGTCGGCATTGTGCTTTTTGCATTTAATTCCGATGCAATTTCTGTGTTTCATCGTCAATAAGAAGGTCCAAGGGATACAGTAAACCTCAAGTGAAGCATCGGAATCTATGGCTAGTGTCACAGGAATGGTTCAAAGCATAGTCAGTAGGAAGTGTCGGTCTTCATGTACTTAAGTCGGCATTGTGCCTTTTGTATTAAATTCCGATGCAATTTCTGTGCTTCATCGTCAATAAGAAGGTCAGAGGGATACAGTAAACCTGAAGTGACGCATCGGAATCTATAACTAGTGTCACAGGAATGGTTCAAATCATAGTCAGTAGGAAGTGTCGGTCTTCAAGTACTTAAGTCGGCATTGTGCCTTTTGTATTTAATTCCGATGCAATATCTGTGTTTCATCGTCAATAAGAAGGACAGAGGGATACAGTAAACCTGAAGGGAAGCATCGCAATCTATAACTAGTCTCACAGGAATACTTCAAATCATAGTCAGTAAGAAGAGTCAGTCTTCTTGTACTTAAGTCGGCATTGTGCCTCTTGTATTTAGTTCCGATGCAATTTCTGTGTTTCATCGTCAATAAGAAGGTCAGAGGGATACAGTAAACCTGAAGTGACGCATCGGAATCTATAACTAGTGTCACAGGAATGGTTCAAATCATGGTAAGTAGGAAGTGTCAGTCTTCATGTACTTAAGTCGGCATTGTGCCTTTTGTATATAATTCCGATGCAATTTCTGTGTTTCATCGTCAATAAGAAGGTCAGAGGGATATAGTAAACATGAAGGGAAGCATCGCAGTCTATAACTAGTCTCTCAGGAATGGTTCAAAACATAGTCAGTAAAAGGGGTCAGTCTTCTTGTACTTAAGTCGGCATTGTACATTTTGTATTTAATTCCGAGGCAATTTCTGTGTTTCATAGTCAATAAGAAGGTCCAAGGGATACAGTAAACCTGAAGTGAAGCATCGGAATCTATAACTAGTGTCACAGGAATGGTTCAAAACGTAGACTGTAGGAAGAGTCAGTCTTCTTGTACTTAAGTCGGCATTGTGCCTTTTCTATTTAATTCCGATGCAATATCTGTGTTTCATCTTCAAAAAGTAGGTCAGAGGGGTACAGTAAAGCTGAAGTGAAGCATCGGAATCTATAACTAGTGTCACAGGAATGGTTCAAAACATAGTCAGTAAGAGGAGTCAGTCTTTTTGTACTTAAGTCGGCAGTGTGCCTATTGTGTTAATTGCGATGCGATTTCTGTATTTCATCGTCAATAAGAAGGTCCAAGGGATACAGTAAACCTGAAGTGAAGCATCGGAATCTATAACTAGTGTCACAGGAATGGTTCAGAACATAGACAGTCAGATGAGTCAGTCTTCTTGTACTTAAGTCGGCATTGTGCCTTTTGTATTTAATTCCGATGCAATTTCTGTGATTCATCGTCAATAAGAGGGTCCACGGGATACAGTAAACCTGAAGTGATGCATCGGAAACAATAACTAGTGTCACAGGAATGGTTCAAGACATAGGAAATAAGACGAGTCAGTCTTCTAGTACTTAAGTCGACATTGTGCCTTTTCTATTTAATTCCGATGCAATTTCTGTGTTTCATCGTCGATAAGAACGTCAGAGGGATACAGTAAACCTGAAGGGAAGCATCGCAATCTATAACTAGTCTCACAGGATTAGTTCAAAGCATAGTCAGTAAAAGGAGTCAGTCTTCTTGTACTTAAGTCTGCACTGTGCCTTTTGTATTTAGTTCCGATGCAATTTCTGTGTTTCATTGCAAATAAGACGTTCCAAGGGATACAGTAAACCTGAAGTGAAGCATCGGAATCTATAACTAGTGTCACAGGAATGGTTCAAAAGCAAAGTAAGTAAGAAGAGTCAGTCTTCTTATCCTTAAGTCTGCATTGTGCCTCTTGTATTTAATTCCGACGAAATTTCTGTGTTTCATCGTCAATAAGAAGGTCCAAGGGATACAGTAAACCTGAAGTGAAGCATTGGAATCTATAACTAGTGTCAAAGGAATGGTTCAAACATAGACAGTAGGAAGAGTCAGTCTTCTTGTACTTAAGCCGGCATTGTGCCTTTTCTATTTAATTCCGATGCAATTTCTGTGTTTCATCGTCAAAATGTGGGTCAGAGGGGTACAGTAAAGCTGAACTGAAGCATCGGAATCTATATATAACTAGTGTCACAGGAATGGTTCAAAACATAGTCAGTAAGAGGAGTCAGTCTTTTTGTACTTAAGTCGGCAGTGTTCTTATTGTGTTAATTCCGATGTGATTTCTGTATTTCATCGTCAATAAGAAGGTCCAAGGGATACAGTAAACCTGAAGTGAAGCATCGGAATCTATAACTAGTGTCACAGGAATGGTTTAGAACATAGACAGTAAGAAGAGTCAGTCCTCTTGTACTTAAGTCGGCATTGTGCCTTTTTCATTTAATTCCGATGCAATTTCTGTGTTTCATCGTCAATAAGAAGGTCCAAGGGATACAGTAAACCTGAAGTGAAGCATCGGAATCTATAACTAGTGCCACAGGAACGGTTCAAATCATAGTCAGTAGGAAGTGTCGGTCTTCATGTACTTAAGGCGGCATCGTGCCTTTTGTATTTAATTCCGATGCAATTTCTGTGTTTCATCGTCAATAAGAAGGTCCAAGGGAAACAGTAAACCTGGAGTGAAGCGTCGGAATCTATAACTAGTGTCACACGAATGGTTAAAACATAGACAGTAAAAAGAGTCAGTCATCATTGTACTTAAATCGGCATTGTGCCCTTGGTATTAAATTCCGATGCAATTTCTGTGTTTCATCGTCAATAACAAGGTCCAAGGGATACAGTAAACCTCAAGTGAAGCATCGGAATCTATAACTAGTGTCACAGGAACGGTTCAAACATAGTCAGTAGGAAGAGTTGGTCTTCATGTACTTAAGTCGGCATTGTGCCTTTTGCATTTAATTCCGATGCAATTTCTGTGTTTCATCGTCAATAAGAAGGTCCAAGGGATACAGTAAACCTGAAGTGAAGCATCGTAATCTATAACTAGTGACACAGGAATGGTTCAAAACATAGACATTAGGAAGAGGCAGTCTTCTTGTACTTAAGTCTGCATTGTGCCTCTTGTATGTAATTCCGATGCAATTTCTGTGTTTCTTCGTCAATAAGAAGGTCCAAGGGATACAGTAAACCTGAGGTGAAGCATCGGAATCTATATCTAGTGTCACAGGAATGGTTCAAAACATAGACAGTAAGAAGAGACAGTCTTCTTGTACTTAAGTCGGCATTGTGCCTTTTCTATTTAATTCCGATGCAATTTCTGTGTTTCATCGCCAATAACAAGGTCCAAGGGATACAGTACACCTGGAGTGTAGCATCGGAATCTATAACTAGTGTCGCTGGAATGGTTCAAAACATAGACAGTAGGAAGAGTCCGTCTTCTTGTACTTAAGTCGGCATTGTGCAATTTGTATTAATTCCGATGCAATTTCTGTGTTTCATCGTCAAAAAAGAAGGTCGGAGGGATACAGTAAACCTGAAGTGAAGCATCGGAATCTATAGCTAGTGTCACAGGAATGGTTCAAAACATAGTCAGTAAGAAGAGTCAGTCTTGTTGTACTTAAGTCGGCATTGTGACTTTTCTATTTAATTCCGATGCAATTTCTGTGTTACGTCGTCAATAACAAGGTCCAAGGGATACAGTAAACCTCAAGTGAAGCATCGGAATCTATAAGTAGTGTCACAGGAATGGTTCAAAGCATAGTCAGTAAGAGGAGTCAGTCTTTTTGTACTTAAGTAAGCAGTGTGCCTATTGTGTTAATTCCGTTGCGATTTCTGTATTTCATCGTCAATAAGATGGTCCAAGGGATACAGTAAACCTGAAGTGAAGCATCGGAATCTATAACTAGTGTCACAGGAATGGTTCAGAACATAGACAGTAAGATGAGTCAGTCTTCTTGTACTTAAGTTCGCATTGTGCTTTTTGCATTTAATTCCGAGGCAATTTCTGTGGGATACAGTAAACCTCAAATGAAGCATCGGAATCTATAACTAGTGTCACAGGAATGGTTCAAATCATAGTCAGTAGGAAGTGTCGGTCTTCATGTACTTAAGTCGGCAATGTGCCTTTTGTATTTAATTCCGATGCAATTTCTGTGTTTCATCGTCAATAAGAAGGTCCAAGGGAAACAGTAAACCTGGAGTGAAGCGTCGGAATCTATAACTAGTGTCACAGGAATGGTTAAAACATAGACAGTAAGAAGAGTCAGTCTTCCTTGTACTTAAATCGGCATTGTGCCTTTGGTATTAATTTCCGATGCAATTTCTGTGTTTCATCGTCAATACGAAGGTCCAAGGGATACAGTAAACCTGAAGTGAAGCATCGTAATCTATAACTAGTGACACAGGAACGGTTCAAAACAAAGTAAGTAAGAAGAGTCAGTCTTCTTATCCTCAAGTCTGCATTGTGCCTCTTGTATTTAATTCGGATGCAATTTCTGTGTTTCATCGTCAATAAGAAGGTCCATGGGATATAGTAAGCCTGGAGTGTAGCATCGGAATCTATAACTAGTGTCACAGGAATGGTTCAAATCATAGACAGTAAGAAGTGTCTGTCTTCGTGTACTTATGTCGGCATTGTGCCTTTTGTATTTAATTCCGATGCAATTTCTGTGTTTCATCGTCAATAACAAGGTCCAAGGGATACAGTAAACCTGGAGTGTAGCATCGGAATCTATAACTAGTGTCACTGGAATGGTTCGAAACATACACAGTAAGAAGATCAGTCTTCTTGTACTTAAGTTGGCATTTTGCAATTTGTATTTAATTCCGATGCAATTTCTGTGTTTCATCGTCAATAAGAAGGTCAGAGGGATACAGTAAACCTGAAGTGAAGCATCGGATTCCAAAACTATGGTCACAGGAATGGTTCAACACATAGACAGTAGGAAGAGTCAGCCTTCTTGTACTTAAGCCGGCATTGTGCCTTTTGTATTTAATTCCGATGCAATTTCTGTGTTTCATCGTCAATAAGAAGGTCCAAGGTATACAGTAAACCTGAAATGAAGCATCAGAATCTATAACTCGTGTCACTGGAATGGTTCAAAATATAGACAGTAAGAAGAGTCAGTCTTCTTTAACTTAAGTCGGCATTGTGCAATTTGTATTTAATTCCGATGCAATTTCTGTGTTTCATCGTCAATAAGAAGGTCAGAGGGATACAGTAAACCTGAAGTGAAGGATCGGAATCTATAGCTAGTGTCACAGGAATGGTTCAAAACATAGTCAGTAAGAGGAGTCAGTCTTTTTGTATTTAAGTCGGCAGTGTTCCTATTGTGTTAATTCCGATGCGATTTCTGTATTTTATCGTCAATAAGAAGGTCCAAAAGATACAGTAAACCTAAAGTGAAGCATCGGAATCTATAACTAGTGTCACAGGAATGGTTCAGAACATAGACACTACGATGAGTCAGTCTTCTTGTAGTTAAGTCGGCATTGTGCATTTCGTATTTAATTCCGATGCAATTTCTGTGTTTCATCGTCAATAAGAAGGTCCAAGGGATACTGTAATCCTCAAGTGAAGCATCGGAATCTATAACTAGTGTCACAGGAATGGTTCAAAACATAGTCAGTAGGAAGAGTCGGTCTTCATGTAGTTAAGTCGGCATTGTGCCTTTTGTATTTAATTCCGATGCAATTTCTGTGCTTCATCGTCAATAAGAAAGTCCAAGGGATACAGTAAACCTGAAGTGATGCATCGGAATCTATAACTAGTGTCACAGGAATGGTTCAAAACATAGTCAGTAGGAAGAGTCGGTCTTCATGTACTTATGTCGGCATTGTGCCTTTTGTATTTAATTTGGATGCAATTTCTGTGCTTCATCGTCAATAAGAAGGTCCAAGGGATACAGTAAACCTGGAGTGAAGCGTCGGAATCTTTAACTAGTGTCACAGGAATGGATAAGAACATAGGCAGTAAGATGAGTCAGTCTTCTTGTACTTAAGTCAGCATTGTACCTTTTGTATTTAATTCCGAGGCAATTTCTGTGTTTAATCGTCAATAAGAATGTCCAAGTGATACAGTAAACCTGAAGTGAAGCATCGGAATCTATAACTAGTGCCACAGGAATAGTTCAAAACATAGCCAGTAGGAAGAGTCAGTCTTCTTGTACTTAAGTCGGCGTTGTGCCTTTTCTATTTTATTCCGATGCAATTTCTGTGTTTCATCGTCAAAAAGTAGGTCAGAGGGGTACAGTAAAGCTGAAGTGAAGCATCGGAATCTATAAGTAGTGTCACAGGAATGGTTCAAAGCATAGTCAGTAAGAGGAGTCAGTCTTTTTGTACTTAAGTAAGCAGTGTGCCTATTGTGTTAATTCCGTTGCGATTTCTGTATTTCATCGTCAATAATATGGTCCAAGGGATACAGTAAACCTGAAGTGAAGCATCGGAATCTATAACTAGTGTCACAGGAATGGTTCAGAACATAGACAGTAAGATGAGTCAGTCTTCTTGTACTTAAGTTCGCATTGTGCTTTTTGCATTTAATTCCGAACCAATTTCTGTGTTTCATCGTCAATAAGAAGGTCCAAGGGATACAGTAAACCTCAAATGAAGCATCGGAATCTATAACTAGTGTCACAGGAATGGTTCTAATCATAGTCAGTAGGAAGTGTCGGTCTTCATGTACTTAAGTCGGCAATGTGAATTTTGTATTTAATTCCGATGCAATTTCTGTGTTTCATCGTCAATAAGAAGGTCCAAGGGAAACAGTAAACCTGGAGTGAAGCGTCGGAATCTATAACTAGTGTCACAGGAATGGTTAAAACATAGACAGTAAGAAGAGTCAGTCTTCCTTGTACTTAAATCGGCATTGTGCCGTTGGTATTAATTTCCGATGCAATTTCTGTGTTTCATCGTCAATACGAAGGTCCAAGGGATACAGTAAACCTGAAGTGAAGCATCGTAATCTATAACTAGTGACACAGGAATGGTTCAAAACATAGACATTAGGAAGAGTCAGTCTTCTTGTACTTAAGTCGGCACTGTGCCTTTTGTATTTAATTCCGATGCAATTTCTGTGTTTCATTGCAAATAAGACGGTCCATGGGATACCGTAAACCTGAAGTGAAGCATCGGAATCTATAACTAGTGTCACAGGAACGGTTCAAAACAAAGTAAGCAAGAAGAGTCAGTCTTCTTATCCTCATGTCTGCATTGTGCCTCTTGTATTTAATTCGGATGCAATTTCTGTGTTTCATCGTCAATAAGACGGTCCAAGGGATACAGTAAATCTGAGGTGAAGCATCGGAATCTATAACTAGTGTCACAGGAATGGTTCAAAACATAGACAATAAGAAGAGTCAGTCTTCTTGTACTTAAGTCGGTATTGTGCCTTTTCTATTTAATTCCGATGCAATTTCTGTGTTTCATCGTCAATAACAAGGTCCAAGGGATACAGTAAACCTGGAGTGTAGCATCGGAATCTATAACTAGTGTCACTGGAATGGTTCAAAACATACACAGTAAGAAGATCAGTCTTCTTGTACTTAAGTTGGCATTTTGCAATTTGTATTTAATTCCGATGCAATTTCTGTGTTTCATCGTCATTAAGAATGTCAGAGGGATACAGTAAACCTGAAGTGAAGCATCGGATTCCAAAACTAGGGTCACAGGAATGGTTCAAAACATAGACAGTAGGAAGAGTCAGCCTTCTTGTACTTAAGCCGGCATTGTGCCTTTTGTATTTAATTCCGATGCAATTTCTGTGTTTCATCGTCAATGAGAAGGTCCAAGGTAAACAGTAAACCTGAAATGAAGCATCAGAATCTATAACTCGTGTCACTGGAATGGTTCAAAATATAGACAGTAAGAAGAGTCAGTCTTCTTTAACTTAAGTCGGCATTGTGCAATTTGTATTTAATTCCGATGCAATTTCTGTGTTTCATCGTCAATAAGAAGGTCAGAGGGATACAGTAAACCTGAAGTGAAGGATCGGAATCTATAGCTAGTGTCACAGGAATGGTTCAAAACATAGTCAGTAAGAGGAGTCAGTCTTTTTGTATTTCAGTCGACAGTGTTCCTATTCTGTTAATTCCGATGCGATTTCTGTATTTTATCATCAATAAGAAGGTCCAAGAGATACAGTAAACCTAAAGTGAAGCATCGGAATCTATAACTAGAGTCACAGGAATGGTTCAGAACATAGACACTAAGATGAGTCAGTCTTCTTGTAGTTAAGTCGGCATTGTGCATTTCGTATTTAATTCCGATGCAATTTCTGTGTTTCATCGTCAATAAGAAGGTCCAAGGGATACTGTAATCCTCACGTGAAGCATCGGAATCTATAACTAGTGTCACAGGAATGGTTCAAAACATAGTCAGTAGGAAGAGTCGGTCTTCATGTAGTTAAGTCGGCATTGTGCCTTTTGTATTTAATTCCGATGCAATTTCTGTGCTTCATCGTCAATAAGAAGGTCCAAGGGATACAGTAAACCTGAAGTGATGCATCGGAATCTATAACTAGTGTCACAGGAATGGTTCAAAACATAGTCAGTAGGAAGAGTCGGTCTTCATGTACTTATGTCGGCATTGTGCCTTTTGTATTTAATTTGGATGCAATTTCTGTGCTTCATCGTCAATAAGAAGGTCCAAGGGATACAGTAAACCTGGAGTGAAGCGTCGGAATCTTTAACTAGTATCACAGGAATGGATAAGAACATAGACAGTAAGATGAGTCAGTCTTCTTGTACTTAAGTCGGCATTGTCCCTTTTGTATTTAATTCCGAGGCAATTTCTGTGTTTCATCGTCAATAAGAATGTCCAAGTGATACAGTAAACCTGAAGTGAAGCATCGGAATCTATAACTAGTGCCACAGGAATAGTTCAAAACATAGCCAGTAGGAAGAGTCAGTCTTCTTGTACTTAAGTCGGCATTGTGCCTTTTCTATTTTATTCCGATGCAATTTCTGTGTTTCATCGTCAAAAAGTAGGTCAGAGGGGTACAGTAAAGCTGAAGTGAAGCATCGGAATCTATAAGTAGTGTCACAGGAATGGTTCAAAGCATAGTCAGTAAGAGGAGTCAGTCTTTTTGTACTTAAGTAAGCAGTGTGCCTATTGGGTTAATTCCGTTGCGATTTCTGTATTTCATCGTCAATAATATGGTCCAAGGGATACAGTAAACCTGAAGTGAAGCATCGGAATCTATAACTAGTGTCACAGGAATGGTTCAGAACATAGACAGTAAGATGAGTCAGTCTTCTTGTACTTAAGTTCGCATTGTGCGTTTTGCATTTAATTCCGAAGCAATTTCTGTGTTTCATCGTCAATAAGAAGGTCCAAGGGATACAGTAAACCTCAAATGAAGCATCGGAATCTATAACTAGTGTCACAGGAATGGTTCAAATCATAGTCAGTAGGAAGTGTCGGTCTTCATGTACTTATGTCGGCAATGTGAATTTTGTATTTAATTCCGATGCAATTTCTGTGTTTCATCGTCAATAAGAAGGTCCAAGGGAAACAGTAAACCTGGAGTGAAGCGTCGGAATCTATAACTAGTGTCACAGGAATGGTTAAAACATAGACAGTAAGAAGAGTCAGTCTTCCTTGTACTTAAATCGGCATTGTGCCTTTGGTATTAATTTCCGATGCAATTTCTGTGTTTCATCGTCAATACGAAGGTCCAAGGGATACAGTAAACCTGAAGTGAAGCATCGTAATCTATAACTAGTGACACAGGAATGGTTCAAAACATAGACATTAGGAAGAGTCAGTCTTCTTGTACTTAAGTCGGCACTGTGCCATTTGTATTTAATTCCGATGCAATTTCTGTGTTTCATTGCAAATAAGACGGTCCAAGGGATACCGTAAACCTGAAGTGAAGCATCGGAATCTATAACTAGTGTCACAGGAACGGTTCAAAACAAAGTAAGCAAGAAGAGTCAGTCTTCTTATCCTCAAGTCTGCATTGTGCCTCTTGTATTTAATTCGGATGCAATTTCTGTGTTTCATCGTCAATAAGAAGGTCCATGGGATATAGTAAGCCTGGAGTGTAGCATCGGAATCTATAACTAGTGTCACAGGAATGGTTCAAATCATAGACAGTAAGAAGTGTCTGTCTTCGTGTACTTAAGTCGGGATTTTGCCTTTTCTATTTAATTCCGATGCAATTTCTGTGTTTCATCGTCAATAAGACGATCCAAGGGATACAGTAAACCTGAGGTGAAGCATCGGAATCTATAACTAGTGTCACAGGAATGGTTCAAAACATAGACAATAAGAAGAGTCAGTCTTCTTGTACTTAAGTCGGTATTGTGCCTTTTCTATTTAATTCCGATTCAATTTCTGTGTTTCATCGTCAATAACAAGGTCCAAGGGATACAGTAAACCTGGAGTGTAGCATCGGAATCTATAACTAGTGTCACTGGAATGTTTCAAAACATAGACAGTAAGAAGATCAGTCTTCTTGTACTTAAGTTGGCATTTTGCAATTTGTATTTAATTCCGATGCAATTTCTGTGTTTCATCGTCAATAAGAAGGTCAGAGGGATACAGTAAACCTGAAGTGAAGGATCGGAATCTATAGCTAGTGTCACAGGAATGGTTCAAAACATAGTCAGTAAGAGGAGTCAGTCTTTTTGTATTTAAGTCGGCAGTGTTCCTATTGTGTTAATTCCGATGCGATTTCTGTATTTTATCATCAATGAGAAGGTCCAAGAGATACAGTAAACCTAAAGTGAAGCATCGGAATCTATAACTAGTGTCACAGGAATGGTTCAGAACATAGACACTAAGATGAGTCAGTCTTCTTGTAGTTAAGTCGGTATTGTGCATTTCGTATTTAATTCCGATGCAATTTCTGTGTTTCATCGTCAATAAGAAGGTCCAAGGGATACTGTAATCCTCAAGTGAAGCATCGGAATCTATAACTAGTGTAACAGGAATGGTTCAAAACATAGTCAGTAGGAAGAGTCGGTCTTCATGTAGTTAAGTCGGCATTGTGCCTTTTGTATTTAATTCCGATGCAATTTCTGTGCTTCATCGTCAATAAGAAGGTCCAAGGGAAACAGTAAACCTGAAGTGATGCATCGGAATCTATAACTAGTGTCACAGGAATGGTTCAAAATATAGTCAGTAGGAAGAGTCGGTCTTCATGTACTTATGTCGGTATTGTGCCTTTTGTATTTAATTTGGATGCAATTTCTGTGCTTCATCGTCAATAAGAAGGTCCAAGGGATACAGTAAACCTGGAGTGAAGCGTCGGAATCTTTAACTAGTGTCACAGGAATGGATAAGAACATAGACAGTAAGATGAGTCAGTCTTCTTGTACTTAAGTCGGCATTGTACCTTTTGTATTTAATTCCGAGGCAATTTCTGTGTTTCATCGTCAATAAGAATGTCCAAGTGATACAGTAAACCTGAAGTGAAGCATCGGAATCTATAACTAGTGCCACAGGAATAGTTCAAAACATAGCCAGTAGGAAGAGTCAGTCTTCTTGTACTTAAGTCGGCATTGTGCCTTTTCTATTTTATTCCGATGCAATTTCTGTGTTTCGTCGTCAAAAAGTAGGTCAGAGGGGTACAGTAAAGCTGAAGTGAAGCATCGGAATCTATAAGTAGTGTCACAGGAATGGTTCAAAGCATAGTCAGTAAGAGGAGTCAGTCTTTTTGTACTTAAGTAAGCAGTGTGCCTATTGTGTTAATTCCGTTGCGATTTCTGTATTTCATCGTCAATAATATGGTCCAAGGGATACAGTGAACCTGAAGTGAAGCATCGGAATCTATAACTAGTGTCACAGGAATGGTTCAGAACATAGACAGTAAGATGAGTCAGTCTTCTTGTACTTAAGTTCGCATTGTGCTTTTTGCATTTAATTCCGAACCAATTTCTGTGTTTCATCGTCAATAAGAAGGTCCAAGGGATACAGTAAACCTCAAATGAAGCATCGGAATCTATAACTAGTATCACAGGAATGGTTCAAATCATAGTCAGTAGGAAGTGTCGGTCTTCATGTACTTAAGTCGGCAATGTGAATTTTGTATTTAATTCCGATGCAATTTCTGTGTTTCATCGTCAATAAGAAGGTCCAAGGGAAACAGTAAACCTGGAGTGAAGCGTCGGAATCTATAACTAGTGTCACAGGAATGGTTAAAACATAGACAGTAAGAAGAGTCAGTCTTCCTTGTACTTAAATCGGCATTGTGCCTTTGGTATTAATATCCGATGCAATTTCTGTGTTTCATCGTCAATACGAAGGTCCAAGGGATACAGTAAACCTGAAGTGAAGCATCGTAATCTATAACTAGTGACACAGGAATGGTTCAAAACATAGACATTAGGAAGAGTCAGTCTTCTTGTACTTAAGTCGGCACTGTGCCTTTTGTATTTAATTCCGATGCAATTTCTGTGTTTCATTGCAAATAAGACGGTCCAAGGGATACCGTAAACCTGAAGTGAAGCATCGGAATGTATAACTAGTGTTACAGGAACGGTTCAAAACAAAGTAAGCAAGAAGAGTCAGTCTTCTTATCCTCAAGTCTGCATTGTGCCTCTTGTATTTAATTCGGATGCAATTTCTGTGTTTCATCGTCAATAAGAAGGTCCATGGGATATAGTAAGCCTGGAGTGTAGCATCGGAATCTATAACTAGTGTCACAGGAATGGTTCAAATCATAGACAGTAAGAAGTGTCTGTCTTCGTGTACTTAAGTCGGAATTTTGCCTTCTCTATTTAATTCCGATGCAATTTCTGTGTTTCATCGTCAATAAGACGGTCCAAGGGATACAGTAAACCTGAGGTGAAGCATCGGAATCTATAACTAGTGTCACAGGAATGGTTCAAAACATAGACAATAAGAAGAGTCAGTCTTCTTGTACTTAAGTCGGCATTGTGCCTCTTGTATTTAATTCCGATGCAATGTCTGTGTTTCATCGTCAATAAGATGGTCAGAGGGATACAGTAAACCTGAAGGGAAGCATCGCAGTCTATAACTAGTCTCACAGGAATGGTTCAAAACATATTCAGTAAAAGGAGTCAGTCTTCTTGTACTTAAGTCGGCATTGTACCTTTTGTATTTAATTCCGAGGCAATTTCAGTGTTTCATCGTCAATAAGAAGGTCCAAGGGATACAGTAAACCTGAAGTGGAGCATCGGAATCTATAACTAGTGTCACAGGAATGGTTCAAAACATAGACTGTAGGAAGAGTCAGTCTTCTTGTACTTAAGTCGGCATTGTGCCTTTTCTATTTAATTCCGATGCAATTTCTGTGTTTCATCTTCAAAAAGTAGGTCAGAGGGGTACAGTAAAGCTGAAGGGAAGCATCCGAATCCATAACTAGTGTCACAGGAATGGTTCAAGACATAGTCAGTAAGAGGAGTCAGTCTTGTTGTACTTAAGTCCTCAGTGTGCCTATTGTGTTAATTCCGATGCGATTTCTGTATTTCATCGTCAATAAGAAGGTCCAAGGGATACAGTAAACCTGAAGTGATGCATCGGAATGTATAACTAGTGTCACAGGAATGGTTCAAAACATAGTCAGTAGGAAGAGTCGGTCTTCATGTACTTATGTCGGCATTGTGCCTTTTGATTTAATTCCGATGCAATTTCTGTGCTTCATCGTCAATAAGAAGGTCCAAGGGATACAGTAAACCTGGAGTGAAGCGTCGGATTCTATAACTAGTGTCACAGGAATGGTTCAGAACATAGACATTAGGAACAGTCAGTCTTCTTGTACTTAAGTCTGCATTGTGCCTCTTGTATGTAATTCCGATGCAATTTCTGTGTTTCATCGTCAATAAGAAGGTCCATGGGATATAGTAAGCCTGGTGTGTAGCATCGGAATCTATAACTAGTGTCACAGGAATGGTTCAAATCATAGACAGTAAGAAGTGTCAGTCTTCGTGTACTTAAGTCGGAATTTTGCCCTTTCTATTTAATTCCGATGCAATTTCTGTGTTTCATCGTCAATAAGAAGGTCCAAGGGATACAGTAAACCTGAGGTGAAGCATCGTAATCTATAACTAGTGTCACAGGAATGGTTCAAAACATAGACAGTAAGAAGAGTCAGTCTTCTTGTACTTAAGGCGGCATTGTGCCTTTTCTATTTAATTCCGATGCAATTTCTGTGTTTCATCGCCAATAACAAGGTCCAAGGGATACAGTAAACCTGGAGTGTAGCATCTGAATCTATAACTAGTGTCGCTGGTATGGTTCAAAACATAGACAGTAAGAAGAGTCAGTCTTCTTGTACTTAAGTCGGCATTGTGCAATTTGCATTTAATTCCGATGCAATTTCTGTGTTTCATCGTCAATAAGAAGGTCAGAGGGATACAGTAAACCTGAAGTGAAGGATCGGAATCTATAGCTAGTGTCACAGGAATGGTTCAAAACATAGTCAGTAAGAGGAGTCGGTCTTTTTGTATTTAAGTCGGCAGTGTTCCTATTGTGTTAATTCCGATGCGATTTCTGTATTTTATCATCAATAAGAAGGTCCAAGAGATACAGTAAACCTAAAGTGAAGCATCGGAATCTATAACTAGTGTCACAGGAATGGTTCAGAACATAGACACTAAGATGAGTCAGTCTTCTTGTAGTTAAGTCGGCATTGTGCATTTCGTATTTAATTCCGATGCAATTTCTGTGTTTCATCGTCAATAAGAAGGTCCAAGGGATACTGTAATCCTCAAGTGAGGCATCGGAATCTATAACTAGTGTCACAGGAATGGTTCAAAACATAGTCAGTAGGAAGAGTCGGTCTTCATGTAGTTAACTCGGCATTGTGCCTTTTGTATTTAATTCCGATGCAATTTCTGTGCTTCATCGTCAATAAGAAGGTCCAAGGGATACAGTAAACCTGAAGTGATGCATCGGAATCTATAACTAGTGTCACAGGAATGGTTCAAAACATAGTCAGTAGGAAGAGTCGGTCTTCATGTACTTATAACGGCATTGTGCCTTTTGTATTTAATTTGGATGCAATTTCTGTGCTTCATCGTCAATAAGAAGGTCCAAGGGATACAGTAAACCTGGAGTGAAGCGTCGGAATCTTTAACTAGTGTCACAGGAATGGATAAGAACATAGACAGTAAGATGAGTCAGTCTTCTTGTACTTCAGTCGGCATTGTACTTTTGTATTTAATTCCGAGGCAATTTCTGTGTTTCATCGTCAATAAGAATGTCCAAGTGATACAGTAAACCTCAAGTGAAGCATCGGAATCTATAACTAGTGCCACAGGAATGGTTCAAAACATAGCCAGTAGGAAGAGTCAGTCTTCTTGTACTTAAGTCGACATTGTGCCTTTTCTATTTTATTCCGATGCAATTTCTGTGTTTCATCGTCAAAAAGTAGGTCAGAGGGGTACAGTAAAGCTGAAGTGAAGCATCGGAATCTATAAGTAGTGTCACAGGAATGGTTCAAAGCATAGTCAGTAAGAGGAGTCAGTCTTTTTGTACTTAAGTAAGCAGTGTGCCTATTGTGTTAATTCCGTTGCGATTTCTGTATTTCATCGTCAATAATATGGTCCAAGGGATACAGTAAACCTGAAGTGAAGCACCGGAATCTATAACTAGTGTCACAGGAATGGTTCAGAACATAGACAGTAAGATGAGTCAGTCTTCTTGTACTTAAGTTCGCATTGTGCTTTTTGCATTTAATTCCGAAGCAATTTCTGTGTTTCATCGTCAATAAGAAGGTCCAAGGGATACAGTAAACCTCAAATGAAGGATCGGAATCTATAACTAGTGTCACAGGAATGGTTCAAATCATAGTCAGTAGGAAGTGTCGGTCTTCATGTACTTAAGTCGGCAATGTGAATTTTGTATTTAATTACGATGCAATTTCTGTGTTTCATAGTCAATAAGAAGGTCCAAGGGAAACAGTAAACCTGGAGTGAAGCGTCGGAATCTATAACTAGTGTCACAGGAATGGTTCAAATCATAGTCAGTAGGAAGTGTCGGTCTTCATGTACTTAAGTCGGCACTGTGCCTTTTGTATTTAATTCCGATGCAATTTCTGTGTTTCATTGCAAATAAGACGGTCCAAGGGATACCGTAAACCTGAAGTGAAGCATCGGAATCTATAACTACTGTCACAGGAACGGTTCAAAACAAAGTAAGCAAGAAGAGTCAGTCTTCTTATCCTCAAGTCTGCATTGTGCCTCTTGTATTTAATTCGGATGCAATTTCTGTGTTTCATCGTCAATAAGAAGGTCAATGGGATATAGTAAGCCTGGAGTGTAGCATCGGAATCTATAACTAGTGTCACAGGAATGGTTCAAATCATAGACAGTAAGAAGTGTCTGTCTTCGTGTACTTAAGTCGGAATTTTGCCTTTTCTATTTAATTCCGATGCAATTTCTGTGTTTCATCGTCAATAAGACGGTCCAAGGGATACAGTAAACCTGAGGTGAAGCATCGGAATCTATAACTAGTGTCACAGGAATGGTTCAAAACATAGACAATAAGAAGAGTCAGTCTTCTTGTACTTAAGTCGGTATTGTGCCTTTTCTATTTAATTCCGATTCAATTTCTGTGTTTCATCGTCAATAACAAGGTCCAAGGGATACAGTAAACCTGGAGTGTAGCATCGGAATCTATAACTAGTGTCACTGGAATGGTTCAAAACATAGACAGTAAGAAGATCAGTCTTCTTGTACTTAAGTTGGCATTTTCCAATTTGTATTTAATTCCGATGCAATTTCTGTGTTTCATCGTCAATAAGAAGGTCAGAGGGATACAGTAAACCTGAAGTGAAGCATCGGATTCCAAAACTAGGGTCACAGGAATGGTTCAAAACATAGACAGTAGGAAGAGTCAGCCTTCTTGTACTTAAGCCGGCATTGTGCCTTTTGTATTTAATTCCGATGCAATTTCTGTGTTTCATCGTCAATAAGGAGGTCCAAGGTATACAGTAAACCTGAAATGAAGCATCAGAATCTATAACTCGTGTCACTGGAATGGTTCAAAATATAGACAGTAAGAAGAGTCAGTCTTCTTTAACTTAAGTCGGCATTGTGCAATTTGTATTTAATTCCGATGCAATTTCTGTGTTTCATCGTCAATAAGAAGGTCAGAGGGATACAGTAAACCTGAAGTGAAGGATCGGAATCTATAGCTAGTGTCACAGGAATGGTTCAAAACATAGTCAGTAAGAGGAGTCAGTCTTTTATGTATTTAAGTCGGCAGTGTTCCTATTGTGTTAATTCCGATGCGATTTCTGTATTTCATCGTCAAGAAGAAGGTCCAAGAGATACAGTAAACCTGAAGTGAAGCATCGGAATCTATAACTAGTGTCACAGGAATGGTTCAGAACATAGACAGTAAGATGAGTCAGTCCTCTTGTACTTAAGTCGGCATTGTGCCTTTTGCATTTAATTCCGATGCAATTTCTGTGTTTCATCGTCAATAAGAATGTCCAAGTGATACAGTAAACCTGAAGTGAAGCATCGGAATCTATAACTAGTGCCACAGGAATAGTTCAAACATAGACAGTAGGAAGAGTCTGTCTTCTTGTACTTAAGTCGGCATTGTGCCTTTTCTATTTAATTCCGATGCAATTTCTGTGCTTCATCGTCAATAAGAAGGTCCAAGGGATACTGTAAACCTGGAGTGAAGCGTCGGAATCTATAACTAGTGTCACAGGAATTGTTCAGAACATAGACAGTAAGATGAGTCAGTCCTCTTGTACTTAAGTCGGCATTGTGCCTTTTGCATTTAATTCCGATGCAATTTCTGTGTTTCATCGTCAATAAGAAGGTCCAAGGGATACAGTAAACCTGAAGTGAAGCATCGGAATCTATGACTAGTCTCACAGGAATGGTTCAAAACATAGTCAGTAAAAGGAGACAGTCTTCTTGTACTTAAGTCGGCATTGTGCCTCTTGTATTTAATTCCGATGCAATGTCTGTGTTTCATCGTCAATAAGATGGTCAGAGGGATACAGTAAACCTGAAGGGAAGCATCGCAGTCTATAACTAGTCTCACAGGAATGGTTCAAAACATATTCAGTAAAAGGAGTCAGTCTTCTTGTACTTAAGTCGGCATTGTACCTTTTGTATTTAATTCCGAGGCAATTTCAGTGTTTCATCGTCAATAAGAAGGTCCAAGGGATACAGTAAACCTGAAGTGGAGCATCGGAATCTATAACTAGTGTCACAGGAATGGTTCAAAACATAGACAATAAGAAGAGTCAGTCTTCTTGTACTTAAGTCGGTATTGTGCCTTTTCTATTTAATTCCGATTCAATTTCTGTGTTTCATCGTCAATAACAAGGTCCAAGGGATACAGTAAACCTGGAGTGTAGCATCGGAATCTATAACTAGTGTCACTGGAATGGTTCAAAACATAGACAGTAAGAAGATCAGTCTTCTTGTACTTAAGTTGGCATTTTCCAATTTGTATTTAATTCCGATGCAATTTCTGTGTTTCATCGTCAATAAGAAGGTCAGAGGGATACAGTAAACCTGAAGTGAAGCATCGGATTCCAAAACTAGGGTCACAGGAATGGTTCAAAACATAGTCAGTAGGAAGAGTCGGTCTTCATGTACTTATGTCGGCATTGTGCCTTTTGATTTAATTCCGATGCAATTTCTGTGCTTCATCGTCAATAAGAAGGTCCAAGGGATACAGTAAACCTGGAGTGAAGCGTCGGATTCTATAACTAGTGTCACAGGAATGGTTCAGAACATAGACATTAGGAACAGTCAGTCTTCTTGTACTTAAGTCTGCATTGTGCCTCTTGTATGTAATTCCGATGCAATTTCTGTGTTTCATCGTCAATAAGAAGGTCCATGGGATATAGTAAGCCTGGTGTGTAGCATCGGAATCTATAACTAGTGTCACAGGAATGGTTCAAATCATAGACAGTAAGAAGAGTCAGTCTTCTTGTACTTAAGTCGGCATTGTGCAATTTGTATTTAATTCCGATGCAATTTCTGTGTTTCATCGTCAATAAGAAGGTCAGAGGGATACAGTAAACCTGAAGTGAAGGATCGGAATCTATAGCTAGTGTCACAGGAATGGTTCAAAACATAGTCAGTAAGAGGAGTCGGTCTTTTTGTATTTAAGTCGGCAGTGTTCCTATTGTGTTAATTCCGATGCGATTTCTGTATTTTATCATCAATAAGAAGGTCCAAGAGATACAGTAAACCTAAAGTGAAGCATCGGAATCTATAACTAGTGTCACAGGAATGGTTCAGAACATAGACACTAAGATGAGTCAGTCTTCTTGTAGTTAAGTCGGCATTGTGCATTTCGTATTTAATTCCGATGCAATTTCTGTGTTTCATCGTCAATAAGAAGGTCCAAGGGATACTGTAATCCTCAAGTGAGGCATCGGAATCTATAACTAGTGTCACAGGAATGGTTCAAAACATAGTCAGTAGGAAGAGTCGGTCTTCATGTAGTTAACTCGGCATTGTGCCTTTTGTATTTAATTCCGATGCAATTTCTGTGCTTCATCGTCAATAAGAAGGTCCAAGGGATACAGTAAACCAGAAGTGATGCATCGGAATCTATAACTAGTGTCACAGGAATGGTTCAAAACATAGTCAGTAGGAAGAGTCGGTCTTCATGTACTTATGTCGGCATTGTGCCTTTTGTATTTAATTTGGATGCAATTTCTGTGCTTCATCGTCAATAAGAAGGTCCAAGGGATACAGTAAACCTGGAGTGAAGCGTCGGAATCTTTAACTAGTGTCACAGGAATGGATAAGAACATAGACAGTAAGATGAGTCAGTCTTCTTGTACTTCAGTCGGCATTGTACTTTTTGTATTTAATTCCGAGGCAATTTCTGTGTTTCATCGTCAATAAGAATGTCCAAGTGATACAGTAAACCTCAAGTGAAGCATCGGAATCTATAACTAGTGCCACAGGAATGGTTCAAAACATAGCCAGTAGGAAGAGTCAGTCTTCTTGTACTTAAGTCGGCATTGTGCCTTTTCTATTTTATTCCGATGCAATTTCTGTGTTTCATCGTCAAAAAGTAGGTCAGAGGGGTACAGTAAAGCTGAAGTGAAGCATCGGAATCTATAAGTAGTGTCACAGGAATGGTTCAAAGCATAGTCAGTAAGAGGAGTCAGTCTTTTTGTACTTAAGTAAGCAGTGTGCCTATTGTGTTAATTCCGTTGCGATTTCTGTATTTCATCGTCAATAATATGGTCCAAGGGATACAGTAAACCTGAAGTGAAGCACCGGAATCTATAACTAGTGTCACAGGAATGGTTCAGAACATAGACAGTAAGATGAGTCAGTCTTCTTGTACTTAAGTTCGCATTGTGCTTTTTGCATTTAATTCCGAAGCAATTTCTGTGTTTCATCGTCAATAAGAAGGTCCAAGGGATACAGTAAACCTCAAATGAAGGATCGGAATCTATAACTAGTGTCACAGGAATGGTTCAAATCATAGTCAGTAGGAAGTGTCGGTCTTCATGTACTTAAGTCGGCAATGTGAATTTTGTATTTAATTACGATGCAATTTCTGTGTTTCATAGTCAATAAGAAGGTCCAAGGGAAACAGTAAACCTGGAGTGAAGCGTCGGAATCTATAACTAGTGTCACAGGAATGGTTCAAATCATAGTCAGTAGGAAGTGTCGGTCTTCATGTACTTAAGTCGGCACTGTGCCTTTTGTATTTAATTCCGATGCAATTTCTGTGTTTCATTGCAAATAAGACGGTCCAAGGGATACCGTAAACCTGAAGTGAAGCATCGGAATCTATAACCAGTGTCACAGGAACGGTTCAAAACAAAGTAAGCAAGAAGAGTCAGTCTTCTTATCCTCAAGTCTGCATTGTGCCGCTTGTATTTAATTCGGATGCAATTTCTGTGTTTCATCGTCAATAAGAAGGTCCATGGGATATAGTAAGCCTGGAGTGTAGCATCGGAATCTATAACTAGTGTCACAGGAATGGTTCAAATCATAGACAGTAAGAAGTGTCTGTCTTCGTGTACTTAAGTCGGAATTTTGCCTTTTCTATTTAATTCCGATGCAATTTCTGTGTTTCATCGTCAATAAGACGGTCCAAGGGATACAGTAAACCTGAGGTGAAGCATCGGAATCTATAACTAGTGTCTCAGGAATGGTTCAAAACATAGACAATAAGAAGAGTCAGTCTTCTTGTACTTAAGTCGGTATTGTGCCTTTTCTATTTAATTCCGATTCAATTTCTGTGTTTCATCGTCAATAACAAGGTCCAAGGGATACAGTAAACCTGGAGTGTAGCATCGGAATCTATAACTAGTGTCACTGGAATGGTTCAAAACATAGACAGTAAGAAGATCAGTCTTCTTGTACTTAAGTTGGCATTTTCCAATTTGTATTTAATTCCGATGCAATTTCTGTGTTTCATCGTCAATAAGAAGGTCAGAGGGATACAGTAAACCTGAAGTGAAGCATCGGATTCCAAAACTAGGGTCACAAGAATGGTTCAAAACATAGACAGTAGGAAGAGTCAGCCTTCTTGTACTTAAGCCGGCATTGTGCCTTTTGTATTTAATTCCGATGCAATTTCTGTGTTTCATCGTCAATAAGGAGGTCCAAGGTATACAGTAAACCTGAAATGAAGCATCAGAATCTATAACTCGTGTCACTGGAATGGTTCAAAATATAGACAGTAAGAAGAGTCAGTCTTCTTTAACTTAAGTCGGCATTGTGCAATTTGTATTTAATTCCGATGCAATTTCTGTGTTTCATCGTCAATAAGAAGGTCAGAGGGATACAGTAAACCTGAAGTGAAGGATCGGAATCTATAGCTAGTGTCACAGGAATGGTTCAAAACATAGTCAGTAAGAGGAGTCAGTCTTTTATGTATTTAAGTCGGCAGTGTTCCTATTGTGTTAATTCCGATGCGATTTCTGTATTTCATCGTCAATAAGAAGGTCCAAGAGATACAGTAAACCTGAAGTGAAGCATCGGAATCTATAACTAGTGTCACAGGAATGGTTCAGAACATAGACAGTAAGATGAGTCAGTCCTCTTGTACTTAAGTCGGCATTGTGCCTTTTGCATTTAATTCCGATGCAATTTCTGTGTTTCATCGTCAATAAGAATGTCCAAGTGATACAGTAAACCTGAAGTGAAGCATCGGAATCTATAACTAGTGCCACAGGAATAGTTCAAAACATAGACAGTAGGAAGAGTCTGTCTTCTTGTACTTAAGTAGGCATTGTGCCTTTTCTATTTAATTCCGATGCAATTTCTGTGCTTCATCGTCAATAAGAAGGTCCAAGGGATACTGTAAACCTGGAGTGAAGCGTCGGAATCTATAACTAGTGTCACAGGAATTGTTCAGAACATAGACAGTAAGATGAGTCAGTCCTCTTGTACTTAAGTCGGCATTGTGCCTTTTGCATTCAATTCCGATGCAATTTCTGTCTTTCATCGTCAATAAGAAGGTCCAAGGGATAGAGTAAACCTGAAGTGAAGCATCGGAATCTATGACTAGTCTCACAGGAATGGTTCAAAACATAGTCAGTAAAAGGAGACAGTCTTCTTGTATATAAGTCGGCATTGTGCCTCTTGTATTTAATTCCGATGCAATGTCTGTGTTTCATCGTCAATAAGATGGTCAGAGGGATACAGTAAACCTGAAGGGAAGCATATCAATCTATAACTAGTCTCACAGGAATGGTTCAAAACATATTCAGTAAAAGGAGTCAGTCTTCTTGTACTTAAGTCGGCATTGTACCTTTTGTATTTAATTCCGAGGCAATTTCAGTGTTTCATCGTCAATAAGAAGGTCCAAGGGATACAGTAAACCTGAAGTGAAGCATCGGAATCTATAACTAGTGTCACAGGAATGGTTCAAAGCATAGACTGTAGGAAGAGTCAGTCTTCTTGTACTTAAGTCGGCATTGTGCCTTTTCTATTTAATTCCGATGCAATTTCTGTGTTTCATCTTCAAAACGTAGGTCAGAGGGGTACAGTAAAGCTGAAGGGAAGTATCGGAATCCATAACTAGTGTCACAGGAATGGTTCAAGACATAGTCAGTAAGAGGAGTCAGTCTTGTTGTACTTAAGTCCTCAGTGTGCCTATTGTGTTAATTCCGATGCGATTTCTGTATTTCATCGTCAATAAGAAGGTCCAAGGGATACAGTAAACCTGAAGTGATGCATCGGAATGTGTAACTAGTGTCACAGGAATGGTTCAAAACATAGTCAGTAGGAAGAGTCGGTCTTCATGTACTTATGTCGGCATTGTGCCTTTTGATTTAATTCCGATGCAATTTCTGTGCTTCATCGTCAATAAGAAGGTCCAAGGGATACAGTAAACCTGGAGTGAAGCGTCGGATTCTGTAACTAGTGTCACAGGAATGGTTCAGAACATAGACATTAGGAACAGTCAGTCTTCTTGTACTTAAGTCTGCATTGTGCCTCTAGAATGTAATTCCGATGCAATTTCTGTGTTTCATCGTCAATAAGAAGGTCCATGGGATATAGTAAGCCTGGTGTGTAGCATCGGAATCTATAACTAGTGTCACAGGAATGGTTCAAATCATAGACAGTAAGAAGTGTCAGTCTTCGTGTACTTAAGTCGGAATTTTGCCCTTTCTATTTAATTCCGATGCAATTTCTGTGTTTCATCGTCAATAAGAAGGTCCAAGGGATACAGTAAACCTGAGGTGAAGCATCGTTATCTATAACTAGTGTCACAGGAATGGTTCAAAACATAGACAGTAAGAAGAGTCAGTCTTCTTGTACTTAAGGCGGCATTGTGCCTTTTCTATTTAATTCCGATGCAATTTCTGTGTTTCATCGCCAATAACAAGGTCCAAGGGATACAGTAAACCTGGAGTGTAGCATCTGAATCTATAACTAGTGTCGCTGGAATGGTTCAAAACATAGACAGTAAGAAGAGTCAGTCTTCTTGTACTTATGTCGGCATTGTGCAATTTGTATTTAATTCCGATGCAATTTCTGTGTTTCATCGTCAATAAGAAGGTCAGAGGGATACAGTAAACCTGAAGTGAAGGATCGGAATCTATAGCTAGTGTCACAGGAATGGTTCAAAACATAGTCAGTAAGAGGAGTCAGTCTTTTTGTATTTAAGTCGGCAGTGTTCCTATTGTGTTAATTCCGATGCGATTTCTGTATTTTATCATCAATAAGAAGGTCCGAGAGATACAGTAAACCTAAAGTGAAGCATCGGAATCTATAACTAGTGTCACAGGAATGGTTCAGAACATAGACACTAAGATGAGTCAGTCTTCTTGTAGTTAGGTCGGCATTGTGCATTTCGTATTTAATTCCGATGCAATTTCTGTGTTTCATCGTCAATAAGAAGGTCCAAGGGATACTGTAATCCTCAAGTGAAGCATCGGAATCTATAACTAGTGTCACAGGAATGGTTCAAAACATAGTCAGTAGGAAGAGTCGGTCTTCATGTAGTTAACTCGGCATTGTGCCTTTTGTATTTAATTCCGATGCAATTTCTGTGCTTCATCGTCAATAAGAAGGTCCAAGGGATACAGTAAACCTGAAGTGATGCATCGGAATCTATAACTAGTGTCACAGGAATGGTTCAAAACATAGTCAGTAGGAAGAGTCGGTCTTCATGTACTTATGTCGGCATTGTGCCTTTTGTATTTAATTTGGATGCAATTTCTGTGCTTCATCGTCAATAAGAAGGTCCAAGGGATACAGTAAACCTGGAGTGAAGCGTCGGAATCTTTAACTAGTGTCACAGGAATGGATAAGAACATAGACAGTAAGATGAGTCAGTCTTCTTGTACTTAAGTCGGCATTGTACTTTTTGTATTTAATTCCGAGGCAATTTCTGTGTTTCATCGTCAATAAGAATGTCCAAGTGATACAGTAAACCTGAAGTGAAGCATCGGAATCTATAACTAGTGCCACAGGAGTAGTTCAAAACATAGCCAGTAGGAAGAGTCAGTCCTCTTGTACTTAAGTCGGCATTGTGCCTTTTCCATTTTATTCCGATGCAATTTCTGTGTTTCATCGTCAAAAAGTAGGTCAGAGGGGTACAGTAAAGCTGAAGTGAAGCATCGGAATCTATAAGTAGTGTCACAGGAATGGTTCAAAGCATAGTCAGTAAGATGAGTCAGTCTTTTTGTACTTAAGTAAGCAGTGTGCCTATTGTGTTAATTCCGTTGCGATTTCTGTATTTCATCGTCAATAATATGGTCCAAGGGATACAGTAAACCTGAAGTGAAGCACCGGAATCTATAACTAGTGTCACAGGAATGGTTCAGAACATAGACAGTAAGATGAGTCAGTCTTCTTGTACTTAAGTTCGCATTGTGCTTTTTGCATTTAATTCCGAAGCAATTTCTGTGTTTCATCGTCAATAAGAAGGTCCAAGGGATACAGTAAACCTCAAATGAAGCATCGGAATCTATAACTAGTGTCACAGGAATGGTTCAAATCATAGTCAGTAGGAAGTGTCGGTCGTCATGTACTTAAGTCGGCATTGTGAATTTTGTATTTAATTCCGATGCAATTTCTGTGTTTCATCGTCAATAAGAAGGTCCAAGGGAAACAGTAAACCTGGAGTGGAGCGTCGGAATCTATAACTAGTGTCACAGGAATGGTTAAAACATAGACAGTAAGAAGAGTCAGTCTTCCTTGTACTTAAATCGGCATTGTGCCTTTGGTATTAATTTCCGATGCAATTTCTGTGTTTCATCGTCAATACGAAGGTCCAAGGGATACAGTAAACCTGAAGTGAAGCATCGTAATCTATAACTAGTGACACAGGAATGGTTCAAAACATAGACATTAGGAAGAGTCAGTCTTCTTGTACTTAAGTCGGCACTGTGCCTTTTGTATTTAATTCCGATGCAATTTCTGTGTTTCATTGCAAATAAGACGGTCCAAGGGATACCGTAAACCTGAAGTGAAGCATCGGAATCTATAACTAGTGTCACAGGAACGGTTCAAAACAAAGTAAGGAAGAAGAGTCAGTCTTCTTATCCTCAAGTCTGCATTGTGCCTCTTGTATTTAATTCGGATGCAATTTCTGTGTTTCATCGTCAATAAGAAGGTCCATGGGATATAGTAAACCTGGAGTGTAGCATCGGAATCTATAACTAGTGTCACAGGAATGGTTCAAATCATAGACAGTAAGAAGTGTCTGTCTTCGTGTACTTAAGTCGGAATTTTGCCTTTTCTATTTAATTCCGATGCAATTTCTGTGTTTCATCGTCAATAAGACGGTCCAAGGGATACAGTAAACCTGAGGTGAAGCATCGGAATCTATAACTAGTGTCACAGGAATGGTTCAAAACATAGACAATAAGAAGAGTCAGTCTTCTTGTACTTAAGTCGGTATTGTGCCTTTTCTATTTAATTCCGATTCAATTTCTGTGTTTCATCGTCAATAACAAGGTCCAAGGGATACAGTAAACCTGGAGTGTAGCATCGGAATCTATAACTAGTGTCACTGGAATGGTTCAAAACATAGACAGTAAGAAGATCAGTCTTCTTGTACTTAAGTTGGCATTTTCCAATTTGTATTTAATTCCGATGCAATTTCTGTGTTTCATCGTCAATAAGAAGGTCAGAGGGATACAGTAAACCTGAAGTGAAGCATCGGATTCCAAAACTAGGGTCACAGGAATGGTTCAAAACATAGACAGTAGGAAGAGTCAGCCTTCTTGTACTTAAGCCGGCATTGTGCCTTTTGTATTTAATTCCGATGCAATTTCTGTGTTTCATCGTCAATAAGGAGGTCAGAGGGATACAGTAAACCTGAAGTGAAGGATCGGAATCTATAGCTAGTGTCACAGGAATGGTTCAAAACATAGTCAGTAAGAGGAGTCAGTCTTTTTGTATTTAAGTCGGCAGTGTTCCTATTGTGTTAATTCCGATGCGATTTCTGTATTTTATCATCAATAAGAAGGTCCAAGAGATACAGTAAACCTAAAGTGAAGCATCGGAATCTATAACTAGTGTCACAGGAATGGTTCAGAACATAGACACTAAGATGAGTCAGTCTTCTTGTAGTTAAGTCGGCATTGTGCATTTCGTATTTAATTCCGATGCAATTTCTGTGTTTCATCGTCAATAAGAAGGTCCAAGGGATACTGTAATCCTCAAGTGAAGCATCGGAATCTATAACTAGTGTCACAGGAATGGTTCAAAACATAGTCAGTAGGAAGAGTCGGTCTTCATGTAGTTAACTCGGCATTGTGCCTTTTGTATTTAATTCCGATGCAATTTCTGTGCTTCATCGTCAATAAGAAGGTCCAAGGGATACAGTAAACCTGAAGTGATGCATCGGAATCTATAACTAGTGTCACAGGAATGGTTCAAAACATAGTCAGTAGGAAGAGTCGGTCTTCATGTACTTATGTCGGCATTGTGCCTTTTGTATTTAATTTGGATGCAATTTCTGTGCTTCATCGTCAATAAGAAGGTCCAAGGGATACAGTAAACCTGGAGTGAAGCGTCGGAATCTTTAACTAGTGTCACAGGAATGGATAAGAACATAGACAGTAAGATGAGTCAGTCTTCTTGTACTTAAGTCGGCATTGTACTTTTTGTATTTAATTCCGAGGCAATTTCTGTGTTTCATCGTCAATAAGAATGTCCAAGTGATACAGTAAACCTGAAGTGAAGCATCGGAATCTATAACTAGTGCCACAGGAATAGTTCAAAACATAGCCAGTAGGAAGAGTCAGTCTTCTTGTACTTAAGTCGGCATTGTGCCTTTTCTATTTTATTCCGATGCAATTTCTGTGTTTCATCGTCAAAAAGTAGGTCAGAGGGGTACAGTAAAGCTGAAGTGAAGCATCGGAATCTATAAGTAGTGTCACAGGAATGGTTCAAAACATAGTCAGTAAGAGGAGTCAGTCTTTTTGTACTTAAGTAAGCAGTGTGCCTATTGTGTTAATTCCGTTGCGATTTCTGTATTTCATCGTCAATAATATGGTCCAAGGGATACAGTAAACCTGAAGTGAAGCACCGGAATCTATAACTAGTGTCACAGGAATGGTTCAGAACATAGACAGTAAGATGAGTCAGTCTTCTTGTACTTAAGTTCGCATTGTGCTTTTTGCATTTAATTCCGAAGCAATTTCTGTGTTTCATCGTCAATAAGAAGGTCCAAGGGATACAGTAAACCTCAAATGAAGCATCGGAATCTATAACTAGTGTCACAGGAATGGTTCAAATCATAGTCAGTAGGAAGTGTCGGTCTTCATGTACTTAAGTCGGCAACGTGAATTTTGTATTTAATTCCGATGCAATTTCTGTGTTTCATCGTCAATAAGAAGGTCCAAGGGAAACAGTAAACCTGGAGTGAAGCGTCGGAATCTATAACTAGTGTCACAGGAATGGTTAAAACATAGACAGTAAGAAGAGTCAGTCTTCCTTGTACTTAAATCGGCATTGTGCCTTTGGTATTAATTTCCGATGCAATTTCTGTGTTTCATCGTCAATACGAAGGTCCAAGGGATACAGTAAACCTGAAGTGAAGCATCGTAATCTATAACTAGTGACACAGGAATGGTTCAAAACATAGACATTAGGAAGAGTCAGTCTTCTTGTACTTAAGTCGGCACTGTGCCTTTTGTATTTAATTCCGATGCAATTTCTGTGTTTCATTGCAAATAAGACGGTCCAAGGGATACCGTAAACCTGAAGTGAAGCATCGGAATCTATAACTAGTGTCACAGGAACGGTTCAAAACAAAGTAAGCAAGAAGAGTCAGTCTTCTTATCCTCAAGTCTGCATTGTGCCTCTTGTATTTAATTCGGATGCAATTTCTGTGTTTCATCGTCAATAAGAAGGTCCATGGGATATAGTAAGCCTGGAGTGTAGCATCGGAATCTATAACTAGTGTCACAGGAATGGTTCAAATCATAGACAGTAAGAAGTGTCTGTCTTCGTGTACTTATGTCGGAATTTTGCCTTTTCTATTTAATTCCGATGCAATTTCTGTGTTTCATCGTCAATAAGACGGTCCAAGGGATACAGTAAACCTGAGGTGAAGCATCGGAATCTATAACTAGTGTCACAGGAATGGTTCAAAACATAGACAATAAGAAGAGTCAGTCTTCTTGTACTTAAGTCGGTATTGTGCCTTTTCTATTTAATTCCGATTCAATTTCTGTGTTTCATCGTCAATAACAAGGTCCAAGGGATACAGTAAACCTGGAGTGTAGCATCGGAATCTATAACTAGTGTCACTGGAATGGTTCAAAACATAGACAGTAAGAAGATCAGTCTTCTTGTACTTAAGTTGGCATTTTCCAATTTGTATTTAATTCCGATGCAATTTCTGTGTTTCATCGTCAATAAGAAGGTCAGAGGGATACAGTAAACCTGAAGTGAAGCATCGGATTCCAAAACTAGGGTCACAGGAATGGTTCAAAACATAGACAGTAGGAAGAGTCAGCCTTCTTGTACTTAAGCCGGCATTGTGCCTTTTGTATTTAATTCCGATGCAATTTCTGTGTTTCATCGTCAATAAGGAGGTCCAAGGTATACAGTAAACCTGAAATGAAGCATCAGAATCTATAACTCGTGTCACTGGAATGGTTCAAAATATAGACAGTAATAAGAGTCAGTCTTCTTTAACTTAAGTCGGCATTGTTCAATTTGTATTTAATTCCGATGCAATTTCTGTGTTTCATCGTCAATAAGAAGGTCAGAGGGATACAGTAAACCTGAAGTGAAGGATCGGAATCTATAGCTAGTGTCACAGGAATGGTTCAAAACATAGTCAGTAAGAGGAGTCAGTCTTTTATGTATTTAAGTCGGCAGTGTTCCTATTGTGTTAATTCCGATGCGATTTCTGTATTTCATCGTCAATAAGAAGGTCCAAGAGATACAGTAAACCTGAAGTGAAGCATCAGAATCTATAACTAGTGTCACAGGAATGGTTCAGAACATAGACAGTAAGATGAGTCAGTCCTCTTGTACTTAAGTCGGCATTGTGCCTTTTGCATTTAATTCCGATGCAATTTCTGTGTTTCATCGTCAATAAGAATGTCCAAGTGATACAGTAAACCTGAAGTGAAGCATCGGAATCTATAACTAGTGCCACAGGAATAGTTCAAAACATAGACAGTAGGAAGAGTCTGTCATCTTGTACTTAAGTCGGCATTGTGCCTTTTCTATTTAATTCCGATGCAATTTCTGTGCTTCATCGTCAATAAGAAGGTCCAAGGGATACTGTAAACCTGGAGTGAAGCGTCGGAATCTATAACTAGTGTCACAGGAATTGTTCAGAACATAGACAGTAAGATGTGTCAGTCCTCTTGTACTTAAGTCGGCATTGTGCCTTTTGCATTTAATTCCGATGCAATTTCTGTGTTTCATCGTCAATACGAAGGTCCAAGGGATACAGTAAACCTGAAGTGATGCATCGGAATCTATGACTAGTCTCACAGGAAGGGTTCAAAACATAGTCAGTAAAAGGAGACAGTCTTCTTGTACTTAAGTCGGCATTGTGCCTCTTGTATTTAATTCCGATGCAATGTCTGTGTTTCATCGTCAATAAGATGGTCAGAGGGATACAGTAAACCTGAAGGGAAGCATCGCAATCTATAACTAGTCTCACAGGAATGGTTCAAAACATATTCAGTAAAAGGAGTCAGTCTTCTTGTACTTAAGTCGGCATTGTACCTTTTGTATTTAATTCCGAGGCAATTTCAGTGTTTCATCGTCAATAAGAAGGTCCAAGGGATACAGTAAACCTGAAGTGAAGCATCGGAATCTATAACTAGTGTCACAGGAATGGTTCAAAACATAGACTGTAGGAAGAGTCAGTCTTCTTGTACTTAAGTCGGCATTGTGCCTTTTCTATTTAATTCCGATGCAATTTCTGTGTTTCATCTTCAAAACGTAGGTCAGAGGGGTACAGTAAAGCTGAAGGGAAGTATCGGAATCCATAACTAGGGTCACAGGAATGGTTCAAGACATAGTCAGTAAGAGGAGTCAGTCTTGTTGTACTTAAGTCCTCAGTGTGCCTATTGTGTTAATTCCGATGCGATTTCTGTATTTCATCGTCAATAAGAAGGTCCAAGGGATACAGTAAACCTGAAGTGAAGCATCGGAATCTATAACTAGTGTTACAGGAATGGTTCAGAACATAGACAGTAAGATGAGTCAGTCTTCTTGTACTTAAGTCGGCATTGTGCCTTTTGTATTTAATTCCGATGCAGTTTCTGTGATTCATCGTCAATAAGAAGGTCCAAGGGATACAGTAAACCTGAGGTGAAGCATCGTAATCTATAACTAGTCTCACAGGAATGGTTCAAATCATAGACAGTAAGAAGTGTCAGTCTTCGTGTACTTAAGTCGGAATTTTGCCCTTTCTATTTAATTCCGATGCAATTTCTGTGTTTCATCGTCAATAAGAAGGTCCAAGGGATACAGTAAACCTGAGGTGAAGCATCGTAATCTATAACTAGTGTCACAGGAATGGTTCAAAACATAGACAGTAAGAAGAGTCAGTCCTCTTGTACTTAAGGCGGCATTGTGCCTTTTCTATTTAATTCCGATGCAATTTCTGTGTTTCATTGCCAATAACAAGGTCCAAGGGATACAGTAAACCTGGAGTGTAGCATCTGAATCTATAACTAGTGTCGCTGGAATGGTTCAAAACATAGACAGTAAGAAGAGTCAGTCTTCTTGTACTTAAGTCGGCATTGTGCAATTTGTATTTAATTCCGATGCAATTTCTGTGTTTCATCGTCAATAAGAAGGTCAGAGGGATACAGTAAACCTGAAGTGAAGCATCTGAATCAATAGCTAGTGTCACAGGAATGGTTCAAAACATAGTCAGTAAGAAGAGTCAGTCTTCTTGTACTTAAGTCGGCATTGTGACTTTTCTATTTAATTCCGATGCAATTTCTGTGTTACGTCGTCAATAACAAGGTCCAAGGGATACAGTAAACCTCAAGTGAAGCATCGGAATCTATAACTAGTGTCACAGGAATGGTTCAAGACATAGGAAGTAAGACGAGTCAGTCTTCTTGTACTTATGACGACATTGTGCCTTTTCTATTTAATTCCGATGCAATTTCTGTGTTTCATCGTCAATAAGAATGTTAGAGGGATACAGTAAACCTGAAGGGAAGCATCGCAATCTATAACTAGTCTCACAGGAATGGTTCAAAACATATTCAGTAAAAGGAGTCAGTCTTCTTGTACTTAAGTCGGCATTGTGCCTTTTGTAATTAATTCCGAGGCAATTTCTGTGTTTCATCGTCAATAAGGAGGTCCAAGGGATACAGTAAACCTGAAGTGAAGCATCGGAATGTATAACTAGTGCCACAGGAATAGTTCAAAACATAGCCAGTAGGAAGAGTCAGTCTTCTTGTACTTAAGTCGGCATTGTGCCTTTTCTATTTAATTCCGATGCAATTTCTGTGTTTCATCGTCAAAAAGTAGGTCCGAGGGGTACAGTAAAGCTGAAGTGAAGCATCGGAATCTATAAGTAGTGTCACAGGAATGGTTCAAAGCATAGTCAGTAAGAGGAGTCAGTCTTTTTGTACTTAAGTCAGCAGTGTGCCTATTGTGTTAATTCCGTTGCGATTTCTGTATTTCATCGTCAATAAGATGGTCCAAGGGATACAGTAAACCTGAAGTGAAACATCGGTATCTATAACTAGTATCACAGGAATGGTTCAGAACATAGACAGTAAGATGAGTCAGTCTTCTTGTACTTAAGTAGGCACTGTGAATTTTGTATTTAATTCCGATGCAACTTCTGTGTTTCATCGTCAATAAGAATGTCGAAGGGATACAGTAAACCTCAAGTGAAGCATCGGAATCTATAACTAGTGTCACATGAATGGTTCAAATCATAGTCAGTAGGAAGTGTCGGTCTTCATGTACTTAAGTCGGCAATGTGCCTTTTGTATTTAATTCCGATGCAATTTCTGTGTTTCATCGTCAATAAGAAGGTCCAAGGGAAACAGTAAACCTGGAGTGAAGCGTCGGAATCTATAACTAGTGTCACGGGAATGGTTAAAACATAGACAGTAAGAAGAGTCAGTCCTCCTTGTACTTAAATCGGCATTGTGCCTTTGGTATTAAATTCCGATGCAATTTCTGTGTTTCATCGTCAATAAGAAGGTCCAAGGGATACAGTAAAGCTGAAGTGAAGCATCGGAATCTATAACTAGTGTCACAGGAATGGTTCGGAACATAGACAGTAAGATGAGTCAGTCTTCTTGTACTTAAGTCGGCATTGTGCCTTTTGTATTTAATTCCGATGCAATTTCTGTGATTCATCGTCAATAAGAAGGTCCAAGAGATACAGTAAACCTGAAGTGATGCATCGGAATGTATAACTAGTGTCACAGGAATGGTTAAAAACATAGTCAGTAGGAAGAGTCGGTCTTCATGTACTTATGTCGGCATTGTGCCTTTTGATTTAATTCCGATGCAATTTCTGTGCTTCATCGTCAATAAGAAGGTCCAAGGGATACAGTAAACCTGGAGTGAAGCGTCGGATTCTATAACTAGTGTCACAGGAATGGTTCAGAACATAGACATTAGGAACAGTCAGTCTTCTTGTACTTAAGTCTGCTTTGTGCCTCTTGTATGTAATTCCGATGCAATTTCTGTGTTTCATCGTCAATAAGAAGGCCCATGGGATATAGTAAGCCTGGTGTGTAGCATCGGAATCTATAACTAGTGTCACAGGAATGGTTCAAATCATAGACAGTAAGAAGTGTCAGTCTTCGTGTACTTAAGTCGGAATTTTGCCCTTTCTATTTAATTCCGATGCAATTTCTGTGTTTCATCGTCAATAAGAAAGTCCAAGGGATACAGTAAACCTGAGGTGAAGCATCGGAATCTATAACTAGTGTCACAGGAATGGTTCAAAACATAGACAGTAAGAAGAGTCAGTCTTCTTGTACTTAAGGCGGCATTGTGCCTTTTCTATTTAATTCCGATGCAATTTCTGTGTTTCATCGCCAATAACAAGATCCAAGGGATACAGTAAACCTGGAGTGTAGCATCTGAATCTATAACTAGTGTCGCTGGAATGGTTCAAAACATAGACAGTAAGAAGAGTCAGTCTTCTTGTACTTAAGTCGGCATTGTGCAATTTGTATTTAATTCCGATGCAATTTCTGTGTTTCATCGTCAATAAGAAGGTCAGAGGGATACAGTAAACCTGAAGTGAAGCATCTGTATCAATAGCTAGTGTCACAGGAATGGTTCAAAACATAGTCAGTAAGAAGAGTCAGTCTTCTTGTACTTAAGTCGGCATTGTGACTTTTCTATTTAATTCCGATGCAATTTCTGTGTTACGTCGTCAATAACAAGGTCCAAGGGATACAGTAAACCTCAAGTGAAGCATCGGAATCTATAACTAGTGTCACAGGAATGGTTCAAGACATAGGAAGCAAGACGAGTCAGTCTTCTTGTACTTAAGTCGACATTGTGCCTTTTCTATTTAATTCCGATGCAATTTCTGTGTTTCATCGTCAATAAGAATGTTAGAGGGATACAGTAAACCTGAAGGGAAGCATCGCAATCTATAACTAGTCTCACAGGAATGGTTCAAAACATATTCAGTAAAAGGAGTCAGTCTTCTTGTACTTAAGTCGGCATTGTGCCTTTTGTATTTAATTCCGAGGCAATTTCTGTTTTTCATCGTCAATAAGAAGGTCCAAGGAATACAGTAAACCAGAAGTGAAGCATCGGATTGTATAACTAGTACCACAGGAATAGTTCAAAACATAGCCAGTAGCAAGAGTCAGTCTTCTTGTACTTAAGTCGGCATTGTGCCTTTTCTATTTAATTCCGATGCAATTTCTGTGTTTCATCTTCAAAAAGTAGGTCAGAGGGGTACAGTAAAGCTGAAGTGAAGCATCGGAATCGATAAGTAGTGTCACAGGAATGGTTTAAAACATAGTCAGTAAGAGGAGTCAGTCTTTTTGTACTTAAGTCAGCAGTGTGCCTATTGTGTTAATTCCGTTGCGATTTCTGTATTTCATCGTCAATAAGATGGTCCAAGGGATACAGTAAACCTGAAGTGAAGCATCGGTATCTATAACTAGTATCACAGGAATGGTTCAGAACATAGACAGTAAGATGAGTCAGTCTTCTTGTACTTAAGTAGGCACTGTGCCTTTTGTATTTAAATCCGATGCAACTTCTGTGTTTCATCGTCAATAAGAATGTCCAAGGGATACAGTAAACCTCAAGTGAAGCATCGGAATCTATAACTAGTGTCACATGAATGGTTCAAATCATAGTCAGTAGGAAGTGTCGGTCTTCATGTACTTAAGTCGGCAATGTGCCTTTTCTATTTAATTCCGAAGCAATTTCTGTGTTTCATCGTCAATAAGAAGGTCCAAGGGATACAGTAAACCTGAGGTGAAGCATCGGAATCTATAACTAGTGTCACAGGAATGGTTCAAAACATAGACAATAAGAAGAGTCAGTCTTCTTGTACTTAAGTCGGTATTGTGCCTTTTCTATTTAATTCCGATGCAATTTCTGTGTTTCATCGTCAATAACAAGGTCCAAGGGATACAGTAAACCTGGAGTGTAGCATCGGAATCTATAACTAGTGTCACTGGAATGGTTCAAAACATAGACAGTAAGAAGATCAGTCTTCTTGTACGTAAGTCGGCACTGTGACTTTTGTATTTAATTCCGATGCAATTTCTGTGTTTCATCGTCAATAAGAAGGTCCAAGGGATACAGTAAACCTGATGTGAAGCATCGGAATCTATGAGTAGTCTCACAGGAATGGTTCAAAACATAGTCAGTAAAAGGAGTCAGTCTTCTTGTACTTAAGTCGGAATTGGGCCTTTTGTATTTAATTCTGAGGCAATTTCTGTGTTTCATCGTCAATAAGAAGGTCCAAGGGATACAGTAAACCTGAAGTGAAGCATCGGAATCTATAAGTAGTGTCACAGGAATGGTTCAAAACATAGACAGTAGGAAGGGTCACTCTTCTTGTACTTAAGTCGGCATTGTGCTTTTTCTATGTAATTCCGATGCAATTTCTGTGTTTCATCGTCAAAAAGTCGGTCAGAGGGGTACAGTAAAGCTGAAGTGAAGCATCGGAATCTATAACTAGTGTCACAGGAATGGTTCTAATCATAGTCAGTAAGAGGAGTCAGTCTTTTTGTACTTAAGTCGGCAGTGTGCCTATTGTGTTAATTCCGATGCGATTTCTGTATTTCATCGTAAATAAGAAGGTCCAAGGGATATAGTAAACCTGAAGGGAAGCATCGCAATCTATAACTAGTCTCACAGGAATGGTTCGGAACATAGACAGTAAGATGAGTCAGTCTTCTTGTACTTAAGTCGGCATTGTGCCTTTTGTATTTAATTCCGATGCAATTTCTGTGATTCATCGTCAATAAGAAGGTCCAAGAGATACAGTAAACCTGAAGTGATGCATCGGAATGTATAACTAGTGTCACAGGAATGGTTCAAAACATAGTCAGTAGGAAGAGTCGGTCTTCATGTACTTATGTCGGCATTGTGCCTTTTGATTTAATTCCGATGCAATTTCTGTGCTTCATCGTCAATAAGAAGGTCCAAGGGATACAGTAAACCTGGAGTGAAGCGTCGGATTCTATAACTAGTGTCACAGGAATGGTTCAGAACATAGACATTAGGAACAGTCAGTCTTCTTATACTTAAGTCTGCTTTGTGCCTCTTGTATGTAATTCCGATGCAATTTCTGTGTTTCATCGTCAATAAGAAGGCCCATGGGATATAGTAAGCCTGGTGTGTAGCATCGGAATCTATAACTAGTGTCACAGGAATGGTTCAAATCATAGACAGTAAGAAGTGTCAGTCTTCGTGTACTTAAGTCGGAATTTTGCCCTTTCTATTTAATTCCGATGCAATTTCTGTGTTTCATCGTCAATAAGAAAGTCCAAGGGATACAGTAAACCTGAGGTGAAGCATCGGAATCTATAACTAGTGTCACAGGAATGGTTCAAAACATAGACAGTAAAAAGAGTCAGTCTTCTTGTACTTAAGGCGGCATTGTGCCTTTTCCATTTAATTCCGATGCAATTTCTGTGTTTCATCGCCAATAACAAGGTCCAAGGGATACAGTAAACCTGGAGTGTAGCATCTGAATCTATAACTAGTGTCGCTGGAATGGTTCAAAACATAGACAGTAAGAAGAGTCAGTCTTCTTGTACTTAAGTCGGCATTGTGCAATTTGTATTTAATTCCGATGCAATTTCTGTGTTTCATCGTCAATAAGAGGGTCAGAGGGATACAGTAAACCTGAAGTGAAGCATCTGTATCAATAGCTAGTGTCACAGGAATGGTTCAAAACATAGTCAGTAAGAAGAGTCAGTCTTCTTGTACTTAAGTCGGCATTGTGACTTTTCTATTTAATTCCGATGCAATTTCTGTGTTACGTCGTCAATAACAAGGTCCAAGGGATACAGTAAACCTCAAGTGAAGCATCGGAATCTATAACTAGTGTCACAGGAATGGTTCAAGACATAGGAAGTAAGACGAGTCAGTCTTCTTGTACTTAAGTCGACATTGTGCCTTTTCTATTTAATTCCGATGCAATTTCTGTGTTTCATCGTCAATAAGAATGTTAGAGGGATACAGTAAACCTGAAGGGAAGCATCGCAATCTATAACTAGTCTCACAGGAATGGTTCAAAACATATTCAGTAAAAGGAGTCAGTCTTCTTGTACTTAAGTCGGCATTGTGCCTTTTGTATTTAATTCCGAGGCAATTTCTGTGTTTCATCGTCAATAAGAAGGTCCAAGGAATACAGTAAACCTGAAGTGAAGCATCGGAATGTATAACTAGTACCACAGGAATAGTTCAAAACATAGCCAGTAGCAAGAGTCAGTCTTCTTGTACTTAAGTCGGCATTGTGCCTTTTCTATTTAATTCCGATGCAATTTCTGTGTTTCATCTTCAAAAAGTAGGTCCGAGGGGTACAGTAAAGCTGAAGTGAAGCATCGGAATCTATAAGTAGTGTCACAGGAATGGTTCAAAGCATAGTCAGTAAGAGGAGTCAGTCTTTTTGTACTTAAGTCAGCAGTGTGCCTATTGTGTTAATTCCGTTGCGATTTCTGTATTTCATCGTCAATAAGATGGTCCAAGGGATACAGTAAACCTGAAGTGAAGCATCGGTATCTATAACTAGTATCACAGGAATGGTTCAGAACATAGACAGTAAGATGAGTCAGTCTTCTTGTACTTAAGTAGGCACTGTGCCTTTTGTATTTAAATCCGATGCAACTTCTGTGTTTCATCGTCAATAAGAATGTCCAAGGGATACAGTAAACCTCAAGTGAAGCATCGGAATCTATAACTAGTGTCACATGAATGGTTCAAATCATAGTCAGTAGGAAGTGTCGGTCTTCATGTACTTAAGTCGGCAATGTGCCTTTTCTATTTAATTCCGAAGGAATTTCTGTGTTTCATCGTCAATAAGAAGGTCCAAGGGATACAGTAAACCTGAGGTGAAGCATCGGAATCTATAACTAGTGTCACAGGAATGGTTCAAAACATAGACAATAAGAAGAGTCAGTCTTCTTGTACTTAAGTCGGTATTGTGCCTTTTCTATTTAATTCCGACGCAATTTCTGTGTTTCATCGTCAATAACAAGGTCCAAGGGATACAGTAAACCTGGAGTGTAGCATCGGAATCTATAACTAGTGTCACTGGAATGGTTCAAAACATAGGCAGTAAGAAGATCAGTCTTCTTGTACTTAAGTTAGCATTGTGCAATTTGTATTTAATTCCGATGCAATTTCTGTGTTTCATCGTCAATAAGAAGGTCAGAGGGATACAGTAAACCTGAAGTGAAGCATCGGAATCTATAGCTAGTGTCACAGGAATGGTTCAAAACATAGTCAGTAAGAAGAGTCAGTCCTCTTGTACTTAAGTCGGCACTGTGACTTTTGTATTTAATTCCGATGCAATTTCTGTGTTTCATCGTCAATAAGAAGGTCCAAGGGATACAGTAAACCTGATGTGAAGCATCGGAATCTATGAGTAGTCTCACAGGAATGGTTCAAAACATAGTCAGCAAAAGGAGACAGTCTTCTTGTACTTAAGTCGGAATTGTGCCTTTTGTATTTAATTCTGAGGCAATTTCTGTGTTTCATCGTCAATAAGAAGGTCCAAGGGATACAGTAAACCTGAAGTGAAGCATCGGAATCTATAAGTAGTGTCACAGGAATGGTTCAAAACATAGTCAGTAGGAAGGGTCACTCTTCTTGTACTTAAGTCGGCATTGTGCCTTTTCTATCTAATTCCGATGCAATTTCTGTGTTTCATCGTCAAAAAGTAGGTCAGAGGGGTACAGTAAAGCTGAAGTGAAGCATCGGAATCTATAACTAGTGTCACAGGAATGGTTCTGATCATAGTCAGTAAGAGGAGTCAGTCTTTTTGTACTTAAGTCGGCAGTGTGCCTATTGTGTTAATTCCGATGCGATTTCTGTATTTCATCGTAAATAAGAAGGTCCAAGGGATACAGTAAACCTGAAGGGAAGCATCGCAATCTATAACTAGTCTCACAGGAATGGTTCAAAGATATTCAGTAAAAGGAGTCAGTCTTCTTGTACTTAAGTCGGCATTGTACCTTTTGTATTTAATTCCGCGGCAATTTCTGTGTTTCATCGTCAATAAGAAGGTCCAAGGGATACAGTAAACCTGAAGTGAAGCATCGGAATCTATAACTAGTGTCACAGGAATGGTTCAAAACATAGACTGTAGGAAGAGTCAGTCTTCTTGGACTTAAGTCGGCATTGTGCTTTTCTATTTAATTCCGATGCAATTTCTGTGTTTCATCTTCAAAAAGTAGGTCAGAGGGGTACAGTAAAGCTGAAGTGAAGCATCGGAATCTATAACTAGTGTCACAGGAATGGTTCAAGACATAGTCAGTAAGAGGAGTCAGTCTCTTTGTACTTAAGTCGGCAGTGTGCCTATTGTGTTAATTCCGATGCGATTTCTGTATTTCATCGTCAATAAGAAGGTCCGAGGGATACAGTAAACCTGAAGTGAAGCATCGGAATCTAGAACTAGTGTCACAGGAATGGTTCAAATCATAGACAGTAAGAAGTGTCTGTCTTCGTGTACTTAAGTCGGAATTTTGCCTTTTCTATTTAATTCCGATGCAATTTCTGTGTTTCATCGTCAATAAGAAGGTCCAAGGGAAACAGTAAACCTGAGGTGAAGCATCGGAATCTATAACTAGTGTCACAGGAATGGTTCAAAACATAGACGATAAGAAGAGTCAGTCTTCTTGTACTTAAGTCGGTATTGTGCCTTTTCTATTTAATTCCGATGCAATTTCTGTGTTTCATCGTCAATAACAAGGTCCAAGGGATACAGTAAACCTGGAGTGTAGCATCGGAATCTATAACTAGTGTCACTGGAATGGTTCAAAACATAGACAGTAAGAAGATCAGTCTTCTTGTACTTAAGTTGGCATTGTGCAATTTGTATTTAATTCCGATGCAATTTCTGTGTTTCATCGTCAATAAGAAGGTCCAAGGGATACAGTAAACCTGAGGTGAAGCATCGGAATCTATAACTAGTGTCACAGGAATGGTTCAAAACATAGACAATAAGAAGAGTCAGTCTTCTTGTACTTAAGTCGGTATTGTGCCTTTTCTATTTAATTCCGATGCAATTTCTTTGTTTCATCGTCAATAAGAATGTCAGAGGGATACAGTAAACCTGAAGTGAAGCATCGGATTCCAAAACTAGGGTCACAGGAATGGTTCAAAACATAGACAGTAGGAAGAGTCAGCCTTCTTGTACTTAAGCCGGCATTGTGCCTTTTGTATTCAATTCCGATGCAATTTCTGTGTTTCATCGTCAATAAGAAGGTCCAAGGTATACAGTAAACCTGAAATGAAGCATCAGAATCTATAACTCGTGTCACTGGAATGGTTCAAAATATAGACAGTAAGAAGAGTCAGTCTTCTTTAACTTAAGTCGGCATTGTGCAATTTGTATTTAATTCCGATGCAATTTCTGTGTTTCATCGTCAATAAGAAGGTCAGAGGGATACAGTAAACCTGAAGTGAAGCATCGGAATCTATAAGTAGTGTCACAGGAATGGTTCAAAACATAGACAGTAGGAAGAGCCAGTCTTCTTGTACTTAAGTCGGCATTGTGCCTTTTCTATGTAATTCCGATGCAATTTCTGTGTTTCATCGTCAAAAAGTAGGTCAGAGGGGTACAGTAAAGCTGAAGTGAAGCATCGGAATCTATAACTAGTGTCACAGGAATGGTTCTAATCATAGTCAGTAAGAGGAGTCAGTCTTTTTGTACTTAAGTCGGCAGTGTGCCTATTGTGTTAATTCCGATGCGATTTCTGTATTTCATCGTAAATAAGAAGGTAGAAGATATACAGTAAACCTGAAGGGAAGCATCGGAATCAATAACTAGTGTCACAGGAATGGTTCAAAACATAGACTGTCGGAAGAGTCAGTCTTCTTGTACTTAAGTCGGCATTGTGCTTTTCTATTTAATTCCCATGCAATTTCTGTGTTTCATCTTCAAAAAGTAGGTCAGGGGGGTACAGTAAAGCTGAAGTGAAGCATGGGAATCTATAACTAGTGTCACAGGAATGGTTCAAGACATAGTCTGTAAGAGGAGTCAGTCTCTTTGTACTTAAGTCGGCAGTGTGCCTATTGTGTTAATTCCGATGCGATTTCTGTATTTCATCGTCAATAAGAAGGTCCGAGGGATACAGTAAACCTGAAGTGAAGCATCGGAATCTATAACTAGTGTCACAGGAATGGTTAAAACATAGACAGTAAGAAGAGTCAGTCATCCTTTTACTTAAGTCGGCATTGTGCCTTTTGTATTTAATTCCGATGCAATTTCTGTGCTTCATCGTCAATAAGAAGGTCCAAGGGATACAGTAAACCTGGAGTGAAGCGTCGGAATCAATAACTAGTGTCACAGGAATGGATAAGAACATAGACAGTAAGATGAGTCAGTCTTCTTGTACTTAAGTCGGCATTGTGCTTTTTGCATTTAATTCCGATGCAATTTCTGTGTTTCATCGTCAATACGAAGGTCCAAGGGATACAGTAAACCACAAGTGAAGCATCGGAATCTATGACTAGTGTCACAGGAATGGTTCAAACCATAGTCAGTAGGAAGTGTCGGTCTTCATGTACTTAAGTCGGCATTGTTCCTTTTGTATTTAATTCCGATGCAATTTCTGCGTTTCATCGTCAATAAGAAGGTCCAAGGGAAACAGTAAACCTGGAGTGAAGCATCGGAATCTATAACTAGTGTCACAGGAATGGTTAAAACATAGACAGTAAGAAGAGTCAGTCATCCTTTTACTTAAATCGGCATTGTGCCCTTGGTATTATATTCCGATGCAATTTCTGTGTTTCATCGTCAATAACAAGGTCCAAGGGATACAGTAAACCTCAAGTGAAGCATCGGAATGTATAACTAGTGTCACAGGAACGGTTCAAACATAGTCAGTAGGAAGAGTTGGTCTTCATGTACTTAAGTCGGCATTGTGCCTTTTGCATTTAATTCCGATGCAATTTCTGTATTTCATCGTCAATAAGAAGGTACAAGGGATACAGTAAACCTGAAGTGAAGCATCGTAATCTATAACTAGTGACACAGGAATGGTTCAAAACATAGACATTAGGAATAGTCAGTCTTCTTGTACTTAAGTCTGCATTGTGCCTCTTGTATGTAATTCCGATGCAATTTCTGTGTTTCATCGTCAATAAGAAGCTCCACGGGGTATAGTAAGCCTGGAGTGTAGCATCGGAATCTATAACTAGTGTCACAGGAATGGTTCAAATCATAGACAGTAAGAAGTGTCAGTCTTCGTGTACTTAAGTCGGAATTTTGCCCTTTCTATTTAATTCCGATGCAATTTCTGTGTTTCATCGTCAATAAGAAGGTCCAAGGGATACAGTAAACCTGAGGTGAAGCATCGTAATCTATAACTAGTGTCACAGGAATGGTTCAAAACATAGACAGTAAGAAGAGCCAGTCCTCTTGTACTTTAGGCGGCATTGTGCATTTTCTATTTAATTCCGATGCAATTTCAGTGTTTCATCGCCAATAACAAGGTCCAAGGGATACAGTAATCCTGGAGTGTAGCATCGGAATCTATAACTAGTGTCGCTGGAATGGTTCAAATCATAGACAGTAAGAAGAGTCAGTTTTCTTGTACTTAAGTCGGCATTGTGCAATTTGTATTTCATTACGATGCAATTTCTGTGTTTCATCGTCAATAAGAAGGTCAGAGGGATACAGTAAACCTGAAGTGAAGCATCGGAATCTATAGCTAGTGTCACAGGAATGGTTCAAAACATAGACAGTAAGATGAGTCAGTCTTCTTGTACTTAAGTAGGCACTGTGGCTTTTGTATTTAATTCCGATGCAACTTCTGTGTTTCATCGTCAATAAGAATGTCCAAGGGATACAGTAAACCTGAAGTGAAGGATCGGAATCTATAGCTAGTGTCACAGGAATGGTTCAAAACATAGTCAGTAAGAGGAGTCAGTCTTTTTGTACTTAAGTCGGCAGTGTTCCTATTGTGTTAATTCCGATGCGATTTCTGTATTTCATCGTCAATAAGAAGGTCCAAGGGATACAGTAAACCTGAAGTGAAGCATCGGAATCTATAACTAGTGTCACAGGAATGGTTCAAATCATAGTCAGTAGGAAGTGTCGGTCTTCATGTACTTAAGTCGGCAATGTGCCTTTTGTATTTCATTCCGATGCAATTTCTGTGTTTCATCGTCAATAAGAAGGTCCATGGGGAAACAGTAAACCTGGAGTGAAGCGTCGGAATCTATAACTAGTGTCACGGGAATGGTTAAAACATAGACAGTAAGAAGAGTCAGTCTTCCTTGTACTTAAATCGGCATTGTGCCTTTGGTATTAAATTCCGATGCAATTTCTGTGTTTCATCGTCAATAAGAAGGTCCAAGGGATACAGTAAACCTGAAGTGAAGCATCGGAATCTATAACTAGTGTCACAGGAACGGTTCAAAGCAAAGTAAGTAAGAAGAGTCAGTCTTCTTATCCTCAAGTCTGCATTGCGCCTCTTGTATTTAAGTCGGATGCAATTTCTGTGTTTCATCGTCAATAAGGAGGTCCATGTTATATAGTAAGCCTGGAGTGTAGCATCGGAATCTATAACTAGTGTCACAGGAATGGTTCAAATCATAGACAGTAAGAAGTGTCAGTCTTCGTGTACTTAAGTCAGAATTTTGCCTTTTCTATTTAATTCCGATGCAATTTCTGTGTTTCATCGTCAATAAGAAGGTCCAAGGGATACAGTAAACCTGAGGTGAAGCATCGGAATCTATAACTAGTGTCACAGGAATGGTTCAAAACATAGACAATAAGAAGAGTCAGTCTTCTTGTACTTAAGTCGGTATTGTGCCTTTTCTATTTAATTCCAATGCAATTTCTGTGTTTCATCGTCAATAACAGGGTCCAAGGGATACAGTAAACCTGGAGTGTAGCATCGGAATCTATAACTAGTGTCACTGGAATGGTTCAAAACATAGACAATAAGAAGATCAGTCTTCTTGTACTTAAGTTGGCATTGTGCAATTTGTATATAATTCCGATGCAATTTCTGTGTTTCATCGTCAATAAGAAGGTCAGAGGGATACAGTAAACCTGAAGTGAAGCATCGGAATCTATAGCTAGTGTCACAGGAATGGTTCAAAGCATAGTCAGTAAGAAGAGTCAGTCCTCTTGTACTTAAGTCGGCATTGTGACTTTTGTATTTAATTCCGATGCAATTTCTGTGTTACGTCGTCAATAACAAGGTCCAAGGGATACAGTAAACCTCAAGTGAAGCATCGGAATCTATAACTAGTGTCACAGGAATTTTTCAAGACATAGTAAGTGAGACGAGTCAGTCTTCTTGTACTTAAGTCGACATTGTGCCTTTTCTATTTAATTCCGATGCAATTTCTGTGTTTCATCGTCAATAAGAAGGTCAGAGGGATACAGTAAACCTGAAGTGAAGCATCGGATTCCAAAACTAGGGTCACAGGAATGGTTCAAAACATAGACAGTAGGAAGAGTCAGCCTTCTTGTACTTAAGCCGGCATTGTGCCTTTTGTATTCAATTCCGATGCAATTTCTGTGTTTCATCGTCAATAAGAAGGACCAAGATATACAGTAAACCTGAAGTGAAGGATCGGAATCTATAGCTAGTGTCACAGGAATGGTTCAAAACATAGTCAGTAAGAGGAGTCAGTCTTTTTGTACTTAAGTCGGCAGTGTTCCTATTGTGTTAATTCCGATGCGATTTCTGTATTTCATCGTCAATAAGAAGGTCCAAGGGATACAGTAAACCTGAAGAGAAGCATCGGAATCTATAACTAGTGTCACAGGAATGGTTCAGAACATAGACAGTAAGATGAGTTAGTCTTCTTGTAGTTAAGTCGTCATTGTGCATTTTGTATTTAATTCCGATGCAATTTCTGTGTTTCATCGTCAATAAGAAGGTCCAAGGGATACAGTAATCCTCAAGTGAAGCATCGGAATCTATAACTAGTGTCACCGGAATGGTTCAAAACATAGTCAGTAGGAAGAGTCGGTCTTCATGTACGTAAGTCGGCATTGTGCCTTTTGTATTTAATTCCGATGCAATTTCTGTGCTTCATCGTCAACAAGAAGGTCCAAGGGATACAGTAATCCTGGAGTGAAGCGTCGGAAACTATAACTAGTGTCACAGGAATGGTTCAGAACATAGACAGTAAGATGAGTCACTCCTCTTGTACTTATGTCGGCATTGTGCCTTTGTATTTAATTCCGATGCAATTTCTGTGTTTCATCGTCAATAAGAAGGTCCATGGGATACAGTAAATCTGAAGTGAAGCATCGGAATCTATTAGTAGTCTCACAGGAATGGTTCAAATCATAGTCAGTAAAAGGAGACAGTTTTCTTGTACTTAAGTCGGCATTGTGCCTTTTGTATTTAATTCCGAGGCAATATCTGTGTTTCATCGTCAATAAGAAGGTCCAAGGGATACTGTAAACCTGAAGTGAAGCATCGGAATCTATAACTAGTGTCACAGGAATGGTTCAAATCATAGTCAGTAGGAAGTGTCGGTCTTCATGTACTTAAGTCGGCATTGTGCCTTTTGTATTTAATTCCGATGCAATTTCTGTGTTTCATCGTCAGTACGAAGGTCCAAGGGAAACAGTAAACCTGGAGTGAAGCGTCGGAATCTATAAGTAGTGTCACAGGAATAGTTAAAACATAGACAGTAAGAAGAGTCAGTCTTCCTTATACTTAAATCGGCATTGTGCCTTTGGTATTAAATTCCGATGCAATTTCTGTGTTTCATCGACAATAAGAAGGTCCAAGGGATACAGTAAACCTCAAGTGAAGCATCGGAATCTATAACTAGTGTCACAGGAACGGTTCAAACATAGTCAGTAGGAAGAGTAGGTCTTCATGTACTTAAGTCAGCATTGTGCCTTTTGTATTTAATTCCGATGCAATTTCTGTGTTTCATCGTCAATAAGATGGTCCAAGGGATACAGTATACCTGAAGGGAAGCATCGTAATCTATAACTAGTGACACAGGAATGGTTCAAAACATAGACATTAGGAAGAGTCAGTCTTCTTGTACTTAAGTCGGCACTGTGCCTTTTGTATTTAATTCCGATGCAATTTCTGTGTTTCATTGCAAATAAGACGGTCCAAGGGATACAGTAAACCTGAAGTGAAGCATCGGAATCTATAACTAGTGTCACAGGAATGGTTCAAAACCAAGTAAGTAAGAAGAGTCAGTCTTCTTATACTTAAGTCTGCATTGTGCCTCCTGTATTTAATTACGATGCAATTTCTGTGTTTCATCGTCAATAAGAAGGTCAGAGGGATACAGTAAACCTGAAGCCAAGCATCGCAATCTATAACCAGTCTCACAGGAATGGTTCAAATCATAGTCAGTAAAAAGAGTCAGTCTTCTTGTACTTAAGTCGGGATTGTGCCTCTTGTATTTAATTCCGATGCAATTTCTGTGTTTCATCGTCAATAAGAAGGTCCAAGGGATACAGTAAACCTCAAGTGCAGCATCGGAATCTATAACTCGTGTCACAGGAATGGTTCAAAACATAGTCAGTAGGAAGAGTCGGTCTTCATGTACTTAAGTCGGCATTGTGCCTTTTGTATTTAATTCCAACGCAATTTCTGTGCTTCATCGTCAATACGAAGGTCAGAGGGATACAGTTAACCTGAAGTAACGCATCGGAATCTATAACTAGTGTCACAGGAATGGTTCAAATCATAGTCAGTAGGTAGTGTCGGTCTTCATGTACTTAAGTCGGCATTGTGCCTTTTGTATTTAATTCCGATGCAATTTCTGTATTTCATCGTCAATAAGAAGGTCAGAGGGATACAGTAAACCTGAAGGGAAGCATCGCAATCTATAACTAGTCTCACAGGCATGGTTCAAAACATAGTCAGTAGGAAGAGTCAGTCTTCTTGTACTAAAGACGGCATTGTGCCTCTTGTATTTAATTCCGATGCAATTTCTGTGTTTCATCGTCAATAAGATGGTCCAAGGGATACAGTAAACCTGAAGTGAAGCATCGGAATCTATAAGTAGTGTCACAGGAATAGTTCAAAACATAGACAGTAGGAAGAGTCAGTCTTCTTGTACTTAAGTCGGCATTGTGCCTTTTCTATTTAATTCCAGTGCAATTTCTGTGTTTCATCGTCAAAAAGTAGGTCAGAGGGGTACAGTAATGCTGAAGTGAAGCATCGTAATCTATAACTAGTGTCACAGGAATGGTTCAAATCATAGTCAGTAAGAGGAGTCAGTCTTTTTGTACTTAAGTCGGCAGTGTGCCTATTGTGTTAATTCCGATGCGATTTCTGTATTTCATCGTAAATAAGAAGGTCCAAGGGACACAGTAAACCTGCAGTGAAGCATCGGAATCTATAACTAGTGTCACAGGAATGGTTCAGAACATAGACAGTAGATGAGTCAGTCTTCTTGTACTTAAGTCGGTATTGTGCTTTTTTATTTAATTCCGATGCAATTTCTGTGTTTCATCGTCAATACGGAGGTCCAAGGGATACAGTAAACCTCAAGTGAAGCATCGGAATCTATAACTCGTGTCACAGGAATGGTTCAAAACATAGTCAGTAGGAAGAGTCGGTCTTCATGTACTTAAGTCGGCATTGTGCCTTTTGTATTTAATTCCAACGCAATTTCTGTGCTTCATCGTCAATAAGAAGGTCCAAGGGATGCAGTAAACCTGGAGTGAAGCGTCGGAATCTATAACTAGTGTCACAGGAATGGTTCAGAACATAGACAGTTAAATGAGTCAGTCTTCTTGTACTTAAGTCGGCATTGTGCCTTTTGAATTTAATTCCGATGCAATTTCTGTGTTTCATCGTCAATAAGAAGGTCCAAGGGATACAGTAAACCTCAAGTGAAGCATCGGAATCTGTAACTAGTGTCACAGGAATGGTTCAAATCATAGTCAGTGGGAAGTGTCGGTCTTCATGTACTTAAGTCGGCATTGTGCCTTTTTTATTTAATTCCGATGCAATTTCTGTGTTTCATCGTCAATACGAAGGTCCAAGGGAAACAGTAAACCTGGAGTGAAGCGTCGGAATCTATAAGTAGTGACACAGGAATGGTTAAAACATAGACAGTAAGAAGAGTCAGTCTTCCTTATACTTAAATCGGCATTGTGCTTTGGTATTAAATTCCGATGCAATTTCTGTGTTTCATCGTCAATAAGAAGGTCCAAGGGATACAGTAAACCTCAAGTGAAGCATCGGAATCTATAACTAGTGTCACAGGAACGGTTCAAACATAGTCAGTAGGAAGAGTAGGTCTTCATGTACTTAAGTCGGCATTGTGCCTTTTGTATTTAATTCCGATGCAATTTCTGTGTTTCATCGTCAATAAGAAGGTCCAAGGGATACAGTAAACCTGAAGTGAAGCATCGTAATCTATAACTTGTGACACAGGAATGGTTCGAAACATAGACATTAGGAAGAGTCAGTCTTCTTGTACTTAAGTCGGCACTGTGCCTTTTGTATTTAATTCCGATGCAATATCTGTGTTTCATCGCAAATAAGACGGTCCAAGGGATACAGTAAACCTGAAGTGAAGCATCGGAATCTATAACTAGTGTCACAGGAATGGTTCAAATCATAGACAGTAAGAAGTGTCAGACTTCTTCTACTTAAGTCTGCATTGTGCCTTTTGTATTTAATTCCGATGCAATTTCTGTGTTTCATCGTCAATAAGAAGGTCCATGGGATATACTAAGCCTGGAGTGTAGCATCGGAATCTATAACTAGTGACACACGAATGGTTCAAATCATAGACAGTAAGAAGTGTCAGTCTTCGTGTACTTAAGTCGCCATTGTCCCTTTTGTATTTAATTTCGATGCAATTTCTGTGTTTCATCGTCAATAAGAAGGTCATAGGGATACAGTCAACCTGAAGTGAAGCACCGGAATCCAAAACTAGTGTCACAGGAAAAGTTCAAAACATAGACAGTAGGAAGGGTCAGTCTTCTTGTACTTAAGTCGGCATTGTGCCTTTTGTATTTAATTCCAATGCAATTTCTGTGTTTCATCGTCAATAAGAAGGTCCAAGGTATACAGTAAACCTGAAGTGAAGCATCGGAATCTGTAACTAGTGCCACAGATATGGTTCAAAACATAGTCAGTAAGAAGAGTCAGTCTTCTTGTACTTAAGACGGCATTGTGCCTTTTGTATTTAATTCCGATGCAATTTCTGTGTATCATCGTCAATAAGAAGGTCCAAGGGATACAGTAAACTTGAAGTGAATCATCGGAATCTATGACTAGTGTCACAGGAATGGTTCAAAACATAGACAGTAAGAAAAGTCAGTCGTCTTGTACTTAAGTCGGCATTGTGTATCTAGTATTTTATTCCGATGCAATTTCTGTGTTTCATCGTCAATAAGAAGGTCCAAGGGATACAGTAACCCTGGAGTGAAGCATCGGAATCTATAACTAGTGTCAATGGAATGGTTCAAAACATAGACAGTAAGAAGAGTCAGTCTTCTTGTACTTAAGACGGCAATGTGCCTTTTGTATTTAATTCCATTGCAATTTCTGTGTTTCATCGTCAATAAGAAGGTCCAAGGGATACAGTAAACGTGAGGTGAAGCATCGGAGTCTATATCTAGTGGCACAAGAATGGTTCAAAACATAGACAGTAGGAAAAGTCAGTCGTCTTGTACTTAAGTCGGCATTGTGCCTCTTGTATTTAATTCCGATGCAATTTCTGTGTATCATCGTCAATAAGTAGGTCCAAGGGATACAGTAAACTTGAAGTGAAGCATCGGAATCTATGACTAGTGTCACAGGAATGGTTCAAAACATAGACAGTAAGAAAAGTCAGTCGTCTTGTACTTAAGTCGGCATTGTGCCTCTTGTATTTAATTCCGATGCAATTTCTGTGTTTCATCGTCAATAAGAGGGTCCAAGGGATACAGTAAACCTCAAGTGAAGCATCGGAATCTATAGCTAGTGTCTCAGGAATGGTACAAATCATAGTCAGTATGAAGAGTCAGTCTTGTTGTCCTTAAGTCGGCATTGTGCCTTTTGTATTTAATTCCGATGCAATTTCTGTGTTTCATCGTCAATAAGAGGGTCCAAGGGATACAGTTAACCTGGAGTGAAGCAACGTAATCTTTAACTAGGGTCACAGGGACGGTTCAAATCATAAACAGTAATATGAGTCAGTATTCTTGTACTTAAGTCGGCGTTGTTGTTTTTGTATTTATTTCCGATGCAATTTCTGTGATTCATCGTCACTAAGAAGGTCAGAGGCATACAGTAAGCCTGAAGTTAAGCATCGGGATCCATAACTAGTGTCACAGGAATGGTTCAAAGCATAGTCAGTAAGAAGAGTCAGTCTTCTTGTAGTTACGTCGCCATCGTGTCTTTTGTATTAAATTCCGATGCAATTTCTGTGTTTCATCGTCAATAAGAAGGTCCAAGGGATACAGTAAACCTGAAGTGAAGCATCGGAATGTGTAACTAGTTTCACAGGAATGGTTCAAAGCATAGTCAGTAAGAAGAGTCAGTCTTCTTGTCCTTAAGTCGGCATTGTGCCTCTTGTATTTAATTCCGATGCAATTTCTGTGTTTCATCGTCAATAAGAAGGTCCAAGGGGTTACAGTAAACCTGGAGTGAAGCATCGGAATCTATAACTAGTGTCACAGTAATGGTTCAAAGCATAGACAGTAAGAAGAGTCAGACGTCTTGTACTTAAGCCGGCATTGTGCCTTTAGTATTTAATTCCAATGCAATTTCTGTGTTTCATCGTCAAAACGAAGACCCAAGGGATACAGTAGACCTGCAGTGAAGCATCGTAATCTATAACTAGTGACACAGGAATGGTTTAAAGCATAGACTGTAGGAAGAGTCAGTCTTCTTGTACTTAAGTCGTCACTGTGCCTTTTGTATTTAATTCCGATGCAATTTCTGTGTTTCATCGTCAATAAGAGGGTCCAAGGGATACAGTAAACCTGGAGTGAAGCATCGGAATTAATAACTAGTGTCACAGGAATGGTTCAAAACATAGCCAGTAAGAAGAGTCAGTCTTCTTGTACTTAAGTCGGCTTGTGCCTTTTGTATTTAATTCCGATGCAATTTTGTCTTTCATCGTCAATAGGAAGGTCCATGGGATACAGTAAACCTCGAGTGTAACATCGGAATCTATAACTAGTGTTACAGGAATGGTTCAAATCATAGACTGTAAGAAGAGTCAGTCTTCGTGTACTTAAGTCGGCTTGTGCCTTTTGTATTTAATTCCGATGCAATTTTGTGTTTCATCGTCAATAAGAAGGTCCAGGGGATACAGTAAACCTGAAGTGAAGCATCAGAATCTATAACTAGTGTCACAGGAATGGTTCAAAACATAGTCAGTAAGAAGAGTCAGTGTTCTTGTACTTAAGTGGGCATTGTGCTATTTCTATTTAATTCCGATGCAATTTCTGTGTTTCATCGTCAATAACAAGGTCCAAGGGATACAGTAAACCTGGAGTGAAGCATCGGAATCTATAACTAATGTCAATGGAATGGTTCAAAACACAGACAGTAAGAAGAGTCAGTCTTATTGTACTTAAGTCGGCACTGTGCCTTTTGTATTTAATTCCGATGCAATTTCTGTGTTTCATCGTCAATAAGAAGGTCAGAGGGATACAGTAAACCTCAAGTGAAGCATCGGAATCTATAACTAGTGTCACAGGAATGGTTCAAAACATAGACAGTAGAAAGAGTCTGTCTTCTTGTACTTAAGTCGGCATTGTGCCTTTTGTATTTAATTCCGATGCAATTTCTGTGATTCATCGTCAATAGGAAGGTCCAAGGTATACAGTAAACCTGAAGTGAAGCATCGGAATCTATAACTAGTGTCACAGGAATGGTTCAAAACATATTCAGTAAGAAGAGTCAGTCTTCTTGTACTTAAGTCGGCATTGTGCCTTTTCTATTTACTTCCGATGGAATTTCTGTGTTTCATCGTCAATAAGAGGGTCCAAGGGATACAGTAAACTTGGAGTAAAGCATCGGAATCTATAACTAGTGTCACAGGAATGCTTCAAAACATAGGACGTAAGAAGAGTCAGTCTTCTTGGACTTAAGTCGGCATTGTGCCTATTGTATTTAATTCCGATGCAATTTCTGTGTTTCATCGTCAATAAGAAGGTCCAAGGGATACAGTAAACCTCAAGTGAAGCATCGGAATCTATAACTAGTGTCACAGGAATGGTTCAAAACATAGTCAGTAGGAAGAGTCGGTCTTCATATACTTAAGTCGGCATTGTTCCTTTTGTATTTAATTCCGATGCAATTTCTGTGTTTCATCGTCAATAAGAAGGTCCAAGGAATACAGTAAACCTTGAGTGAAGCATCGGAATCTTTAACTAGTGTGACAGGAATGGTTCAAATCATAGACAGTAAGATGAGTCAGTCTTCTTGTACTTAAGTCGACATTGTGCCTTTTCTATTTAATTCCGATGCAATTTCTGTGTTTAATCGTCAATAAGAAGGTCGGAGGGACACAATAAACCTGAATTGAAGCATCGGAATCTATAACTAGTGTCACAGGAATGGTTCAAAACAAAGTCAGTAAGGAGAGTCAGTCTTCTTGCCCTTAAGTCGGCACTGCGCCTTCTGTATTCAATTCCGATGCAATTTCTGTGTTTCATCGTCAATAAGAGGGTCCAAGGGATACAGTAAACTTGGAGTAAAGCATCGGAATCTATAACTAGTGTCACAGGAATAGTTCAAAACATAGATCGTAAGAAGAGTCAGTCTTCTTGTACTTAAGGCGGCATTGTGCCTTTTGTATTTAATTCCGATGCAATTTCTGTGTTTCATAGTCAATAAGGAGGACCAAGGGATACAGTAAACCGGGAGTGAAGCATCGGAATCTATAACTAGTATCACAGGGATGGTTCAAATCATAGACAGTAAGAAGAGTCAGTCTTCTTGTACTTAAGTCGACATTGTGCTTTTGTATTTAATTCCGATTCAATTTCAGTGTTTCATCGTCAATAAGAAGGTTAGAGGGATACAGTAATCCTGAAGTGAAGCATCGTAATCTTTAACAAGTGTCACAGGAATGGTTCAAAACATAGTCTGTAAGAATAGTAAGTCTTCTTGTACTAAAGTCAACATTGTGCATTTTCTATTTAAATCTGATGCAATTTCTGTGTTTCATCGTCAATAAGAAGATCCAAGGGATACAGTAAACCTGGAGTGAAGCATCGGAATCTATAACTAGTGTCAATGGTTGGTTCAAATCATAGACAGTAAAATGTGTCAGACTTCTTCTACTTAAGTCTGCATTGTGCCTTTTGTATTTAATTCCGATGCAATTTCTGTGTTTCATCGTCAATAAGAAGGTCCAAGGGATACAGTAAACCTGGCGTGAAGCATCGGAGTCTATAAATAGGGTCACAGGACTGGTTCAAAAATAGACAGTAAGAAGAATCAGTCCTCTTGTACTTAATTCGGCATTGTGCCATTTGTATTTAATTCCGATTCAAGTTCTGTGTTTCATCGTCAGTAAGAGGGTCAGAGGGATACAGTAATCCTGAAGTGAAGCATCGGAATCCATAACTAGTGTCACAGGAATGGTTCAAATCATAGTCAGCAAGAAGAGTCAGTATTCGTGTACTTAAGTCGGCATTGTGCCTTTGGTATTTAATTCCGATGCAATTTCTGTGTTTCATCGTCAATAAGAACGTCCATGGGATACAGTAAACCTGGAGTGAAGCATCGTAATCTTTAACTAGTGTCACAGAGACGGTTCAAAACATAAACAGTAAGATGAGTCAGTATTCTTGTACTTAAGTCGGCGTTGTTCTTTTTGTATTCATTTCCGATGCAATTTCTGTGTTTCATCGTCACTAAGAAGGTCAGAGAGATACAGTACACCTGAAGTTAAGCATCGGGATCCATAACTAGTGTCACAGGAATGGTTCAAACATAGTCAGTAAGAGGAGTCAGTCTTCTTTTAGTTACGTCGGCATCGTGCCTTTTGTATTAAATTCCGATGCAATTTCTGTGTTTCATCGTCAATAAGAAGGTCCAAGGGATACAGTTAACCTGAAGTGAAGCATCGGAATCTATAACTAGTTTCACAGGAATGGTTCAAAGCATAGTCAGTAGGAAGAGTCTTCTTGTCCTTAAGTCGGCATTGTGCCTCTTGTATTTAATTCCGATGCAATTTCTGTGTTTCATCGTCAATAAGAGAGTCCAAGGGGTTACAGTAAACCTGGAGTGAAGCATCGGAATCTATAACTAGTGTCACAGTAATGGTTCAAAGCATAGACAGTAAGAAGAGTCAGACGTCTTGTACTTATGTCGGCATTGTGCCTTTTGTATTTAATTCCGATGCAATTTCTGTGATTCATCGTCACTTAGAAGGCACAAGGGGCACAGTAAACCTGAAGTGAAGCATCGGACTCTATAACTAGTGTCACAGAAATGGTTCAAAACATAGACAGTATAAGAGTTAGTCTTCTTTTACTTAAGTCAGCATTGTGCCTTTTGTATTTAATTCCGATGCAAATTCTGTGTTTCATCGTCAATAAGAAGGTCAGAGGGATACAGTATACCTGAAGTGAAGCATTGCAATCTATAACTGGTGTCACAGGAATGGTTTAAATCATAGTCAGTAAGAAGAGTCAGTCTTCTTGTACTTGGGTCGGCATTGAGCATTTTGTAATTAATTCCGATGCAATTTCTGTGTTTCATCGTCAATAAGAAGGTCCGAGGGATACAGTAAACCTGAAATGACGCATCGGAATCTATAACTAGTGTCACATTAATGGTTCAAAGCATAGACAGTAAGAAGGGTCAGTCTTCTTGTACTTAAGACGGCATTGTGCCTTTTGTATTTAATTCCGATGCAATTTCTGTGTTTCATGGTCAATAAGAAGGTCCATGGGATACAGTAAACGTGGAGTGTAGCATCGGAGTCTATAACTAGTGTCACAGGAGTGGTTCAAATCATAGTCAGTAAGAAGAGTCAGTCTTCGTGTACTTAAGTGGGCATTTTGCCTTTTGTATTTAATTCCGATGCAATTTCTGTGTTTCATCGTCAATAAGAAGGTCCAGGGGATACAGTAAACCTGAAGTGAAGCATCGGAATCTATAACTAGTGTCATAGGAATGGTCAAAACATAGTGAGTAAGAAGAGTCAGTCTTCTTGTACTTAAGTAGGCATTGAGCCTTTTCTATTTAATTCCGATGCAATTTCTGTGTTTCATCGTCAGTAACAAGGTCCAAGGGATACAGTAATCCTCGAGTGAAGCATCGGTAGCTATAACTAGTGTCAATTGAATGGTTCAAAACATAGACAGTTAGAAGAGTCAGTCTTCTTGTACTTAAGTCGGCATTCTTCCTTTTGTATTTAATTCCGATGCAATTTCTGTGTTTCATCGACAATAAGAAGGTCAGAGGGATACAGTAAACCTGAAGTGAAGCATCAGAATCTATTACTAGTGTCACAGGAATGGTTCAAACATAGACAGAAGAAAAGTCAGTCGCCTTGTACTTAAGTCGGCATTGCACCTTTTCTATTTAATTCCGATGCGATTTCTAAGTTTCATCGTCAATAACTTGGTCCAAGGGATACAGTAAACCTGGAGTGAAGCATCGGAATCTATAACTAGTGTCAATGGAATGGTTCAAAACATAGACAGTAAGAAGAGTCAGTCTTCTTGTACTTAAGACGGCGTTGTGTATTTTGTATTTAATTCCGATGCAATTTCTGTGTTTCATCGTCAATAAGTAGGTCCAAGGGATACAGTAAACCTCAAGTGAAGCATCGGAATCTATAACTAGTGTCACAGGAACGGTTCAAACGTAGTCAGTAGGAAGAGTTGGTCTTCATGTACTTATGTCGGCATTGTGCCCTTTGTATTTAATTCCGATGCAATTTCTGTGTTTCATCTTCAATAAGAAGGTCCAAGGGATACAGAAAACCTGAAGTGAAGCATCGTAATCTATAAGTAGTGACACAGGAATGGTTCAAAACATAGATTGTAGGAAGAGTCAGTCTTGTTGTACTTAAGTCGGCACTGTGCCAGTTGTATTTATTTCCGATGCAACTTTTGTGTTTCATCGTCAATAGGACGGTCCAAGCGATACAGTAAACCTGAAGTGAAGCATCGGAATCTATAACTAGTGTCACAGGAATGGTTCAAAACAAAGTCAGTAAGAAGAGCCAGTCTTCTTATCCTTAAGTCGGCATTGTGCCTTTTGTATTTAATTCCGATGCAATTTGTGTGTTTCATCGTCAATAAAAAGGTCCATGGGATACAGTAAACCTGGAGTGTAGCATCGGAGTCTATAACTAGTGTCTCAGGAATGGTTCAAATCATAGACTGTAAGAAGAGTCAGTCTTCGTGTACTTAAGTCGGCATTTTGCCTTTTGTATTTAATTCCGATGCAATTTCTGTGTTTCATCGTCAATAAGAAGGTCCAGGGGATACAGTAAACCTGAAGTGAAGCATTGGAATCTATAACTAGTGACACAGGAATGGTCAAAACATAGTCAGTAGGAAGAGTCCGTCTTGTTGTACTTAAGACGGCATTGTGCCTTTTCTATTTAATTCCGATGCAATTACTGTGTTTCATCGTCAATAACAAGGTCCAAGGGATACAGTAAACCTGGAGTGAAGCATCGGAATCTATAACTAGTGTCAATGGAATGGTTCAAAACATAGACAGTAAGAAGAGTCAGTCTTCTTGTACTTAAGACGGCATTCTTCCTTTTGTATTTAATTCCGATGCAATTTCTGTGTTTCATCGCCAATAACAAGGTCCAAGGGATCTAGTAAACCTGAAGTGAAGCATCAGAATCTATTACAAGTGTCACAGGAATGGTTCGAAACATAGACAGTAAGAAAAGTCAGTCGTCTTGTACTTAAGTCGGCATTGTGCATTTTCTATTTCATTCCGATGCAATTTCTGTGTTTCATCATCGATAAGAAGGTCAGAGGGATACAGTAAACCTGAAGTGAAGCATCCTAATCTATAACTATCGTCACAGGAATGGTTCAAAACATAGCCAGTAAGAAGAGTCAGTCTTCTTCCACTTAAGTCGGCATTGTGGCTTTTGTATTTAATTCCGATGCAATTTCTGTGTTTCATCGTCAATGAGAAGGTCCAAGGGATACAGTAAACCTCAGGTGAAGCTTCGTAATCTGTAACTAGTGTCACAGGGACGGTTCAAACATAGTCAGTAGGAAGAGTTGGTCTTCATGGACTTATGTCGGCATTGTGCCTTTTATATTTCATTCCGATGCAATATCTGTGTTTCATCGTCAATATGACGGTCCAAGGGATACAGTAAACCTGAAGTGAAGCATCGTAATCTATAACTAGTGACACAGGAATGGTTCAAAACATAGACTGTAGGAAGAGTCAGTCTTGTTGTACTTAATTCGGCACTGTGCCTTTTGTATTTAATTCCGATGCAATTTCTGTGTTTCCTCGTCAAAAAGAAGACCCAAGGGATACAGTAGACCTGCAGTGAAGCATCGGAATCGATTACTAATGTCACTGGAATGGTTCAAAATATAGACAGTAAGAAGAGTCAATTTTCTTGTACTTACGTCGGCATTGTGACATTTGTATTTAATTCCGATGCAATTTCTGTGATTCATCGTCACTAAGAAGGCCCAAGGGATACAGTAAACCTGAAGTGAAGCATTGCAATCTATAACTAGTGTCACAGGAATGGTTCAAATCACAGTCAGTAAGAAGAGTCAGTCTTCTTGTACTTAAGTCGGCATTGAGCCTTTTGTATTTACTTCCGATGCAATTTCTGTGTTTCATCGTCAATAAGAAGGTCCGAGGGAAACAGTAAACCTGAAATGACGCATCGGAATCTATAACTAGTGTCACAGGAATGGTTGAAAACATAGACAGTAAGAGGGGTCAGTCTTCTTGTACTTAAGACCGCATTGTGCCTTTTGTATTTAATTCCGATGCAATTTCTGTGTTTCATCGTCAATAAGAAGGTCCAAGGGATACAGTATACCTGAAGTGAAGCATCAGAATCTATTATTAGTGTCACAGGAATGGTTCAACACATAGACAGTAAGAAAAGTCAGTCGTCTTGTACTTAAGTCGGCATTGTGCCTTTTCTATTTAATTCCGATGCAATTTCTGCGTTTCATCGTCAATAAGAAGGTCCAAGGGATACAGTAAACCTGAAGGGAAGCATCGTAATCTATAACTAGTGACACAGGAATGGTTCAAGACATAGACTGTAGGAAGAGTCAGTCTTCTTGTACTTAAGTCGGCACTGTGCCTTTTGTATTTCATTCCGATGCAATTTCTGTGTTTCATCGTCAATAAGAAGGTCAGAGGGATACAGGAAACCTGAAGTGAAGGATCCGAATCTATAACTAGGGTCACAGGAATGGTTCAAAACATTGACAGTAAGAAGTGTCAGTCTTCTTCCACTTAAGTCGGCATTGTGCCTTTTGTATTTAATTACGGTGCAATGTCTGTGTTTCATCGTCAATAAGAAGGTCGAAGGGATACAGTAAACCTCAAGTGAAGCGTCGGAATCTATAACTAGTGTCACACCAGCGGTTCAAACATAGTCAGTTGGAAGAGTTTGTCTTCATGTACTTATGTCGGCATTGTGCCTTTTGTATTTAATTCCGATGCAATTTCTGTGTTTCATCGTCAATAAGAAGGTCCAAGGGATACAGTAAACCTGAAGTGAAGCATCGTAATCTATAACTAGTGACACAGGAATGGTTCAGAACATAGACTGTAGGAAGAGTCAGTCTACTTGTACTTAAGTCGGCACTGTGCCTTTTGTATTTAATTCCGATGCAATTTCTGTGTTTCATCGTCAATAGGACGGTCCAAGCGATATAGTAAACCTGAAGTGAAGCATCGGGATCTATAACTAGTGTCACAGGAATGGTTCAAAAGAAACTCAGTAAGAAGAGCCAGTCTTCTTATACTTAAGTCGGCATTGTGCCTTTTGTATCTAATTCCGATGCAATTTCTGTCTTTCATCGTCAATAAGAACGTCCAGGGGATACAGTAAACCTGAAGTGAAGCATCGGAATCTATAACTAGTGTCACAGGAATGGTGAAAACATAGTGAGTAAGAAGAGTCAGTCTTCTTGTACTTAAGTCGGCATTGTGCCTTTTCTATTTAATTCCGATGCAATTTCTGTGTTTCATCGTCAATAACAAGGTCCAAGGGATACAGTAAACCTGGAGTGAAGCATCGGAATCTATAACTAGTGTCAATGGAATTGTTCAAAACATAGACAGTAAGAAGAGTCAGTCTTCTTGTACTTAAGTCGGCATTCTTCCTTTTGTATTTAATTCCGATGCAATTTCTGTGTATCACCGTCAATAAGAAGGTCCAAGGTGTTACAGTAAACCTGGAGTGAAGCATCGGAATCTATAACTAGTGTCACAGTAATGGTTCAAACATAGACAGTAAGAAGAGTCAGACGTCTTGTACTTAAGTCGGCATTGTGCCTTTTGTATTTAATTTCGATGCAATTTCTGTGTTTCATCGTCAAAAAGAAGACCCAAGGGATACAGTAGACCTGCAGTGATGCATCGGAATCGATTACTAGTGTCACAAGAATGGTTCAAAATATAGACAGTAAGAAGAGTGAGTCTCCTTGTACTTAAGTCGGCCTTGTGCCTTTTGTACTTAATTCCGATGCAATTTCTGTGATTCATCGTCACTAAGAAGGCCCAAGGGATAAAGTAAACCTGAAGTGAAGCATCGGACTCTATAACTAGTGTCACAGAAATGGTTCAAAACATTGACAGTATAAGAGTCAGTCTTCTTGTACTTAAGTCGGCATTGTGCCTTTTGTATTTAATTCCGATGCAATTTCTGTGTTTCATCGTCAATAAGAAGGACAGAGGGATACAGTAAACCTGAAGTGAAGCATTGCAATCTATAACAAGTGTCACAGGAATGGTTCAAATCATAGTCAGTAAGAAGAGTCAGTCTTCTTGTACTTAAGTCGGCATTGAGCCTTTTGTATTTAATTCCGATGCAATTTCTGTGTTTCATCGTCAATAAGAAGGTCCGAGGGATACAGTAAACCTGAAATGACGCATCGGAATCTATAACAAGTGTCACAGGAATGGTTCAAAACATAGACAGTAAAAAGGGTCAGTCTTCTTGTACTTAATACGGCATGGTGCTTTTTGTATTTAATTCCGATGCAATTTCTGTGTTTCATCGTTAATAAGAAGGTCCAAGGGATACAGTAAACCTGAAGTGTAGCATCAGAATCTATTACTAGCGTCACAGGAATGGTTCAAAACATAGACAGTGGGAACAGTCAGTCTTCTTGTACTTAAGTCGGCATCGTGCCTTTTCTATTTAATTCCGATGCAATTTCTGTGTTTCATCGTCAAAAAGAAGGTCAGAGGGATACAGTAAACCTGAACTGAAGCATCGGATTCTATAACTACTGTCACAGGAATGATTCAAATCATAGTCAGTAAGAGGAGTCAGTCTTTTTGTACTTAAGTCGGCATTGTGCCTTTTGTGTTTAATTCCGATGCAATTTCTGTATTTCATCGTAAATAAGAAGGTCCAAGGGATACAGTAAACCTGAAATGACGCATCGGAATCTATAAGTAGTGTCACAGGAATGGTTCAAAACATAGACAGTAAGAAGGGTTAATCTTCTTGTACTTAAGACGGCGTTGTGCCATTTGTATTTAATTCCGATGCAATTTCTGTGATTCATCGTCAATGAGAAGGTACAAGGGATACAGTAAATCTGGAGTGAAGCATCGGAATCTATAACTAGTGTCACAGGAATGGTTTCAAACATAGACAGTAAGAAGAGTCAGTCTTCTTGTACTTAAGACGGCGTTGTGCCTTTTGTATTTAATTCCGATGCAACTTCTGTGTTTCATCGTCAATAAGAAGGTCCAAGGGATACAGTAAACCTCAAGTGAAGCATCGGAATCTATAACTAGTGTCACAGGAACGGTTCAATCATAGTCAGTAGGAAGAGTTGGTCTTCATGTACTTATGTCGGCATTGTGCCTTTTGTATTTAATTCCGATGCAATTTCTGTGTTTCATCATCAATAAGAAGGTCCAAGGGATACAGTAAACCTGAAGTGAAGCATCGGAATCTATAACTAGTGACACAGGAATGGTCAAAACATAGTCAGTAAGAACAGTCAGGCTTCTTGTACTTAAGTCGGCATTGTGCCTTTTCTATTTAATTCCGATGCAATTACTGTGTTTCATCGTCAATAACAAGGTCCAAGGGATACAGTAAACCTCGAGTGAAGCATCGGAATCTATAACTAGTGTCAATGGAATGGTTCAAAACATAGACAGTAAGAAGAGTCAGTCTTCTTGTACTTAAGTCGGCATTCTTCCTTTTGTATTTAATTCCGATGCAATTTCTGTGATTCATCGCCAATAAGAAGGTCGAAGGGATACAGTAAACCTCAAGTGAAGCGTCGGAATCTATAACTAGTTTCACACTAACGGTTCAAACATAGTCAGTTGGAAGAGTTTGTCTTCATGTACTTATGTCGGCATTGTGCCTTTTGTATTTAATTCCGATGCAATTTCTGTGTTTCATCGTCAATAAGAAGGTCCAAGGGATACAGTAAACCTGAAGTGAAGCATCGTAATCTATAACTAGTGACACAGGAATGGTTCAAAGCATAGACTGTAGGAAGAGTCAGTCTACTTGTACTTAAGTCGGCACTGTGCCTTTTGTATTTAATTCCGATGCAATTTCTGTGTTTCATCGTCAATAGGACGGTCCAAGCGATACAGTAAACCTGAAGTGAAGCATCGGAATCTATAACTAGTGTCACAGGAATGGTCAAAACATAGTGAGTAAGAAGTGTCAGTCTTCTTGTACTTAAGTCGGCATTGTGCCTTTTCGATTTAATTCCGATGCAATTTCTGTGTTTCATCGTCAATAACAAGGTCCAAGGGATACAGTAAACCTGGAGTGAAGCATCGGAATCTATAACTAGTGTCAATGGAATTGTTCAAAACATAGACAGTAAGAAGAGTCAGTCTTCTTGTACTTAAGTCGGCATTCTTCCTTTTGTATTTAATTCCGATGCAATTTCTGTGTATCACCGTCAATAAGAAGGTCCAAGGTGTTACAGTAAACCTGGAGTGAAGCATCGGAATCGATTACTAGTGTCACAGGAATGGTTTAAAATATAGACAGTAAGAAGAGTCAGTCTTCTTGTACTTAAGTCGGCATTGTGCCTTTTGTATTTAATTCCGATGCAATTTTTGTGTTTCATCGTCAATAAGAAGGTAAGAGGGATACAGTAAACCTGAAGTGAAGCTTTGCAATCTATAACTAGTGTCACAGGAATGGTTCAAATCATAGTCAGTAAGAAGAGTCAGTCTTTTTGTACTTAAGTCGGCATTGTGCCTTTTGTGTTTAATTCCGATGCAATTTCTGTATTTCATCGTAAATAAGAAGGTCTAAGGGATACAGTAAACCTGAAATGACGCATCGGAATCTATAACTAGTGTCACAGGAATGGTTCAAAACATAGACAGTAATAAGGGTTAGTCTTCTTGTACTTAAGACGGCGTTGTGCCATTTGAATTTAATTCCGATGCAAGTTCAGTGATTCATCGTCAATAAGAAGGTACAAGGGATACAGTAAATCTGGAGTGAAGAATCGGAATCTACAACTAGTGTCACAGGAATGGTTCCAAACATAGACAGTAAGAAGAGTCAGTCTTTTTGTACTTAAGACGGCATTGTGCCTTTTGTATTTAATTCCGATGCAATTTCTGTGTTTCATCGTCAAAAAGAAGACCCAAGGGATACAGTAGACCTGCAGTGAAGCATCGGAATCGATTACTAGTGTCACTGGAATGGTTCAAATTATAGACAGTAAGAAGAATCAATCTTCTTGTACTTAAGTCGGCATTGTGACTTTTGTATTTAATTCCGATGCAATTTCTGTGATTCATCGTCACTAAGAAGGTCCAAGGGATACAGTAAACCTGAAGTGAAGCATTGCAATCTATAACTAGTGTCACAGGAATGGTTCAAATCACAGTCAGTAAGAAGAGTCAGTCTTCTTGTACTTAAGTCGGCATTGAGCCTTTTGTATTTAATTCCGATGCAATTTCTGTGTTTCATCGTCAATAAGAAGGTCCGAGGGAAACAGTAAACCTCAAATGACGCATCGGAATCTATAACTAGTGTCACAGGAATGGTTCAAAACATAGACAGTAAGAGGGGTCAGTCTTCTTGTACTTAAGACCGCATTGTGCCTTTTGTATTTAATTCCGATGATATTTCTGTGTTTCATCGTCAATAGGACGGTCCAAGCGATACAGTAAACCTGAAGTGAAGCATCGGAATCTATAACTAGTGTCACAGGAATGGTTCAAAACATAGACAGTAAGAAAAGTCAGTCGTCTTGTACTTAAGTCGGCATTGTGCCTTTTCTATTTTATTCTGATGCAATTTCTGTGTTTCATCGTCAATAAGAAGGTCAGAGGGATACAGTAAACCTGAAGTGAAGCATCAGAATCTATAACTAGGGTCACAGGAATGGTTCAAAACGTAGACAGTAAGAAGTGTCAGTCTTCTTCCACTTAAGTCGGCATTGTGCCTTTTCTATTTAATTCCGATGCAATTTCTGTGTTTCATCGTCAATAAGAAGGTCGAAGGGATACAGTAAACCTCAAGTGAAGCGTCGGAATCTATAACTAGTGTCACAGGAACGGTTCAAACATAGTCAGTTGGAAGAGTTTGTCTTCATGTACTTATGTCGGCATTGTGCCCTTTGGATTTAATTCCGAGGCAATTTCTGTGTTTCATCGTCAATAAGAAGGTCCAAGGGATACAGTAAACCTGAAGTGAAGCATCGTAATCTATAACTAGTGACACAGGAATGGTTCAAAACATAGACTGTAGGAAGAGTCAGTCTACTTGTACTTAAGTCGGCACTGTGCCTTTTGTATTTAATTCCGATGCAATTTCTGTGTTTCATCGTCAATAGGACGGTCCAAGCGATACAGTAAACCTGAAGTGAAGCATCGGAATCTATAACTAGTGTCACAGGAATGGTTCAAAAGAAAGTCAGTAAGAAGAGCCAGTCTTCTTACCCTTAAGTCGGCATTGTGCCTTTTGTATCTAATTCCGATGCAATTTCTGTGTTTCATCGTCACTAAGAACGTCCAGGGGATACAGTAAACCTGAAGTGAAGCATCAGAATCTATAACTAGTGTCACAGGAATAGTTCAAAACATAGACAGTAGGAAGAGTCAGTCTTCTTGTACTTAAGGCGGCATTCTTCCTTTTGTATTTAATTCCGATGCAATTTCTGTGTATCACCGTCAATAAGAAGGTCAGAGGGATACAGTAAACCTGAAGTGAAGCATTGCAATCTATAACTAGTGTCACAGGAATGGTTCAAATCATAGTCAGTAAGAAGAGTCAGTCTTCTGTACTTAACTCGGCATTGAGCCATTGTATTTATTTCCGATTCAATTTCTGTGTTTCATCGTCAATAAAAATGTCCGAGGGATACTGTAAACCTGAAATGACGCATCGGAATCTACAACTAGTGTCACAGGAATGGTTCAAAACATAGACAGTAAAAAAGCGTCAGTCTTCTTGTACTTTAGACGGCATTGTGCCTTTTGTATTTAATTCCGATGCAATTTCTGTGTTTCATCGTCAATAAGAAGGTCCAAGGGATACAGTAAACCTGAAGTGAAGCAACAGAATCTATTACTAGTGTTTACAGGAATGGTTCAAAATATAGACAGTGGGAACAGTCAGTCTTCTTGTACTTAAGTCGGCATTGTGCCTTTTCTATTTAATTCCGATGCAATTTCTGTGTTTCATCGTCAAAAAGAAGGTCAGAGGGATACAGTAAACCTGAAGTGAAGCATCGGATTCCATAACTACTGTCACAGGAATGGTTCAAATCATAGTCAGTAAGAGGAGTCAGTCTTTTTGTACTTAAGTCGGCATTGTGCCTTTTCTATTTCATTCCGATGCAATTTCTGTGTATCATCGTCAATAAGAAGGTCCAAGGGATACAGTAAACCTGGAGTGAAGCATCGGATTCTATAACTAGTGTCACAGGAATGGTTCAAAACATAGACAGAAAGAAGAGTCAGTCTTCTTGTACTTAAGTCGGCATTGTGCCTTTTGTATTTAATTCCGATGCAACTTCTGTGTTTCATCGTCAATAAGAAGGTCCAAGGGATACAGTATACCTGAAGTGAAGCATCGGAATCTATAACTAGTGTCACAGGAACGGTTCAAACATAGTCAGTAATAAGTGTTGGTCTTCATGTACTTATGTCGGCATTGTGCCTTTTGTATTTAATTCCGATGCAATTTCTGTGTTTCATCGTCAATAAGAAGGTCCAGGGGATACAGTAAACCTGAAGTGAAGCATCGGAATCTATAACTAGTGTCACAGGAATGGTCAAAACATAGTCAGTAAGAAGAGTCCGTTTTCTTGTACTTAAGTCGGCATTGTGCCTTTTGTATTTAATTCCGAGGCAATTTCTGTGTTTCATCGTCAATAAGCAGGTCCAAGGGATACAGTATACCTGAAGTGAAGCATCGGAATCTATAACTAGTGTCACAGGAATGGTTCAAAACATAGACAGAAAGAAGAGTCAGTCTTCTTGTACTTAAGTCGACATTGTGCCATTTCTATTTAATTCCAATGCAATTCCTGTGTTTCATCGTCAATAAGAAGGTCAGAGGGATACAGTAAACCAGGAGTGTAGCATCGGAATCTATAACTAGTGTCACAGGAATGGTTCAAATCATAGACAGTAAGAAGAGTCAGTCCTCGTGTACTTAAGTCGGCATTTTGCCTTTTGTATTTAATTCCGTTGCAATTTCTGTGGTTCATCGTCAATAAGAAGATCCAAGGGATACAGTAAACCTGAGGTGAAGCATCGGAATCAATAACTATTGTCACAGAAATGGTTCAAAACATAGTCAGTAATAAGAGTCAGTCTTCTTGTACTTACGTCGGCATTGTACATTTTCTATTTAATTCCGATGCGATTTCTATGTTTCATCGTCAATAACAAGGTCCAAGGGATACAGTAAACCTGGAGTGAAGCATCGGAATCTATAAGTAGTGTCACAGGACTGGTTCTAAAATAGACAGTAAGAAGAGTCAGTCTTCTTGTACTTAATTAGGCATTGTGCCTTTTGTATTTAATTCCGATGCAATTTCTGTGTTTCATCGTCAATAAGAAGGTCAGAAGGATACAGTAAACCTGAAGTGAAGCATCGGAATCCATAACTAGTGTCACAAGAATGGTTCAAAACATAGTCAGTAAGAAGAGTCAGTCTTCTTGTACTTCAGTCGGCATTGTGCCTTTTGTATTTAATTCCGATGCAATTTCTGAGTTTCATCGTCTATAAGAAGGTCCAAGGGATACAGTAAACCTGAAGTGAAGCATCGGAATCTATAACTAGTGTCACAGGAATGGTTCAAAGCATAGAGAGTAAGAAGAGTCAGTCTTCTTGTACTTAAGTCGGCATTGTGTCTTTTGTATTTATTTCCGATTCAATTTCTGTGTTTCATCGTCAATAAGAAGGTCGAAGGGATACAGTAAACCTGAAGTGAAGCATCGGAATCTACAACTAGTGTCTCAGGAATGGTTCAAAACATAGACAGTAAGAAGAGTCAGTCTTCTTGTACTTAAGTCGGCATTGTGCCTTTTCTATTTATTTCCGATGCAATTTCTGCGTTTCATCGTCAATAAGAAGGTCAGAGGGATACAGTAAACCTGAAGTGAAGCATGGGAATCTATAACTACTGTCATAGGAATGGTTCAAAACATAGTCAGCAAGAAGAGTCAGTCTACTTGTACTTAAGTTTGCTTTGTGCCTTTCGTATTTAATTCCGATGCAATTTCTAGGTTTCACCGCAATAAGAAGGTCAGAGGGATACAGTAAACCTGAAGTGAAGCATCGGAATCTATAACTAGTGTCTCAGGAATGGTTCAAAACGTAGTCAGTAAGAAGAGTCAGTCTTCTTGTCCTTAAGTCGGCATTGTGCCTTTTGTATTTAATTCCGATGCAATTTCTGTGTTTCATCGTCAATAAGAAGGTCGAAGGGATACAGTAAGCCTCAAGTGAAGCGTCGTAATCTATAACTAGTGACACAGGAATGGTTCAAAACATAGACTGTAGGAAGAGTCAGTCTACTTGTACATAAGTCTGCACTGTGCCTTTTGTATGTAATTCCGATGCAATTTCTGTGTTTCATCGTCAATAGGACGGTCCAAGCGATACAGTAAACCTGAAGTGAAACATCGGAATCTATAACTAGTGTCACAGGAATGGTTCAAAAGAAAGTCAGTAAGAAGAGCCAGTCTTCTTATCCTTAAGTCGGCATTGTGCAATTTGTATCTAATTCCGATGCAATTTCTGTGTTTCATCGTCAATAAGAACGTCCAGGGGATACAGTATACCTGAAGTGAAGCATCGGAATCTATAACTAGTGTCACAGAATGGTCAAAACATAGTGAGTAAGAAGAGTCAGTGTTCTTGTACTTAAGTCGGCATTGTGCCTTATCTATTTAATTCCGATGCAATTTCTGTGTTTCATCGTCAATAACAAGGTCCAAGGGATACAGTAAACCTGTAGTGAAGCATCGGAATCCATAACTAGTGTCAATGGAATTGTTCAAAACATAGACAGTGAGAAGAGTCAGTCTTCTTGTACTTAAGTCGGCATTCTTCCTTTTGTATTTAATTCCGATGCAATTACTGTGTATTACCGTCAATAAGAATGTCCAAGGGGTTACAGTAAACCTGGAGTGAAGCATCGGAATCTATAACTAGTGTCACAGTAATGGTTCAAAACATAGACACTAAGAAGAGTCAGACGTCTTGTACTTTAGTCGGCATTGTGCCTTTTGTATTTAATTCCGATGCAATTTCTGTGTTTCATCGTCAAAAAGAAGACCCAAGGGATACAGTAGAACTGCAGTGAAGCATCGGAAACGATTACTAGTGTCACAGGAATAGTTCAAAATATAGACAGTAAGAAGAGTCAGTCTTCTTGTACTTAAGTCGGCATTGTGCCTTTTGTGTTTAATTCCGATGCAATTTCTATGATTCATCGTCACTAAGAATGCCTAAGGGATAAACTAAACCTGAAGTGAAGCATCGGACTCTATAACTAGTGTCACAGAAATGGTTCAAAACATTGACAGTACAAGAGTCAGTCTTCTTGTACTTAAGTCGGCATTGTGCCTTTTCTATTTAATTCCGATGCAATTTCTGTGTTTCATCGTCAATAAGAAGGTCAGAGGGATACAGTAAACCTGAAGTGAAGCATTGCAATCTATAACTAGTGTCACAGGAATGGTTCAAATCATAGTCAGTAAGAAGAGTCAGTCTTCTTGTACTTAAGTCGGCATTGTGCCTTTTGTATTTAATTCCGATGCAATTTCTGTGTTTCATCGTCAATAAGAAGGTCCGAGGGATACAGTAAACCTGAAATGACGGATCGCAATCTATAACTAGTGTCACAGGAATGGTTCAAAACATAGACAGTAAGAAGGGACAGTCTTCTTGTACTTAAGACGGCATTGTGCCTTTTGTATTTATTTCCGATGCAATTTCTGTGTTTCATCGTCAATAAGAAGGTCCGAGGGATACAGTAAACCTGAAGTGAAGCATCAGAATCTATTACTAGTGTCACAGGAATGGTTCAAAACATAGACAGTGGGAAGAGTCAGTCTTCTTGTACTTAAGTCGGCATTGTGCCTTTTCTATTTAATTCCGATGCAAAATCTGTGTTTCATCGTCAAAACGAAGGTCAGAGGGATACAGTAAACCTGAAGTGAAGCATCGGATTCTATAACTACTGTCACAGGAATGGTTCAAATCATAGTCAGTAAGAGGAGTCAGTCTTTTTGTATTTAAGTCGGCATTGTGCCTTTTGTGTTTAATTCCGATGCAATTTCTGTATTTCATCGTAAATAAAAAAGGTCCAAGGGATACAGTAAACCTGAAATGACGCATCGGAATCTATAACTAGTGTCACAGGAATGGTTCAAAACATAGACAGTAAGAAGGGTTAGTCTTCTTGTACTTGAGACGGCGTTGTGCCATTTGTATTTAATTCCGATGCAATTTCTGTGATTCATCGTCAATAACAAGGTACAAGGGATACAGTAAATCTGGAGTGAAGCATCGGAATCTATAACTAGTGTCACAGGAATGGTTCCAAACATAGACAGTAAGAAGAGTCAGTCTTCTTGTACTTTAGACGGCGTTGTGCCTTTTGTATTTAATTCCAATGCAACTTCTGTGTTTCATCGTCAATAAGAAGGTCCAAAAGGTTCAGTAAACCTCAAGTGTAGCATCGGAATCTATAACTAGTGTCACAGGAACGGTTCAAACATAGTCAGTAGGAAGAGTTGGTCTTCATGTACTTATGTCGGCATTGTGCCTTTTGTATTTAATTCCGATGCAATTTCTGTGTTTCATCATCAATAAGAAGGTCCAAGGGATACAGTAAACCTGAAGTGAAGCATCGTAATCTATAACTAGTGACACAGGAATGGTTCAAAACATAGACTGTAGGAAGATTCAGTCTTCTTGTACTTAAGTCGACACTGTGCCTTTTGTATTTAATTCCGATGCAATTTCTGTGTTTCATCGTCAATAGGACGGTCCAAGCGATATAGTAACCCTGAAGTGAAGCATCGGAATGTATAACTAGTGTCACAGGAATGGTTCAAAACAAAGTCAGTAAGAAGAGCCAGTCTTCTTATCCTTAAGTCGGCATTGCGCCTTTTGTATTTAATTCCGATGCAATTTCTGTGTTTCATCGTCAATAAGAAGGTCCATGGGATACAGTAAACCTGGAATGAAGCATCGGAGTCTATAACTAGTGTCACAGGAATGTTTCAAATCATAGACTGTAAGAAGAGTCAGTCTTCGTGTACTTAAGTCGGCATTTTGCCTTTTGTATTTAATTCCGATGCAATTTCTGTGTTTCATCGTCAATAAGAAGGTCCCGGGGATACAGTAAACCTGAAGTGAAGCATCGGAATCTATAACTAGTGTCACAGGAATGGTCAAAACATAGTCAGTAAGAAGAGTCAGTCTTCTAGTACTTAAGTCGGCATTGTGCGTTTTCTATTTAATTCCGATGCAATTTCTGTGTTTCATCGTCAATAACAAGGTCCCAGTGATACAGTTAACCTGGAGTAAAGCATCGGAATCTATAACTAGTGTCAATGGAATGGTTCAAAACATAGACAGTAGAAAGAGTCAGTCTTCTTGTACTTAAGTCGGCATTGTGCCTTTTGTATTTAATTCCGTGGCAATTTCTGTGTTTCATCGTCAATAAGCAGGTCCAAGGGATACAGTAAACCTGAAGTGAAGCATCGGAATCTATAACTAGAGTCACAGGAATGGTTCAAAACATAGACCGTAGGAAGAGTCAGTCTTCTTGTACTTAAGTCGGAATTGTGCCTATTCTATTTAATTCCGAAGCAATTTCTGTGTTTCATCGTCAATAAGCTGGTCCAAGGGATACAGTAAACCTGGAGTGAAGCATCGGATTCTATAACTAGTGTCACAGGAATGGTTCAAATCATAGACAGTAAGAAGAGTCAGTCTTCTTGTACTTAAGTCGACATTGTGCCATTTCTATTTAATTCCAGTGCAATTTCTGTGTTTCATCGTCAATAAGAAGGTCAGAGGGACACAATAAACCTGAAGTGAAGCATCGGAATCTATAACTAGTGTCACAGGAATGGTTCAAAACAAAGCCAGTAAGAAGAGTCAGTCTTCTTGTCCTTAAGTCGGCATTGTGCCTTTTGTATTTAATTCCGATGCATTTCTGTGTTTCATCGTCAATAAGAAGGTCAGAGGGATACAGTAAACCTGGAGTGTAGCATCGGAATCTATAACTAGTGTCACAGGAATGGTTCAAATCATAGACAGTAAGAAGAGTCAGTCCTCGTGTACTTAAGTCGGCATTTTGCCTTTTGTATTTAATTCCGATGCAATTTCTATGTTTCATCGTCAATAACAAGGTCCAAGGGATACAGTAAACCTGAGGTGAAGCATCGGAATCTATAACTATTGTCACAGAAATGGTTCAAAACATAGTCAGTAATAAGAGTCAGCCTTCTTGTACTTAAGTCGGCATTGTACCTTTTCTATTTAATTCCGATGCGATTTCTATGTTTCATCGTCAATAACAAGGTCCAAGGGATACAGTAAACCTGGAGTGAAGCATCGGAATCTATAGCTAGTGTCACAGGACTGGTTCTAAAATAGACAGTAAGAAGAGTCAGTCTTCTTGCACTTAATTAGGCATTGTGCTTTTTGTATTTAATTCCGATGCAATTTCTGTGTTTCATCGTCAATAAGAAGGTCGAAGGGATACAGTAAACCTGAAGTGAAGCATCGGAATGTACAACTAGTGTCTCAGGAATGGTTCAAAACATAGACAGTAAGAAGAGTCAGTCTTCTTGTACTTAAGTCGGCATTGTGCCTTTTCTATTTAATTCCGATGCAATTTCTGCGTTTCATCGTCAATAAGAAGGTCAGAGGGATACAGTAAACCTGAAGTGAAGCATCGGAATCTATAACTACTGTCACAGGAATGGTTTAAAACATAGTTAGTAAGAAGAGTCAGTCTACTTGTACTTAAGTTTGCATTGTGCCTTTCGTATTTAATTCCGATGCAATTTCTGTGTTTCACCGTAATAAGAAGGTCAGAGGGATACAGTAAACCTGAAGTGAAGCATCGGAATCTATAACTAGTGTCTCAGGAATGGTTCAAAACATAGTCAGTAAGAAGAGTCAGTCTTCTTGTCCTTAAGTCGGCATTGTGCCTTTTGTATTTAATTCCGATGCAATGTCTGTGTTTCATCGGCAATACGGTCAGAGGGATACAGTAAACCTGAAGTGAAGAATCGGAATCTATAACTAGTGTCACAGGAATGGTTCAAAACATAGACAGTAGGAAGAGTCAGTCTTCTTGTACTTAAGTCGGCACTGTGCCTTTTGTATTTAAATCTGATGCAAATTCTGTTTTTCATCGTCAATAAGAAGGTCCAAGGTATACAGTAAACCTGAAGTGAAGCATCGGAATCTATAACTACTGTCACAGGAATGGTTCAAATCATAGTCAGTAAGAAGAGTCAGTCTTCTTGTACTTAAGTCAGCATTGTGCCTTTTCTATTTCATTCCGATGCAATTTCTGTGTATCATCGTCAATAAGAAGGTCCAAGAGATACAGTAAACCTGGAGTGAAGCATCGGAATCTATAACTAGTGTCACAGGAATGGTTCAAAACATAGTCAGTATGAACAGTCTGACTTCTTGTCCTTAAGTCGGCATTGTACCTTTTGTATTTAATTCCGATGCAATATCTGTGTTTCATCGTCAATAAGAAGGTCCAAGGGATAGAGTAAACCTGGAGTGTAGCATCGGAAGCTATAACTAGTGTCACAGGAATGGTTCAAAACATAGACAGTAAGACGAGTCAGTCTTCGTGTACTTAAGTCTTCATTTCGCCTTTTGTATTTAATTCCAATGCAATTTCTGTGCTTCATCGTCAATAAGAAGGTCCAAGGGATACATTAAACCTGAAGTGAATCATCGGATCCTATAACTAGTGTCACAGGAATGGTTCAAAACATAGTCAGTAAGAAGAGACAGTCTTCTTGTACTTAAGTCTTAATTGTGCATTTTCTATTTAATTCCGATGCAATTTCTGTGTTTCATCGTCAATAACCTGGTCCCAGGTATACAGTAAACCTGGAGTGAAGCATCGGATTCTATAACTATTGTCACAGGAATGGTTCAAAACGTAGACAGTAGGAAGAGTCAGTCTTCTTGTACTTAAATCGACATTGTGCCATTTCTATTTAATTCCGATGCAATTTCTGTGTTTCATCGTCAATAAGAAGGTCAGAGGGACACAATAAACCTGAAGTGAAGCATCGGAATCTATAACTAGTGTCACAGGAATGGTTCAAAACAAAGCCAGTAAGAAGAGTCAGTCTTCTTGTCCTTAAGTCGGCATTGTGCCTTTTGTATTTAATTCCGATGCATTTCTGTGTTTCATCGTCAATAAGAAGGTCAGAAAGATACAGTAAACCTGAAGTGAAGCATCGGAATCCATAACTAGTGTCACAAGAATGGTTCAAAACATAGTCGGTAAGTAGAGTCAGTCTTCTTGTACTTAAGTCGGCATTGTGCCTTTTGTATTTAATTCCGATGCTATTTCTGTGTTTCATCGTCTACAAGAAGGTCCAAGGGATACAGTAAACCTGAAGTGAAGCATCGGAATCTATAACTAGTGTCACATGAATGGTTCAAAGCGTAGAGAGTAAGAAGAGTCAGCCTTCTTGTACTTAAGTCGGCATTGTGTCTTTTGTATTTAATTCTGATGCAATTTCTGTGTTTCATCGTCAATATGAAGGTCGAAGGGATACAGTAAACCTGAAGTGAAGCATCGGAATCTACAACTAGTGTCTCAGGAATGGTTCAAAACATAGACAGTAAGAAGAGTCAGTCTTCTTGTACTTAAGTCGGCATTGTGCCTTTTCTATTTAATTCCGATGCAATTTCTGCGTTTCATCGTCAATAAGAAGGTCAGAGGGATACAGTAAACCTGAAGTGAAGCATCGGAATCTATAACTACTATCACAGGAATGGTTCAAAACATAGTTAGTAAGAAGAGTCAGTCTACTTGTACTTAAGTTTGCATTGTGCCATTCGTATTTAATTCCGATGCAATATCTGTGTTTCACCGTAATAAGAAGGTCAGAGGGATACAGTAAACCTGAAGTGAAGAATCGGAATCTATAACTAGTGTCTCAGGAATGGTTCAAAACATAGTCAGTAAGAAGAGTCAGTCTTCTTGTCCTTAAGTCGGCATTGTGCCTTTTGTATTTAATTCCGATGCAATGTCTGTGTTTCATCGGCAATACGGTCAGAGGGATACAGTAAACCTGAAGTGAAAAATCGGAATCTATAACTAGTGTCACAGGAATGGTTCAAAACATAGACAGTAGGAAGAGTCAGTCTTCTTGTACTTAAGTCGGCACTGTGAATTTTGTATTTAAATCTGATACAAATTCTGTGTTTAATCGTGAATAAGAAGGTCCAAGGTATACAGTAAACCTGAAGTGAAGCATCGGAATCTATAACTAGTGTCACAGGAATGGTTCAAATCATAGTCAGTAAGAAGAGTCAGTCTTCTTGTACTTAAGTCAGCATTGTGCTTTTCTATTTCATTCCGATGCAATTTCTGTGTATCATCGTCAATATGAAGGTCCAAGAGATACAGTAAACCTGGAGTGAAGCATCGGAATCAATAACTAGTGTCACAGGAATGGTTCAAAACATAGACAGTAAGAAGAGTCAGTCTTCTTGTACTGAAGTCGGCACTGTGCCTTTTGTATTTAAATCTGATGCAAATTCTGTGTTTCATCGTCAATAAGAAGGTCCAAGGTATACAGTAAACCTGAAGTGAAGCATCGGAATCTATAACTACTGTCACAGGAATGGTTCAAAACATAGTCAGTAAGAAGAGTCAGTCTACTTGTACTTAAGTTTGCATTGTGCCTTTCGTATTTAATTCCGATGCAATTTCTGTGTTTCACCGCAATAAGAAGGTCAGAGGGATACAGTAAACCTGAAGTGAAGCATCGGAATCTATAACTAGTGTCTCAGGAATGGTTCAAAACATAGTCAGTAAGGAGAGTCAGTCTTCTTGTCCTTAAGTCGGCATTGTGCCTTTTGTATTTAATACCGATGCAATTTCTGTGTTTCATCGTCAATAAGAAGGTCGAAGGGATACAGTAAACCTCAAGTGAAGCGTCGTAATCTATAACTAGTGACACAGGAATGGTTCAAAACATAGACTGTAGGAAGAGTCAGTCTACTTGTACTTAAGTCGGCACTGTGCCTTTTGTATTTAATTCCGATGCTATTTCTGTGTTTCATCGTCAATAGGACGGTCCAAGCCATACAGTAAACCTGAAGTGAAACATCGGAATCTATAACTAGTGTCACAGGAATGGTTCAAAAGAAAGTCAGTAAGATGAGCCAGTCTTCTTATCCTTAAGTCGGCATTGTGCCTTTTGTATCTAATTCCGATGCAATTTCTGTGTTTCATCGTCAATAACAAGGTCCAAGGGATACAGTAAACCTGAAGTGAAGCATCGGAATCTATAACTAGTGTCACAGGAATGGTCAAAACATAGTGAGTAAGAAGAGTCAGTGTTCTTGTACTTAAGTCGGCATTGTGCCTTTTCTATTTAATTCCGATGCAATTTCTGTGTTTCATCGTCAATAACAAGGTCCAAGGGATACAGTAAACCTGGAGTGAAGCATCGGAATCTATAACTAGTGTCAAAGGAATGGTTCAAAATATAGACAGTAAAAAGAGTCAGTCTTCTAGTACTTAAGTCGGCATTGTGCCTATTGTATTTAATTCCGATGCAATTTCTGTGATTCATCGTCACTAAGAAGGCCCAAGGGATAAAGTACACCTGAAGTGAAGCATCGGACTCTATAACTAGTGTCACAGAAATGGTTCAAAACATTGACAGTATAAGAGTCAGTCTTCTTGTACTTAAGTCGGCATTGTGCCTTTTGTATTTAATTCCGATGCAATTTTTGTGTTTCATCGTCAATAAGAAGGTCAGAGGGATACAGTAAACCTGAAGTGAAGCATCAGAATCTATTACTAGTGTCACAGGAATGGTTCAAAACATAGACAGTGGGAAGAGTCAGTCTTCTCGTACTTAAGTCGGCATTGTGCCTTTTCTATTTAATTCCGATGCAATTTCTGTGTTTCATCCTCAAAAAGAAAGTCAGAGGGATACAGTAAACCTGAAGTGAAGCATCGGATTCTATAACTACTGTCACAGGAATGGTTCAAATCATAGTCAGTAAGAGGAGTCAGTCTTTTTGTACTTAAGTCGGCATTGTGCCTTTTGTGTTTAATTCCGATGCAATTTCTGTATTTCATCGTAAATAAGAAGGTCCAAAAGATACAGTAAACCTGAAATGACGCATCGGAATCTATAACTAGTGTCACAGGAATGGTTCAAATCATAGACAGTAAGAAGGGTTAGTCTTCTTGTACTTAAGACGGCGTTGTGCCATTTGTATTTAATTCCGATGCAATTTCTGTGATTCATCGTCAATAAGAAGGTACAAGGGATACAGTAAATCTGGAGTGAAGCATCGGAATCTATAACTAGTGTCACAGGAATGGTTTCAAACATAGACAGTAAGAAGAGTCAGTCTTCTTGTACTTAAGACGGCGTTGTGCCTTTTGTATTTAATTCCGATGGAACTTCTGTGTTTCATCGTCAATAAGAAGGTCCAAGGGATACAGTAAACCTCAAGTGAAGCATCGGATTCTATAACTAGTGTCACAGGAACGGTTCAAACATAGTCAGTAGGAAGAGTTGGTCTTCATGTACATATGTCGGTATTGTGCCTTTTGTATTTAATTCCGAAGCAATTTCTGTGTTTCATCATCAATAAGAAGGTCCAAGGGATACAGTAAACCTGAAGTGAAGCATCGGAATGTATAACTAGTGTCACAGGAATGGTTCAAAACAAAGTCAGTAAGAAGATACAGTCTTCTTATCCTTAAGTCGGCATTGTGCCTTTTGTATTTAATTCCGATGCAATTTCTGTGTTTCATCGTCAATAAGAAGGTCCATGGGATACAGTAAACCTGGAGTGTAGCATCGGAGTCTATAACTAGTGTCACAGGAATGTTTCAAATCATAGACTGTAAGAAGAGTCAGTCTTCGTGTACTTATGTCGGCATTTTGCCTTTTGTATTAAATTCCGATGCAATCTCTGTGTTTCATCGTCAATAAGAAGGTCCAGGGGATACAGTAAAGCTGAAGTGAAGCATCGGAATCTATAACTAGTGTCACAGGAATGGTCAAAACATAATCAGTAAGAAAAGTCAGTCTTCTTGTACTTAAGTCAGCATTGTGCGTTTTCTATTTAATTCCGATGCAATTTCTGTGTTTCATCGTCAATAACAAGGTCCCAGGGATACAGTTAACCTGGAGTAAAGCATCGGAATCTATAACTAGTGTCAATGGAATGGTTCAAAACATAGACAGTAGGAAGAGTCAGTCTTCTTGTACTTAAGTCGGCACTGTGCCCTTTGTATTTAAATCTGATGCAAATTCTGTGTTTCTTCGTCAATAAGAAGGTCCAAGGTATACAGTAAACCTGAAGTGAAGCATCGGAATCTATAACTACTGTCACAGGAATGGTTCAAAACATAGTCAGTAAGAAGAGTCAGTCTACTTGTACTTAAGTTTGCATTGTGCCTTTCGTATTTAATTCCGATGCAATTTCTGTGTTTCACCGCAATAAGAAGGTCAGAGGGATACAGTAAACCTGAAGTGAAGCATCGGAATCTATAACTAGTGTCTCAGGAATGGTTCAAAACATAGTCAGTAAGGAGAGTCAGTCTTCTTGTCCTTAAGTCGGCATTGTGCCTTTTGTATTTAATTCCGATGCAATTTCTGTGTTTCATCGTCAATAAGAAGGTCGAAGGGATACAGTAAACCTCAAGTGAAGCGTCGTAATCTATAACTAGTGACACAGGAATGGTTCAAAACATAGACTGTAGGAAGAGTCAGTCTACTTGTACTTAAGTCGGCACTGTGCCTTTTGTATTTAATTCCGATGCTATTTCTGTGTTTCATCGTCAATAGGACGGTCCAAGCCATACAGTAAACCTGAAGTGAAACATCGGAATCTATAACTAGTGTCACAGGAATGGTTCAAAAGAAAGTCAGTAAGATGAGCCAGTCTTCTTATCCTTAAGTCGGCATTGTGCCTTTTGTATCTAATTCCGATGCAATTTCTGTGTTTCATCGTCAATAACAAGGTCCAAGGGATACAGTAAACCTGAAGTGAAGCATCGGAATCTATAACTAGTGTCACAGGAATGGTCAAAACATAGTGAGTAAGAAGAGTCAGTGTTCTTGTACTTAAGTCGGCATTGTGCCTTTTCTATTTAATTCCGATGCAATTTCTGTGTTTCATCGTCAATAACAAGGTCCAAGGGATACAGTAAACCTGGAGTGAAGCATCGGAATCTATAACTAGTGTCAAAGGAATGGTTCAAAATATAGACAGTAAAAAGAGTCAGTCTTCTTGTACTTAAGTCGGCATTGTGCCTTTTGTATTTAATTCCGATGCAATTTCTGTGATTCATCGTCACTAAGAAGGCCCAAGGGATAAAGTAAACCTGAAGTGAAGCATCGGACTCTATAACTAGTGTCACAGAAATGGTTCAAAGCATTGACAGTATAAGAGTCAGTCTTCTTGTACTTAAGTCGGCATTGTGCCTTTTGTATTTAATTACGATGCAATTTTTGTGTTTCATCGTCAATAAGAAGGTCAGAGGGATACAGTAAACCTGAAGTGAAGCATCAGAATCTATTACTAGTGTCACAGGAATGGTTCAAAACATAGACAGTGGGAAGAGTCAGTCTTCTTGTACTTAAGTCGGCATTGTGCCTTTTCTATTTAATTCCGATGCAATTTCTGTGTTTCATCCTCAAAAAGAAAGTCAGAGGGATACAGTAAACCTGAAGTGAAGCATCGGATTCTATAACTACTGTCACAGGAATGGTTCAAATCATAGTCAGCAAGAGGAGTCAGTCTTTTTGTACTTAAGTCGGCATTGTGCCTTTTGTGTTTAATTCCGATGCAATTTCTGTATTTCATCGTAAATAAGAAGGTCCAAGGGATACAGTAAACCTGAAATGACGCATCGGAATCTATAACTAGTGTCACAGGAATGGTTCAAAACATAGACCGTAAGAAGGGTTAGTCTTCTTGTACTTAAGACGGCGTTGTGCCATTTGTATTTAATTCCGATGCAATTTCTGTGATTCATCGTCAATAAGAAGGTACAAGGGATACAGTAAATCTGGAGTGAAGCATCGGAATCTATAACTAGTGTCACAGGAATGGTTCCAAACATAGACAGTAAGAAGAGTCAGTCTTCTTGTACTTAAGACGGCGTTGTGCCTTTTGTATTTAATTCCGATGGAACTTCTGAGTTTCATCGTCAATAAGAAGGTCCAAGGGATACAGTAAACCTCAAGTGAAGCATCGGAATCTATAACTAGTGTCACAGGAACGGTTCAAACATAGTCAGTAGGAAGAGTTGGTCTTCATGTACTTATGTCGGCATTGTGCCTTTTGTATTTAATTCCGATGCAATTTCTGTGTTTCATCATCAATAAGAAGGTCCAAGGGATACAGTAAACCTGAAGTGAGGCATCGGAATGTATAACTTGTGTCACAGGAATGGTTCAAAACAAAGTCAGTAAGAAGATACAGTCTTCTTATCCTTAAGTCGGCATTGTGCCTTTTGTATTTAATTCCGATGCAATTTCTGTGTTTCATCGTCAATAAGAAGGTCCATGGGATACAGTAAACCTGGAGTGTAGCATCGGAGTCTATAACTAGTGTCACAGGAATGTTTCAAATCATAGACTGTAAGAAGAGTCAGTCTTCGTGTACTTAAGTCGGCATTTTGCCTTTTGTGTTAAATTCCGATGCAATTTCTGTGTTTCATCGTCAATAAGAAGGTCCAGGGGACACAGTAAAGCTGAAGTGAAGCATCGGAATCTATAACTAGTGTCACAGGAATGGTCAAAACATAATCAGAAAGAAAAGTCAGTCTTCTTGTACTTAAGTCAGCATTGTGCGTTTTCTATTTAATTCCGATGCAATTTCTGTGTTTCATCGTCAATAACAAGGTCCCAGGGATACAGTTAACCTGGAGTAAAGCATCGCAATCTATAACTAGTGTCAATGGAATGGTTCAAAACATAGACAGTAGGAAGAGTCAGTCTTCTTGTACTTAAGTCGGCACTGTGCCCTTTGTATTTAAATCTGATGCAAATTCTGTGTTTCTTCGTCAATAAGAAGGTCCAAGGTATACAGTAAACCTGAAGTGAAGCATCGGAATCTATAACTACTGTCACAGGAATGGTTCAAAACATAGTCAGTAAGAAGAGTCAGTCTACTTGTACTTAAGTTTGCATTGTGCCTTTCGTATTTAATTCCGATGCAATTTCTGTGTTTCACCGCAATAAGAAGGTCAGAGGGATACAGTAAACCTGAAGTGAAGCATCGGAATCTATAACTAGTGTCTCAGGAATGGTTCAAAACATAGTCAGTAAGGAGAGTCAGTCTTCTTGTCCTTAAGTCGGCATTGTGCCTTTTGTATTTAATTCCGATGCAATTTCTGTGTTTCATCGTCAATAAGAAGGTCGAAGGGATACAGTAAACCTCAAGTGAAGCGTCGTAATCTATAACTAGTGACACAGGAATGGTTCAAATCATAGACTGTAGGAAGAGTCAGTCTACTTGTACTTAAGTCGGCACTGTGCCTTTTGTATTTAATTCCGATGCTATTTCTGTGTTTCATCGTCAATAGGACGGTCCAAGCCATACAGTAAACCTGAAGTGAAACATCGGAATCTATAACTAGTGTCACAGGAATGGTTCAAAAGAAAGTCAGTAAGATGAGCCAGTCTTCTTATCCTTAAGTCGGCATTGTGCCTTTTGTATCTAATTCCGATGCAATTTCTGTGTTTCATCGTCAATAACAAGGTCCAAGGGATACAGTAAACCTGAAGTGAAGCATCGGAATCTATAACTAGTGTCACAGGAATGGTCAAAACATAGTGAGTAAGAAGAGTCAGTGTTCTTGTACTTAAGTCGGCATTGTGCCTTTTCTATTTAATTCCGATGCAATTTCTGTGTTTCATCGTCAATAACAAGGTCCAAGGGATACAGTAAACCTGGAGTGAAGCATCGGAATCTATAACTAGTGTCAAAGGAATGGTTCAAAATATAGACAGTAAAAAGAGTCAGTCTTCTTGTACTTAAGTCGGCATTGTGCCTTTTGTATTTAATTCCGATGCAATTTCTGTGATTCATCGTCACTAAGAAGGCCCAAGGGATAAAGTAAACCTGAAGTGAAGCATCGGACTCTATAACTAGTGTCACAGAAATGGTTCAAAGCATTGACAGTATAAGAGTCAGTCTTCTTGTACTTAAGTCGGCATTGTGCCTTTTGTATTTAATTACGATGCAATTTTTGTGTTTCATCGTCAATAAGAAGGTCAGAGGGATACAGTAAACCTGAAGTGAAGCATCAGAATCTATTACTAGTGTCACAGGAATGGTTCAAAACATAGACAGTGGGAAGAGTCAGTCTTCTTGTACTTAAGTCGGCATTGTGCCTTTTCTATTTAATTCCGATGCAATTTCTGTGTTTCATCCTCAAAACGAAAGTCAGAGGGATACAGTAAACCTGAAGTGAAGCATCGGATTCTATAACTACTGTCACAGGAATGGTTCAAATCATAGTCAGCAAGAGGAGTCAGTCTTTTTGTACTTAAGTCGGCATTGTGCCTTTTGTGTTTAATTCCGATGCAATTTCTGTATTTCATCGTAAATAAGAAGGTCCAAGGGATACAGTAAACCTGAAATGACGCATCGGAATCTATAACTAGTGTCACAGGAATGGTTCAAAACATAGACCGTAAGAAGGGTTAGTCTTCTTGTACTTAAGACGGCGTTGTGCCATTTGTATTTAATTCCGATGCAATTTCTGTGATTCATCGTCAATAAGAAGGTACAAGGGATACTGTAAATCTGGAGTGAAGCATCGGAATCTATAACTAGTGTCACAGGAATGGTTCCAAACATAGACAGTAAGAAGAGTCAGTCTTCTTGTACTTAAGACGGCGTTGTGCCTTTTGTATTTAATTCCGATGGAACTTCTGTGTTTCATCGTCAATAAGAAGGTCCAAGGGATACAGTAAACCTCAAGTGAAGCATCGGAATCTATAACTAGTGTCACAGGAACGGTTCAAACATAGTCAGTAGGAAGAGTTGGTCTTCATGTACTTATGTCGGCATTGTGCCTTTTGTATTTAATTCCGATGCAATTTCTGTGTTTCATCATCAATAAGAAGGTCCAAGGGATACAGTAAACCTGAAGTGAGGCATCGGAATGTATAACTTGTGTCACAGGAATGGTTCAAAACAAAGTCAGTAAGAAGATACAGTCTTCTTATCCTTAAGTCGGCATTGTGCCTTTTGTATTTAATTCCGATGCAATTTCTGTGTTTCATCGTCAATAAGAAGGTCCATGGGATACAGTAAACCTGGAGTGTAGCATCGGAGTCTATAACTAGTGTCACAGGAATGTTTCAAATCATAGACTGTAAGAAGAGTCAGTCTTCGTGTACTTAAGTCGGCATTTTGCCTTTTGTGTTAAATTCCGATGCAATTTCTGTGTTTCATCGTCAATAAGAAGGTCCAGGGGATACAGTAAAGCTGAAGTGAAGCATCGGAATCTATAACTAGTGTCACAGGAATGGTCAAAACATAATCAGAAAGAAAAGTCAGTCTTCTTGTACTTAAGTCAGCATTGTGCGTTTTCTATTTAATTCCGATGCAATTTCTGTGTTTCATCGTCAATAACAAGGTCCCAGGGATACAGTTAACCTGGAGTAAAGCATCGGAATCTATAACTAGTGTCAATGGAATGGTTCAAAACATAGACAGTAGGAAGAGTCAGTCTTCTTGTACTTAAGTCGGCATTGTGCCTTTTGTATTTAATTCCGAGGCAATTTCTGTGTTTCATCGTCAATAAGCAGGTCCAAGGGATACAGTAAACCTGAAGTGAAGCATCGGAATCTATAACTAGTGTCACAGGAATGGTTCAAAACATAGACAGTAGGAAGAGTCAGTCTTCTTGTACTTAAGTCGGCATTGTGCCTTTTCTATTTAATTCCGATGCAATTTCTGTGTTTCATCGTCAATAAGCTGGTCCAAGGGATACAGTAAACCTGGAGTGAAGCATCGGATTCTATAACTAGTGTCACAGGAATGGTTCAAAACATAGACAGTAAGAAGAGTCAGTCTTCTTGTACTTAAGTCGACATTGTGCAATTTCTATTTAATTCCGATGCAATTTCTGTGTTTCATCGTCAATAAGAAGGTCAGAGGGACACAATAAACCTGAAGTGAAGCATCGGAATCTATAACTAGTGTCACAGGAATGGTTCAAAGCAAAGCCAGTAAGAAGAGTCAGTCTTCTTGTCCTTAAGTCGGCATTGTGCCTTCTCTATTTAATTCCGATGCGATTTCTGTTTCATCGTCAGTAACAAGGTCCAAGGGATACAGTAAACCTGGAGTGAAGCATCGGAATCTATAACTAGTGTCACAGGACTGGATCTAAAATAGCCAGTAAGAAGAGTCAGTCTTCTTCAACTTAATTAGGCATTGTGCCTTTTGTATTTAATTCCGATGCAATTTCTGTGTTTCATCGTCAATAAGAAGGTCAGAAGGATACAGTAAACCTGAAGTGAAGCAGCGGAATCCATAACTAGTGTCACAAGAATGGTTCAAAACATAGTCGGTAAGTAAAGTCAGTCTTCTTGCACTTAAGTCGGCATTGTGCCTTTTGTATTTAATTCCGATGCGATTTCTGTGTTTCATCGTCTATACGAAGGTCCAAGGGATACAGTAAACCTGAAGTGAAGCATTGCAATCTATAACTAGTGTCACAGGAATGTTCCAAAGCATAGAGAGTAAGAAGAGTCAGTCTTCTTGTACGTAAGTCGGCATTGTGTCTTTTGTATTTAATTCCGATGCAATTTCTGTGTTTCATCGTCAATAAGAAGGTCGAAGGGATACAGTAAACCTGAAGTGAAGCATCGGAATCTACAACTACTGTCTCAGGAATGGTTCAAAACATAGACAGTAAGAAGAGTCAGTCTTCTTGTACTTAAGTCGGCATTGTGCCTTTTCTATTTAATTTCGATGCAATTTCTGCGTTTCATCGTCAATAAGAAGGTCAGAGGGATACAGTAAACCTGAAGTGAAGCATCGGAATCCATAACTACTGTCACAGGAATGGTTCAAAACATAGTTAGTAAGAAGAGTCAGTCTACTTGTACTCAAGTTTGCATTGTGCCTTTCGTATTTAATTCCGATGCAATTTCTGTGTTTCACCGTAATAAGAAGGTCAGAGGGATACAGTAAACCTGAAGTGAAGCATCGGAATCTATAACTACTGTCACAGGAATGGTTCAAAACATAGTCAGTAAGAAGAGTCAGTCTTCTTGTCCTTAAGTCGGCATTGTGCTTTTTGTATTTAATTCCGATGCAATGTCTGTGTTTCATCGGCAATACGGTCAGAGGGATACAGTAAACCTGAAGTGAAGAATCGGAATCTATAACTAGTGTCACAGGAATGGTTCAAAGCATAGACAGTAGGAAGAGTCAGTCTTCTTGTACTTAAGTCGGCACTGTGCCTTTTGTATTTAAATCTGATGCAAATTCTGTGTTTCATCGTCAATAAGAAGGTCCAAGGTATACAGTAAACATGAAGTGAAGCATCGGAATCTATAACTAGTGTCACAGGAATGGTTCAAATCATAGTCATTAAGAAGAGTCAGTCTTCTTGTACTTAAGTCAGCATTGTGCCTTTTATATTTCATTCCGATGCAATTTCTGTGTATCATCGTCAATAAGAAGGTCCAAGAGATACAGTAAACCTGGAGTGAAGCATCGGAATCTATAACTAGTGTCACAGGAATGGTTCAAAGCATAGACAGTAAGAAGAGTCAGTCTTCTTGTACTTAAGTCGACATTGTGCCTTTTCTATTTAATTCCGATGCAAGTTCTGTGTTTCATCGTCAATACGAAGGTCAGAGGGATACAATAAACCTGAAGTGAAGCATCGGAATCTATAACTAGTGTCACAGGAATGGTTCAAAACATAGTCAGTATGAACAGTCAGACTTCTTGTCCTTAAGTCGGCATTGTAACTTTTGTATTTAATTCCGATGCAATATCTGTGTTTCATCGTCAATAAGAAGGTCCAAGGGATAGAGTAAACCTGGAGTGTAGCATCGGAATCTATAACTAGTGTCACAGGAATGGTTCAAAACATAGTCAGTAAGAAGAGTCAGTCTTCTTGTCCTTAAGTCGGCATTGTGCCTTTTGTATTTAATTCCGATGCAATTCCTGTGTTTCATCGGCAATACGGTCAAAGGGATACAGTAAACCTGAAGTGAAGCATCGGAATCTATAACTAGTGACACAGGAAAGGTTCAAAACATAGACAGTAGGAAGAGTCAGTCTTCTCGTACTTAAGTCGGCATTGTGCCTTTTGTATTTCATTCCGATGCAATTTCTGTGTTTCATCGTCAATAAGAAGGTCAGAGGGATACAGTAAACCTGAAGTGAAGCATCGGAATCTAAAACTAGTGTTACAGGAATGATTCAAAACATAGACAGTAGGAAGAGTCAGTCTTCTTTTACTTAAGTCGGCATTGTGCATTTTGTATTTAATTCAGATGCAATTTCTGTGATTCATCGTCAATAAGAAGGCCAGATGAATACAATAAACCAGAAGTGAAGCATCGGAATCTATAACTAGTGTCACAGGAATGGTTCAATCATAGTCAGTAAGAACAGTCAGTCTTCTTGTTCTTAAGTCGGCATTGTGCCTTTTGTATTTAATTCCGACTCAATTTCTGTGTTTCATCGTCAATAAGATGGTCCAAGGGATGGAGTAAACCTGCAGTGTAGTATGGGAATCTATAACTAGTGTCACAGGAATGGTTCAAAACATAGACAATAATAAGAGTCAGTCCTCGTGTACTCATGTCGGCATTTCGCCATTTGTATTTAATTCCGATGCAATTTCTGTGTTTCATAGTCAATAAGAAGGTCCGAGGGATACAGTAAACCTGAAGTGAAGCATTGGAATCTATAACTAGTGTCACAGGAATGGTTCAAAACATAGACAGTAAGACGAGTCAGTCTTCTTGTACTAATGTCTTCATTGTGCCTTTTCTATTTAATTCCGATGCAATTTCTGTGTTTCATCGTCAATAAGAAGGTCCAGGGGATACAGTATACCTGGAATGAAGCATCGGAATCTATAACTAGTGTCACAGGAATGGTTCAAACATAGTCAGTAAGAACAGTCAGTCTTCTTGTCCTTAATTCGGCATTGTGCCTTTTGTATTTAATTCCGATGCAATTTCTGTGTTTCATCATCAATAAGAATGTCCAAGGTATACAGTAAACCTGAAGTGAAGCATCGAATTCTATAACAAGTGTGACAGGAATGGTTCAAAACATAGTCAGTAAGAAGAGTCAGTCTTCATGTATTTAAGTCGGCACTGTGCCTTTTGTATTTAATTCCGATGCAATTTCTGTGTTTCATCGTCAATAAGAAGGTCAGAGGGATACAATAAATCTGAAGTGAAGCATCGGAATCTATAACTAGTGTCACAGGAATGGTACAAAGCATATTCATTAAGAAGAGTCAGTCTTCTTGTACTTAAGACGGCATTGTGACTTTTCTATTTAATTCCGATGCAATTTCTGTGTTTCATCGTCAATAAGAAGGTCCAAGGGATACAGTAAACCTGGAGTGAAGCATCGGAATCTAAAACTAGTGTCACAGGAATGGTTCAAACATAGACAGTAAGAGGAGTCAGTCATCTTGTACTTAAGTCGGCATTGTGCCTTTTCTATTTAATTCCGATGCACTTTCTCTGTTTCGTCGTCAATAGGAAGGTCAGAGGGATACAATAAAACTAAAGTGAAGCATCGGAATCCATAACGAGTGTCCCAGGAATAGTTCACAATATAGTCAGTAAGAACAGTCAGTCTTCTAGTCCTTAAGTAGGCATTGTGCTTTTGTATTTAATTCCGATGCAATTTCTGTGTTTCATCGACAATGACAAGGTCCAAGGGATACAGTGAACCTGGAGTGTAACATCGGAATCTAAAACTTGTGTCACAGGAATGGTTCAAAACATAGACAGTAAGAAGAGTCAGTCTTCGTGTACTTAAGTCGGCATTTGCCTTTTGAATTTAATTCCGATGCAATTTCTGTGTTTCATCGTCAATAAGATGGTCTAAGGGATACAGTAAACCTGAAGTGAAGCATCGGAATCTATAACTAGTGTCACAGGAATGGTTCAAAACATAGACAGTAAGAAGAGTCAGTCTTCTTGTACTTAAGTCGGCATTGTGACTTTTCTATCTTATTCCGATGCAATTTCTGTGTTTCACATCAATAAGAAGGTCAGAGGGATACAGTAATCCTAAAGTGAAGCATCGGAATCTAAAACTAGTGTCACAGGAATGGTTCAAAACATAGTCAGTAAGAAGAGTCAATCTTCTTGTACTTAAGTTGGCATTGTGCATTTCGTATTTAATTCCGATGCAATTTCTGTGTTCACCGGCATTAAGAAGGCCCAAGGGATACAGTAAACATGAAGTGAAGCATCGGACTCTATAAATAGTGTCACAGAAAAGGTTCAAAACATAGACAGTAGAAGAGTCAGTCTTCTTGTACTTAAGTCGGCATTGTTTCTTTTGAATTTAATTTCGATGCAATTTCTGTGTTTCATCGTCAATAAGAAGGTGTAAGGGAAACAGTAAACCTCAAGTGAAGCATCGGAATCTACAACTAGTGTCACAGGAATGGTTCAAAACATAGTCAGTAAGAATAGTCAGTCTTCTTGTCCTTAAGTCGGCATTGTGCCTTTTGTATTTAATTCCGATGCAATTTCTGAGTTTCATCGGCAATACGGTCAGAGGGATACAGTAAACCTGAAGTGAAGCATCGGAATCTATAAATGGTGTCACTGGAATAGTTCAAAACATAGACGGTAGGAAGAGTCAGTCTTCTTGTACTTAAGCCGGCATTGTGCCTTTTGTACTTCATTCCGATGCAATTTCTAAGTTTCATCGTCAATAAGAAGGTCAGAGGGATACAGTAAACCTGAAGTGAAGCATCGGAATCCAAAACTAGTGTCACAGGAATGTTTCTAAACATAGACAGTAGGAAGAGTCAGTCTTCTTGTATTAAGTCGGCATTGTGCATTTTGTATTTAATTCTGATGCAATTTCTGTGTGTCATCGTCAATATGACGGTCCAAGGTATACAGTAAACCTGAAGTGAAGCATCGGAATCAATAACTAGTGTCACTGGAATGGATCAAAACATAGACAGGATCAAGAGTCAGTCTTCTTGTACTTAAGTCGTCATTGTGCCTTTTCTATTTAATTCCGACGCAATTTCTGTGTTTCTTCGTCAAAAAGAAGGTCAGAGGGATACTATAAACTTGAAGTGAAGCATCGGAATCTATAACTAGTGTCACAGGAATGTTTCAAACATAGTCAGTAAGAACAGTCAGTCTTCTTGTCCTTAAGTCGGCATTGTGCCTTTTGTATTTAATTCCGACGCAATTTCTGTGTTTCATCGTCAATAAGAAGGTCCAAGGGATATAGAAAACCTGGAGTGTAGCATGGGAATCTATAACTAGTGTCACAGGAATGGTTCAAAACATAGACAGTAAGAAGAGTCAGTCTTCGTGTACTAAAGTCGGCATTTCGCCTTTTGTATTTAATTCCGATGCAATTTCTGTGTTTCATCGTCAATAAGAAGGTCCAAGGGATACAGTAAACCTGAAGTGAAGCATTATAATCTATAACTAGTGTCACAGGAATGGTTCAAAACATAGTCAGTAAGAAGAGTCAGTCTTCTTGTACTTAAGTCTTCATTGTGCCTTTTCTATTTAATTCCGATGCAGTTTCTGTGTTTCATCGTCAATAAGAAGGTCCAAGGGATACAGTGAACCTGAAGTGAAGCATCGGAATGTACAACTAGTGTCATAGGAATGGTTCAAAACATAGACAGTAAGAAGGAACAGCCTTCTTGCACTTAAGTCGGCATTGTGCCTTTTCTATTTAATTCCGATGCAATTTCTGTGTTTCATCGTCAATAAGAAGGTCCAAGGGATACAGTAAACCTGAAGTGAAGCATCGGAATCTATAACTAGTGTCACAGGAACGGTTCAAACATAGACAGTAAGAAGAGTCAGTCTTCTTGTCGTTAAGTTGGCATTGTGCCTCTTGTATTTAATTCCGATGCAATTTCTGTGTTTCATCGTCAATAAGAAGGTCACAGGGAAACAGTAAAACTGAAGTGAACCATCGGAATCTATAACTAGTGTCACAGGAATGGTTCAAAACATAGTCAGTAAGAACAGTCAGTCTTCTTGTCCTTAAGTCGGCATTGTGACTTTTGTATTTAATTCCGATGCAATTTCTATGTTTCATCGTCTATGAGAAGGTCCAAGGGATACAGTAAACCTGGAGTGTAGCATCGGAATCTATAACTTGTGTCACAGGAATGGTTCAAACATAGACAGTAGGAAGAGTCAGTCTTCTTGTACTTTAGTCGGCATTTGCCTTTTGTATTTAATTCCGACGCAATTTCTGTGTTTCATCGTCAATAAGAAGGTCTAAGAGATACAGTAAACCTGAAGTGAAGCATCGGAATCTATAAGTAGTGTCACAGGAATGGTTCAAAATATAGACAGTAAGGGGAGTCAGTCTTCTTGTACTTAAGTCGGCATTGTGCCTTTTGTATCTTATTCCGATGCAATATCTATCTTTCATCATCAATGAGAAGTTCAGAGGGATACAGTAATCCTGAAGTGATGCATTGGAATCTATAACTAGTGTCCAGGAGTGGTTCAAAACATAGTCAGTAAGAAGTGTCAATCTTCTTGTACTTAAGTTGGCATTGTGCATTTCGTATTTAATTCCGATGCAATTTCTGTGTTTCACCAGCAATAAGAAGGTCAGAGGGATGCTGGAAACCTGATGTTAAGCATGGGAATCTATTACAAGTGTGACAGGAATGGTTCAAACATAGACAGTAAGAAGAGTCAGTCGTCTTGTACTTAAGTCGGCATTGTGCCTCTTGTATTTAATTCCGATGCAATTTCTGTGTTTCATCGTCAATAAGAAGGTCCAAGGGATACTGTAAACCTGGAGTGAAGGATCGGAAACTATAACTAGCGTCACAGTAATGGTTCAAAACATAGACAGTAAGAAGAGTCAGACGTCTTGCACTGATGTCGGCATTGTGCCTTTTGTATTTAATTCCGCCGCAATTTCTGTGTTTCATCGTCAATTAGAAGGTCCAAGGGATACAGTAAACCTGAAGTGAAGCATCGGAATCTATAACTAGTGTCACTGGAAAGTTTCAAAATATAGACATTAAGAAGAGTCAGTCTTCTTGTACTTAAGTCGGCATTGTGCCTTTTCTATTTAATTCCGATGCAATTTCTGTGTTTCATCGTCAATAAGAAGGTGCGAGGACTACAGTAAACCTGAAGTGAAGCTTTGGAATCTAAAACTGGACTCACAGGAGAGGTTCAAGTCATAGAAAGTTAGAGTGATAGTCCTCTTGTACTTAAGTCGGCATTGTGCCTTTTCTATTTAATTCCGATGCAATTTTTGTGTTTCATCGTCAATAACAAGGTCCAAGGGATACATTAAACCTGGAGAGAAGCATCGGAATCTATAACTAGTGTCACAGGAATGGTTCAAAACATAGTCAGTAAGAAGAGTCAGTCTTCTTGTCCTTAAGTCGGCATTGTGCCTTTTGTATTTAATTCCGATGCAATTCCTGTGTTTCATCGGCAATACGGTCAAAGGGATACAGTAAACCTGAAGTGAAGCATCGGAATCTATAACTAGTGACACAGGAAAGGTTCAAAACATAGACAGTAGGAAGAGTCAGTCTTCTCGTACTTAAGTCAAAATTGTGCCTTTTGTAATTCATTCCGATGCAATTTCTGTGTTTCATCGTCAATAAGAAGGTCAGAGGGATACAGTAAACCTGAAGTGAAGCATCGGAATCTAAAACTAGTGTCACAGGAATGATTCAAAACATAGACAGTAGGAAGAGTCAGTCTTCTTTTACTTAAGTCGGCATTGTGCATTTTGTATTTAATTCCGATGCAATTTCTGTGATTCATCGTCAATAAGAAGGCCAGATGAATACAATAAACCAGAAGTGAAGCATCGGAATCTATAACTAGTGTCACAGGAATGGTTCAATCATAGTCAGTAAGAACAGTCAGTCTTCTTGTTCTTAAGTCGGCATTGTGCCTTTTGTATTTAATTCCGACTCAATTTCTGTGTTTCATCGTCAATAAGATGGTCCAAGGGATGGAATAAACCTGGAGTGTAGTATGGGAATCTATAACTAGTGTCACAGGAATGGTTCAAAACATAGACAGTAATAAGAGTCAGTCCTCGTGTACTCATGTCGGCATTTCGCCATTTGTATTTAATTCCGATGCAATTTCTTTGTTTCATCGTCAATAAGAAGGTCCGAGGGATACAGTAAACCTGAAGTGAAGCATTGGAATCTATAACTAGTGTCACAGGAATGGTTCAAAACATAGACAGTAAGACGAGTCAGTCTTCTTGTACTAATGTCTTCATTGTGCCTTTTCCATTTTATTCCGATGCAATTTCTGTGTTTCATCGTCAATAAGAAGGTCCAGGGGATACAGTAAACCTGGAATGAAGCATCGGAATCTATAACTAGTGTCACAGGAATGGTTCAACCATAGTCAGCAAGAACAGTAAGTCTTCTTGTCCTTAAGTCGGCATTGTGATTTTTGTATTTAATTCCGATGCAATTTCTGTGTTTCATCATCAATAAGAAGGTCCAAGGTATACAGTAAACCTGAAGTGAAGCATCGAATTCTATAACAAGTGTGACAGGAATGGTTCAAAGCATAGTCAGTAAGAAGAGTCAGTCTTCATGTATTTAAGTCGGCACTGTGCCTTTTGTATTTAATTCCGATGCAATTTCTGTGTATCATCGTCAATAAGAAGGTCAGAGGGATACAATAAACCTGAAGTGAAGCATCGGAATCTATAACTAGTGTCACAGGAATGGTACAAAGCATATTCATTAAGAAGAGTCAGTCTTCTTGTACTTAAGACGGCATTGTGACTTTTCTATTTAATTCCGATGCAATTTCTGTGTTTCATCGTCAATAAGAAGGTCCAAGGGATACAGTAAACCTGGAGTGAAGCATCGGAATCTAAAACTAGTGTCACAGGAATGGTTCAAACATAGACAGTAAGAGGAGTCAGTCTTCTTGTACTTAAGTCGGCATTGTGCCTGTTCTATTTAATTCCGATGCACTTTCTCTGTTTCGTCGTCAATAGGAAGGTCAGAGGGATACAATAAAACTAAAGTGAAGCATCGGAATCCATAACTAGTGTCACAGGAATAGTTCACAATATAGTCAGTAAGAACAGTCAGTCTTCTAGTCCTTAAGTAGGCATTGTGCTTTTGTATTTAATTCCGATGCAATTTCTGTGTTTCATCGACAATGACAAGGTCCAAGGGATACAGTGAACCTGGAGTGTAACATCGGAATCTAAAACTAGTGTCACAGGAATGGTTCAAAACATAGACAGTAAGAAGAGTCAATCTTCTTGTACTTAAGTTGGCATTGTGCATTTCGTATTTAATTCCGATGCAATTTCTGTGTTTCACCGGCATTAAGAAGGCCCAAGGGATACAGTAAACATGAAGTGAAGCATCGGACTCTATAAATAGTGTCACAGAAAAGGTTCAAAACATAGACAGTAGAAGAGTCAGTCTTCTTGTACTTAAGTTGGCATTGTGCATTTCGTATTTAATTCCGATGCAATTTCTGTGTTTCACCAGCAATAAGAAGGTCAGAGGGATGCTGGAAACCTGATGTTAAGCATCGGAATCTATTACAAGTGTGACAGGAATGGTTCAAACATAGACAGTAAGAAGAGTCAGTCGTCTTGTACTTAAGTTGGCATTGTGCCTCTTGTATTTAATTCCGATGCAATTTCTGTGTTTCATCGTCAATAAGAAGGTCCAAGGGATACTGTAAACCTGGAGTGAAGGATCAGAAACTATAACTAGTGTCACAGTAATGGTTCAAAACATAGACAGTAAGAAGAGTCAGACGTCTTGCACTGATGTCGGCATTGTGCCTTTTGTATTTAATTCCGACGCAATTTCTGTGTTTCATCGTCAATTAGAAGGTCCAAGGGATACAGTAAACCTGAAGTGAAGCATCGGAATCTATAACTAGTGTCACTGGAATGTTTCAAAATATAGACATTAAGAAGAGTCAGTCTTCTTGTACTTAAGTCGGCATTGTGCCTTTTCTATTTAATTCCGATGCAATTTCTGTGTTTCATCGTCAATAAGAAGGTCCAAGGGATACAGTAAACCTTTACTGTATCAGCGGAATCTATAACTTGTGTCACAGAAATGGTTCAAAACATAGACAGTACGAAGACTCAGTCTTCGTGTACTTAAGTCGGCATTTTGCGTTTTGTATTTAATTCTGATGCAATTTCTGTGTTTCATCGTCAATAAGAAGGTCCAAGGGATACAATCAACCTGAAGTGAAGCATTGGAATCTATAACTAGTGTCACAGGAATGGTTCAAAACATAGACAGTAAGAAGAGTCAGTCTTCTTGTACTTAAGTCGGCATTGTGCCCTTTCTATTTAATTCCGATGCAATTTTTGTGTGTCATCGTCAATAACAAGATGGAAGGGATACATTAAACCTGGAGAGAAGCATCGGAATCTATTACTAGTGTCACTGGAATGGTTCAAAGCATAGACAGTAAGAAGAGTCAGTCTTCTTGTACTTAAGTCGGCATTGTGCCTTTTGTATTTAATTCCGATGCATTTTCTGTGTTTTATCGTCAATAAGAAGATCAGAGGGATATAGTAAACCTGAAGTGAAGCATCGGAATCTATAGCTAGTGTCACAGGAATGGGTCAAAACATAGTCAGTAAGAAGAGTCAGTCTTCTTGTACTTAAGTAGGCATTGTGCCTTTTGTATTTAATTCCGATGCAATTTCTGTGTTTCCTCGTCAATAAGAAGGTCAGAGAGATACAGTAAACCTCAAGTGAAGCATCGGAATCTATAACTAGTGTCACAGGAATGGTTCAAAACATAGTCAGTAGGAAGAGTCGGTCTTCATGTACTTAAGTCGGCATTGTGCCTTATGTATTTAATTCCGATGCAATTTCTGTGTATCATCGTCAATAAGAAGGTACAAGGGATACAGTAAATCTGGAGTGAAGCATCGGAATCCAAAACTAGTGTCACAGGAATGGTTCAAAACATAGACAGTAAGAGGAGTCAGTCTTCATGTACTTAAGTCGGCATTGTGTCTTTTCTATTTAATTCCGATGCAATTTCTCTGTTACGTCATCAATAGGAAGGTCAGAGGGATACAATAAACCTGAAGTGAAGCATCGGAATCTATACGTAGTGTAACAGGAATGGTTCAAAACATAGTCAGTAAGAACAGTCAGCCTTCTTGTCCCTAAGTCCGCATTGTGCCTTTTGTATTTAATTCCGATGCAATTTCTGTGTTTCATCGTCAATGAGAAGGGCCAAGGGATACAGTAAACAAGGAGTGTAATATCGGAATCTAAAACTTGTGTCACAGGAATGGTTCAAAACATAGACAGTAAGAAGAGTCAGTCTTCGTGTACTTAAGTCGGCATTTGCCTTTTGTATTTAATTCCGATTCAATTTATGTGTTTTATCGTCAATAAGATGGTCTAAGGGATACAGTAAACCAGAAGTCAAGCATCGGAATCTATAACTAGTGTCACAGGAATGGTTCAAAACATAGACAGTAAGAAGAGTCAGTCTTCTTGTACTTAAGTCGGCATTGTGCCTTTTGTATCTTATTCCGATGCAATTTCTGTGTTTCATCATCAATAAGAAGGTCAGAGGGATACAGTATACCTGAAGTGAAGGATCAGAATCTATAGCTAGTGTCACAGGAATGGGTCAAAACATAGTCAGTAAGAAGAGTCAGTCTTCTTGTCCTTAAGTAGGCATTGTGCCTTTTGTATTTAGTTCCGATGCAATTTCTGTGTTTCATCGTCAATAACAAGGTCCAAGGGATACAGTAAAACTGAAATCATGCATCGGAATCTATAACTAGTGTCACAGGAATGGTTCAAAACATAGTCAGTAGGAAGAGTCGGTCTTCATGTACTTAAGTCGGCATTGTGCCTTATATATTTAATTCCGATGCAATTTCTGTGTTTCATCGTCAATAACAAGGTCCAAGGGATACAGTAAACCTGAAGTGAAGCATCGGAATCCATAACTAGTGTCACAGGAATGGTTCAAAACATAGACAGTAGAAAGAGTCAGTCTTTTTGTACTTAAGTCGGCATTGTGCCTTTTCTATTTAGTTCCGATGCGATTTCAGTGTTTCATCGTCAATAACAAGGTCCAAGGGATACAGTAAAACTGAAGTCATGCATCGGAATCTATAACTAGTGTCACAGGAATGGTTCAAAACGTAGACAGTAAGAAGAGTCAGTCTTCTTGTACTTAAGTAGGCATTGTGGCGTTTCAATTTAATTCCGATGCAATTTCTGTGTTTCATCGTCAATAAGAAGGTCAGAAAGATACAGTAAACCTGAAGTGAAGCATCGGAATCTATAACTAGTGTCACAAGAATGGTTCAAAACATAGTCGGTAAGTAGAGTCAGTCTTCTTGTACTTAAGTTGGCATTGTGCCTTTTGTATTTAATTCCGACGGAATTTCTGTGTTTCATCGTCAATAAGAAGGTCTAAGAGATACAGTAAACCTGAAGTGAAGCATCGGAATCTATAAGTAGTGTCACAGGAATGGTTCAAAATATAGACAGTAAGGGGAGTCAGTCTTCTTGTACTTAAGTCGGCATTGTGCCTTTTGTATCTTATTCCGATGCAATATCTATCTTTCATCATCAATGAGAAGTTCAGAGGGATACAGTAATCCTGAAGTGAAGCATTGGAATCTATAACTAGTGTCCAGGAGTGGTTCAAAACATAGTCAGTAAGAAGTGTCAATCTTCTTGTACTTAAGTTGGCATTGTGCATTTCGTATTTAATTCCGATGCAATTTCTGTGTTTCACCAGCAATAAGAAGGTCAGAGGGATGCTGGAAACCTGATGTTAAGCATCGGAATCTATTACAAGTGTGACAGGAATGGTTCAAACATAGACAGTAAGAAGAGTCAGTCGTCTTGTACTTAAGTCGGCATTGTGCCTCTTGTATTTAATTCCGATGCAATTTCTGTGTTTCATCGTCAATAAGAAGGTCCAAGGGATACTGTAAACCTGGAGTGAAGGATCGGAAACTATAACTAGTGTCACAGTAATGGTTCAAAACATAGACAGTAAGAAGAGTCAGACGTCTTGCACTGATGTCGGCATTGTGCCTTTTGTATTTAATTCCGCCGCAATTTCTGTGTTTCATCGTCAATTAGAAGGTCCAAGGGATACAGTAAACCTGAAGTGAAGCATCGGAATCTATAACTAGTGTCACTGGAAAGTTTCAAAATATAGACATTAAGAAGAGTCAGTCTTCTTGTACTTAAGTCGGCATTGTGCCTTTTCTATTTAATTCCGATGCAATTTCTGTGTTTCATCGTCAATAAGAAGGTGCGAGGACTACAGTAAACCTGAAGTGAAGCTTTGGAATCTAAAACTGGACTCACAGGAGAGGTTCAAGTCATAGAAAGTTAGAGTGATAGTCCTCTTGTACTTAAGTCGGCATTGTGCCTTTTCTATTTAATTCCGATGCAATTTTTGTGTTTCATCGTCAATAACAAGGTCCAAGGGATACATTAAACCTGGAGAGAAGCATCGGAATCTATAACTAGTGTCACAGGAATGGTTCAAAACATAGTCAGTAAGAAGAGTCAGTCTTCTTGTCCTTAAGTCGGCATTGTGCCTTTTGTATTTAATTCCGATGCAATTCCTGTGTTTCATCGGCAATACGGTCAAAGGGATACAGTAAACCTGAAGTGAAGCATCGGAATCTATAACTAGTGACACAGGAAAGGTTCAAAACATAGACAGTAGGAAGAGTCAGTCTTCTCGTACTTAAGTCAAAATTGTGCCTTTTGTAATTCATTCCGATGCAATTTCTGTGTTTCATCGTCAATAAGAAGGTCAGAGGGATACAGTAAACCTGAAGTGAAGCATCGGAATCTAAAACTAGTGTCACAGGAATGATTCAAAACATAGACAGTAGGAAGAGTCAGTCTTCTTTTACTTAAGTCGGCATTGTGCATTTTGTATTTAATTCCGATGCAATTTCTGTGATTCATCGTCAATAAGAAGGCCAGATGAATACAATAAACCAGAAGTGAAGCATCGGAATCTATAACTAGTGTCACAGGAATGGTTCAATCATAGTCAGTAAGAACAGTCAGTCTTCTTGTTCTTAAGTCGGCATTGTGCCTTTTGTATTTAATTCCGACTCAATTTCTGTGTTTCATCGTCAATAAGATGGTCCAAGGGATGGAGTAAACCTGGAGTGTAGTATGGGAATCTATAACTAGTGTCACAGGAATGGTTCAAAACATAGACAGTAATAAGAGTCAGTCCTCGTGTACTCATGTCGGCATTTCGCCATTTGTATTTAATTCCGATGCAATTTCTGTGTTTCATCGTCAATAAGAAGGTCCGAGGGATACAGTAAACCTGAAGTGAAGCATTGGAATCTATAACTAGTGTCACAGGAATGGTTCAAAACATAGACAGTAAGACGAGTCAGTCTTCTTGTACTAATGTCTTCATTGTGCCTTTTCCATTTTATTCCGATGCAATTTCTGTGTTTCATCGTCAATAAGAAGGTCCAGGGGATACAGTAAACCTGGAATGAAGCATCGGAATCTATAACTAGTGTCACAGGAATGGTTCAAACATAGTCAGTAAGAACAGTAAGTCTTCTTGTCCTTAAGTCGGCATTGTGATTTTTGTATTTAATTCCGATGCAATTTCTGTGTTTCATCATCAATAAGAAGGTCCAAGGTATACAGTAAACCTGAAGTGAAGCATCGAATTCTATAACAAGTGTGACAGGAATGGTTCAAAACATAGTCAGTAAGAAGAGTCAGTCTTCATGTATTTAAGTCGGCACTGTGCCTTTTGTATTTAATTCCGATGCAATTTCTGTGTTTCATCGTCAATAAGAAGGTCAGAGGGATACAATAAATCTGAAGTGAAGCATCGGAATCTATAACTAGTGTCACAGGAATGGTACAAAGCATATTCATTAAGAAGAGTCAGTCTTCTTGTACTTAAGACGGCATTGTGACTTTTCTATTTAATTCCGATGCAATTTCTGTGTTTCATCGTCAATAAGAAGGTCCAAGGGATACAGTAAACCTGGAGTGAAGCATCGGAATCTAAAACTAGTGTCACAGGAATGGTTCAAACATAGACAGTAAGAGGAGTCAGTCTTCTTGTACTTAAGTCGGCATTGTGCCTGTTCTATTTAATTCCGATGCACTTTCTCTGTTTCGTCGTCAATAGGAAGGTCAGAGGGATACAATAAAACTAAAGTGAAGCATCGGAAACCATAACTAGTGTCACAGGAATAGTTCACAATATAGTCAGTAAGAACAGTCAGTCTTCTAGTCCTTAAGTAGGCATTGTGCTTTTGTATTTAATTCCGATGCAATTTCTGTGTTTCATCGACAATGACAAGGTCCAAGGGATACAGTGAACCTGGAGTGTAACATCGGAATCTAAAACTAGTGTCACAGGAATGGTTCAAAACATAGACAGTAAGAAGAGTCAATCTTCTTGTACTTAAGTTGGCATTGTGCATTTCGTATTTAATTCCGATGCAATTTCTGTGTTTCACCGGCATTAAGAAGGCCCAAGGGATACAGTAAACATGAAGTGAAGCATCGGACTCTATAAATAGTGTCACAGAAAAGGTTCAAAACATAGACAGTAGAAGAGTCAGTCTTCTTGTACTTAAGTTGGCATTGTGCATTTCGTATTTAATTCCGATGCAATTTCTGTGTTTCACCAGCAATAAGAAGGTCAGAGGGATGCTGGAAACCTGATGTTAAGCATCGGAATCTATTACAAGTGTGACAGGAATGGTTCAAACATAGACAGTAAGAAGAGTCAGTCGTCTTGTACTTAAGTTGGCATTGTGCCTCTTGTATTTAATTCCGATGCAATTTCTGTGTTTCATCGTCAATAAGAAGGTCCAAGGGATACTGTAAACCTGGAGTGAAGGATCAGAAACTATAACTAGTGTCACAGTAATGGTTCAAAACATAGACAGTAAGAAGAGTCAGACGTCTTGCACTGATGTCGGCATTGTGCCTTTTGTATTTAATTCCGACGCAATTTCTGTGTTTCATCGTCAATTAGAAGGTCCAAGGGATACAGTAAACCTGAAGTGAAGCATCGGAATCTATAACTAGTGTCACTGGAATGTTTCAAAATATAGACATTAAGAAGAGTCAGTCTTCTTGTACTTAAGTCGGCATTGTGCCTTTTCTATTTAATTCCGATGCAATTTCTGTGTTTCATCGTCAATAAGAAGGTCCAAGGGATACAGTAAACCTTTACTGTATCAGCGGAATCTATAACTTGTGTCACAGAAATGGTTCAAAACATAGACAGTACGAAGACTCAGTCTTCGTGTACTTAAGTCGGCATTTTGCGTTTTGTATTTAATTCTGATGCAATTTCTGTGTTTCATCGTCAATAAGAAGGTCCAAGGGATACAATCAACCTGAAGTGAAGCATCGGAATCTATAACTAGTGTCACAGGAATGGTTCAAAACATAGACAGTAAGAAGAGTCAGTCTTCTTGTACTTAAGTCGGCATTGTGCCCTTTCTATTTAATTCCGATGCAATTTTTGTGTGTCATCGTCAATAACAAGATCCAAGGGATACATTAAACCTGGAGAGAAGCATCGGAATCTATTACTAGTGTCACTGGAATGGTTCAAAGCATAGACAGTAAGAAGAGTCAGTCTTCTTGTACTTAAGTCGGCATTGTGCCTTTTGTATTTAATTCCGATGCATTTTCTGTGTTTTATCGTCAATAAGAAGATCAGAGGGATATAGTAAACCTGAAGTGAAGCATCGGAATCTATAGCTAGTGTCACAGGAATGGGTCAAAACATAGTCAGTAAGAAGAGTCAGTCTTCTTGTACTTAAGTAGGCATTGTGCCTTTTGTATTTAATTCCGATGCAATTTCTGTGTTTCCTCGTCAATAAGAAGGTCAGAGAGATACAGTAAACCTCAAGTGAAGCATCGGAATCTATAACTAGTGTCACAGGAATGGTTCAAAACATAGTCAGTAGGAAGAGTCGGTCTTCATGTACTTAAGTCGGCATTGTGCCTTATGTATTTAATTCCGATGCAATTTCTGTGTATCATCGTCAATAAGAAGGTACAAGGGATACAGTAAATCTGGAGTGAAGCATCGGAATCTAAAACTAGTGTCACAGGAATGGTTCAAAACATAGACAGTAAGAGGAGTCAGTCTTCTTGTACTTAAGTCGGCATTGTGCCTTTTCTATTTAATTCCGATGCAATTTCTCTGTTACGTCATCAATAGGAAGGTCAGAGGGATACAATAAACCTGAAGTGAAGCATCGGAATCTATACGTAGTGTAACAGGAATGGTTCAAAACATAGTCAGTAAGAACAGTCAGCCTTCTTGTCCCTAAGTCCGCATTGTGCCTTTTGTATTTAATTCCGATGCAATTTCTGTGTTTCATCGTCAATGAGAAGGGCCAAGGGATACAGTAAACAGGGAGTGTAATATCGGAATCTATAACTTGTGTCACAGGAATGGTTCAAAACATAGACAGTAAGAAGAGTCAGTCTTCGTGTACTTAAGTCGGCATTTGCCTTTTGTATTTAATTCCGATTCAATTTATGTGTTTTATCGTCAATAAGTTGGTCTAAGGGATACAGTAAACCAGAAGTCAAGCATCGGAATCTATAACTAGTGTCACAGGAATGGTTCAAAACATAGACAGTAAGAAGAGTCAGTCTTCTTGTACTTAAGTCGGCATTGTGCCTTTTGTATCTTATTCCGATGCAATTTCTGTGTTTCATCATCAATAAGAAGGTCAGAGGGATACAGTATACCTGAAGTGAAGGATCAGAATCTATAGCTAGTGTCACAGGAATGGGTCAAAACATAGTCAGTAAGAAGAGTCAGTCTTCTTGTCCTTAAGTAGGCATTGTGCCTTTTGTATTTAGTTCCGATGCAATTTCTGTGTTTCATCGTCAATAACAAGGTCCAAGGGATACAGTAAAACTGAAGTCATGCATCGGAATCTATAACTAGTGTCACAGGAATGGTTCAAAACATAGTCAGTAGGAAGAGTCGGTCTTCATGTACTTAAGTCGGCATTGTGCCTTATATATTTAATTCCGATGCAATTTCTGTGTTTCATCGTCAATAAGAAGGTCCAAGGGATACAGTAAACCTGAAGTGAAGCATCGGAATCCATAACTAGTGTCACAGGAATGGTTCAAAACATAGACAGTAGAAAGAGTCAGTCTTTTTGTACTTAAGTCGGCATTGTGCCTTTTCTATTTAGTTCCGATGCGATTTCAGTGTTTCATCGTCAATAACAAGGTCCAAGGGATACAGTAAAACTGAAGTCATGCATCGGAATCTATAACTAGTGTCACAGGAATGGTTCAAAACGTAGACAGTAAGAAGAGTCAGTCTTCTTGTACTTAAGTAGGCATTGTGGCGTTTCAATTTAATTCCGATGCAATTTCTGTGTTTCATCGTCAATAAGAAGGTCAGAAAGATACAGTAAACCTGAAGTGAAGCATCGGAATCTATAACTAGTGTCACAAGAATGGTTCAAAACATAGTCGGTAAGTAGAGTCAGTCTTCTTGTACTTAAGTTGGCATTGTGCCTTTTGTATTTAATTCCGATGCAATTTCTGTGTTTCATCGTCTATAAGAAGGTCCAAGGGATACAGTAAACCTGAAGTGAAGCATCGGAATCTATAACTAGTGTCACAGGAACGGTTCAAAGCGTAGAGAGTAAGAAGAGTCAGTCTTCTTGTACTTAAGTCGGCATTGTGTCTTTTGTATTTAATTCTGATGCAATTTCTGTGTTTTATCGTCAATAAGAAGGTCGAAGGGATACAGTAAACCTGAAGTGAAGCATCGGAATCTACAACTAATGTCTCAGGAATGGTTCAAAACATAGACAGTAAGAAGAGTCAGTCTTCTTGTACTTAAGTCGGCATTGTGCCTTTTCTATTTAATTCCGATGCAATTTCTGCGTTTCATCGTCAATAAGAAGGTCAGAGGGATAAAGTAAACCTGAAGTGAAGCATCGGAATCTATAACTACTATCACAGGAATGGTTCAAAACATAGTTAGTAAGAAGAGTCAGTCTACTTGTACTTAAGTTTGCATTGTGCCTTTCGTATTTAATTACGATGCAATTTCTGTGTTTCACCGTAATAAGAAGGTCAGAGGGATACAGTAAACCTGAAGTGAAGCATCGGAATCTATAACTAGTGTCTCAGGAATGGTTCAAAACATAGTCAGTAAGAAGAGTCAGTCTTCTTGTCCTTAAGTCGGCATTGTGCCTTTTCTATTTAATTCCGATGCAATGTCTGTGTTTCATCGGCAATACGGTCAGAGGGATACAGTAAAGCTGAAGTGAAGAATCGGAATCTATAACTAGTGTCACAGGAATGGTTCAAAACATATACAGTAGGAAGAGTCAGTCTTCTTGTACTTAAGTCGGCACTGTGAATTTTGTATTTAAATCTGATGCAAATTCTGTGTTTCATCGTCAATAAGAAGGTCCAAGCTATACTGTAAACCTGAAGTGAAGCATCGGAATCTATAACTAGTGTCACAGGAATGGTTCTAATCATAGTCAGTAAGAAGAGTCAGTCTTCTTGTACTTAAGTCAGCATTGTGCTTTTCTATTTCATTCCGATGCAATTTCTGTGTATCATCGTCAATAAGAAGGTCCAAGAGATACAGTAAACCTGGAGTGAAGCATCGGAATCTATAACTAGTGTCACAGGAATGGTTCAAAACATAGACAGTAAGAAGAGTCAGTCTTCTTGTACTGAAGTCGGCACTGTGCCTTTTGTATTTAAATCTGATGCAAATTCTGTGTTTCAACGTCAGTAAGAAGGTCCAAGGTATACAGTAAACCTGAAGTGAAGCATCGGAATCTATAACTACTGTCACAGGAATGGTTCAAAACATAGTCAGTAAGAAGAGTCAGTCTACTTGTACTTAAGTTTGCATTGTGCCTTTCGTATTTAATTCCGATGCAATTTCTGTGTTTCACCGCAATAAGAAGGTCAGAGGGATACAGTAAACCTGAAGTAAAGCATCGGAATCTATAACTTGTGTCTCAGGAATGGTTCAAAACATAGTCAGTAAGAAGAGTCAGTCTTCTTGTCCTTAAGTCGGCATTATGCCTTTTGTATTTAATTCCGATGCAATTTCTGTGTTTCATCGTCAATAAGAAGGTCGAAGGGATACAGTAAACCTCAAGTGAAGCGTCGTAATCTATAACTAGTGACACAGGAATGGTTCAAAACATAGACTGTAGGAAGAGGCAGTCTACTTGTACTTAAGTCGGCACTGTGCCTTTTGTATTTACTTCCGATGCTATTTCTGTGTTTCATCGTCAATTGGACGGTCCAAGCGATACAGTAAACCTGAAGTGAAACATCGGAATCTATAACTAGTGTCACAGGAATGGTTCAAAAGAAAGTCAGTAAGATGAGCCAGCCTTCTTATCCTTAAGTCGGCATTGTGCCTTTTGTATCTAATTCCGATGCAATTTCTGTGTTTCATCGTCAATAAGAACGTCCAGGGGATACAGTAAACCTGAAGTGAAGCATCGGAATCTATAACTAGTGTCACAGGAATGGTCAAAACATAGTGAGTAAGAAGAGTTAGTGTTCTTGTACTTAAGTCGGCATTGTGCCTTTTCTATTTAATTCCGATGCAATATCTGTGTCTCATCGTCAATAACAAGGTCCAAGGGATACAGTAAACCTGGAGTGAAGCATCGGAATCTATAACTAGTGTCAATGGAATTGTTCAAAACATAGACAGTAAGAAGAGTCAGTCTTCTTGTACTTATGTCGGCATTCTTCCTTTTGTATTTAATTCCGATGCAATTTCTGTGTATCACCGTCAATAAGAAGGTCCAAGGGGTTACAGTAGACCTGCAGTGAAGCATCGGAATCGATTACTAGTGTCAAAGGAATGGTTCAAAATATAGACAGTAAGAAGAGTCAGTCTTCTTGTACTTAAGTCGGCATTGTGCCTTTTGTATTTAATTCCGATGCAATTTCTGTGATTCATCTTCACTAAGAAGGCCCAAGGGATAAAGTAAACCTAAAGTGAAGCATCGGACTCTATAACTAGTGTCACAGAAATGGTTCAAAACATTGACAGTATAAGAGTCAGTCTTCTTGTACTTAAGTCGGCATTGTGCCTTCTGTATTTAATTCCGATGCAATTTTTGTGTTTCATCGTCAATAAGAAGGTCAGAGGGATACAGTAAACCTGAAGTGAAGCATTGCAATCTATAACTAGTGTCACAGGAATGGTTCAAATCATAGTCAGTAAGAAGAGTCAGTCTTCTTGTACTTAAGTCGGCATTGAGCCTTTTGTATTTAATTCCGATGCAATTTCTGTGTTTCATCGTCAATAAGAAGGTCCGAGGAATACAGTAAACCTGAAATGACGCATCGGAATCTATAACTAGTGTCACAGGAATGGTTCAAAACATAGACAGTAAGAAGGGTCAGTCTTCTTGTACTTAAGACGGCATTGTGCATTTTGTATTTATTTCCGATGCAATATCTGTGTTTCATCGTCAATAAGAAGGTCCAAGGGATGCAGTAAACCTGAAGTGAAGCATCAGAATCTATTACTAGTGTCACAGGAATGGTTCAAAACATAGACAGTGGGAAGAGTCAGTCTTCTTGTACTTAAGTCGGCATTGTGCCTTTTCTATTTAATTCCGATGCAATTTCTGTGTTTCATCGTCAAAAAGAAGGTCAGAGGGATACAGTAAACCTGAAGTGAAGCATCGGATTCTATAATTACTGTCACAGGAATGGTTCAAATAATAGTCAGTAAGAGAGTCAGTCTTTTTGTACTTAAGTCGGCATTGTGCCTTTTGTGTTTAATTCCGATGCAATTTCTGTATTTCATCGTAAATAAGAAGGTCCAAGGAATACAGTAAACCTGAAATGACGCATCGGAATCTATAACTAGTGTCACAGGAATGGTTCAAAACATAGACAGTAAGAAGGGTTAGTCTTCTTGTACTTAAGACGGCGTTGTGCCATTTGTATTTAATTCCGATGCAATTTCTGTATTTCATCGTAAATAAGAAGGTACAAGGGATACAGTAAATCTGGAGTGAAGCATCGGAATCTATAACTAGTGTCACAGGAATGGTTCCAATCATAGACAGTAAGAAGAGTCAGTCTTCTTGTACTTAAGACGGCGTTGTGCCTTTTGTATTTAATTCCGATGCAATTTCTGTGTTTCATCATCAATAAGAAGGTCCAAGGGATACAGTAAATCTGGAGTGAAGCATCGGAATCTAAAACTAGTGTCACAGGAATTATTCAAAAGATAGACAGTAAGAGGAGTCAGTCTTCTTGTACTTAAGTCGGCATTGTGCCTTTTCTATTTAATTCCGATGCAATTTCTCTGTTTCGTCGTCAATAGGAAGGTCAGAGGGATACAATAAACCTGAAGTGAAGCATCGGAATCTATACCTAGTGTAACAGGAATGGTTCAAAACATAGTCAGTAAGAACAGTCAGCCTTCTTGTCCCTAAGTCCGCATTGTGCCTTTTGTATTTAATTCCGATGCAATTTCTGTGTTTCATCGTCAATCAGAAGGGCCAAGGGATACAGTAAACAAGGAGTGTAGCATCGGAATCTATAAGTTGTGTAACAGGAATGGTTCAAAACATAGACAGTAAGAAGAGTCAGTCTTCGTGTACTTAAGTCGGCATTTGCCTTTTGTATTTAATTCCGATTCAATTTCTGTGTTTCATCGTCAATAAGATGGTCTAAGGGATACAGTAAACCTGAAGTCAAGCATCGGAATCTATAACTAGTGTCACAGGAATGGTTCAAAACATAGACAGTAGAAAGAGTCAGTCTTCTTGTACTTAAGTCGGCATTGTGCCTTTTCTATTTAGTTCCGATGCAATTTCTGTGTTTCCTCGTCAATAAAAAGGTCAGAGGGATACAGTAAAACTGAAGTCATGCATCGTAATCTATAACTAGTGTCACAGGAATGGTTCAAAACATAGACAGTAGAAAGAGTCAGTCTTCTTGTACTTAAGTCGGCATTGTGCCTTTTCTATTTAGTTCCGATGCGATTTCAGTGTTTCATCGTCAATAACAAGGTCCAAGGGATACAGTAAAACTGAAGTCATGCATCGGAATCTATAACTAGTGTCACAGGAATGGTTCAAAACGTAGACAGTAAGAAGAGTCAGTCTTCTTGTACTTAAGTAGGCATTGTGGCGTTTCAATTTAATTCCGATGCAATTTCTGTGTTTCATCGTCAATAAGAAGGTCAGAAAGATACAGTAAACCTGAAGTGAAGCATCGGAATCCATAACTAGTGTCACAAGAATGGTTCAAAACATAGTCGGTAAGTAGAGTCAGTCTTCTTGTACTTAAGTTGGCATTGTGCCTTTTGTATTTAATTCCGATGCAATTTCTGTGTTTCATCGTCTATAAGAAGGTCCAAGGGATACAGTAAACCTGAAGTGAAGCATCGGAATCTATAACTAGTGTCACAGGAATGGTTCAAAGCGTAGAGAGTAAGAAGAGTCAGTCTTCTTGTACTTAAGTCGGCATTGTGTCTTTTGTATTTAATTCTGATGCAATTTCTGTGTTTTATCGTCAATACGAAGGTCGAAGGGATACAGTAAACCTGAAGTGAAGCATCGGAATCTACAACTAATGTCTCAGGAATGGTTCAAAACATAGACAGTAAGAAGAGTCAGTCTTCTTGTACTTAAGTCGGCATTGTGCCTTTTCTATTTAATTCCGATGCAATTTCTGCGTTTCATCGTCAATAAGAAGGTCAGAGGGATAAAGTAAACCTGAAGTGAAGCATCGGAATCTATAACTACTATCACAGGAATGGTTCAAAACATAGTTAGTAAGAAGAGTCAGTCTACTTGTACTTAAGTTTGCATTGTGCCTTTCGTATTTAATTACAATGCAATTTCTGTGTTTCACCGTAATAAGAAGGTCAGAGGGATACAGTAAACCTGAAGTGAAGCATCGGAATCTATAACTAGTGTCTCAGGAATGGTTCAAAACATAGTCAGTAAGAAGAGTCAGTCTTCTTGTCCTTAAGTCGGCATTGTGCCTTTTCTATTTAATTCCGATGCAATGTCTGTGTTTCATCGGCAATACGGTCAGAGGGATACAGTAAAGCTGAAGTGAAGAATCGGAATCTATAACTAGTGTCACAGGAATGGTTCAAAACATATACAGTAGGAAGAGTCAGTCTTCTTGTACTTAAGTCGGCACTGTGAATTTTGTATTTAAATCTGATGCAAATTCTGTGTTTCATCGTCAATAAGAAGGTCCAAGCTATACTGTAAACCTGAAGTGAAGCATCGGAATCTATAACTAGTGTCACAGGAATGGTTCAAATCATAGTCAGTAAGAAGAGTCAGTCTTCTTGTACTTAAGTCAGCATTGTGCTTTTCTATTTCATTCCGATGCAATTTCTGTGTATCATCGTCAATAAGAAGGTCCAAGAGATACAGTAAACCTGGAGTGAAGCATCGGAATCTATAACTAGTGTCACAGGAATGGTTCAAAACATAGACAGTAAGAAGAGTCAGTCTTCTTGTACTGAAGTCGGCACTGTGCCTTTTATATTTAAATCTGATGCAAATTCTGTGTTTCATCGTCAGTAAGAAGGTCCAAGGTATACAGTAAACCTGAAGTGAAGCATCGGAATCTATAACTACTGTCACAGGAATGGTTCAAAACATAGTCAGTAAGAAGAGTCAGTCTACTTGTACTTAAGTTTGCATTGTGCCTTTCGTATTTAATTCCGATGCAATTTCTGTGTTTCACCGCAATAAGAAGGTCAGAGGGATACAGTAAACCTGAAGTGAAGCATCGGAATCTATAACTTGTGTCTCAGGAATGGATCAAAACATAGTCAGTAAGAAGAGTCAGTCTTCTTGTCCTTAAGTCGGCATTATGCCTTTTGTATTTAATTCCGATGCAATTTCTGTGTTTCATCGTCAATAAGAAGGTCGAAGGGATACAGTAAACCTCAAGTGAAGCGTCGTAATCTATAACTAGTGACACAGGAATGGTTCAAAACATAGACTGTAGGAAGAGGCAGTCTACTTGTACTTAAGTCGGCACTGTGCCTTTTGTATTTACTTCCGATGCTATTTCTGTGTTTCATCGTCAATTGGACGGTCCAAGCGATACAGTAAACCTGAAGTGAAACATCGGAATCTATAACTAGTGTCACAGGAATGGTTCAAAAGAAAGTCAGTAAGATGAGCCAGCCTTCTTATCCTTAAGTCGGCATTGTGCCTTTTGTATCTAATTCCGATGCAATTTCTGTGTTTCATCGTCAATAAGAACGTCCAGGGGATACAGTAAACCTGAAGTGAAGCATCGGAATCTATAACTAGTGTCACAGGAATGGTCAAAACATAGTGAGTAAGAAGAGTTAGTGTTCTTGTACTTAAGTCGGCATTGTGCCTTTTCTATTTAATTCCGATGCAATATCTGTGTCTCATCGTCAATAACAAGGTCCAAGGGATACAGTAAACCTGGAGTGAAGCATCGGAATCTATAACTAGTGTCAATGGAATTGTTCAAAACATAGACAGTAAGAAGAGTCAGTCTTCTTGTACTTAAGTCGGCATTCTTCCTTTTGTATTTAATTCCGATGCAATTTCTGTGTATCACCGTCAATAAGAAGGTCCAAGGGGTTACAGTAGACCTGTAGTGAAGCATCGGAATCGATTACTAGTGTCAAAGGAATGGTTCAAAATATAGACAGTAAGAAGAGTCAGTCTTCTTGTACTTAAGTCGGCATTGTGCCTTTTGTATTTAATTCCGATGCAATTTCTGTGATTCATCTTCACTAAGAAGGCCCAAGGGATAAAGTAAACCTGAAGTGAAGCATCGGACTCTATAACTAGTGTCACAGAAATGGTTCAAAACATTGACAGTATAAGAGTCAGTCTTCTTGTACTTAAGTCGGCATTGTGCCTTCTGTATTTAATTCCGATGCAATTTTTGTGTTTCATCGTCAATAAGTAGGTCAGAGGGATACAGTAAACCTGAAGTGAAGCATTGCAATCTATAACTAGTGTCACAGGAATGGTTCAAATCATAGTCAGTAAGAAGAGTCAGTCTTCTTGTACTTAAGTCGGCATTGAGCCTTTTGTATTTAATTCCGATGCAATTTCTGTGTTTCATCGTCAATAAGAAGGTCCGAGGAATACAGTAAACCTGAAATGACGCATCGGAATCTATAACTAGTGTCACAGGAATGGTTCAAAACATAGACAGTAAGAAGGGTCAGTCTTCTTGTACTTAAGACGGCATTGTGCATTTTGTAATTATTTCCGATGCAATATCTGTGTTTCATCGTCAATAAGAAGGTCCAAGGGATGCAGTAAACCTGAAGTGAAGCATCAGAATCTATTACTAGTGTCACAGGAATGGTTCAAAACATAGACAGTGGGAAGAGTCAGTCTTCTTGTACTTAAGTCGGCATTGTGCCTTTTCTATTTAATTCCGATGCAATTTCTGTGTTTCATCGTCAAAAAGAAGGTCAGAGGGATACAGTAAACCTGAAGTGAAGCATCGGATTCTATAATTACTGTCACAGGAATGGTTCAAATCATAGTCAGTAAGAGAGTCAGTCTTTTTGTACTTAAGTCGGCATTGTGCCTTTTGTGTTTAATTCCGATGCAATTTCTGTATTTCATCGTAAATAAGAAGGTCCAAGGGATACAGTAAACCTGAAATGACGCATCGGAATCTATAACTAGTGTCACAGGAATGGTTCAAAACATAGACAGTAAGAAGGGTTAGTCTTCTTGTACTTAAGACGGCGTTGTGCCATTTGTATTTAATTCCGATGCAATTTCTGTGATTCATCGTCAATAAGAAGGTACAAGGGATACAGTAAATCTGGAGTGAAGCATCGGAATCTATAACTAGTGTCACAGGAATGGTTCCAATCATAGACAGTAAGAAGAGTCAGTCTTCTTGTACTTAGGACGGCGTTGTGCCTTTTGTATTTAATTCCGATGCAACTTCTGTGTTTCATCGTCAATAAGAAGGTCCAAGGGATACAGTAAACCTCAAGTGAAGCATCGGAATCTATAACTAGTGTCACAGGAACGGTTCAAACATAGTCAGTAGGAAGAGTTGGTGTTCATGTACTTATGTCGGCATTGTGCCTTTTGTATTTAATTCCGATGCAATTTCTGTGTTTCATCATCAATAAGAAGGTCCAAGGGATACAGTAAATCTGGAGTGAAGCATCGGAATCTAAAACTAGTGTCACAGGAATGGTTCAAAAGATAGACAGTAAGAGGAGTCAGTCTTCTTGTACTTAAGTCGGCATTGTGCCTTTTCTATTTAATTCCGATGCAATTTCTCTGTTTCGTCGTCAATAGGAAGGTCAGAGGGATACAAAAAACCTGAAGTGAAGCATCGGAATCTATACCTAGTGTAACAGGAATGGTTCAAAACATAGTCAGTAAGAACAGTCAGCCTTCTTGTCCCTAAGTCCGCATTGTGCCTTTTGTATTTAATTCCGATGCAATTTCTGTGTTTCATCGTCAATCAGAAGGGCCAAGGGATACAGTAAACAAGGAGTGTAGCATCGGAATCTATAACTTGTGTAACAGGAATGGTTCAAAACATAGACAGTAAGAAGAGTCAGTCTTCGTGTACTTAAGTCGGCATTTGCCTTTTGTATTTAATTCCGATTCAATTTCTGTGTTTCATCGTCAATAAGATGGTCTAAGGGATACAGTAAACCTGAAGTCAAGCATCGGAATCTATAACTAGTGTCACAGGAATGGTTCAAAACATAGACAGTAGAAAGAGTCAGTCTTCTTGTACTTAAGTCGGCATTGTGCCTTTTCTATTTAGTTCCGATGCGATTTCAGTGTTTCATCGTCAATAACAAGGTCCAAGGGATACAGTAAAACTGAAGTCATGCATCGGAATCTATAACTAGTATCACAGGAATGGTTCAAAACGTAGACAGTAAGAAGAGTCAGTCTTCTTGTACTTAAGTAGGCATTGTGGCGTTTCAATTTAATTCCGATGCAATTTCTGTGTTTCCTCGTCAATAAGAAGGTCAGAGGGATACAGTAAAACTGAAGTCATGCATCGGAATCTATAACTAGTGTCACAGGAATGGTTCAAAACATAGACAGTAGAAAGAGTCAGTCTTCTTGTACTTAAGTCGGCATTGTGCCTTTTCTATTTAGTTCCGATGCGATTTCAGTGTTTCATCGTCAATAACAAGGTCCAAGGGATACAGTAAAACTGAAGTCATGCATCGGAATCTATAACTAGTGTCACAGGAATGGTTCAAAACGTAGACAGTAAGAAGAGTCAGTCTTCTTGTACTTAAGTAGGCATTGTGGCGTTTCAATTTAATTCCGATGCAATTTCTGTGTTTCCTCGTCAATAAGAAGGTCAGAGGGATACAGTAAAACTGAAGTCATGCATCGGAATCTATAACTAGTGTCACAGGAATGGTTCAAAACATAGACAGTTGGAAGAGTCAGTCTTCTTGTACTTAAGTCGGCACTGTGAATTTTGTATTTAAATCTGATGCAAATTCTGTGTTTCATCGTCAATAAGAAGGTCCAAGGTATACTGTAAACCTGAAGTGAAGCATCGGAATCTATAACTAGTGTCACAGGAATGGTTCAAATCATATCAGTAAGAAGAGTCAGTCTTCTTGTACTTAAGTCAGCATTGTGCTTTTCTATTTCATTCCGATGCAATTTCTGTGTATCATCGTCAATAAGAAGGTCCAAGAGATACAGTATACCTGGAGTGAAGCATCGGAATCTATAACTAGTGTCACAGGAATGGTTCAAAACATAGACAGTAAGAAGAGTCAGTCTTCTTGTACTGAAGTCGGCACTGTGCCTTTTGTATTTAAAACTGATGCAAATTCTGTGTTTCATCGTCAGTAAGAAGGTCCAAGGTATACTGTAAACCTGAAGTGAAGCATCGGAATCTATAACTACTGTCACAGGAATGGTTCAAAGCATAGTCAGTAAGAAGAGTCAGTCTACTTGTACTTAAGTTTGCATTGTGCCTTTCGTATTTAATTCCGATGCAATTTCTATGTTTCACCGCAATAAGAAGGTCAGAGGGATACAGTAAACCTGAAGTGAAGCATCGGAATCTATAACTTGTGTCTCAGGAATGGTTCAAAACATAGTCGGTAGGAAGAGTCAGTCTTCTTGTCCTTAAGTCGGCATTATGCCTTTTGTATTTAATTCCGATGCAATTTCTGTGTTTCATCGTCAATAAGAAGGTCGAAGGGATACAGTAAACCTCAAGTGAAGCGTCGTAATCTATAACTACTGACACAGGAATGGTTCAAAACATAGACTGTGGGAAGAGGCAGTCTACTTGCACTTAAGTTGGCACTGAGCCTTTTTTATTTACTTCCGATGCTATTTCTGTGTTTCATCGTCAATTGGACGGTCCAAGCGATACAGTAAACCTGAAGTGAAACATCGGAATCTATAACTAGTGTCACAGGAATGGTTCAAAAGAAAGTCAGTAAGATGAGCCAGCCTTCTTATCCTTAAGTCGGCACTGTGCCTTTTGTATTTACTTCCGATGCAATTTCTGCGATTCATCGTCAATACGAACGTCCAGGGGATACAGTAAACCTGAAGTGAAGCATCGGAATCTATAACTAGTGTCACAGGAATGGTCAAAACATAGTGAGTAAGAAGAGTTAGTGTTCTTGTACTTAAGTCGGCATTGTGCCTTTTCTATTTAATTCCGATGCAATATCTGTGTTTCATCGTCAATAACAAGGTCCAAGGGATACAGTAAACCTGGAGTGAAGCATCGGAATCTATAACTAGTGTCAATGGAATTGTTCAAAACATAGACAGTAAGAAGAGTCAGTCTTCTTGTACTTAAGTCGGCATTCTTCCTTTTGTATTTAATTCCGATGCAATTTCTGTGTATCACCGTCAATAAGAAGGTCCAAGGGGTTACAGTAGACCTGCAGTGAAGCATCGGAATCGATTACTAGTGTCAAAGGAATGGTTCAAAATATAGACAGTAAGAAGAGTCAGTCTTCTTGTACTTAAATCGGCATTGTGCCTTTTGTATTTAATTCCGATGCAATTTCTGTGATTCATCTTCACTAAGAAGGCCCAAGGGATAAAGTAAACCTGAAGTGAAGCATCGGACTCTATAACTAGTGTCACAGAAATGGTTCAAAACATTGACAGTATAAGAGTCAGTCTTCTTGTACTTAAGTCGGCATTGTGCCTTTTGTATTTAATTCCGATGCAATTTTTGTGTTTCATCGTCAATAAGAAGGTCAGAGGGATACAGTAAACCTGAAGTGAAGCATTGCAATCTATAACTAGTGTCACAGGAATGGTTCAAATCATAGTCAGTAAGAAGAGTCAGTCTTCTTGTACTTAAGTCGGCATTGAGCCTTTTGTATTTAATTCCGATGCAATTTCTGTGTTTCATCGTCAATAAGAAGGTCCGAGGAATACAGTAAACCTGAAATGACGCATCGGAACCTATAACTAGTGTCACAGGAATGGTTCAAAACATAGACAGTAAGAAGGGTCAGTCTTCTTGTACTTAAGACGGCATTGTGCATTTTGTATTTATTTCCGATGCAATTTCTGTGTTTCATCGTCAATAAGAAGGTCCAAGGGATGCAGTAAACCTGAAGTGAAGCATCAGAATCTATTACTAGTGTCACAGGAATGGTTCAAAACATAGACAGTGGGAAGAGTCAGTCTTCTTGTACTTAAGTCGGCATTGTGCCTTTTCTATTTAATACCGATGCAATTTCTGTGTTTCATCGTCAAAAAGAAGGTCAGAGGGATACAGTAAACCTGAAGTGAAGCATCGGATTCTATAATTACTGTCACAGGAATGGTTCAAATCATAGTCAGTAAGAGGAGTCAGTCTTTTTGTACTTAAGTCGGCATTGTGCCTTTTGTGTTTAATTCCGATGCAATTTCTGTATTTCATCGTAAATAAGAAGGTCCAAGGGATACAGTAAACCTAAAATGACGCATCGGAATCTATAACTAGTGTCACAGGAATGGTTCAAAACATAGACAGTAAGAAGGGTTAGTCTTCTTGTACTTAAGACGGCGTTGTACCATTTGTATTTAATTCCGATGCAATTTCTGTGATTCATCGTCAATAAGAAGGTACAAGGGATACAGTAAATCTGGAGTGAAGCATCGGAATCTATAACTAGTGTCACAGGAATGGTTCCAAACATAGACAGTAAGAAGAGTCAGTCTTCTTGTACTTAAGACGGCGTTGTGCCTTTTGTATTTAATTCCGATGCAACTTCTGTGTTTCATCGTCAATAAGAAGGTCCAAGGGATACAGTAAACCTCAAGTGAAGCATCGGAATCTATAACTAGTGTCACAGGAACGGTTCAAACATAGTCAGTAGGAAGAGTTGGTGTTCATGTACTTATGTCGGCATTGTGCCTTTTGTATTTAATTCCGATGCAATTTCTGTGTTTCATCATCAATAAGAAGGTCCAAGGGATACAGTAAATCTGGAGTGAAGCATCGGAATCTAAAACTAGTGTCACAGGAATGGTTCAAAAGATAGACAGTAAGAGGAGTCAGTCTTCTTGTACTTAAGTCGGCATTGTGCCTTTTCTATTTAATTCCGATGCAATTTCTCTGTTTCGTCGTCAATACGAAGGTCAGATGGATACATTAAACCTGAAGTGAAGCATCGGAATCTATACCTAGTGTAACAGGAATGGTTCAAAGCATAGTCAGTAAGAACAGTCAGCCTTCTTGTCCCTAAGTCCGCATTGTGCCTTTTGTATTTTATTCCGATGCAATTTCTGTGTTTCATCGTCAATGAGAAGGGCCAAGGGATACAGTAAACAAGGAGTGTAGCATCGGAATCTATAACTTGTGTAACAGGAATGGTTCAAAACATAGACAGTAAGAAGAGTCAGTCTTCGTGTACTTAAGTCGGCATTTGCCTTTTGTATTTAATTCCGATTCAATTTCTGTGTTTCATCGTCAATAAGACGGTCTAAGGGATACAGTAAACCTGAAGTCAAGCATCGGAATCTATAACTAGTGTCACAGGAATGGTTCAAAACATAGACAGTAAGAAGAGTCAGTCTTCTTGTACTTAAGTCGGCATTGTGCCTTTTCTATCTTATTCCGATGCAATTTCTGTGTTTCATCATCACTAAGAAGGTCAGAGGAATACAGTATACCTGAAGAGAAGAATCAGAATCTATAGCTAGTGTCACAGGAATGGGTCAAAACATAGTCAGTAAGAAGAGTCAGTCTTCTTGTCCTTAAGTAGGCATTGTGCCTTTTGTATTTAATTCCGGTGCAATTTCTGTGTTTCATCGTCAATAATAAGGTCCAAGTGATACAGTAAAACTGAAGTCATGCATCGGAATCTATAACTAGTATCACAGGAATGGTTCAAAACGTAGACAGTAAGAAGAGTCAGTCTTCTTGTACTTAAGTAGGCATTGTGGCGTTTCAATTTAATTCCGATGCAATTTCTGTGTTTCCTCGTCAATAAGAAGGTCAGAGGGATACAGTAAACCTCAAGTGAAGCATCGGAATCTATAACTAGTGTCACAGGATTGGTTCAAAACATAGTCAGTAGGAAGAGTCGGTCTTCAGGTACTTAAGTCGGCATTGTGCCTTATGTATTTAATTCCGATGCAATTTCTGTGATTTATCGTCAATAAGAAGGTCCAAGGGATACAGTAAACCTGAAGTGAAGCATCGGAATCCATAACTAGTGTCACAGGAATGGTTCAAAACATAGACAGTAGAAAGAGTCAGTCTTCTTGTACTTAAGTCGGCATTGTGCCTTTTCTATTTAGTTCCGATGCAATTTCAGTGTTTCATCGTCAATAACAAGGTCCAAGGGATACAGTAAAACTGAAGTCATGCATCGGAATCTATAACTAGTGTCACAGGAATGGTTCAAAATGTAGACAGTAAGAAGAGTCAGTCTTCTTGTACTTAAGTAGGTATTGTGGCGTTTCAATTTAATTCCGATGCAATTTCTGTGTTTCATCGTCAATAAGAAGGTCAGAAAGATACAGTAAACCTGAAGTGAAGCATCGGAATCCATAACTAGTGTCACAAGAATGGTTCAAAACATAGTCGGTAAGTAGAGTCAGTCTTCTTGTACTTAAGTCGGCATTGTGCCTTTTGTATTTAATTCCGATGCAATTTCTGTGTTTCATCGTCTATAAGAAGGTCCAAGGGATACAGTAAACCTGAAGTGAAGCATCGGAATCTATAACTAGTGTCACAGGAATGGTTCAAAGCGTAGAGAGTAAGAAGAGTCACTCTTCTTGTACTTAAGTCGGCATTGTGTCTTTTGTATTTAATTCTGATGCAATTTCTGTGTTTCATCGTCAATAAGAAGGTCGAAGGGATACAAGTGAAGCATCGGAATCTACAACTAGTGTCTCAGGAATGGTTCAAAACATAGACAGTAAGAAGAGTCAGTCTTCTTGTACTTAAGTCGGCATTGTGCCTTTTCTATTTAATTCCGATGCAATTTCTGCGTTTCATCGTCAATAAGAAGGTCAGAGGGATACAGTAATCCTGAAGTGAAGCATCGGAATGTATAACTACTATCACAGGAATGGTTCAAAACATAGTTCGTAAGAAGAGTCAGTCTACTTGTACTTAAGTTTGCATTGTGCCTTTCGTATTTAATTCGGATGCAATTTCTGTGTTTCACCGTAATAAGAAGGTCAGAGGGATACAGTAAACCTGAAGTGAAGCATCGGAATCTATAACTAGTGTCCCAGGAATGGTTCAAAACATAGTCAGTAAGAAGAGTCAGTCTTCTTGTCCTTAAGTCGGCATTGTGCCTTTTGTATTTAATTCCGATGCAATGTCTGTGTTTCATCGGCAATACGGTCAGAGGGATACAGTAAACCTGAAGTGAAGAATCGGAATCTATAACTAGTGTCACAGGAATGGTTCGAAACATAGACAGAAGGAAGAGTCAGTCATCTTGTACTTAAGTCGACACTGTGAATTTTGTATTTAAATCTGATGCAAATTCTGTGTTTCATCGTCAATAAGAATGTCCAAGGTATACTGTAAACCTGAAGTGAAGCATCGGAATCTATAACTAGTGTCACAGGAATGGTTCAAAACATAGACAGTAAGAAGAGTCAGTCTTCTCTTACTTAAGTCGGCACTGTGCCTTTTGTATTTAAATCTGATGAAAATTCTGTGTTTCATCGTCAGTAAGAAGGTCCAAGGTATACAGTAAACCTGAAGTGAAGCATCGGAATCTATAACTACTGTCACAGGAATGTTTCAAAACATAGTCAGTAAGAAGAGTCAGTCTACTTGTACTTAAGTTTGCATTGTGCCTTTCGTATTTAATTCCGATGCAATTTCTGTGTTTCACCGCAATAAGAAGGTCAGAGGGATACAGTAAACCTGAAGTGAAGCCTCGGAATCTATAACTAGTGTCTCAGGAATGGTTCAAAACATAGTCAGTAAGAAGAGTCAGTCTTCTTGTCCTTAAGTCGGCATTGTGCCTTTTGTATTTAATTCCGATGCAATATCTGTGTTTCATCGTCAATAAGAAGGTCGAAGGGATACAGTAAACCTCAAGTGAAGCGTCGTAATCTATAACTAGTGACACAGGAATGGTTCAAAACATAGACTGTAGGAAGAGTCAGTCTACTTGTACTTAAGTCGGCACTGTGCCTTTTGTATTTACTTCCGATGCTATTTCTGTGTTTCATCGTCAATTGGACGGTCCAAGCGATACAGTAAACCTGAAGTGAAACATCGGAATCTAAAACTAGTATCACAGGAATGGTTCAAAAGAAAGTCAGTAAGATGAGCCAGTCTTCTTATTCTTAAGTCGGCATTGTGCCTTTTGTATCTAATTCCGATGCAATTTCTGTGTTTCATCGTCAATAAGAACGTCCAGGGGATACAGTAAACCTGAAGTGAAGCATCGGAATCTATAACTAGTGTCACAGGAATGGTCAAAGATAGTGAGTAAGAAGAGTCAGTGTTCTTGTACTTAAGTCGGCATTGTGCCTTTTCTATTTAATTCCGATGCAATTTCTGTGTTTCATCGTCAATAACAAGGTCCAAGGGATACAGTAAACCTGGAGTGAAGCATCGGAATCTATAACTAGTGTCAATGGAATTGTTCAAAACATAGACAGTAAGAAGAGTCAGTCTTCTTGTACTTAAGTCGGCATTCTTCCTTTTGTATTTAATTCCGATGCAATTTCTGTGTATCACCGTCAATAAGAAGGTCCAAGGGGTTACAGTAGACCTGCAGTGAAGCATCGGAATCGATTACTAGTGTCAAAGGAATGGTTCAAAGTATAGACAGTAAGAAGAGTCAGTCTTCTTGTACTTAAGTCGGCATTGTGCCTTTTGTATTTAATTCCGATGCAATTTCTGTGATTCATCGTCACTAAGAAGGCCCAAGTGATAAAGTAAACCTGAAGTGAAGCATCGGACTCTATAACTAGTGTCACAGAAATGGTTCAAAACATTGACAGTATAAGAGTCAGTCTTCTTGTACTTAAATCGGCATTGTGCCTTTTGTATTTAATTCCGATGCAATTTTTGTGTTTCATCGTCAATAAGAAGGTCAGAGGGATACAGTAAACCTGAAGTGAAGCATTGCAATCTATAACTAGTGTCACAGGAATGGTTCAAATCATAATCAGTAAGAAGAGTCAGTCTTCTTGAACTTAAGTCGGCATTGAGCCTTTTGTATTTAATTCCGATGCAATTTCTGTGTTTCATCGTCAATAAGAAGGTCCGAGGGATACAGTAAACCTGAAATGACGCATCGGAATCTATAACTAGTGTCACAGGAATGGTTCAAAACATAGACAGTAAGAAGGGTCAGTCTTCTTGTACTTAAGACGGCATTGTGCCTTTTGTATTTATTTCCGATGCAATTTCTGTGTTTCATCGTCAATAAGAAGGTCCAAGGGATGCAGTAAACCTGAAGTGAAGTATCAGAATCTATTACTAGTGTCACAGGAATGGTTCAAAACATAGACAGTGGGAAGAGTCAGTCTTCTTGTACTTAAGTCGGCATTGTGCCTTTTCTATTTAATTCCGATGCAATTTCTGTGTTTCATCGTCAAAAAGAGGGTCAGAGGGATACAGTAAAACTGAAGTGAAGCATCGGATTCTATAACTACTGTCACAGGAATGGTTCAAATCATAGTCAGTAAGAGGAGTCAGTCTTTTTGTACTTAAGTCGGCATTGTGACTTTTGTGTTTAATTCCGATGCAATTTCTGTATTTCATCGTAAATAAGAAGGTCCAAGGGATACAGTAAACCTGAAATGACGCATCGGAATCTATAACTAGTGTCACAGGAATGGTTCAAAACATAGACAGTAAGAAGGGTTAGTCTTCTTGTACTTAAGACGGCGTTGTGCCATTTGTATTTAATTCCGATGCAATTTCTGTGATTCATCGTCAATAAGAAGGTACAAGGGATACAGTAAATCTGGAGTGAAGCATCGGAATCTATAACTAGTGTCACAGGAATGGTTCCAAACATAGACAGTAAGAAGAGTCAGTCTTCTTGTACTTAAGACGGCGTTGTGCCTTTTGTATTTAATTCCGATGCAACTTCTGTGTTTCATCGTCAATAAGAAGGTCCAAGGGATACAGTAAACCTCAAGTGAAGCATCGGAATCTATAACTAGTGTCACAGGAACGGTTCAAACATCGTCAGTAGGAAGAGTTGGTGTTCATGTACTTATGTCGGCATTGTGCCTTTTGTATTTAATTCCGATGCAATTTCTGTGTTTCATCATCAATAAGAAGGTCCAAGGGATACGGTAAACCTGAAGTGAAGCATCGTAATCTATAACTAGTGATACAGGAATGGTTCAAAACATAGACTGTAGGAAGAGTCAGTCTTCTTGTACTTAAGTCGACACTGTGCCTTTTGTATTTAATTCCGATGCAATTTCTGTGTTTCATCGTCAATAGGACGGTCCAAGCGATACAGTAACCCTGAACTGAAGCATCGGAATGTATAACTAGTGTCACAGGAATGGTTCAAAACAAAGTCAGTAAGATGATACAGTCTTCTTATGCTTAAGTCGGCATTGTGCCTTTTGTATTTAATTCCGATGCAATTTCTGTGTTTCATCGTCAATAAGAAGGTCCATGGGATACAGTAAACCTGGAGTGTAGCATCGGAGTCTATAACTAGTGTCACAGGAATGTTTCAAATCATAGACTGTAAGAAGAGTCAGTCTTCGTGTACTTAAGTCGGCATTTTGCCTTTTGTATTTAATTCCGATGCAATTTCTGTGTTTCATCGTCAATAAGAAGGTCCAGGGGATACAGTAAACCTGAAGTGAAGCATCGGAATCTATAACTAGTGTCACAGGAATGGTCAAAACATAATCAGTAAGAAAAGTCAGTCTTCCTGTACTTAAGTCAGCATTGTGCGTTTTCTATTTAATTCCGATGCAATTTCTGTGTTTCATAGTCAATAACAAGGTCCCAGGGATACAGTTAACCTGGAGTAAAGCATCGGAATCTATAACTAGTGTCAATGGAATGGTTCAAAACATAGACAGTAGGAAGAGTCAGTCTTCTTGTACTTAAGTCGGCATTGTGCCTTTTGTATTTAATTCCGAGGCAATTTCTGTGTTTCATCGTCAATAAGCAGGTCCAAGGCATACAGTAAACCTGAAGTGAAGCATCGGAATCTATAACTAGTGTCACAGGAATGGTTCAAAGCATAGACAGTAGGAAGAGTCAGTCTTCTTGTACTTAAGTCGGCATTGTGCCTTTTCTATTTAATTCCGATGCAATTTCTGTGTTTCATCGTCAATAAGCTGGTCCAAGGGATACAGTAAACCTGGAGTGAAGCATCGGATTCTGTAACTAGTGTCACAGGAATGGTTCAAAGCATAGAGAGTATGAAGAGTCAGTCCTCTTGTACTTAAGTCGGCATTGTGCCTTTTGTATTTAATTCCGATGCAATTTGTGTGATTCATCGTCTATAAGAAGGTCCAAGGGATACAGTAAACCTGAAGTGAAGCATCGGAATCTATAACTAGTGTCACAGGAATGGTTCAAAGCATAGAGAGTATGAAGAGTCAGTCCTCTTGTACTTAAGTCGGCATTGTGCCTTTTGTATTTAATTCCGATGCAATTTCTGTGTTTCATCGTCAATAAGAAGGTCGAAGGGATACAGTAAACCTGAAGTGAAGCATCGGAATCTACAACTACTGTCTCAGGAATGGTTCAAAACATAGACAGTAAGAAGAGTCAGTCTTCCTGTACTTAAGTCGGCATTGTGCCTTTTCTATTTAATTCCGATGCAATTTCTGCGTTTCATCGTCAATAAGAAGGTCAGAGGGATACAGTAAACCTGAAGTGAAGTATCGGAATGTATAACTACTATCACAGGAATGGTTCAAAACATAGTTCGTAAGAAGAGTCAGTCTACTTGTACTTAAGTTTGCATTGTGCCTTTCGTATTTAATTCGGATGCAATTTCTGTGTTTCACCGTAATAAGAAGGTCAGAGGGATACAGTAAACCTGAAGTGAAGCATCGGAATCTATAACTAGTGTCTCAGGAATGGTTCAAAACATAGTCAGTAAGAAGAGTCAGTCTTCTTGTCCTTAAGTCGGCATTGTGCCTTTTGTATTTAATTCCGATGCAATATCTGTGTTTCATCGTCGATAAGAAGGTCGAAGGGATACAGTAAACCTCAAGTGAAGCGTCGTAATCTATAACTAGTGACACAGGAATGGTTCAAAACATAGACTGTAGGAAGAGTCAGTCTACTTGTACTTATATCGGCACTGTGCCTTTTGTATTTACTTCCGATGCTATTTCTGTGTTTCATCGTCAATTGGACGGTCCAAGCGATACAGTAAACCTGAAGTGAAACATCGGAATCTATAACTAGTGTCACAGGAATGGTTCAAAAGAAAGTCGGTAAGATGAGCCAGTCTTCTTATCCTTAAGTCGGCATTGTGCCTTTTGTATCTAATTCCGATGCAATTTCTGTGTTTCATCGTCAATAAGAACGTCCAGGGGATACAGTAAACCTGAAGTGAAGCATCGGAATCTATAACTAGTGTCACAGGAATGGTCAAAACATAGTGAGTATGAAGAGTCAGTGTTCTTGTACTTAAGTCGGCATTGTGCCTTTTCTATTTAATTCCGATGCAATTTCTGTGTTTCATCGTCAATAACAAGGTCCAAGGGATACAGTAAACCTGGAGTGAAGCATCGGAATCTATAACTAGTGTCAATGGAATTGTTCAAAACATAGACAGTAAGAAGAGTCAGTCTTCTTGTACTTAAGTCGGCATTCTTCCTTTTGTATTTAATTCCGATGCAATTTCTGTGTATCACCGTCAATAAGAAGGTCCAAGGGGTTACAGTAGACCTGCAGTGAAGCATCGGAATCGATTACTAGTGTCAAAGGAATGGTTCAAAATATAGACAGTAAGAAGAGTCAGTCTTCTTGTACTTAAGACGGCATTGTGCCTTTTGTATTTAATTCCGATGCAATTTGTGTGATTCATCGTCACTAAGAAGGCCCAAGGGATAAAGTAAACCTGAAGTGAAGCATCGGACTCTATAACTAGTGTCACAGAAATGGTTCAAAACATTGACAGTATAAGAGTCAGTCTTCTTGTACTTAAGTCGGCATTGTGCCTTTTGTATTTAATTCCGATGCAATTTTTGTGTTTCATCGTCAATAAGAAGGTCAGAGGGATACAGTAAACCTGAAGTGAAGCATTGCAATCTATAACTAGTGTCACAGGAATGGTTCAAATCATAGTCAGTAAGAAGAGTCAGTCTTCTTGTACTTAAGTCGTCATTGAGCCTTTTGTATTTAATTCCGATGCAATTTCTGTGTTTCATGGTCAATAAGAAGGTCCGAGGGATACAGTAAACCTGAAATGACGCATCGGAATCTATAACTAGTGTCACAGGAATGGTTCAAAACATAGACAGTAAGAAGGGTCAGTCTTCTTGTACTTAAGACGGCATTGTGCCTTTTGTATTTATTTCCGATGCAATTTCTGTGTTTCATCGTCAATAAGAAGGTCCAAGAGATGCAGTAAACCTGAAGTGAAGCATCAGAATCTATTACAAGTGTCACAGGAATGGTTCAAAACATAGACAGTGGGAAGAGCCAGTCTTCTTGTACTTAAGTCGGCATTGTGCCTTTTCTATTTAATTCCGATGCAATTTCTGTGTTTCATCGTCAAAAAGAAGGTCAGAGGGATACAGTAAACCTGAAGTGAAGCATCGGATTCTATAACTACTGTCACAGGAATGGTTCAAATCATAGTCAGTAAGAGGAGTCAGTCTTTTTGTACTTAAGTCGGCATTGTGCCTTTTGTGCTTAATTCCGATGCAATTTCTGTATTTCATCGTAAATAAGAAGGTCCAAGGGATACAGTAAACCTGAAATGACGCATCGGAATCTACAACTAGTGTCACAGGAATGGTTCAAAACATAGACAGTAAGAAGGGTTAGTCTTCTTGTACTTAAGACGGCGTTGTGCCATTTGTATTTAATTCCGATGCAATTTCTGTGATTCATCGTCAATAAGAAGGTACAAGGGATACAGTAAATCTGGAGTGAAGCATCGGAATCTATAACTAGTGTCACAGGAATGGTTCCAAACATAGACAGTAAGAAGAGTCAGTCTTCTTGTACTTAAGACGGCGTTGTGCCTTTTGTATTTAATTCCGATGCAACTTCTGTGTTTCATCGTCAATAAGAAGGTCCAAGGGATACAGTAAACCTCAAGTGAAGCATCGGAATCTATAACTAGTGTCACAGGAACGGTTCAAACATAGTCAGTAGGAAGAGTTGGTGTTCATGTACTTATGTCGGCATTGTGCCTTTTGTATTTAATTCCGATGCAATTTCTGTGTTTCATCATCAATAAGAAGGTCCAAGGGATACAGTAAACCTGAAGTGAGGCATCGTAATCTATAACTAGTGATACAGGAATGGTTCAAAACATAGACTGTAGGAAGAGTCAGTCTTCTTGTACTTAAGTCGACACTGTGCCTTTTGTATTTAATTCCGATGCAATTTCTGTGTTTCATCGTCAATAGGACGGTCGAAGCGATACAGTAACCCTGAAGTGAAGCATCGGAATGTATAACTAGTGTCACAGGAATGGTTCAAAACAAGGTCAGTAAGAAGATACAGTCTTCTTATCCTTAAGTCGGCATTGTGCCTTTTGTATTTAATTCCGATGCAATTTCTGTGTTTCATCGTCAATAAGAAGGTCCATGGGATACAGTAAACCTGGAGTGTAGCATCGGAGTCTATAACTAGTGTCACAGGAATGTTTCAAATCATAGACTGTAAGAAGAGTCAGTCTTCGTGTACTTAAGTCGGCATTTTGCCTTTTGTATTTAATTCCGATGCAATTTCTGTGTTTCATCGTCAATAAGAAGGTCCAGGGGATACAGTAAACCTGAAGTGAAGCATCGGAATCTATAACTAGTGTCACAGGAATGGTCAAAACATAATCAGTAAGAAAAGTCAGTCTTCTTGTACTTAAGTCAGCATTGTGCGTTTTCTATTTAATTCCGATGAAATTTCTGTGTTTCATCATCAATAACAAGGTCCCAGGGATACAGTTAACCTGGAGTAAAGCATCGGAATCTATAACTAGTGTCAATGGAATGGTTCAAAACATAGACAGTAGGAAGAGTCAGTCTTCTTGTACTTAAGTCGGCATTGTGCCTTTTGTATTTAATTGCGAGGCAATTTCTGTGTTTCATCGTCAATAAGCAGGTCCAAGGGATACACTAAACCTGAAGTGAAGCATCGGAATCTATAACTAGTGTCACAGGAATGGTTCAAACATAGTTAGTAGGAAGAGTCAGTCTTCTTGTACTTAAGTCGGCATTGTGCCTTTTCTATTTAATTCCGATGCAATTTCTGTGTTTCATCGTCAATAAGCTGGTCCAAGGGATACAGTAAACCTGGAGTGAAGCATCGGATTCTATAACTAGTGTCACAGGAATGGTTCAAAACATAGACAGTAAGAAGAGTCAGTCTTCTTGTACTTAAGTCGACATTGTGCAATTTTATTTAATTCCGATGCAATTTCTGTGTTTCATCGTCAATAAGAAGGTCAGAGGGACAGAATAAACCATAAGTGAAGCATCGGAATCTATAACTAGTGTCACAGGAGTGGTTCAAAGCAAAGCCAGTAAGAAGAGTCAGTCTTCTTGTCCTTAAGTCGGCATTGTGCCTTTTGAATTTAATTCCGATGCAATTTCTGTGTTTCATCGTCAATAAGAAGGTCAGAAGGATACAGTAAACCTGAAGTGAAGCATCGGAATCCATAACTAGTGTCACAAGAATGGTTCAAAACATAGTCGGTAAGTAGAGTCAGTCTTCTTGTACTTAAGTCGGCATTGTGCCTTTTGTATTTAATTCCGATCCAATTTCTGTGTTTCATCGTCTATAAGAAGGTCCAAGGGATACAGTAAACCTGAAGTGAAGCATCGGAATCTATAACTAGTGTCACAGGAATGGTTCAAAGCATAGAGAGTAAGAAGAGTCAGTCCTCTTGTACTTAAGTCGGCATTGTGTGTTTTGTATTTAATTCCGATGCAATTTCTGTGTTTCATCGTCAATAAGAAGGTCGAAGGGATACAGTAAACCTGAAGTGAAGCATCGGAATCTACAACTACTGTCTCAGGAATGGTTCAAAACATAGACAGTAAGAAGAGTCAGTCTTCTTGTACTTAAGTCGGCATTGTGCCTTTTCTATTTAATTCCGATGCAATTTCTGCGTTTCATCGTCAATAAGAAGGTCAGAGGGATACAGTAAACCTGAAGTGAAGCATCGGAATCTGTAACTACTGTCACAGGAATGGTTCAAAACATAGTTAGTAAGAAGAGTCAGTCTACTTGTACTTAAGTCGACATTGTGCCTTTTCTATTTAATTCCGATGCAAGTTCTGTGTTTCATCGTCAATAAGAAGTGAAGCATCAGAATCTATAACTAGTGTCACAGGAATGGTTCAAAACACAGTCAGTATGAACAGTCAGACTTCTTGTCCTTAAGTCGGCGTTGTACCTTTTGTATTTAATTCCGATGCAATATCTGTGTTTCATCGTCAATAAGAAGGTCCAATGGATAGAGTAAACCTGTAGTGTAGCATCGGAAGCTATAACTAGTGTCACAGGAATGGTTCAAAACATAGACAGTAAGACGAGTCAGTCTTCGTGTACTTAAGTCTTCATTTCGCCTTTTGTATTTAATTCCAATGCAATTTCTGTGCTTCATCGTCAATAAGAAGGTCCAAGGGATACAGTAAACCTGAAGTGAATCATCGGATCCTATAACTAGTGTCACCGGAATGGTTCAAAATAGACAGTAAGAAGAGTAAGTCTTCTTGTACTTAAGTTGGCATTGTCCTTTCGTACTTAATTCCGATGCAAATTCTGTGTTTCACCGGCAATAAGAAGGTCAGAGGGATACAGGAAACCTGAAGTGAAGCATCGGAATCTATAACTAGTGTCACAGGAATGGTTCATACGTAGACAGTAAGATGAGTACTTCATGTACTTAAGTCGGCATTGCGCCTTTTGTATTTAATTCCGATGCAATTTCTGTGTTTCATCGTCAATAGGAAAGTCAGAGGGATACAGTAAACCTGAAGTGAAGCATCGGAATCTATAACTAGTGTCACAGGATTGGTTCAAAACGTAGTCAGTAAGAAGAGTAAGTCTTCTTGTCCTTAAGTCAGCATTGTGCCTCTTGTATTTAATTCCGATGCTATTTCTGTGTTTCAATGTCAATAAGAAGGTCCAAGGGATACAGTAAACCTGGAGTGAAGCATCGGAATCTATAACTAGTGTCACAGTAATGGTTCAAAACATAGACAGTAAGAAGAGTCAGACGTCTTGTACTGAAGTCGGCATTGTGCCTTTTGTATTTAATTCCGATGCAATTTCTGTGTTTCATCGTCAATAAGAAGGTGCAAGGGATACAGTAAACCTGAAGTGAAGCATCGGAATCCATAACTAGCGTCAATGGAATGGTTCAAATTATAGACAGTAAGGAGAGTCAGTCTTCTTGTACTTAAGTCGGCATTGTGCCTTTTGTAATTGATTCCGATGCAATTTCTGTGATTCATCTTCAATACGAAGGCCCAAGGGATACAGTAAACCTGAAGTGAAGCATCTGACTCTAAAATAGTGTCACAGAAAAGGTTCAAAACATAGACAGTAGAAGAGTCAGGCTTCTTGTACTTAAGTCGGCATTGTTTCTTTTGTATTTAATTCCGATGCAATTTCTGTGTTTCATCGTCAATAAGAAGGTCCAAGGGAAACAGTAAACCTCAAGTGAAGCATCGGAATCTATAACTAGTGTCACAGGAATGGTTCAAAGCATAGTCAGTAAGAAGAGTCAGTCTTCTTGTACTTAAGTCGACATTGTGCCTTTTCTATTTAATTCCGATGCAATTTCTGTGTTTCATCGTCAATAAGAAGGCCAGATGGATACAATAAACCAGAAGTGAAGCATCGGAATCTATAACTAGTGTCACAGGAATGGTTCAATCATAGTCAGTAAGAACAGTCAGTCTTCTTGTTCTTAAGTCGGCATTGTGCCTTTTGTATTTAATTCCGACACAATTTCTGTGTTTCATCGTCAATAAGATGGTCCAAGGGATGGAGTAAACCTGGAGTGTAGTATGGGAATCTATAACTAGTGTCACAGGAATGGTTCAAAACATAGACAGTAAGAAGAGTCAGTCTTCTTGTCCTTAAGTCGGCATTGTGCCTTTTGTATTTAATTCCGATGCAATGTCTGTGTTTCATCGGCAATACGGTCAGAGGGATACAGTAAACCTGAAGTGAAGAATCGGAATCTATAACTAGTGTCACAGGAATGGTTCAAAACATAGACAGTAGGAAGAGTCAGTCTTCTTGTACTTAAGTCGGCACTGTGCCTTTTGTATTTAAATCTGATGCAAATTCTGTGTTTCATCGTCAATAAGAAGGTCCAAGGTATACAGTAAACCTGATGTGAAGCATCGGAATCTATAACTAGTGTCACAGGAATGGTTCAAATCATAGTCAGTAAGAAGAGTCAGTCTTCTTGTACTTAAGTCTGCATTTTACCTTTTCTATTTCATTCCGATGCAATTTCTGTGAATCATCGTCAATAAGAAGGTCCAAGAGATACAGTAAACCTGGAGTGAAGCATCGGAATCTATAACTAGTGTCACAGGAATGGTTCAAAACATAGACAGTAAGAAGAGTCAGTCTTCTTGTACTTAAGTCGACATTGTGCCTTTTCTATTTAATTCCGATGCAAGTTCTGTGTTTCATCGTCGATAAGAAGGTCAGAGGGATACAATAAACCTGAAGTGAAGCATCGGAATCTATAACTAGTGTCACAGGAATGGTTCAAAACATAGTCAGGATGAACAGTCAGACTTCTTGTCCTTAAGTCGGCATTGTACCTTTTGTATTTAATTCCGATGCAATATCTGTGTTTCATCGTCAATAAGAAGATCCAAGGGATAGAGTAAACCTGGAGTGTAGCATCGGAATCTATAACTAGTGTCACAGGAATGGTTCAAAACATAGACAGTAAGACGAGTCAGTCTTCGTGTACTTAAGTCTTCATTTCACCTTTTGTATTTAATTCCAATGCAATTTCTGTGCTTCATCGTCAATAAGAAGGTCCAAGGGATACAGTAAACCTGAAGTGAATCATCGGATCCTATAACTAGTGTCACAGGAATGGTTCAAAATAGACAGTAAGAAGAGTAAGTCTTCTTGTACTTAAGTTGGCATTGTCCTTTCGTATTTAATTCCGATGCAATTTCTGTGTTTCACCGGCAGTAAGAAGGTCAGAGGGATACAGGAAACCTGAAGTGAAGCATCGGAATCTATAACTAGTGTCACAGGAATGGTTCATACGTAGACAGTAAGAAGAGTCAGTCTTCATGTACTTAAGTCGGCATTGCGCCTTTTGTATTTAATTCCGATGCAATTTCTGTGTTTCATCGTCAATAGGAAATCAGAGGGATACAGTAAACCTGAAGTGAAGCATCGGAATCTATAACTAGTGTCACAGGATTGGTTCAAAACGTAGTCAGTAAGAAGAGTAAGTCTTCTTGTCCTTAAGTCAGCATTGTGCCTCTTGTATTTAATTCCGATGCAATTTCTGTGTTTCAATGTCAATAAGAAGGTCCAAGGGATACAGTAAACCTGGAGTGAAGCATCGGAATCTATAACTAGTGTCACAGTAATGGTTCAAAACATAGACAGTAAGAAGAGTCAGACGTCTTGTACTGAAGTCGGCATTGTGCCTTTTGTATTTAATTCCGATGCAATTTCTGCGTTTCATCGTCAATAAGAAGGTGCAAGGGATACAGTAAACCTGAAGTGAAGCATCGGAATCCATAACTAGCGTCACTGGAATGGTTCAAATTATAGACAGTAAGGAGAGTCAGTCTTCTTGTACTTAAGTCGGCATTGTGCCTTTTGTAATTGATTCCGATGCAATTTCTGTGATTCATCTTCAATACGAAGGCCCAAGGGATACAGTAAACCTGAAGTGAAGCATCGGACTCTACAAATAGTGTCACAGAAAAGGTTCAAAACATAGACAGTAGAAGAGTCAGGCTTCTTGTACTTAAGTCGGCATTGTTTCTTTTATATTTAATTCCGATGCAATTTCTGTGTTTCAGCGTCAATAAGAAGGTCCAAGGGAAACAGTAAACCTCAAGTGAAGCATCGGAATCTATAACTAGTGTCACAGGAATGGTTCAAAGCATAGTCAGTAAGAAGAGTCAGTCTTCTTGTACATAAGTCGACATTGTGCCTTTTCTATTTAATTCCGATGCAATTTCTGTGTTTCATCGTCAATAAGAAGGCCAGATGGATACAATAAACCAGAAGTGAAGCATCGGAATCTATAACTAGTGTCACAGGAATGGTTCAATCATAGTCAGTAAGAACAGTCAGTATTCTTGTTCTTAAGTCGGCATTGTGCCTTTTGTATTTAATTCCGACACAATTTCTGTGTTTCATCGTCAATAAGATGGTCCAAGGGATGGAGTAAATTTGGAGTGTAGTATGGGAATCTATAACTAGTGTCACAGGAATGGTTCAAAACATAGACAGTAAGATGAGTCAGTCTTCTTGTCCTTAAGTCGGCATTGTGCCTTTTGTATTTAATTCCGATGCAATGTCTGTGTTTCATCGGCAATACGGTCAGAGGGATACAGTAAACCTGAAGTGAAGAATCGGAATCTATAACTAGTGTCACAGGAATGGTTCAAAACATAGACAGTAGGAAGAGTCAGTCTTCTTGTACTTAAGTCGGCACTGTGCCTTTTGTATTTAAATCTGATGCAAATTCTGTGTTTCATCGTCAATAAGAAGGTCCAAGGTATACAGTAAACCTGAAGTGAAGCATCGGAATCTATAACTAGTGTCACAGGAATGGTTCAAATCATAGTCAGTAAGAAGAGTCAGTCTTCTTGTACTTAAGTCAGCATTGTGCCTTTTCTATTTCATTCCGATGCAATTTCTGTGTATCATCGTCAATAAGAAGGTCCAAGAGATACAGTAAACCTGGAGTGAAGCATCGGAATCTATAACTAGTGTCACAGGAATGGTTCAAAACATAGACAGTAAGAAGAGTCAGTCTTCTTGTACTTAAGTCGACATTGTGTCTTTTCTATTTAATTCCGAAGCAAGTTCTGTGTTTCATCGTCAAGAAGAAGGTCAGAGGGATACAATAAACCTGAAGTGAAGCATCGGAATCTATAACTAGTGTCACAGGAATGGTTCAAAACATAGTCAGGATGAACAGTCAGACTTCTTGTCCTTAAGTCGGCATTGTACCTTTTGTATTTAATTCCGATGCAATATCTGTGTTTCATCGTCAATAAGAAGATCCAAGGGATAGAGTAAAGCTGGAGTGTAGCATCGGAAGCTATAACTAGTGTCACAGGAATGGTTCAAAACATAGACAGTAAGACGAGTCAGTCTTCGTGTACTTAAGTCTTCATTTCACCTTTTGTATTTAATTCCAATGCAATTTCTGTGCTTCATCGTCAATAAGAAGGTCCAAGGGATACAGTAAACCTGAAGTGAATCATCGGATCCTATAACTAGTGTCACAGGAATGGTTCAAAATAGACAGTAAGAAGAGTAAGTCTTCTTGTACTTAAGTTGGCATTGTCCTTTCGTATTTAATTCCGATGCAATTTCTGTGTTTCACCGGCAATAAGAAGGTCAGAGGGATACAGGAAACCTGAAGTGAAGCATCGGAATCTATAACTAGTGTCACGGGAATGGTTCATACGTAGACAGTAAGAAGAGTCAGTCTTCATGTACTTAAGTCGGCATTGCGCCTTTTGTATTTAATTCCGATGCAATTTCTGTGTTTCATCGTCAATAGGAAAGTCAGAGGGATACAGTAAACCTGAAGTGAAGCATCGGAATCTATAACTAGTGTCACAGGATTGGTTCAAAACATAGTCAGTAAGAAGAGTAAGTCTTCTTGTCCTTAAGTCAGCATTGTGCCTCTTGTATTTAATTCCGATGCAATTTCTGTGTTTCAATGTCAATAAGAAGGTCCAAGGGATACAGTAAACCTGGAGTGAAGCATCGGAATCTATAACTAGTGTCACAGTAATGGTTCAAAGCATAGACAGAAAGAAGAGTCAGACGTCTTGTACTGAAGTCGGCATTGTGCCTTTTGTATTTAATTCCGATGCAATTTCTGTGTTCCATCGTCAATAAGAAGGTGCAAGGGATACAGTAAACCTGAAGTGAAGCATCGGAATCCATAACTAGCGTCACTGGAATGGTTCAAATTATAGACGGTAAGGAGAGTCAGTCTTCTTGTACTTAAGTCGGCATTGTGCCTTTTGTAATTGATTCCGATGCAATTTCTGTGATTCATCTTCAATACGAAGGCCCAAGGGATACAGTAAACCTGAAGTGAAGCATCGGACTCTATAAATAGTGTCACAGAAAAGCTTCAAAACATAGACAGTAGAAGAGTCAGTCTTCTTGTCCTTAAGTCGGCATTGTGCCTTTTGTATTTAATTCCGATGCAATGTCTGTGTTTCATCGGCAATACGGTCAGAGGGATACAGTAAACCTGAAGTGAAGAATCGGAATCTATAACTAGTGTCACAGGAATGGTTCAAAACATAGACAGTAGGAAGAGTCAGTCTTCTTGTACTTAAGTCGGCACTGTGCCTTTTGTATTTAAATCTGATGCAAATTCTGTGTTTCATCGTCAATAAGAAGGTCCAAGGTATACAGTAAAACTGAAGTGAAGCATCGGAATCTATAACTAGTGTCACAGGAATGGTTCAAAACATAGTCAGGATGAACAGTCAGACTTCTTGTCCTTAAGTCGGCATTGTACCTTTTGTATTTAATTCCGATGCAATATCTGTGTTTCGTCGTCAATAAGAAGATCCACGGGATAGAGTAAACCTGGAGTGTAGCATCGGAAGCTATAACTAGTGTCACAGGAATGGTTCAAAACATAGACAGTAAGACGAGTCAGTCTTCGTGTACTTAAGTCTTCATTTCACCTTTTGTATTTAATTCCAATGCAATTTCTGTGCTTCATCGTCAATAAGAAGGTCCAAGGGATACAGTAAACCTGAAGTGAATCATCGGATCCTATAACTAGTGTCACGGGAATGGTTCATACGTAGACAGTAAGAAGAGTCAGTCTTCATGTACTTAAGTCGGCATTGCGCCTTTTGTATTTAATTCCGATGCAATTTCTGTGTTTCATCGTCAATAGGAAAGTCAGAGGGATACAGTAAACCTGAAGTGAAGCATCGGAATCTATAACTAGTGTCACAGGATTGGTTCAAAACATAGTCAGTAGGAAGAGTAAGTCTTCTTGTCCTTAAGTCAGCATTGTGCCTCTTGTATTTAATTCCGATGCAATTTCTGTGTTTCAATGTCAATAAGAAGGTCCAAGGGATACAGTAAACCTGGAGTGAAGCATCGGAATCTATAACTAGTGTCACAGTAATGGTTCAAAGCATAGACAGTAAGAAGAGTCAGACATCTTGTACTGAAGTCGGCATTGTGCCTTTTGTATTTAATTCCTATGCAATTTCTGTGTTCCATCGTCAATAAGAAGGTGCAAGGGATACAGTAAACCTGAAGTGAAGCATCGGAATCCATAACTAGCGTCACTGGAATGGTTCAAATTATAGACGGTAAGGAGAGTCAGTCTTCTTGTACTTAAGTCGGCATTGTGCCTTTTGTAATTGATTCCGATGCAATTTCTGTGATTCATCTTCAATACGAAGGCCCAAGGGATACAGTAAACCTGAAGTGAAGCATCGGACTCTGTAACTAGTGACACAGGAAAGGTTCAAAACATAGACAGTAGGAAGAGTCAGTCTTCTCGTACTTAAGTCGGCATTGTGCCTTTTGTATTTCATTCCGATGCAATTTCTGTGTTTCATCGTCAATAAGAAGGTCAGAGGGATACAGTAAACCTGAAGTGAAGCATCGGAATCTAAAACTAGTGTCACAGGAATGATTCAAAAGATAGACAGTAGGAAGAGTCAGTCTTCTTTTACTTAAGCCGGCATTGTGCATTTTGTATTTAATTCCGATGCAATTTCTGTGTTTCATCGTCAATAGGAAGGTCCAAGGTATACAGTAAACCTGAAGCGAAGCATCGGAATCTATAACTAGTGCCACAGGAATGGTTCAAAACATAGACAGTAAGAAGAGTTAGTCTTCTTGTACTTAAGTCGACATTGTGCCTTTTCTATTTAATTCCGATGCAATTTCTGTGTTTCATCGTCAATAAGAAGGTCCAAGGGATACATTAAACCTGGAGTGAAGCATCGGAATCTATAACTAGTGTCACAGGAATGGTTCAAACATAGTCAGTAAGAACAGTCAGTCTTCTTGTCCTTAAGTCGGCATTGTGCCTTTTGTATTTAATTCCGATGCAATTTCTGTGTTTCATCGTCAATAAGAAGGTCCAAGGGATACAGTAAACCTGGAGTGAAGCATCGGAATCTATAACTAGTGTCACAGGAATGGTTCAAACATAGTCAGTAAGAACAGTCAGTCTTCTTGTCCTTAAGTCGGCATTGTGCCTTTTGTATTTAATTCCGATGCAATTTCTGTGTTTCATCATCAATAAGAAGGTCCAAGGTATACAGTAAACCTGAAGTGAAGCATCGAATTCTATAACAAGTGTCACAGGAATGGTTCAAAACATAGTCAGTAAGAAGAGTCAGTCTTCTTGTACTTAAGTCGGCACTGTGCCTTTTGTATTTAATTCCGATGCAATTTCTGTGTTTCATCGTCAATAAGAAGGTCAGAGGGATACAATAAACCTGAAGTGAAGCATCGGAATCTATAACTAGTGTCACAGGCATGGTTCAAAGCATAGTCAGTATGAAGAGTCAGTCTTCTTGTCCTTAATTCGGCATTGAGTCTTTTGTATTTAATTCCGGTGCAATTTCTGTGTTTCATCGGCAATACGGTCAGAGGGATACAGTAAATCTGAAGTGAAGCATCGGAATCTAAAACTAGTGTCACAGGAATGGTTCAAACATAGACAGTAAGAGGAGTCAGTGTTCTTGTACTTAAATCGGCATTGTGACTTTTCTATTTAATTCCGATGCACTTTCTCTGTTTCGTCGTCAACAGGAAGGTCAGACGGATACAATAAAACTAAAGTGAAGCATCGGAATCCATAACTAGTGTCACAGGAATAGTTCACAATATAGTCAGTAAGAACAGTCAGTCCTCTAGTCCTTAAGTCGGCATTGTGCTTTTGTATTTAATTCCGATGCAATTTCTGTGTTTCATCGACAATGACAAGGTCCAAGGGATACAGTGAACCTGGAGTGTAACATCGGAATCTATAACTTGTGTCACAGGAATGGTTCAAAACATAGACAGTAAGAAGAGTCAGTCTTCGTGTACTTACGTCGGCATTTGCCTTTTGAATTTAATTCCCATGCAATTTCTGTGTTTCATCGTCAATAAGATGGTCTAAGGGATACAGTAAACCTGAAGTGAAGCATCGGAATCTATAACTAGTGTCACAGGAATGGTTCAAAGCATAGACAGTAAGAAGAGTCAGTCTTCTTGTACTTAAGTCGGCATTGTGCCTTTTCTATCTTATTCCGATGCAATTTCTGTGTTTCACATCAATAAGAAGGTCAGAGGGATACAGTAATCTTAAAGTGGGGGAATCTAAAACTAGTGTCACAGGAATGGTTCAAAACATAGTCAGTAAGAAGAGTCAATCTTCTTGTACTTAAGTTGGCATTTTGCATTTCGTATTTAATTCCGATGCAATTTCTGTGTTTCACCGGCATTAAGAAGGCCCAAGGGATACAGTAAACCTTAAGTGAAGCTTCGGACTCTATAAATAGTGTCACAGAAAAGGTTCAATACATAGACAGTAGAAGAGTCAGTCTTCTTGTACTTAAGTCGGCATTGTTTCTTTTGAATTTAATTTCGATGCAATTTCTGTGTATCATCGTCAATAAGAAGGTGTAAGGGAAACAGTAAACCTCAAGTGAAGCATCGGAATCTACAACTAGTGTCACAGGAATGGTTCAAAACATAGTCAGTAAGAATAGTCAGTCTTCTTGTCCTTAAGTCGGCATTGTGCCTTTTGTATTTAATTCCGATGCAATTTCTGAGTTTCATCGGCAATACGGTCAGAGGGATACAGTAAACCTGAAGTGAAGCATCGGAATCTATAAATGGTGTCACAGGAATAGTTCAAAACATAGACGGTAGGAAGAGTCAGTCTTCTTGTACTTAAGTCGGCATTGTGCATTTTGTATTTAATTCTGATGCAATTTCTGTGTGTCATCGTCAATAAGAAGGTCCAAGGTATACAGTAAACCTGAAGTGAAGCATCGGAATCTATAACTAGTGTCACAGGAATGGATCAAAACATAGACAGGAAGAAGAGTCAGTCTTCTTGTACTTAAGTCGTCATTGTGCCTTTTCTATTTAATTCCGATGCAATTTCTGTGTTTCTTCGTCAAAAAGAAGGTCATAGGGATACTATAAACTTGAAGTGAAGCATCGGAATCTATAACTAGTGTCACAGGAATGGTTCAAACATAGTCAGTAAGAACAGTCAGTCTTCTTGTACTTAAGTCGGCATTGTGTCTTTTGTATTTAATTCCGACGCAATTTCTGTGTTTCATCGTCAATACGAAAGTCCAAGGGATATAGAAAACCTGGAGTGTAGCATGGGAATCTATAACTAGTGTCACAGGAATGGTTCAAAACATAGACAGTAAGAAGAGTCAGTCTTCGTGTACTAAGGTCGGCATTTCGCCTTTTGTATTTAATTCCGATGCAATTTCTGTGTTTCATCGTCAATAAGAAGGTCCAAGGGATACAGTAAACCTGAAGTGAAGCATTATAATCTATAACTAGTGTCACAGGAATTGTTCAAAACATAGTCAGTAAGAAGAGTCAGTCTTCTTGTACTTAAGTCTTCATTGTGCCTTTTCTATTTAATTCCGATGCAATTTCTGTGTTTCATCGTCAATACGAAGGTCCAAGGGATACAGTGAACCTGAAGTGAAGCATCGGAATGTACAACTAGTGTCATAGGAATGGTTCAAAACATAGACAGTAAGAAGGAACAGCCTTCTTGCACTTAAGTCGGCATTGTGCCTTTTCTATTTAATTCCGATGCAATTTCTGTGTTTCATCGTCAATAAGAAGGTCCAAGGGATACAGTAAACCTGAAGTGAAGCATCGGAATCTATAACTAGTGTCACAGGAACGGTTCAAACATAGACAGTAAGAAGAGTCAGTCTTCTTGTCGTTAAGTTGGCATTGTGCCTCTTGTATTTAATTCCGATGCAATTTCTGTGTTTCATCGTCAATAAGAAGGTCACAGGGAAACAGTAAACCTGAAGTGAACCATCGGAATCTATAACTAGTGTCACAGGAATGGTTCAAAACATAGTCAGTAAGAACAGTCAGTCTTCTTGTCCTTAAGTCGGCATTGTGACTTTTGTATTTAATTCCGATGCAATTTCTATGTTTCATCGTCTATGAGAAGGTCCAAGGGATACAGTAAACCTGGAGTGTAGCATCTGAATCTATAACTTGTGTCACAGGAATGGTTCAAAACATAGACAGTAGGAAGAGTCAGTCTTCTTGTACTTTAGTCGGCATTTGCCTTTTGTATTTAATTCCGACGCAATTTCTGTGTTTCATCGTCAATAAGAAGGTCTAAGAGATACAGTAAACGTGAAGTGAAGCATCGGAATCTATAACTAGTGTCACAGGAATGGTTCAAAATATAGACAGTAAGGGGAGTCAGTCTTCTTGTACTTAAGTCGGTATTGTGCCTTTTGTATCTTATTCCGATGCAATATCTATCTTTCATCATCAATAAGTAGGTCAGAGGGATACAGTAATCCTGAAGTGAAGCATCGGAATCTATAACTAGTGTCCAGGAGTGGTTCAAAACATAGTCAGTAAGAAGTGTCAATCTTCTTGTACTTAAGTTGGCATTGTGCATTTCGTATTTAATTCCGATGCAATTTCTGTGTTTCACCAGCAATAAGAAGGTCAGAGGGATGCTGGAAACCTGATGTTAAGCATCGGAATCTATTACAAGTGTGACAGGAATGGTTCAAACATAGACAGTAAGAAGAGTCAGTCTTCTTGTACTTAAGTCGGCATTGTGACTCTTGTATTTAATTCCGATGCAATTTCTGTGTTTCATCGTCAATAAGAAGGTCCAAGGGATACTGTAAACCTGGATTGAAGGATCGGAAACTATAACTAGTGTCACAGTAATGGTTCAAAACATAGACAGTAAGAAGAGTCAGACGTCTTGCACTGATGTCGGCATTGTGCCTTTTGTATTTAATTCCGATGCAATTTCTGTGTTTCATCGTCAATTAGAAGGTCCAAGGGATACAGTAAACCTGAAGTGAAGCATCGGAATCTATAACTAGTGTCACTGGAATGTTTCAAAATATAGACAGTAAGAAGAGTCAGTCTTCTTGTACTTAAGTCGGCATTGTGCCTTTTGTATTTAATTCCGATGCAATTTCTGTGTTTCATCGTCAATAAGAAGGTCCAAGGGATACAGTAAACCTGGACTGTAGCATCGGAATCTATAACTTGTGTCACAGAAATGGTTCAACACATAGACAGTACGAAGAGTCAGTCTTCGTGTACTTAAGTCGGCATTTTGCGTTTTGTATTTAATTCTGATGCAATTTCTGTGTTTCATCGTCAATAACAAGGTCCAAGGGATACAGTAAAACTGAAGTCATGCATCGGAATCTATAACTAGTGTCACAGGATTGGTTCAAAACGTAGACAGTAAGAAGAGTCAGTCTTCTTATACTTAAGAAGGCATTGTGGCGTTTCAATTTAATTCCGATTCAATTTCTGTGTTTCCTCGTCAATAAGAAGGTCAGAGGGATACAGTAAATCTCAAGTGAAGCATCGGAATCTATAACTAGTGTCACTGGAATGGTTCAAAACTTAGTCAGTAGGAAGAGTCGGTCTTCATGTACTTAAGTCGGCATTGTGCCTTATGTATTTAATTCCGATGCAATTTCTGTGTTTCATCGTCAATAAGAATTCCAAGGGAAACAGTAAACCTGAAGTGAAGCATCGGAATCCATAACTAGTGTCACAGAAATAGTTTAAAACATAGACAGTAGAAAGAGTCAGTCTTCTTGTACTTAAGTCGGCATTGTGCCTTTTCTATTTAGTTCCGATGCAATTTCAGTGTTTCATCGTCAATAACAAGGTCCAAGGGATACAGTAAACCTGGAGTGATGCATCGGAATCTATAACTAGTGTCACAGGAATGGTTCAAAACGTAGACAGTAAGAAGAGTCAGTCTTCTTGTACTTAAGGAGGCATTGTGGCATTTCTATTTAATTCCGATACAATTTCTGTGTTTCCTCGTCAATAAGAAGGTCAGAGAGATATAGTAAACCTCAAGTGAAGCATCGGAATCTATAACTAGTGTCACAGGAATGGTTCAAAACATAGTCAGTAGGAAGAGTCGGTCTTCATGTACTTAAGTCGGCATTGTGCCTCATGTATTTAATTCCGATGCAATTTCTGTGTATCATCGTCAATAAGAAGGTACAAGGGATACAGTAAATCTGGAGTGAAGCATCGGAATCTAAAACTAGTGTCACAGGAATGGTTCAAAACATAGACAGTAAGAGGAGTCAGTCTTCTTGTACTTAAGTCGGCATTGTGCCTTTTCTATTTAATTCCGATGCAATTTCTCTGTTTCGTCGTCAATAGGAAGGTCAGAGGGATACAATAAACCTGAAGTGAAGCATCGGAATCTATACCTAGTGTAACAGGAATGGTTCAAAGCATAGTCAGTAAGAACAGTCAGCCTTCTTGTCCCTAAGTCCGCATTGTGCCTTTTATATTTAATTCCGATGCAATTTCTGTGTTTCATCGTCAATGAGAAGGGCCAAGGGATACAGTAAACAAGGAGTGTAGCATCGGAATCTATAACTTATGTCACAGGAATGGTTCAAAACATAGCCAGTAAGAAGAGTCAGTCTTCGTGTACATAAGTCGGCATTTGCCTTTTGTATTTAATTCCGATTCAATCTCTGTGTTTCATCGTCAATAAGATGGTCTAAGGGATACAGTAAACCTGAAGTCAAGCATCGGAATCTATAACTAGTGTCACAGGAATGGTTCAAAACATAGACAGTAAGAAGAGTCAGTCTTCTTGTACTTAAGTCGGCATTGTGCCTTTTGTATCTTATTCCGATGCAATTTCTGTGTTTCATCATCAATAAGAAGGTCAGAGGGATACAGTATACCTGAAGTGAAGAATCAGAATCTATAGCTAGTGTCACAGGAATGGGTCAAAACATAGTCAGTAAGAAGAGTCAGTCTTCTTGTCCTTAAGTAGGCATTGTGCCTTTTGTATTTAATTCCGATGCAATTTCTGTGTTTCATCGTCAATAACAAGGTCCAAGGGATACAGTAAAACTGAAGTCATGCATCGGAATCTATAACTAGTGTCACAGGAATGGTTCAAATCGTAGACAGTAAGAAGAGTCAGTCTTCTTGTACTTAAGTAGGCATTGTGGCGTTTCAATTTAATTCCGATTCAATTTCTTTGTTTCCTCGTCAATAAGAAGGTCAGAGGGATACAGTAAACCTCAAGTGAAGCATCGGAATCTATAACTAGTGTCACAGGAATGGTTCAAAACATAGTCAGTAGGAAGAGTCGGTCTTCATGTACTTAAGTCAGCATTGTGCCTTATGTATTTAATTCCGATGCAATTTCTGTGTTTCATCGTCAATAAGAAGGTCCAAGGGATACAGTAAACCTGAAGTGAAGCATCGGAATCCATAACTAGTGTCACAGGAATGGTTCAAAACATAGCCAGTAGAAAGAGTCAGTCTTCTTGTACTTAAGTCGCATTGTGCCTTTTCTATGTAGTTCCGATGCAATTTCAGTGTTTCATCGTCAATAACAAGGTCCAAGGGATACAGTAAACCTGGAGTGATGCATCGGAATCTATAACTAGTGTCACAGGAATGGTTCAAAACGTAGACAGTAAGAAGAGTCAGTCTTCTTGTACTTAAGTAGGCATTGTGGCATTTCTATTTAATTCCGATACAATTTCTGTGTTTCCTCGTCAATACGAAGGTCAGAGAGATACAGTAAACCTCAAGTGAAGCATCGGAATCTATAACTAGTGTCACAGGAATGGTTCAAAACATAGTCAGTAGGAAGAGTCGGTCTTCATGTACTTAAGTCGGCATTGTGCCTTATGTATTTAATTCCGATGCAATTTCTGTGTATCATCGTCAATAAGAAGGTACAAGGGATACAGTAAATCTGGAGTGAACATCGGAATCTAAAACTAGTGTCACAGGAATGGTTCAAACCATAGACAGTAAGAGGAGTCAGTCTTCTTGTAGTTAAGTCGGCATTGTGCCTTTTCTATTTAATTCCGATGCAATTTCTCTGTTTCGTCGTCAATAGGAAGGTCAGAGGGATACAATAAACCTGAAGTGAAGCATCGGAATCTATACCTAGTGTAACAGCAATGGTTCAAAACATAGTCAGTAAGAACAGTCAGCCTTCTTGTCCCTAAGTCCGCATTGTGCCTTTTGTATTTAATTCCGATGCAATTTCTGTGTTTCATCGTCAATGAGAAGGGCCAAGGGATACAGTAAACAAGGAGTGTAGCATCGGAATCTATAACGTGTGTCACAGGAATGGTTCAAAACATAGACAGTAAGAAGAGTCAGTCTTCGTGTACTTAAGTCGGCATTTGCCTTTTGTATTTAATTCCGATTCAATTTCTGTGTTTCATCGTCAATAAGATGGTCTAAGGGATACAGTAAACCTGAAGTCAAGAATCGGAATCTATAACTAGTGTCACAGGAATGGTTCAAAACATAGACAGTAAGAAGAGTCAGTCTTCTTGTACTTAAGTCGGCATTGTGCCTTTTGTATCTTATTCCGATGCAATTTCTGTGTTTCATCATCAATAAGAAGGTCAGAGGGATACAGTATACCTGAAGTGAAGAATCAGAATCTATAACTAGTGTCACAGGAATGGTTCAGACATAGTCAGTAAGAAGAGTCAATCTTCTTGTACTTAAGTTGGCATTGTGCATTTCGTATTCAATTCCGATGCTATTTCTGTGTTTCACCGGCATTAAGAAGGCCCAAGGGATACAGTATACCTGAAGTGAAGCATCGGACTCCATAAATAGTGTCACAGAAAAGGTTCAATACATAGACAGTAAAAGAGTCAGTCTTTATGTACTTATGTCGGCATTGTTTCTTTTGTATTTAATTCCGATGCAATTTCTGTGTTTCATCGTCAATAAGAAGGTCCAAGGGAAACAGGAAACCTCAAGTGAAGCATCGGAATCTATAACTAGTGTCACAGGAATGGTTCAAAACATAGTCAATAAGAAGAGTCAGACTTCTTGTCCCTAAGTCGGCATTGTGCCTTTTGTATTTAATTCCGATGCAATTTCTGAGTTTCATCGGCAATACGGTCAGAGGGATACAGTAAACCTGAAGTGAAGCATCGGAATCTATAACTAGTGTCACAGGAATGGTTCAAAACATAGACAGTATTAAGAGTCAGTCTTCTTGTACTTAAGTCGGCATTGTGCCTTTTGTATTTCATTCCGATGCAATTTCTGTGTTTCATCGTCAATAAGAAGGTCAGAGGGATACAGTAAACCTGAAGTGAAGCATCGGAATCCAAAACTAGTGTCACAGGAATGGTTCAAAACATAGTCAGTAAGAAGAGTGAGTCGCTTGTATTTAAGTCGGCACTGTGCCTTTTGTATTCAATTCCAATGCAATTTCTGTGTTTCATCGTCAATAAGAAGGTCCAAGGTATACAGTAAACCTGAAGTGAAGCATCGGAATCTATAACTAGTGTCACAGGAATGGTTCAAAGCATAGTTAGTAAGGAGAGTCAGTCTTCTTGTACTTAAGTCGGCATTGTGCCTTTTCTATTTAATTCCGATGCAATTTCTGTGTTTCATCGTCAATAAGAAGGTCCAAGGGATACAGTAAACCTGGAGTGAAGCATCGGAATCTATAACTAGTGTCACAGGAATGGTTGAAAACATAGACAGTAAGAAGAGTCAGTCTTCTTGTACTTAAGTCGACATTGTGCCTTTTCTATGTAATTCCGATGCAATTTCTGTGTTTCATCGTCAATAACAAGGTCAGAGGGTACAATAAACCTGAAGTGAAGCATCGGAATCTATAACTAGTGTCACAGGAATGGTTCAAACATAGTCAGTAAGAAGAGTCAGTCTTCTTGTACTTAAGTCGGCATTGTGCCTTTTGTATCTTATTCCGATGCAATTTCTGTGTTTCATCATCAATAAGAAGGTCAGAGGGATACAGTAATCCTGAAGTGAAGCATCGGAATCTATAACTAGTGTCCCAGGAATGGTTCAAAACATAGTCAGTAAGAAGAGTCAATCTTCTTGTACTTAAGTTGGCATTGTGCATTTCATATTTCGTTCCGATGCAATTTCTGTGTTTCACCGGCATTAAGAAGGCCCAAGGGATACAGTAAACCTGAAGTGAAGCATCGGACTCTATAAATAGTGTCACAGAAAAGGTTCAAAACATAGACAGTAGAAGAGTCAGTCTTCTTGTACTTAAGTCGGCATTGTTTCTTTTGTATTTAATTCCGATGCAATTTCTGTGTTTCATCGTCAATAAGAAGGTCCAAGGGAAACAGTAAAACTCAAGTGAAGCATTGGAATCTATAACTAGTGTCACAGGAATGGTTCAAATCATAGTCAGTAAGAAGAGTCAGTCTTGTTGTCCTTAAGGTGGCATTGTGCCTTTTGTATTTAATTCCGATGCAATTTCTGAGTTTCATCGGCAATACGGTCAGAGGGATACAGTACACCTAAAGTGAAACATCGGAATCTATAACTAGTGTCACAGGAATGGTTCAAAACATAGACAGTAGGAAGAGTCAGTCTTCTTGTACTTAAGTCGGCATTGTGCCTTTTGTATTTCATTCCGATGCAATTTCTGTGTTTCATCGTCAATAAGAAGGTGAGAGGGATACAGTAAACCTGAAGTGAAGCATCGGAATCTATAACAAGTGTCACAGGAATGGTTCAAAACATAGACAGTAAGAAGAGTCAGTCTTCTTGTATTTAAGTCGGCACTGTGTCTTTTGTATTTAATTCCGATGCAATTTCTGTGTTTCATCGTCAATAAGAAGGTCCAAGGTATACAGTAAACCTGAAGTGAAGCATCGGAATCTATAACTAGTGTCACAGGAATGGTTCAAAACATAGTTAGTAAGAAGAGTCAGTCTTCTTGTACTTAAGTCGGCATTGTGCCTTTTCCATTTAATTCCGATGCAATTTCTGTGTTTTATTGTCAATAAGAAGGCCCAAGGGATACAGTAAACCTGGAGTGAAGCATCGGAATCTATAACTAGTGTCACAGGAATGGTTCAAAACATAGACAGTAAGAAGAGTCAGTCTTCTTGTACTTAAGTCGACATTTTGCCTTTTCTATTTAATTCCGATGAAATTTCTGTGTTTCATCGTCAATAAGAAGGTCAGAGGGATACAATAAACTTGAAGTGAAGTATCGGAATCTATAACTAGTGTCACAGGAATGGTTCAAACATAGTCAGTATGAGCAGTCAGTCTTCTTGTCCTTAAGTCGGCATTGTGCCTTTTGTATTTAATTCCGTCGCATTTTCTGTGTTTCATCGTCAATAAGAAGGTCCAAGGGATACAGTAAACCTGAAGTGAAGCATTATATTCTATAACTAGTGTCACACTAATGGTTCAAAACATAGTCAGTAAGATGAGTCAGTCTTCTTGTACTTAAGTCTTCATTGTGCCTTTTCTATTTAATTCCGATCCAATTCCTGTGTTTCATCGTCAATAAGAAGGTCTGAGGGATACAGTATACCAGATGTGAAGCATCGGAATCTATAGCTAGTGTCACAGGAATGGTTCAAAACATAGTCAGTAAGAAGAGTCAGTCTTCTTGTCCTTAAGTCGGCATTGTGACTTTTGTATTTAGTTCTGATGCAATTTCTGTGTTTCATCGTCAATAAGAAGGTCCAAGGTATACAGTAAACCTGAAGTGAAGCATTGGAATCTATAACTAGTGTCACAGGAATGGTTCAAATCATAGTCAGTAAGAAGAGTCAGTCTTCTTGTCCTTAAGTCGGCATTGTGACTTTTCTATTTAATTCCGATGCAATTTCTGTGTTTCATCGTCAATAAGAAGGTCCAAGGGATACAGTAAACCTGGAGAGAAGCATCGGAATCTAAAACTAGTGTCACAGGAATGGTTCAAATCATAGACAGTAAGAGGAGTCAGTCTTCTTGTACTTAAGTCGGCAATGTGCCTTTTGTATTTAATTCCGATGCAATTTCCGTGTTTCGTCGTCAATAGGAAGGTCAGAGGGATACAGTAAACCTGAAGTGAAGCATCGGAATCTATAACTAGTGTCACAGGAATGGTTCAAACATAGTCAGTAAGAACAGTTAGTCTTCTTGTCCTTAAGTCGGCATTGCGCATTTTGTATTTAATTCCGATGCAATTTCTGTGTTTCATCGTCAATGAGAAGGTCCAAGGGATACAGTAAACCTGGAGTGTAGCATCGGAATCTATAACTTGTGTCACAGGAATGGTTCAAAACATAGACAGTAAGAAGAGTCAGTCTTCGTGTACTATAGTCGGCATTTGCCTTTTGTATTTAATTCCGAGGCAATTTCTGTGTTTCATCGTCAATAAGAAGGTCTAAGGGATACAGTAAACCTGAAGTGAAGCATCGGAATCTATAACTAGTGTCACAGGAATGGTTCAAAATCTAGACAGTGAGAAGAGTCAGTCTTCCTGTACTTAAGTCTTCATTGTGCCTTTTGTATCTTATTCCGATGCAATTTCTATGTTTCATCATCACTAAGAAGGTCAGAGGGATACAGTAATCCTGAAGTGAAGCATCGGAATCTGTAACTAGTGTCACAGGAATGGTTCAAAACATAGTCAGTAAGAAGAGTCAATCTTCTTGTACTTAAGCTGGCATTGTGCATTTAGTATTTAATTCCGATGCAATTTCTGGGTTTCACCGGCAATAAGAAGGTCAGAGGGATGCAGGAAACCTGAAGTGAAGCATCGGAATCTATAACTAGTGTCATAGGAATGGTTCAAACATAGACAGTAAGAAGAGTCAGTCTTCTTGTACTTAAGTCGGCATTGTGCCTTTTGTATTTAATACCGATGCAATTTCTGTTTTTCATCGTCAATAGGAAGGTCAGAGGGAAACAGTAAACCTGAAGTGAAGCATCGGAATCTATAATTAGTGTCACAAGAATGGTTCAAAACATAGTCAGTAAGAAGAGTCAATCTTCTTGTCCTTAAGTCCGCATTGTGCCTCTTGTATTTAATTCCGATGCAATTTCTGTGTTTCATCGTCAATAAGAAGGTCCAAGGGATGCAGTAAACCTGAAGTGAAGCATCGGAATCTATAATTAGTGTCCCTGGAATGGTTCAAAAAATAGACAGTAAGAAGAGTCAGTCTTCTTGTACTTAAGTCAACATTGTGCCTTTTGTATTTAATTCCGATGCAATTTCTGTGTGTCATCGTTAATAAGAAGGTCCAAGGGATACAGTAAATCTGGACTGTAGCGTCGGAATCTATAACTTGTGTCACAGGAATGGTTCAAAACGTAGACAGTAAGAAGAGTCAGTCTTCTTGTACTTAAGTCAACATTGTGCCTTTTCTATTTAATTCCGATGCAATTTCTGTGTTTCATCGTCAATAAGAAGGTCAGAGGGATACTATAAACCTGAAGTGAAGCATCGGAATCTATAACTAGTGTCACAGGAATGGTTCAAACATAGTCAGTAATAACAGTCAGTCTTCTTGTCCTTAAGTCGGCATTGTGCCTTTTGTATTTAATTCCGACGCAATTTCTGTGTTTCATCGTCAATAAGAAGGTCCAAGGGATACAGTAAACCTGAAGTGAAGCATTATAATCTATAACTAGTGTCACAGGAATGGTTCAAAACATAGTCAGTAAGAAGAGTCAGTCATCTTGTACTTAAGTCGGCATTGTGCCTTTTGTAAATAATTCCGATGCAATTTCTGTGATTCATCGTCAATAAGAAGGCCCAAGGGATACAGTAAACCTGAAGCGAAGCATCGGACACTATTACTAGTGTGAGAAAAATGGTTCAAAACATAGACAGTAGAAGAGTCAGTCTTCTTGTACTTAAGTCGGCATTGTGCCTTTTGTATTTAATTCCGATGCAATTTCTGTGTTTCATCGTCAATAACAAGGTCCAAGGGATACAGTAAACCTGGAGTGAAGCATCGGAATCTACAACTAGTGTCACAGGAATGGTTCAAATCATAGACAGTAAGAGGAGTCAGTCTTCTTGTACTTAAGTCGGCATTGTGCCTTTTGTATTTAATTCCGATGCAATTTCTGTGTTTCGTCGTCAATGAGAAGGTCCAAGGGATACAGTAAACCTGGAGTGTAGCATCGGAATCTATAACTTGTGTCACAGGAATGGTTCAAAACATAGACAGTAAGAAGAGTCAGTCTTCGTGTACTATAGTCGGCATTTGCCTTTTGTATTTAATTCCGAGGCAATTTCTGTGTTTCATCGTCAATAAGAAGGTCTAAGGGATACAGTAAACCTGAAGTGAAGCATCGGAATCTATAACTAGTGTCACAGGAATGGTTCAAAATCTAGACAGTGAGAAGAGTCAGTCTTCCTGTACTTAAGTCTTCATTGTGCCTTTTGTATCTTATTCCGATGCAATTTCTATGTTTCATCATCACTAAGAAGGTCAGAGGGATACAGTAATCCTGAAGTGAAGCATCGGAATCTGTAACTAGTGTCACAGGAATGGTTCAAAACATAGTCAGTAAGAAGAGTCAATCTTCTTGTACTTAAGCTGGCATTGTGCATTTAGTATTTAATTCCGATGCAATTTCTGGGTTTCACCGGCAATAAGAAGGTCAGAGGGATGCAGGAAACCTGAAGTGAAGCATCGGAATCTATAACTAGTGTCATAGGAATGGTTCAAACATAGACAGTAAGAAGAGTCAGTCTTCTTGTACTTAAGTCGGCATTGTGCCTTTTGTATTTAATACCGATGCAATTTCTGTTTTTCATCGTCAATAGGAAGGTCAGAGGGAAACAGTAAACCTGAAGTGAAGCATCGGAATCTATAATTAGTGTCACAAGAATGGTTCAAAACATAGTCAGTAAGAAGAGTCAATCTTCTTGTCCTTAAGTCCGCATTGTGCCTCTTGTATTTAATTCCGATGCAATTTCTGTGTTTCATCGTCAATAAGAAGTTCCAAGGGATGCAGTAAACCTGAAGTGAAGCATCGGAATCTATAATTAGTGTCCCTGGAATGGTTCAAAATATAGACAGTAAGAAGAGTCAGTCTTCTTGTACTTAAGTCAACATTGTGCCTTTTGTATTTAATTCCGATGCAATTTCTGTGTTTCATCGTCAATAAGAAGGTCCAAGGGATACAGTAAATCTGGACTGTAGCGTCGGAATCTATAACTTGTGTCACAGGAATGGTTCAAAACGTAGACAGTAAGAAGAGTCAGTCTTCTTGTACTTAAGTCAACATTGTGCCTTTTCTATTTAATTCCGATGCAATTTCTGTGTTTCATCGTCAATAAGAAGGTCAGAGGGATACTATAAACCTGAAGTGAAGCATCGGAATCTATAACTAGTGTCACAGGAATGGTTCAAACATAGTCAGTAATAACAGTCAGTCTTCTTGTCCTTAAGTCGGCATTGTGCCTTTTGTATTTAATTCCGACGCAATTTCTGTGTTTCATCGTCAATAAGAAGGTCCAAGGGATACAGTAAACCTGAAGTGAAGCATTATAATCTATAACTAGTGTCACAGGAATGGTTCAAAACATAGTCAGTAAGAAGAGTCAGTCTTCTTGTACTTAAGTCGGCATTGTGCCTTTTGTAAATAATTCCGATGCAATTTCTGTGATTCATCGTCAATAAGAAGGCCCAAGGGATACAGTAAACCTGAAGCGAAGCATCGGACACTATTACTAGTGTGAGAAAAATGGTTCAAAACATAGACAGTAGAAGAGTCAGTCTTCTTGTACTTAAGTCGGCATTGTGCCTTTTGTATTTAATTCCGATGCAATTTCTGTGTTTCATCGTCAATAACAAGGTCCAAGGGATACAGTAAACCTGGAGTGAAGCATCGGAATCTACAACTAGTGTCACAGGAATGGTTCAAATCATAGACAGTAAGAGGAGTCAGTCTTCTTGTACTTAAGTCGGCATTGTGCCTTTTGCATTTAATTCCGATGCAATTTCTGTGTTTCGTCGTCAATAGGAAGGTCAGAGGGATACAATAAACCTGAAGTGAAGCATCGGAATCTATTACTAGTGTCACAGGAATGGTTCAAACATAGTCAGTAAGAACAGTTAGTCTTCTTGTCCTTAAGTCGGCATTGTGCCTTTTGTATTTAATTCTGATGCAATTTCTGTGTTTCACCGGCAATAAGAAGGTCAGAGGGATGCAGGAAACCTGAAGCGAAGCATCGGAATCTATAACTAGTTTCACACGAATGGTTGAAAACATAGTCAGTAAGAAGTGTCAAGCTTCTTGTCCTTAAGTCGGCATTGTGCCTTTTGTATTTAATTCTGATGCAATTGCTGTGTTTCATCGTCAATAAGAAGGTCCAAGGAGTACAGTGAACCTGAAGTGAAGCATCGGAATGTACAACATGTGTCATAGGAATGGTTCAAAACGTAGACAGTAAGAAGAATCAGCCTTCTTGTACTTACGTCGGAATTGTGCTTTTTCTATTAAATTCCGATGCAGTTTCTGTGTTTCATCGTCAATAAGAAGGTCAGAGGGATACAGTAAACCTGAAGTGAAGCATCGGAATCTATAACTAGTGTCACAGGAATGGTTCAAACATAGTCAGTAAGAACAGTTAGTCTTCTTGTCCTTAAGTCGGCATTGCGCATTTTGTATTTAATTCCGATGCAATTTCTGTGTTTCGTCGTCAATGAGAAGGTCCAAGGGATACAGTAAACCTGGAGTGTAGCATCGGAATCTATAACTTGTGTCACAGGAATGGTTCATAACATAGACAGTAAGAAGAGTCAGTCTTCGTGTACTATAGTCGGCATTTGCCTTTTGTATTTAATTCCGAGGCAATTTCTGTGTTTCATCGTCAATAAGAAGGTCTAAGGGATACAGTAAACCTGAAGTGAAGCATCGGAATCTATAACTAGTGTCACAGGAATGGTTCAAAATCTAGACAGTGAGAAGAGTCAGTCTTCCTGTACTTAAGTCTTCATTGTGCCTTTTGTATCTTATTCCGATGCAATTTCTATGTTTCATCATCACTAAGAAGGTCAGAGGGATACAGTAATCCTGAAGTGAAGCATCGGAATCTGTAACTAGTGTCACAGGAATGGTTCAAAACATAGTCAGTAAGAAGAGTCAATCTTCTTGTACTTAAGCTGGCATTGTGCATTTAGTATTTAATTCCGATGCAATTTCTGGGTTTCACCGGCATTAAGAAGGTCAGAGGGATGCAGGAAACCTGAAGTGAAGCATCGGAATCTATAACTAGTGTCATAGGATTGGTTCAAACATAGACAGTAAGAAGAGTCAGTCTTCTTGTACTTAAGTCGGCAATGTGCCTTTTGTAAATAATTCCGATGCAATTTCTGTGATTCATCGTCAATAAGAAGGCCCAAGGGATACAGTAAACCTGAAGCGAAGCATCGGACACTATTACTAGTGTGAGAAAAATGGTTCAAAACATAGACAGTAGAAGAGTCAATCTTCTTGTACTTAAGTCGGCATTGTGCCTTTTGTATTTAATTCCGATGCAATTTCTGTGTTTCATCGTCAATAACAAGGTCCAAGGGATACAGTAAACCTGGAGTGAAGCATCGGAATCTACAACTAGTGTCACAGGAATGGTTCAAATCATAGACAGTAAGAGGAGTCAGTCTTCTTGTACTTAAGTCGGCATTGTGCCTTTTGTATTTAATTCCGATGTAATTTCTGTGTTTCGTCGTCAATAGGAAGGTCAGAGGGATACAATAAACCTGAAGTGAAGCATCGGAATCTATTACTAGTGTCACAGGAATGGTTCAAACATAGTCAGTAAGAACAGTTAGTCTTCTTGTCCTTAAGTCGGCATTGTGCCTTTTGTATTTAATTCTGATGCAATTTCTGTGTTTCACCGGCAATAAGAAGGTCAGAGGGATGCAGGAAACCTGAAGCGAAGCATCGGAATCTATAACTAGTGTCACACGAATGGTTGAAAACATAGTCAGTAAGAAGTGTCAAGCTTCTTGTCCTTAAGTCGGCATTGTGCCTTTTGTATTTAATTCTGATGCAATTGCTGTGTTTCATCGTCAATAAGAAGGTCCAAGTAGTACAGTGAACCTGAAGTGAAGCATCGGAATGTACAACATGTGTCATAGGAATGGTTCAAAACGTAGACAGTAAGATGAATCAGCCTTCTTGTACTTACGTCGGAATTGTGCCTTTTCTATTTAATTCCGATGCAGTTTCTGTGTTTCATCGTCAATAAGAAGGTCAGAGGGATACAGTAAACCTGAAGTGAAGCATCGGAATCTATAACTAGTGTCACAGGAATGGTTCAAACATAGTCAGTAATAACAGTCAGCCTTCTTGTCCTTATGTCTTCATTGTGCCTTTTCTATTTAATTCCGATGCAATTTCTGTGTTTCAACGTCAATAAGAGGGTCCAAGCGATACTGTAAACCTGGAGTGAAGCATCGGAATCTATAACTAGTGTCACAGTAATGGTTCAAAACATAGACAGTAAGAAGAGTCAGACGTCTTGTACTTATGTCGGCATTGTGCCTTTTGGATTTATTTCCGATGCAATTTCTGTGTTTCATCGTCAATAAGAAGGTCCAAGGGATACAGTAAACCTGAAGTGAAGCATCGGAATCTATAACTAGTGTCACTGGAATGGTTCAAAGTATAGACAGTAAGAAGAGTCAGTCTTCTTGTACTTAAGTCGGCATTCCGCCTTTTGTAATTAATTCCGATACAATTTCAGTGATTCATCGTCAATAAGAAGGCCCAAGGGATACAGTAAACCTGAAGTGAAGCATCGGACACTATAACTAGTGTCACAGAAATGGTTCAAAACATAGACAGTAGAAGAGACAGTCTTCTTGTACTTAAGTCGGCATTGTGCCTTTAGTAATTAATTCCGATGCAATTTCAGTGTTTCATCGCCAATAGGAATGTCAGAGGGAAACAGTAAACCTGAAATGAAGCATCGGAATCTATAACTAGTGTCACAGGAATGGTTCAAAACATAGTCAGTATGAAGAGTCAGTCTTCTTCTCCTTATGTCGGCAATGTTCCTTTTGTACTTAATTCCGATGCAATTTCTGTGTTTCATCGTCAATAAGAAGGTCAGTGGGATACAGTAAACCTGAAGTGAAGCATCGGAATCCAAAACTAGTGTCACAGGAATGATTCAAAACGTAGACAGTAGGAAGTGTCAGTCTTCTTGTACTTAAGTCGGCATTGTGCCTTTTGTATTTAATTCCGATGCAATTTCTGTGTTTCATCGTCAATAAGAAGGTCCAAGGGATACAGTAAACCTGGATTGAAGCATCGGAATCTACAACTAGTGTCACAGGAATGCTTCAAATCATAGACAGTAAGAGGAGTCAGTCTTCTTGTACTTAAGTCGGCATTGTGCCTTTTGTATTTAATTGCGATGCAATTTCTGTGTTTCGTCGTCAATAGGAAGGTCAGAGGGATACAATAAACCTGAAGTGAAGCATCGGAATCTATAACTAATGTCACAGGAATGGTTCAAAACATAGTCAGTAAGAACAGTTAGTCTTCTTGTCCTTAAGTCGGCATTGTGCTTTTGTATTTATTTCCGATGCAATTTCTGTGTTTCATCGTCAATGAGAAGGTCCAAGGGATACAGTAAATGTGGAGTGTAGCATCGGAATCTATAACTTGTGTCACAGGAATGGTTCAAAACATAGACAGTAAGAAGAGTCAGTCTTCGTGTACTTTAGTCGGCATTAGCCTTTTGTATTAATTTCCGACGCAATTTCTGTGTTTCATCGTCAATAAGGTCTAAGGGATACAGTAAACCTGAAGTGAAGCATCGGAATCCATAACTATTGTCACAGGAATGGTTCAAAACATAGACAGTAAGAAGAGTCATTCTTCTTGTACTTAAGTCGGCATTGTGCCTTTTGTATCTTATTCCGATGCAATTTCTATGTTTCATCATCAACAAGAAGGTCAGAGGGATACAGTAATCCTGAAGTGAAGCATCGGAATCTATAACTAGTGTCTCAGGAATGGTTCAAAACATAGTCAGTAAGAAGAGTCAATCTTCTTGTACTTAAGTTGGCATTGTGCATTTCGTATTTAGTTCCGATGCAATTTCTGTGTTTCACCGGCAATAAGAAGGTCAGAGGGATGCAGGAAACCTGAAGCGAAGCATCGGAATCTATAACTAGTGTCATGGGAATGGTTCAAACATAGACTGTAAGAAGAGTCAGTCTTCTTGTACTTAAGTCGTCATTGTGCCTTTTGTATTTAATTCCGATGCAATTTCTGTTTTTCATCGTCAATAGGAAGGTCAGAGGGAAACAGTAAATCTGAAGTGGAGCAACGGAATCTATAACTAGTGTCACAGGAATGGTTCAAAACATAGTCAGTAAGAAGTGTCAATCTTCTTGTACTTAAGTCGGCATTGTGCATTTTGTATTTAATTCTGATGCAATTGCTGTGTTTCATCGTCAATAAGAAGGGCCAAGGAGTACAGTGAACCTGAAGTGAAGCATCGGAATGTACAACTAGTGTCATAGGAATGGTTCAAAACGTAGACAGTAAGAAGAATCAACCTTCTTGTACTTAAGTCGGAATTGTGCCTTTTCTATTTAATTCCGATGCAGTTTCTGTGTTTCATCGTCAATAAGAAGGTCAGAGGGATACAGTAAACCTGAAGTGAAGCATCGGAATCTATAACTAGTGTCACAGTAATGGTTCAAAACATAGACAGTACGAAGAGTCAGACGTCTTCTACTTAAGTCGGCAATGTGCCTTTTGGATTTATTTCCGATGCAATTTCTGTGTTTCATCGTCAATAAGAAGGTCCAAGGCATACAGTAAACCTGAAGTGAAGCATCGGAATCTATAACTAGTGTCACTGGGATGGTTCAAAATATAGACAGTAAGAAGAGTCAGTCTTCTTGTACTTAAGTCGGCATTGCGCCATTTGTATTTAATTCCGATGCAATTTCTGTGTTTCATCATCAATAGGAAGGTCAGAGGGAAACAGTAAACCTGAAATGAAGCATCGGAATCTATAACTAGAGTCACAGGAATGGTTCAAAACATAGTCATTATGAAGAGTCAGTCTTCTTGTCCTTAAGTCGGCATTGTGCCTTTTGTATTTAATTCCGATGCAATTTCTTTGTTTCATCGTCAATAAGAAGGTCAGTGGGATACAGTAAACCCGAAGTGAAGCATCGGAATCCAAAACTAGTGTCACAGGAATGATTCAAATCATAGACAGTAGGAAGAGTCAGTCTTCTTGTACTTAAGACGGCATTGTGCCTTTTGTATTTAAATCCGATGCAATTTCTGGGTTTAATCGTCAATAAGATGGTCCAAGGTATACAGTAAACCTGAAGTGAAGCATCGGAATCTATAACTGGTGTCACAGGAATGGTTCAAAGCATAGTCAGTAAGAAGAGTCAGTCTTCTTGTACTTAAGACGGCATTGTGACTTTTCTATTTAATTCCGATGCAATTTCTGTGTTTCACCGTCAATAAGATGGTCCAAGGGATACAGTAAACCTGGAGTCAAGCATCGGAATCTACAACTAGTGTCACAGGAATGGTTCAAATCAAAGACAGTAAGAGGAGTCAGTCTTCTTGTACTTAAGTCGGCATTGTGCCTTTTGTATTTAATTCCGATGCAATTTCTGTGTTTCGTCGTCAATAGGAAGGTCAGAGGGATACAATAAACCTGAAGTTGAGCATCGGAATCTATAACTAGTATCACAGGAATGGTTCAAAACATAGTCAGTAAGAGGAGTCAATCTTCTTGTACTTAAGTTGGCATTGTGCATTTTCTATTTAATTCCGATGCAATTTCTGTGTTTCACCGGCAATAAGAAGGTCAGAGGGATGCAGGAAACCTGAAGCGAAGCATCGGAATCTATAACTAGTGTCACAGGAATGGTTCAAACATAGACTGTAAGAAGAGTCAGTCTTCTTGTACTTAAGTCGTCATTGTGCCTTTTGTATTTAATTCCGATGCAATTTCTGTTTTTCATCGTCAATAGGAAGGTCTGAGGGAAACAGTAAACCTGAAGTGAAGCAACGGAATCTATAACTATTGTCACAGGAATGGTTCAAAACATAGTCAGTAAGAAGTGTCAATCTTCTTGTCCTTAAGTCGCCATTGTGCCTTTTGTATTTAATTCTGATGCAATTGCTGTGTTTCATCGTCAATAAGAAGGTCCAAGGAGTACAGTGAACCTGAAGTGAAGCATCGGAATGTACAACTAGTGTCATAGGAATGGTTCAAAACGTAGACAGTAAGAAGAATCAGCCTTCTTGTACTTAAGTCGGAATTGTGCCTTTTCTGTTTAATTCCGATGCAGTTTCTGTGTTTCATCGTCAATAAGAAGGTCAGAGATATACAGTAAACCTGAAGTGAAGCATCGGATTCTATAACTAGTGTCACAGGAATCGTTCAAAACATAGTCAGTAAGAAGAGTCAGTCTTCTTGTACATAAGTTGGCATTGTGCCTTTCGTATTTAATTCCGATACAATCTCTGTGTGTCACCGGCAATATTAAGGTCAAAGGGATACAGGAAACCTGAAGTGAAGCATCGGAATCTATAACTAGTGTCACAGGAATGGTTCAAACATAGACAGTAAGAAGAGTCAGTCTTCTTGTCCTTAAGTCGGCATTGTGCCTCTTGTATTTAATTCCGATGCAATTTCCGTGTTTCATCGTCAATAAGAGGGTCCAAGGGATACTGTAAACCTATAGTGAAGCATTTGAATCTATAACTAGTGTCACAGTAATGGTTCAAAACATAGACAGTAAGAAGAGTCAGACGTCTTCTACTTAAGTCGGCATTTTGCCTTTTGGATTTCTTTCCGATGCTATATCTGTGTTTCATCGTCAATAAGAAGGTCCAAGGCATACATTAAACCTGAAGTGAAGCATCGGAATCTATAACTAGTGTCACTGGAATGGTTCAAAATATAGACAGTAAGAAGAGTAAGTCATCTTGTACTTAAGTCGGCATTGTGCCTTTTGTATTTAATTCCGATGCAATTTCTGTGTTTCATTGTCAATAGGAAGGTCAGAGGGAAACAGTAAACCCGAAATGAAGCATCGGAATTTATAACTAGTGTCACAGGAATGGTTCAAAACATAGTCATTATGAAGAGTCAGTCTTCTTGTACTTAAGACGGCATTGTGACTTTTCTATTTAATTCCGATGCAATTTCTGTGTTTCATCGTCAATAAGAAGGTCCAAGGGATACAGTAAATCTGGACTGTAGCATCGGAATCTATAACTTGTGTCACAGGAGTGTTTCAAAGCAAAGACAGTAAGAAGAGTCAGTCTTCTTGTACTTAAGTCGACATTGTGCCTTTTCTATTTAATTCCGATGCAATTTCTGTGTTTCATCGTCAAGAAGAAGGTCAGAGGGATACTATAAACCTGAAGTGAAGCAACGGAATCTGTAACTAGTGTCACAGGAATGGTTCAAACATAGTCAGTAATAACAGTCAGTCTTCTTGTACTTAAGTCTTCATTGTGCCTTTTCTATTTAATTCCGATGCAATTTCTGTGTTTCATCGTCAATAAGAATGTCCAAGGGATTCAGTAAACCTGGAGTGAAGCATCGGAATCTACAACTAGTGTCAATGGAATGGTTCACAACATAGACAGTAAGAAGAGTCAGTCTTCTTGTACTTAAGTCGGCATTGTGCCTTTCGTATTTAATTCCGATAAAATTTCTGTGTTTCACCGGCAATAAGAGGGTGAAAGGGATACAGGAAACCTGAAGTGAAGCATCGGAATCTATAACTAGTGTCACAGGAATGGTTCAAACATAGACAGTAAGAGGAGTCAATCTTCTTGTCCTTAAGTCGGCATTGTGCCTCTTGTATTTAATTCCGATGCAATTTCTGTGTTTCATCGTCAATAAGAGGTTCCAAGGGATACTGTAAACCTGGAGTGAAGCATCGGAATCTATAACTAGTGTCACAGTAATGGTTCAAAATATAGTCAGTAAGAAGAGTCAGTCTTCTTGTACTTAAGTCTTCATTGTGCCTTTTGTATTTAATTCCGATGCAATTTCTGTTTTTCATCGTCAATAGGAAGGTCAGAGGCAAACAGTAAACCTGAAGTGAAGCATCGGAATCTATAACTAGTGTCACACAAATGGTTCAAAACATAGTCAGTAAGATGTGTCAATCTTCTTGTCCTTAAGTCGGCATTGTGCCTTTTGTATTTAATTCTGATGCAATTGCTGTGTTTCATCGTCAATAAGAAGGTCCAAGGAGTACAGTGAACCTGAAGTGAAGCATCGGAATGTACAACATGTGTCATAGGAATGGTTCAAAACGTAGACAGTAAGAAGAATCAGCCTTCTTGTACTTACGTTGGAATTGTGCCTTTTCTATTTAATTCCGATGCAGTTTCTGTGTTTCATCGTCAATAAGAAGGTCAGAGGGATACAGTAAACCTGAAGTGAAGCATCGGAATCTATAACTAGTGTCACAGGAATGGTTCAAACATAGTTAGTATGAACAGTCAGTCTTCTTCTCCTTACGTCGGCAATGTTCCTTTTGTACTTAATTCCGATGCAATTTCTGTGTTTCATCGTCAATAAGAAGGTCAGTGGGATACAGTAAACCTGAAGTGAAGCATCGGAATCCAAAACTAGTGTCACAGGAATGATTCAAAACGTAGACAGTAGGAAGAGTCAGTCTTCTTGTACTTAAGTCGGCATTGTGCCTTTTGTATTTAAATCCGATGCAATTTCTGTGTTTCATCGTCAATAAGATGGTCCAAGGTATACAGTAAACCTGAAGTGAAGCATCGGAATCTATAACTGGTGTCACAGGAATGGTTCAAAACATAGTCAGTAAGAAGAGTCAGTCTTCTTGTACTTAAGACGGCATTGTGACTTTTCTATTTAATTCCGATGCAATTTCTGTGTTTCATCGTCAATAAGAAGGTCCAAGGGATACAGTACACCTGGAGTGAAGCATCGGAATCTACTACTAGTGTCACAGGAATGCTTCAAATCATAGACAGTAAGAGGAGTCAGTCTTCTTGGACTTAAGTCGGTATTGTGCCTTTTGTATTTAATTGCGATGCAATTTCTGTGTTTCGTCGTCAATAGGAAGGTCGGAGGGATACAATAAACCTGAAGTGAAGCATCAGAATCTATAACTAGTGTCACAGGAATGGTTCAAAACATAGTCAGTAAGAACAGTTAGTCTTCTTGTCCTTAAGTCGGCATTGTGCTTTTGTATTTATTTCCGATGCAATTTCTGTGTTTCATCGTCAATGAGAAGGTCCAAGGGATACAGTAAACGTGGAGTGTAGCATCGGAATCTATAACTTGAGTCACAGGAATGGTTCAAAACATAGACAGTAAGAAGAGTCAGTCTTCGTGTACTTTAATCGGCATTAACCTTTTGTATTAATTTCCGACGCAATTTCTGTGTTTCATCGTCAATAAGAAGGTCTAAGGGATACAGTAAACCTGAAGTGAAGCATCGGAATCTATAACTAGTGTCACAGGAATGGTTCAAAACATAGACAGTAAGAAGAGTCAGTCTTCTTGTACTTAAGTCGGCATTGTGCCTTTTGTATCTTATTCCGATGCAATTTCTATGTTTCATCATCAACAAGAAGGTCAGAGGGATACAGTAATCCTGAAGTGAAGCATCGGAATCTATAACTAGTGTCACAGGAATGGTTCAAAACATAGTCAGTAAGAAGAGTCAATCTTCTTGTACTTAAGATGGCATTGTGCATTTCGTATTTAATTCCGATGCAATTTCTGTGTTTCACCGGCAATAAGAAGGTCAGAGGAATGCAGGAAACCTGAAGCGAAGCATCGGAATCTATAACTAGTGTCATGGGAATGGTTCAAACATAGACTGTAAGAAGAGTCAGTCTTCTTGTACTTAAGTCGTCATTGTGCCTTTTGTATTTAATTCCGATGCAATTTCTGTTTTTCATCGTCAATAGGAAGGTCAAATGGATACTGTAAACCTATAGTGAAGCATCGGAATCTATAACTAGTGTCACAGGAATGGTTCAAAACATAGACAGTAAGAAGAGTCAGACGTCTTCTACTTAAGTTGGCATTGTGCCTTTTGGATTTATTTCCGATGCAATTTCTGTGTTTCATCGTCAATAAGAAGGTCCAAGGCATACAGTAAACCTGAAGTGAAGCATCGGAATCTATAACTAGTGTCACTGGAATGGTTCAAAATATAGACAGTAAGAAGAGTCAGTCTTCTTGTACTTAAGTCGGCATTGTGCCATTTGTATTTAATTCCGATGCAATTTCTGTGTTTCATCGTCAATAGGAAGGTCAGAGGGAAACAGTAAACCTGAAGTGAAGCATCGGAATCTATAACTAGTGTCACAGGAATGGTTCAAAACATAGTCATTATGAAGAGTCAGTCATCTTGTCCTTAAGTCGGCATTGTGCCTTTTCTATTTAATTCCGAAGCAATTTCTTTGTTTCATCGTCAATAAGAAGGTCAGTGGGATACAGTAAACCTAAAGTGAAGCATCGGAATCCAAAACTAGTGTCACAGGAATGATTCAAATCATAGACAGTAGGAAGAGTCAGTCTTCTTGTACTTAAGACGGCATTGTGCCTTTTGTATTTAAATCCGATGCAATTTCTGTGTTTCATCGTCAATAAGATGGTCCAAGGTATACAGTAAACCTGAAGTGAAGCATCGGAATCTATAACTGGTGTCACAGGAATGGTTCAAAGCATAGTCAGTAAGAAGAGTCAGTCTTCTTGTACTTAAGAAGGCATTGTGACTTTTCTATTTAATTCCGATGCAATTTCTGTGTTTCATCGTCAATAAGAAGGTCCAAGGGATACAGTAAACCTGGAGTGAAGCATCGGAATCTACAACTAGTGTCACAGGAATGCTTCAAATCATAGACAGTAAGAGGAGTCAGTCTTCTTGTACTTAAGTCGGCATTGTGCCTTTTGTATTTAATTGCGATGCAATTTCTGTGTTTCGTCGTCAATAGGAAGGTCAGAGGGATACAATAAACCTGAAGTGAAGCATCGGAATCTATAACTAGTGTCACAGGAATGGTTCAAAACATAGTCAGTAAGAAGAGTCAGTCTTCTTGTCCTTAAGTCGGCATTGTGCCTTTTGTATTTACTTCCGATGCAATATCTGTGTTTCTTCGTCATTAAGATGGTCAGAGGGATACAGTAAATGTGGAGTGTAGCATCGGAATCTATAACTTGTGTCACAGGAATGGTTCAAAACATAGACAGTAAGAAGAGTCAGTCTTCGTGTACTTTAGTCGGCATTAGCCTTTTGTATTAATTTCCGACGCAATTTCTGTGTTTCATCGTCAATAAGGTCTAAGGGATACAGTAAACCTGAAGTGAAGCATCGGAATCTATAACTATTGTCACAGGAATGGTTCAAAACATAGACAGTAAGAAGAGTCATTCTTCTTGTACTTAAGTCGGCATTGTGCCTTTTGTATCTTATTCCGATGCAATTTCTATGTTTCATCATCAACAAGAAGGTCAGAGGGATACAGTAATCCTGAAGTGAAGCATCGGAATCTATAACTAGTGTCTCAGGAATGGTTCAAAACATAGTCAGTAAGAAGAGTCAATCTTCTTGTACTTAAGTTGGCATTGTGCATTTCGTATTTAGTTCCGATGCAATTTCTGTGTTTCACCGGCAATAAGAAGGTCAGAGGGATGCAGGAAACCTGAAGCGAAGCATCGGAATCTATAACTAGTGTCATGGGAATGGTTCAAACATAGACTGTAAGAAGAGTCAGTCTTCTTGTACTTAAGTCGTCATTGTGCCTTTTGTATTTAATTCCGATGCAATTTCTGTTTTTCATCGTCAATAGGAAGGTCAGAGGGAAACAGTAAATCTGAAGTGGAGCAACGGAATCTATAACTAGTGTCACAGGAATGGTTCAAAACATAGTCAGTAAGAAGTGTCAATCTTCTTGTACTTAAGTCGGCATTGTGCATTTTGTATTTAATTCTGATGCAATTGCTGTGTTTCATCGTCAATAAGAAGGTCCAAGGAGTACAGTGAACCTGAAGTGAAGCATCGGAATGTACAACTAGTGTCATAGGAATGGTTCAAAACGTAGACAGTAAGAAGAATCAACCTTCTTGTACTTAAGTCGGAATTGTGCCTTTTCTATTTAATTCCGATGCAGTTTCTGTGTTTCATCGTCAATAAGAAGGTCAGAGGGATACAGTAAACCTGAAGTGAAGCATCGGAATCTATAACTAGTGTCACAGTAATGGTTCAAAACATAGACAGTACGAAGAGTCAGACGTCTTCTACTTAAGTCGGCATTGTGCCTTTTGGATTTATTTCCGATGCAATTTCTGTGTTTCATCGTCAATAAGAAGGTCCAAGGCATACAGTAAACCTGAAGTGAAGCATCGGAATCTATAACTAGTGTCACTGGGATGGTTCAAAATATAGACAGTAAGAAGAGTCAGTCTTCTTGTACTTAAGTCGGCATTGTGCCATTTGTATTTAATTCCGATGCAATTTCTGTGTTTCATCATCAATAGGAAGGTCAGAGGGAAACAGTAAACCTGAAATGAAGCATCGGAATCTATAACTAGAGTCACAGGAATGGTTCAAAACATAGTCATTATGAAGAGTCAGTCTTCTTGTCCTTAAGTCGGCATTGTGCCTTTTGTATTTAATTCCGATGCAATTTCTTTGTTTCATCGTCAATAAGAAGGTCAGTGGGATACAGTAAACCTGAAGTGAAGCATCGGAATCCAAAACTAGTGTCACAGGAATGATTCAAATCATAGACAGTAGGAAGAGTCAGTCTTCTTGTACTTAAGACGGCATTGTGCCTTTTGTATTTAAATCCGATGCAATTTCTGTGTTTCATCGTCAATAAGATGGTCCAAGGTATACAGTAAACCTGAAGTGAAGCATCGGAATCTATAACTGGTGTCACAGGAATGGTTCAAAGCATAGTCAGTAAGAAGAGTCAGTCTTCTTGTACTTAAGACGGCATTGTGACTTTTCTATTTAATTCCGATGCAATTTCTGTGTTTCATCGTCAATAAGAAGGTCCAAGGGATACAGTAAACCTGGAGTCAAGCATCGGAATCTACAACTAGTGTCACAGGAATGGTTCAAATCAAAGACAGTAAGAGGAGTCAGTCTTCTTGTACTTAAGTCGGCATTGTGCCTTTTGTATTTAATTCCGATGCAATTTCTGTGTTTCGTCGTCAATAGGAAGGTCAGAGGGATACAATAAACCTGAAGTTGAGCATCGGAATCTATAACTAGTATCACAGGAATGGTTCAAAACATAGTCAGTAAGAGGAGTCAATCTTCTTGTACTTAAGTTGGCATTGTGCATTTTCTATTTAATTCCGATGCAATTTCTGTGTTTCACCGGCAATAAGAAGGTCAGAGGGATGCAGGAAACCTGAAGCGAAGCATCGGAATCTATAACTAGTGTCACAGGAATGGTTCAAACATAGACTGTAAGAAGAGTCAGTCTTCTTGTACTTAAGTCGTCATTGTGCCTTTTGTATTTAATTCCGATGCAATTTCTGTTTTTCATCGTCAATAGGAAGGTCTGAGGGAAACAGTAAACCTGAAGTGAAGCAACGGAATCTATAACTATTGTCACAGGAATGGTTCAAAACATAGTCAGTAAGAAGTGTCAATCTTCTTGTCCTTAAGTCGCCATTGTGCCTTTTGTATTTAATTCTGATGCAATTGCTGTGTTTCATCGTCAATAAGAAGGTCCAAGGAGTACAGTGAACCTGAAGTGAAGCATCGGAATGTACAACTAGTGTCATAGGAATGGTTCAAAACGTAGACAGTAAGAAGAATCAGCCTTCTTGTACTTAAGTCGGAATTGTGCCTTTTCTGTTTAATTCCGATGCAGTTTCTGTGTTTCATCGTCAATAAGAAGGTCAGAGATATACAGTAAACCTGAAGTGAAGCATCGGATTCTATAACTAGTGTCACAGGAATCGTTCAAAACATAGTCAGTAAGAAGAGTCAGTCTTCTTGTACATAAGTTGGCATTGTGCCTTTCGTATTTAATTCCGATACAATCTCTGTGTGTCACCGGCAATATTAAGGTCAAAGGGATACAGGAAACCTGAAGTGAAGCATCGGAATCTATAACTAGTGTCACAGGAATGGTTCAAACATAGACAGTAAGAAGAGTCAGTCTTCTTGTCCTTAAGTCGGCATTGTGCCTCTTGTATTTAATTCCGATGCAATTTCCGTGTTTCATCGTCAATAAGAGGGTCCAAGGGATACTGTAAACCTATAGTGAAGCATTTGAATCTATAACTAGTGTCACAGTAATGGTTCAAAACATAGACAGTAAGAAGAGTCAGACGTCTTCTACTTAAGTCGGCATTGTGCCTTTTGGATTTATTTCCGATGCTATATCTGTGTTTCATCGTCAATAAGAAGGTCCAAGGCATACATTAAACCTGAAGTGAAGCATCGGAATCTATAACTAGTGTCACTGGAATGGTTCAAAATATAGACAGTAAGAAGAGTAAGTCATCTTGTACTTAAGTCGGCATTGTGCCTTTTGTATTTAATTCCGATGCAATTTCTGTGTTTCATTGTCAATAGGAAGGTCAGAGGGAAACAGTAAACCCGAAATGAAGCATCGGAATCTATAACTAGTGTCACAGGAATGGTTCAAAACATAGTCATTATGAAGAGTCAGTCTTCTTGTACTTAAGACGGCATTGTGACTTTTCTATTTAATTCCGATGCAATTTCTGTGTTTCATCGTCAATAAGAAGGTCCAAGGGATACAGTAAATCTGGACTGTAGCATCGGAATCTATAACTTGTGTCACAGGAGTGTTTCAAAGCAAAGACAGTAAGAAGAGTCAGTCTTCTTGTACTTAAGTCGACATTGTGCCTTTTCTATTTAATTCCGATGCAATTTCTGTGTTTCATCGTCAAGAAGAAGGTCAGAGGGATACTATAAACCTGAAGTGAAGCAACGGAATCTGTAACTAGTGTCACAGGAATGATCAAACATAGTCAGTAATAACAGTCAGTCTTCTTGTACTTAAGTCTTCATTGTGCCTTTTCTATTTAATTCCGATGCAATTTCTGTGTTTCATCGTCAATAAGAATGTCCAAGGGATTCAGTAAACCTGGAGTGAAGCATCGGAATCTACAACTAGTGTCAATGGAATGGTTCACAACATAGACAGTAAGAAGAGTCAGTCTTCTTGTACTTAAGTCGGCATTGTGCCTTTCGTATTTAATTCCGATAAAATTTCTGTGTTTCACCGGCAATAAGAGGGTGAAAGGGATACAGGAAACCTGAAGTGAAGCATCGGAATCTATAACTAGTGTCACAGGAATGGTTCAAACATAGACAGTAAGAGGAGTCAATCTTCTTGTCCTTAAGTCGGCATTGTGCCTCTTGTATTTAATTCCGATGCAATTTCTGTGTTTCATCGTCAATAAGAGGTTCCAAGGGATACTGTAAACCTGGAGTGAAGCATCGGAATCTATAACTAGTGTCACAGTAATGGTTCAAAATATAGTCAGTAAGAAGAGTCAGTCTTCTTGTACTTAAGTCTTCATTGTGCCTTTTGTATTTAATTCCGATGCAATTTCTGTTTTTCATCGTCAATAGGAAGGTCAGAGGCAAACAGTAAACCTGAAGTGAAGCATCGGAATCTATAACTAGTGTCACACAAATGGTTCAAAACATAGTCAGTAAGATGTGTCAATCTTCTTGTCCTTAAGTCGGCATTGTGCCTTTTGTATTTAATTCTGATGCAATTGCTGTGTTTCATCGTCAATAAGAAGGTCCAAGGAGTACAGTGAACCTGAAGTGAAGCATCGGAATGTACAACATGTGTCATAGGAATGGTTCAAAACGTAGACAGTAAGAAGAATCAGCCTTCTTGTACTTACGTTGGAATTGTGCCTTTTCTATTTAATTCCGATGCAGTTTCTGAGTTTCATCGTCAATAAGAAGGTCAGAGGGATACAGTAAACCTGAAGTGAAGCATCGGAATCTATAACTAGTGTCACAGGAATGGTTCAAACATAGTCAGTAATAACAGTCAGTCTTCTTGTCCTTATGTCTTCACTGTGCCTTTTCTATTTAATTCCGATGCAATTTCTGTGTTTCATCGTCAATAAGAGGGTCCAAGGGATACTGTAAACCTGGAGTGAAGCATCGGAATCTATAACTAGTGTCACAGTAATGGATCAAAACAAAGACAGTAAGAAGAGTCAGACGTCTTGTACTTAAGTCGGCATTGTGCCTTTTGGATTTATTTCCGATGCAATTTCTGTGTTTCATCGTCAATAAGAAGGTCCAAGGGATACAGTAAACCTGAAGTGAAGCATCGGAATCTATAACTAGTGTCACTGGAATGGTTCAAAATATAGACAGTAAGAAGAGTCAGTCTTCTTGTACTTAAGTCGGCATTCTGCCTTTTGTAATTAATTCCGATACAATTTCTGTGATTCATCGTCAAAAAGAAGGCCCAAGGGATACAGTAAACCTGAAGTGATTCATCGGACACTATAACTAGTGTCACAGAAATGGTTAAAAACATAGACAGTAGAAGAGACAGTCTTCTTGTACTTAAGTCGGCATTGTGCCTTTTGTAATTAATTCCGATGCAATATCTGTGTTTCATCACCAATAGGAATGTCAGAGGGAAACAGTAAACCTGAAGAGAAGCATCGGAATCTATAACTAGTGTCACAGGAATGGTTCAAACATAGTTAGTATGAACAGTCAGTCTTCTTCTCCTTACGTCGGCAATGTTCCTTTTGTACTTAATTCCGATGCAATTTCTGTGTTTCATCGTCAATAAGAAGGTCAGTGGGATACAGTAAACCTGAAGTGAAGCATCGGAATCCAAAACTAGTGTCACAGGAATGATTCAAAACGTAGACAGTAGGAAGAGTCAGTCTTCTTGTACTTAAGTCGGCATTGTGCCTTTTGTATTTAAATCCGATGCAATTTCTGTGTTTCATCGTCAATAAGATGGTCCAAGGTATACAGTAAACCTGAAGTGAAGCATCGGAATCTATAACTGGTGTCACAGGAATGGTTCAAAACATAGTCAGTAAGAAGAGTCAGTCTTCTTGTACTTAAGACGGCATTGTGACTTTTCTATTTAATTCCGATGCAATTTCTGTGTTTCATCGTCAATAAGAAGGTCCAAGGGATACAGTACACCTGGAGTGAAGCATCGGAATCTACTACTAGTGTCACAGGAATGCTTCAAATCATAGACAGTAAGAGGAGTCAGTCTTCTTGGACTTAAGTCGGTATTGTGCCTTTTGTATTTAATTGCGATGCAATTTCTGTGTTTCGTCGTCAATAGGAAGGTCGGAGGGATACAATAAACCTGAAGTGAAGCATCAGAATCTATAACTAGTGTCACAGGAATGGTTCAAAACATAGTCAGTAAGAACAGTTAGTCTTCTTGTCCTTAAGTCGGCATTGTGCTTTTGTATTTATTTCCGATGCAATTTCTGTGTTTCATCGTCAATGAGAAGGTCCAAGGGATACAGTAAACGTGGAGTGTAGCATCGGAATCTATAACTTGAGTCACAGGAATGGTTCAAAACATAGACAGTAAGAAGAGTCAGTCTTCGTGTACTTTAATCGGCATTAACCTTTTGTATTAATTTCCGACGCAATTTCTGTGTTTCATCGTCAATAAGAAGGTCTAAGGGATACAGTAAACCTGAAGTGAAGCATCGGAATCTATAACTAGTGTCACAGGAATGGTTCAAAACATAGACAGTAAGAAGAGTCAGTCTTCTTGTACTTAAGTCGGCATTGTGCCTTTTGTATCTTATTCCGATGCAATTTCTATGTTTCATCATCAACAAGAAGGTCAGAGGGATACAGTAATCCTGAAGTGAAGCATCGGAATCTATAACTAGTGTCACAGGAATGGTTCAAAACATAGTCAGTAAGAAGAGTCAATCTTCTTGTACTTAAGATGGCATTGTGCATTTCGTATTTAATTCCGATGCAATTTCTGTGTTTCACCGGCAATAAGAAGGTCAGAGGGATGCAGGAAACCTGAAGCGAAGCATCGGAATCTATAACTAGTGTCATGGGAATGGTTCAAACATAGACTGTAAGAAGAGTCAGTCTTCTTGTACTTAAGTCGTCATTGTGCCTTTTGTATTTAATTCCGATGCAATTTCTGTTTTTCATCGTCAATAGGAAGGTCAAATGGATACTGTAAACCTATAGTGAAGCATCGGAATCTATAACTAGTGTCACAGGAATGGTTCAAAACATAGACAGAAAGAAGAGTCAGACGTCTTCTACTTAAGTTGGCATTGTGCCTTTTGGATTTATTTCCGATGCAATTTCTGTGTTTCATCGTCAATAAGAAGGTCCAAGGCATACAGTAAACCTGAAGTGAAGCATCGGAATCTATAACTAGTGTCACTGGAATGGTTCAAAATATAGACAGTAAGAAGAGTCAGTCTTCTTGTACTTAAGTCGGCATTGTGCCATTTGTATTTAATTCCGATGCAATTTCTGTGTTTCATCGTCAATAGGAAGGTCAGAGGGAAACAGTAAACCTGAAGTGAAGCATCGGAATCTATAACTAGTGTCACAGGAATGGTTCAAAACATAGTCATTATGAAGAGTCAGTCATCTTGTCCTTAAGTCGGCATTGTGCCTTTTCTATTTAATTCCGATGCAATTTCTTTGTTTCATCGTCAATAAGAAGGTCAGTGGGATACAGTAAACCTAAAGTGAAGCATCGGAATCCAAAACTAGTGTCACAGGAATGATTCAAATCATAGACAGTAGGAAGAGTCAGTCTTCTTGTACTTAAGACGGCATTGTGCCTTTTGTATTTAAATCCGATGCAATTTCTGTGTTTCATCGTCAATAAGATGGTCCATGGTATACAGTAAACCTGAAGTGAAGCATCGGAATCTATAACTGGTGTCACAGGAATGGTTCAAAGCATAGTCAGTAAGAAGAGTCAGTCTTCTTGTACTTAAGAAGGCATTGTGACTTTTCTATTTAATTCCGATGCAATTTCTGTGTTTCATCGTCAATAAGAAGGTCCAAGGGATACAGTAAACCTGGAGTGAAGCATTGGAATCTACAACTAGTGTCACAGGAATGGTTCAATTCAAAGACAGTAAGAGGAGTCAGTCTTCTTGTACTTAAGTCGGCATTGTGCCTTTTGTATTTAATTCCGATGCAATTTCTGTGTTTCGTCGTCAATAGGAAGGTCAGAGGGATACAATAAACCTGAAGTTGAGCATCGGAATCTATAACTAGTATCACAGGAATGGTTCAAAACATAGTCAGTAAGAGGAGTCAATCTCCTTGTACTTAAGTTGGCATTGTGCATTTCCTATTTAATTCCGATGCAATTTCTGTGTTTCACCGGCAATAAGAAGGTCAGAGGGATGCAGGAAACCTAAAGCGAAGCATCGGAATCTATAACTGGTGTCACAGGAATGGTTCAAACATAGACTGTAAGAAGAGTCAGTCTTCTTGTACTTAAGTCGTCATTGTGCCTTTTGTATTTAATTCCGATGCAAGTTCTGTTTTTCATCGTCAATAGGAAGGTCAGAGGGAAACAGTAAACCTGAAGTGAAGCAACGGAATCTATAACTATTGTCACAGGAATGGTTCAAAACATAGTCAGTAAGAAGTGTCAATCTTCTTGTCCTTAAGTCGCCATTGTGCCTTTTGTATTTAATTCTGATGCAATTGCTGTGTTTTATCGTCAATAAGAAGGTCCAAGGAGTACAGTGAACCTGAAGTGAAGCATCGGAATGTACAACTAGTGTCATAGGATAGGTTCAAAACGTAGACAGTAAGAAGAATCAGCCTTCTTGTACTTAAGTCGGAATTGTGCCTTTTCTGTTTAATTCCGATGCAGTTTCTGTGTTTCATCGTCAATAAGAAGGTCAGAGGGATACAGTAAACCTGAAGTGAAGCATCGGATTCTATAACTAGTGTCACAGGAATCGTTCAAAACATAGTCAGTAAGAAGAGTCAGTCTTCTTGTACATAAGTTGGCATTGTGCCTTTAGTATTTAATTCCGATACAATCTCTGTGTGTCACCGGCAATATTAAGGTCAAAGGGATACAGGAAACCTGAAGTGAAGCATCGGAATCTATAACTAGTGTCACAGGAATGGTTCAAACATAGACAGTAAGAAGAGTCAGTCTTCTTGTCCTTAAGTCGGCATTGTGCCTCTTGTATTTAATTCCGATGCAATGTCCGTGTTTCATCGTCAATAAGAGGGTCCAAGGGATACTGTAAACCTATAGTGAAGCATTTGAATCTATAACTAGTGTCACAGTAATGGTTCAAAACATAGACAGTAAGAAGAGTCAGACGTCTTCTACTTAAGTCGGCATTGTGCCTTTTGGATTTATTTCCGATGCTATATCTGTGTTTCATCGTCAATAAGAAGGTCCAAGGCATACATTAAACCTGAAGTAAAGCATCGGAATCTATAACTAGTGTCACTGGAATGGTTCAAAATATAGACAGTAAGAAGAGTCAGTCTTCTTGTACTTAAGTCGGCATTGTGCCTTTTGTATTTAATTCCGATGCAATTTCTGTGTTTCATTGTCAATAGGAAGGTCAGAGGGAAACAGTAAACCCGAAGTGAAGCATCGGAATCTATAACTAGTGTCACAGGAATGGTTCAAAACATAGTCATTATGAAGAGTCAGTCTTCTTGTCCTTAAGTCGGCATTGTGCCTTTTGTATTTAATTCCGATGCAATTTCTGTGTTTCATCGTCAGTAAGAAGGTCAGTGGGATACAGTAAACCAGAAGTGAAGCATCGGAATCCAAAACTAGTGTGACAGGAATGATTCAAAACATAGACAGTAGGGAGAGTCAGTCTTCTTGTACTTAAGTCGGCATTGTGCCTTTTGTATTTAAATCCGATGCAATTTCTTTGTTTCATCGTCAATAAGAAGGTCCAAGGCATACAGTAAAACTGAAGTGAAGCATTATAATATATAACTAGTGTCACAGGAATGGTTCAAAACATATTCAGTAAGAAGAGTCAGTCTTCTTGTACTTAAGACGGCATTGTGACTTTTCTATTTAATTCCGATGCAATTTCTGTGTTTCATCGTCAATAAGAAGGTCCAAGGGATACAGTAAATCTGGACTGTAGCATCGGAATCTATAACTAGTGTCACAGGAATGATTCAAAACATAGACAGTAAGAAGAGTCAGTCTTCTTGTCCTTAAGTCGGCATTGTGCCTCTTGTATTTAATTCCGATGCAATTTCCGTGTTTCATCGTCAATAAGAGGGTCCAAGGGATACTGTAAACCTATAGTGAAGCATTTGAATCTATAACTAGTGTCACAGTAATGGTTCAAAACATAGACAGTAAGAAGAGTCAGACGTCTTCTACTTAAGTCGGCATTGTGCCTTTTGGATTTATTTCCGATGCTATATCTGTGTTTCATCGTCAATAAGAAGGTCCAAGGCATACATTAAACCTGAAGTGAAGCATCGGAATCTATAACTAGTGTCACTGGAATGGTTCAAAATATAGACAGTAAGAAGAATCAGCCTTCTTGTACAGAAGTCGGAATTGTGCCTTTTCTGTTTAATTCCGATGCAGTTTCTGTGTTTCATCGTCAATAAGAAGGTCAGAGGGATACAGTAAACCTGAAGTGAAGCATCGGATTCTATAACTAGTGTCACAGGAATCTTTCAAAACATAGTCAGTAAGAAGAGTCAGTCTTCTTGTACATAAGTTGGCATTGTGCCTTTCGTATTTAATTCCGATACAATCTCTGTGTGTCACCGGCAATATTAAGGTCAAAGGGATACAGGAAACCTGAAGTGAAGCATCGGAATCTATAACTAGTGTCACAGGAATGGTTCAAACATAGACAGTAAGAAGAGTCAGTCTTCTTGTCCTTAAGTCGGCATTGTGCCTCTTGTATTTAATTCCGATGCAATTTCCGTGTTTCATCGTCAATAAGAGGGTCCAAGGGATACTGTAAACCTATAGTGAAGCATTTGAATCTATAACTAGTGTCACAGTAATGGTTCAAAACATAGACAGTAAGAAGAGTCAGACGTCTTCTACTTAAGTCGGCATTGTGTCTTTTGGATTTATTTCCGATGCTATATCTGTGTTTCATCGTCAATAAGAAGGTCCAAGGCATACATTAAACCTGAAGTGAAGCATCGGAATCTATAACTAGTGTCACTGGAATGGTTCAAAATATAGACAGTAAGAAGAGTCAGTCTTCTTGTACTTAAGTCGGCATTGTGCCTTTTGTATTTAATTCCGATGCAATTTCTGTGTTTCATTGTCAATAGGAAGGTCAGAGGGAAACAGTAAACCCGAAGTGAAGCATCGGAATCTATAACTAGTGTCACAGGAATGGTTCAAAACATAGTCATTATGAAGAGTCAGTCTTCTTGTCCTTAAGTCGGCATTGTGCCTTTTGTATTTAATTCCGATGCAATTTCTGTGTTTCATCGTCAGTAAGAAGGTCAGTGGGATACAGTAAACCAGAAGTGAAGCATCGGAATCCAAAACTAGTGTCACAGGAATGATTCAAAACATAGACAGTAGGGAGAGTCAGTCTTCTTGTACTTAAGTCGGCATTGTGCCTTTTGTATTTAAATCCGATGCAATTTCTTGGTTTCATCGTCAATAAGAAGGTCCAAGGCATACAGTAAAACTGAAGTGAAGCATTATAATATATAACTAGTGTCACAAGAATGGTTCAAAACATATTCAGTAAGAAGAGTCAGTCTTCTTGTACTTAAGACGGCATTGTGACTTTTCTATTTAATTCCGATGCAATTTCTGTGTTTCATCGTCAATAAGAAGGTCCAAGGGATACAGTAAATCTGGACTGTAGCATCGGAATCTATAACTTGTGTCACAGGAGTGGTTCAAAGCATAGAGAGTAAGAAGAGTCAGTCTTCTTGTACTTAAGTCGACATTGGGCCTTTTCTATTTAATTCCGATGCAATTTCTGTGTTTCATCGTCAAGAAGAAGGTCAGAGGGATACTATAAACCTGAAGTGAAGCAACGGAATCTATAACTAGTGTCACAGGAATGGTTCAAAACATAGTCAGTAAGAAGTGTCAATCTTCTTGTCGTTAAGTCGCCACTGTGCCTTTTGTATTTAATTCTGATGCAATTGCTGTGTTTTATCGTCAATAAGAAGGTCCAAGGAGTACAGTGAACCTGAAGTGAAGCATCGGAATGTACAACTAGTGTCATAGGAAAGGTTCAAAACGTAGACAGTAAGAAGAATCAGCCTTCTTGTACTTAAGTCGGAATTGTGCCTTTTCTGTTTAATTCCGATGCAGTTTCTGTGTTTCATCGTCAATAAGAAGGTCAGAGGGATACAGTAAACCTGAAGTGAAGCATCGGATTCTATAACTAGTGTCACAGGAATCGTTCAAAACATAGTCAGTAAGAAGAGTCAGTCTTCTTGTACATAAGTTGGCATTGTGCCTTTCGTATTTAATTCCGATACAATCTCTGTGTGTCACCGGCAATATTAAGGTCAAAGGGATACAGGAATCCTGAAGTGAAGCATCGGAATCTATAACTAGTGTCACAGGAATGGTTCAAACATAGACAGTAAGAAGAGTCAGTCTTCTTGTCCTTAAGTCGGCATTGTGCCTCTTGTATTTAATTCCGATGCAATGTCCGTGTTTCATCGTCAATAAGAGGGTCCAAGGGATACTGTAAACCTATAGTGAAGCATTTGAATCTATAACTAGTGTCACAGTAATGGTTCAAAACATAGACAGTAAGAAGAGTCAGACGTCTTCTACTTAAGTCGGCATTGTGCCTTTTGGATTTATTTCCGATGCTATATCTGTGTTTCATCGTCAATAAGAAGGTCCAAGGCATACATTAAACCTGAAGTGAAGCATCGGAATCTATAACTAGTGTCACTGGAATGGTTCAAAATATAGACAGTAAGAAGAGTCAGTCTTCTTGTACTTAAGTCGGCATTGTGCCTTTTGTATTTAATTCCGATGCAATTTCTGTGTTTCATTGTCAATAGGAAGGTCAGAGGGAAACAGTAAACCCGAAGTGAAGCATCGGAATCTATAACTAGTGTCACAGGAATGGTTCAAAACATAGTCATTATGAAGAGTCAGTCTTCTTGTCCTTAAGTCGGCATTGTGCCTTTTGTATTTAATTCCGATGCAATTTCTGTGTTTCATCGTCAGTAAGAAGGTCAGTGGGATACAGTAAACCAGAAGTGAAGCATCGGAATCCAAAACTAGTGTCACAGGAATGATTCAAAACATAGACAGTAGGGAGAGTCAGTCTTCTTGTACTTAAGTCGGCATTGTGCCTTTTGTATTTAAATCCGATGCAATTTCTTTGTTTCATCGTCAATAAGAAGGTCCAAGGCATACAGTAAAACTGAAGTGAAGCATTATAATATATAACTAGTGTCACAGGAATGGTTCAAAACATATTCAGTAAGAAGAGTCAGTCTTCTTGTACTTAAGACAGCATTGTGACTTTTCTATTTAATTCCGATGCAATTTCTGTGTTTCATCGTCAATAAGAAGGTCCAAGGGATACAGTAAATCTGGACTGTAGCATCGGAATCTATAACTAGTGTCACAGGAATGATTCAAAACATAGACAGTAAGAAGAGTCAGTCTTCTTGTCCTTAAGTCGGCATTGTGCCTCTTGTATTTAATTCCGATGCAATTTCCGTGTTTCATCGTCAATAAGAGGGTCCAAGGGATACTGTAAACCTATAGTGAAGCATTTGAATCTATAACTAGTGTCACAGTAATGGTTCAAAACATAGACAGTAAGAAGAGTCAGACGTCTTCTACTTAAGTCGGCATTGTGCCTTTTGGATTTATTTCCGATGCTATATCTGTGTTTCATCGTCAATAAGAAGGTCCAAGGCATACATTAAACCTGAAGTGAAGCATCGGAATCTATAACTAGTGTCACTGGAATGGTTCAAAATATAGACAGTAAGAAGAATCAGCCTTCTTGTACATAAGTCGGAATTGTGCCTTTTCTGTTTAATTCCGATGCAGTTTCTGTGTTTCATCGTCAATAAGAAGGTCAGAGGGATACAGTAAACCTGAAGTGAAGCATCGGATTCTATAACTAGTGTCACAGGAATCTTTCAAAACATAGTCAGTAAGAAGAGTCAGTCTTCTTGTACATAAGTTGGCATTGTGCCTTTCGTATTTAATTCCGATACAATCTCTGTGTGTCACCGGCAATATTAAGGTCAAAGGGATACAGGAAACCTGAAGTGAAGCATCGGAATCTATAACTAGTGTCACAGGAATGGTTCAAACATAGACAGTAAGAAGAGTCAGTCTTCTTGTCCTTAAGTCGGCATTGTGCCTCTTGTATTTAATTCCGATGCAATTTCCGTGTTTCATCGTCAATAAGAGGGTCCAAAGGATACTGTAAACCTATAGTGAAGCATTTGAATCTATAACTAGTGTCACAGTAATGGTTCAAAACATAGACAGTAAGAAGAGTCAGACGTCTTCTACTTAAGTCGGCATTGTGTCTTTTGGATTTATTTCCGATGCTATATCTGTGTTTCATCGTCAATAAGAAGGTCCAAGGCATACATTAAACCTGAAGTGAAGCATCGGAATCTATAACTAGTGTCACTGGAATGGTTCAAAATATAGACAGTAAGAAGAGTCAGTCTTCTTGTACTTAAGTCGGCATTGTGCCTTTTGTATTTAATTCCGATGCAATTTCTGTGTTTCATTGTCAATAGGAAGGTCAGAGGGAAACAGTAAACCCGAAGTGAAGCATCGGAATCTATAACTAGTGTCACAGGAATGGTTCAAAACATAGTCATTATGAAGAGTCAGTCTTCTTGTCCTTAAGTCGGCATTGTGCCTTTTGTATTTAATTCCGATGCAATTTCTGTGTTTCATCGTCAGTAAGAAGGTCAGTGGGATACAGTAAACCAGAAGTGAAGCATCGGAATCCAAAACTAGTGTCACAGGAATGATTCAAAACATAGACAGTAGGGAGAGTCAGTCTTCTTGTACCTAAGTCGGCATTGTGCCTTTTGTATTTAAATCCGATGCAATTTCTTGGTTTCATCGTCAATAAGAAGGTCCAAGGCATACAGTAAAACTGAAGTGAAGCATTATAATATATAACTAGTGTCACAGGAATGGTTCAAAACATATTCAGTAAGAAGAGTCAGTCTTCTTGTACTTAAGACGGCATTGTGACTTTTCTATTTAATTCCGATGCAATTTCTGTGTTTCATCGTCAATAAGAAGGTCCAAGGGATACAGTAAATCTGGACTGTAGCATCGGAATCTATAACTTGTGTCACAGGAGTGGTTCAAAGCATAGAGAGTAAGAAGAGTCAGTCTTCTTGTACTTAAGTCGACATTGGGCCTTTTCTATTTAATTCCGATGCAATTTCTGTGTTTCATCGTCAAGAAGAAGGTCAGAGGGATACTATAAACCTGAAGTGAAGCAACGGAATCTATAACTAGTGTCACAGGAATGGTTGAAACATAGTCAGTAATAACAGTCAGTCTTCTTGTACTTAAGTCTTCATTGTGCCTTTTCTATTTAATTCCGATGCAATTTCTGTGTTTCATCGTCAATAAGAATGTCCAAGGGATTCAGTAAACCTGGAGTGAAGCATCGGAATCTATAACTTGTGTCACAGGAGTGGTTCAAAGCATAGACAGTAAGAAGAGTCAGTCTTCTTGTACTTAAGTCGACATTGTGCCTTTTCTATTTAATTCCGATGCAATTTCTGTGTTTCATCGCCAATAGGAATGTCAGAGGGAAACAGTAAACCTGAAGTGAAGCATCGGAATCTATAACTAGTGTCACAGGAATGGTTCAAAACATAGTCAGTATGAAGAGTCAGTCTTCTTCTCCTTACGTCGGCAATGTTCTTTTTGTACTTAATTCCGATGCAATTTCTGTGTTTCATCGTGAATAAGAAGGTCAGTGGGATACGGTAAACCTGAAGTGAAGCATCGGAATCCAAAACTAGTGTCACAGGAATGATTCAAAACGTAGACAGTAAGATGTGTCAATCTTCTTGTCCTTAAGTCGGCATTGTGCCTTTTGTATTTAATTCTGATGCAATTGCTGTGTTTCATCGTCAATAAGGAGGTCCAAGGAGTACAGTGAACCTGAAGTGAAGCATCGGAATGTACAACATGTGTAATAAGAATGGTTCAAAACGTAGACAGTAAGAAGAATCAGCCTTCTTGTACTTAAGTCGGAATTGTGCCTTTTCTGTTTAATTCCGATGCAGTTTCTGTGTTTCATCGTCAATAAGAAGGTCAGAGGGATACAGTAAACCTGAAGTGAAGCATCGGATTCTATAACTAGTGTCACAGGAATCGTTCAAAACATAGTCAGTAAGAAGAGTCAGTCTTCTTTTACATAAGTTGGCATTGTGCCTTTCGTATTTAATTCCGATACAATCTCTGTGTGTCACCGGCAATATTAAGGTCAAAGGGATACAGGAAACCTGAAGTGAAGCATCGGAATCTATAACTAGTGTCACAGGAATGGTTCAAACATAGACAGTAAGAAGAGTCAGTGTTCTTGTCCTTAAGTCGGCATTGTGCCTCTTGTATTTAATTCCGATGCAATTTCCGTGTTTCATCGTCAATAAGAGGGTCCAAGGGATACTGTAAACCTATTGTGAAGCATTTGAATCTATAACTAGTGTCACAGTAATGGTTCAAAACATAGACAGTAAGAAGAGTCAGACGTCTTCTACTTAAGTCGGCATTGTGCCTTTTGGATTTATTTCCGATGCTATATCTGTATTTCATCGTCAATAAGAAGGTCCAAGGCATACATTAAACCTGAAGTGAAGCATCGGAATCTATAACTAGTGTCACTGGAATGGTTCAAAATATAGACAGTAAGAAGAGTCAGTCTTCTTGTACTTAAGTCGGCATTGTGCCTTTTGTATTTAATTCCGATGCAATTTCTGTGTTTCATCGTCAGTAAGAAGGTCAGTGGGATACAGTAAACCAGAAGTGAAGCATCGGAATCCAAAACTAGTGTCACAGGAATGATTCAAAACATAGACAGTAGGGAGAGTCAGTCTTCTTGTACTTAAGTCGGCATTGTGCCTTTTGTATTTAAATCCGATGCAATTTCTTTGTTTCATCGTCAATAAGAAGGTCCAAGGCATACAGTAAAACTGAAGTGAAGCATTATAATATATAACTAGTGTCACAGGAATGGTTCAAAACATATTCAGTAAGAAGAGTCAGTCTTCTTGTACTTAAGACGGCATTGTGACTTTTCTATTTAATTCCGATGCAATTTGTGTGTTTCATCGTCAATAAGAAGGTCCAAGGGATACAGTAAATCTGGACTGTAGCATCGGAATCTATAACTTGTGTCACAGGAGTGGTTCAAAGCATAGACAGTAAGAAGAGTCAGTCTTCTTGTACTTAAGTCGACATTGTGCCTTTTCTATTTAATTCCGATGCAATTTCTGTGTTTCATCGTCAAGAAGAAGGTCAGAGGGATACTATAAACCTGAAGTGAAGCAACGGAATCTATAACTAGTGTCACAGGAATGGTTCAAACATTGTCTGTAATAACAGTCAGTCTTCTTGTACTTAAGTCTTCATTGTGCCTTTTCTATTTAATTCCGATGCAATTTCTGTGTTTCATCGTCAATAAGAATGTCCAAGGGATTCAGTAAACCTGGAGTGAAGCATCGGAATCTATAACTAGTGTCAATGGAATGGTTCACAACATAGACAGTAAGAAGAGTCAGTCTTCTTGTACTTAAGTCGGCATTGTGCCTTTCGTATTTAATTCCGATAAAATTTCTGTGTTTCACCGGCAATAAGAGGGTGAAAGGGATACAGGAAACCTGAAGTGGAGCATCGGAATCTATAACTAGTGTCACAGGAATGGTTCAAACATAGACAGTAAGAAGAGTCAATCTTCTTGTCCTTAAGTCGGCATTGTGCCTTTTGTATTTAATTCTGATGCAATTGCTGTGTTTCATCGTCAATAAGAAGGTCCATGGAGTACAGTGAACCTGAAGTGAAGCATCGGAATGTACAACATGTGTCATAGGAATGGTTCAAAACGTAGACAGTAAGAAGAATCAGCCTTCTTGTACTTACGTCTGAATTGTGCCTTTTCTATTTAATTCCGATGCAGTTTCTGTGTTTCATCGTCAATAAGAAGGTCCAAGGGATACAGTAAACCTGAAGTGAAGCATCGGAATCTATAACTAGTGTCACTGGAATGGTTCAAAATATAGACAATAAGAAGAGTCAGTCTTCTTGTACTTAAGTCGGCATTCTGCCTTTTGTAATTAATTCCGATACAATTTCTGTGATTCATCGTCAATAAGAAGGCCCAAGGGATACAGTAAACCTGAAGTGAGGCATCGGACACTATAACTAGTGTCACAGAAAAGGTTCAAAACGTAGACAGTAGAAGAGACAGTCTTCTTGTACTTAAGTCGGCATTGTGCCTTTTGTAATTAATTCCGATGCAATTTCTGTGTTTCATCGCCAATAGGAATGTCAGAGGGAAACAGTAAACCTGAAGTGAAGCATCGGAATCTATAACTAGTGTCACAGGAATGGTTCAAAACATAGTCAGTATGAAGAGTCAGTCTTCTTCTCCTTACGTCGGCAATGTTCTTTTTGTACTTAATTCCGATGCAATTTCTGTGTTTCATCGTGAATAAGAAGGTCAGTGGGATACAGTAAACCTGAAGTGAAGCATCGGAATCCAAAACTAGTGTCACAGGAATGATTCAAAACGTAGACAGTAGGAAGAGTCAGTCTTCTTGTACTTAAGACGGCATTGTGACTTTTCTATTTAATTCCGATGCAATTTCTGTGTTTCATCGTCAATAAGAAGGTCCAAGGGATACAGTAAACCTGGAGTGAAGCATCGGAATCTACAACTAGTGTCACAGGAATGCTTCAAATCATAGACAGTAAGAGGAGTCAGTCTTCTTGTACTTAAGTCGGCATTGTGCCTTTTGTATTTAATTGCGATGCAATTTCTGTGTTTCGTCGTCAATAGGAAGGTCAGAGGGATACAATAAACCTGAAGTGAAGCATCGGAATCTATAACTAGTGTCACAGGAATGGTTCAAAACATAGTCAGTAAGAACAGTTAGTCTTCTTGTCCTTAAGTCGGCATTGTGCTTTTGTATTTATTTCCGATGCAATTTCTGTGTTTCATCGTCAATGAGAAGGTCCAAGCGATACAGTAAACGTGGAGTGTAGCATCGGAATCTATAACTTGAGTCACAGGAATGGTTCAAAACATAGACAGTAAGAAGAGTCAGTCTTCGTGTACTTTAGTCGGCATTAGCCTTTTGTATTAATTTCCGACGCAATTTCTGTGTTTCATCGTCAATGAGAAGGTCTAAGGGATACAGAAAACCTGAAGTGAAGCATCGGAATCTATAACTAGTGTCACAGGAATGGTTCAAAACATAGACAGTAAGAAGAGTCAGTCTTCTTGTACTTAAGTCGGCATTGTGCCTTTTGTATCTTATTCCGATGCAATTTCTATGTTTCATCATCAACAAGAAGGTCAGAGGGATACAGTAATCCTGAAGTGAAGCATCGGAATCTATAACTAGTGTCACAGGAATGGTTCAAAACATAGTCAGTAAGAAGAGTCAATCTTCTTGTACTTAAGTTGGCATTGTGCATTTCGTATTTAATTCCGATGCAATTTCTGTGTTTCACCGGCAATAAGAAGGTCAGAGGGATGCAGGAAACCTGAAGCGAAGCATCGGAATCTATAACTAGTGTCATGGGAATGGTTCAAACGTAGACTGTAAGAAGAGTCAGTCTTCTTGTACTTAAGTCGTCATTGTGCCTTTTGTATTTAATTCCGATGCAATTTCTGTTTTTCATCGTCAATAGGAAGGTCAAATGGATACTGTAAACCTATAGTGAAGCATCGGAATCTATAACTAGTGTCACAGGAATGGTTCAAAACATAGACAGTAAGAAGAGTCAGACGTCTTCTACTTAAGTCGGCATTGTGCCTATTGGATTTATTTCCGATGCAATTTCTGTGTTTCTTCGTCAATAAGAAGGTCCAAGGCATACAGTAAACCTGAAGTGAAGCATCGGAATCTATAACTAGTGTCACTGGAATGGTTCAAAATATAGACAGTAAGAAGAGTCAGTCTTCTTGTACTTAAGTCGGCATTGTGCCATTTGTATTTAATTCCGATGCAATTTCTGTGTTTCATCGTCAATACGAAGGTCAGAGGGAAACAGTAAACCTGAAGTGAAGCATCGGAATCTATAACTAGTGTCACAGGAATGGTTCAAAACATAGTCATTATGAAGAGTCAGTCTTCTTGTCCTTAAGTCGGCATTGTGCCTTTTCTATTTAATTCCGATGCAATTTCTTTGTTTCATCGTCAATAAGAAGGTCAGTGGGATACAGTAAACCTGAAGTGAAGCATCGGAATCCAAAACTAGTGTCACAGGAATGATTCAAATCATAGACAGTTGGAAGAGTCAGTCTTCTTGTACTTAAGACGGCATTGTGCCTTTTGTATTTAAATCCGATGCAATTTCTGTGTTTCATCGTCAATAAGATGGTCCAAGGTATACAGTAAACCTGAAGTGAAGCATCGGAATCTATAACTGGTGTCACAGGAATGGTTCAAAGCATAGTCAGTAAGAAGAGTCAGTCTTCTTGTACTTAAGAAGGCATTGTGACTTTTGTATTTAATTCCGATGCAATTTCTGTGTTTCGTCGTTAATAGGAAGGTCAGAGGGATACAATAAACCTGAAGTTGAGCATCGGAATCTATAACTAGTATCACAGGAATGGTTCAAAACATAGTCAGTAAGACCAGTTAGTCTTCTTGTCCTTATGTCGGCATTGTGCTTTTGTATTTAATTCCGATGCAATTTCTGTGTTTCATCGACAATGAGAAGGTCCAAGGGATACAGTAAACGTGGAGTGTAGCATCTGAATCTATAACTTGTGTCACAGGAATGGTTCAAAACATAGGCAGTAAGAAGAGTCAGTCTTCGTGTACTTAAGTCGGCATTGTGCCTTTTGTATGTTATTCCGATGCAATTTCTATGTTTCATCATCAATAAGAAGGTCAGAGGGATACAGTAATCCTGAAGTGAAGCATCGGAATCTATAACTAGTGTCACAGGAATGGTTCAAAACATAGTCAGTAAGAACAGTCAATCTTCTTGTACTTAAGTTGGCATTGTGCATTTCCTATTTAATTCCGATGCAATTTCTGTGTTTCACCGGCAATAAGAATGTCAGAGGGATGCAGGAAACCTGAAGCGAAGCATCGGAATCAATAACTAGTGTCACAGGAATGGTTCAAACATAGACTGTAAGAAGAGTCAGTCTTCTTGTACTTAAGTCGTCATTGTGCCTTTTTTATTTAATTCCGATGTAATTTCTGTTTTTCATCGTCAATAGGAAGGTCAGAGGGAAATAGTAAACCTGAAGTGAAGCAACGGAATCTATAACTAGTGTCACAGGAATGGTTCAAAACATAGTCAGTAAGAAGTGTCAATCTTCTTGTCCTTAAGTCGGCATTGTGCCTTTTGTATTTAATTCTGATGCAATTGCTGTGTTTCATCGTCAATAAGAAGGTCCAAGGAGTACAGTGAACCTAAAGTGAAGCATCGGAATGTACAACTAGTGTCATAGGAATGGTTGAAAACGTAGACAGTTAGAAGAATCAGCCTTCTTGTACTTAAGTCGGAATTGTGAATTTTCTATTTAATTCCGATGCAGTTTCTGTGTTTCATCGTCAATAAGAAGGTCAGAGGGATACAGTAAACCTGAAGTGAAGCATCGGATTCTATAACTAGTGTCACAGGAATCGTTCAAATCATAGTCAGTAAGAAGAGTCAGTCTTCTTGTACATAAGTTGGCATTGTGCCTTTCGTATTTAATTCCGATACAATCTCTGTGTGTCACCGGCAATAAGAAGGTGAAAGTGATACAGGAAACCTGAAGTGAAGCATCGGAATCTATAACTAGTGTCACAGGAATGGTTCAAACATAGACAGTAAGAAGAGTCAGTCTTCTTGTCCTTAAGTCGGCATTGTGCCTCTTGTATTTAATTCCGATGCAATGTCTGTGTTTCATCGTCAATAAGAGGGTCCAAGGGATACTGTAAACCTATAGTGAAGCATTTGAATCTATAACTAGTGTCACAGTAATGATTCAAAACATAGACAGTAAGAAGAGTCAGACGTCTTCTACTTAAGTCGGCATAGTGCCTTTTGGATTTAATTCCGATGCTATATCTGTGTTTCATCGTAAATAAGAAGGTCCAAGGCATACATTATACCTGAAGTGAAGCATCGGAATCTATAACTAGTGTCACTGGAATGGTTCAAACATAGACAGTAAGAAGAGTCAGTCTTCTTTTCCTTAAGTCGGCATTGTGCCTTTTGTATTTAATTCCGATGCAATTTCTGTGTTTCATCGTCAATAAGAAGGTCCAAGGGATACAGTAAATCTGGACTGTAGCATCGGAATCTATAACTTGTGTCACAGGAGTGGTTCAAAGCATAGACAGTAAGAAGAGTCAGTCTTCTTGTACTTAAGTCGACATTGTGCCTTTTCTATTTAATTCCGATGCAATTTCTGTGGTTCATCGTCAAGGAGAAGGTCAGAGGGATACTATAAACCTGAAGTGAAGCAACGGAATCTATAACTATTGTCACAGGAATGGTTCAAACATAGTCAGTAATAACAGTCTGTCTTCTTGTCCTTGAGTCGGCATTGTGCCTTTTGTATTTAATTCTGACGCAATTTCTGTGTTTCATCGTCAATAAGAAGGTCCAAGGCATACAGTAAAACTGAAGTGAAGCATTATAAAATATAACTAGTGTCACAGGAATGGTTCAAAACATAGTCAGTAAGAAGAGTCAGTCTTCTTGTACTTAAGTCTTCATTGTGCCTTTTCTATTTAATTCCGATGCAATTTCTGTGTTTCATCGTCAATAAGAATGTCCAAGGGATACAGTAAACCTGGAGTGAAGCATCGGAATCTATAACTAGTGTCAATGGAATGGTTCACAACATAGACAGTAAGAAGGGTCAGTCTTCTTGTACTTAAGTCGGCATTGTGCCTTTCGTATTTAATTCCGATAAAATTTCTGTGTTTCACCGGCAATAAGAGGGTGAAAGGGATACAGGAAACCTGAAGTGAAGCATCGGAATCTATAACTAGTGTCACAGGAATGGTTCAAACATAGACAGTAAGAAGAGTCAATCTTCTTGTCCTTAAGTCGGCATTGTGCCTCTTGTATTTAATTCCGATGCAATTTCTGTGTTTCATCGTCAATAAGAGGTTCCAAGGGATACTGTAAACCTGGAGTGAAGCATCGGAATCTATAACTAGTGTCACAGTAATGGTTCAAAACATAGTCAGTATGAAGAGTCAGTCTTCTTGTACTTAAGTCTTCATTCTGCCTTTTGTATTTAATTCCGACGCAATTTCTGTTTTTCATCGTCAATAGGAAGGTCAGAGGCAAACAGCAAACCTGAAGTGAAGCATCGGAATCTATAACTAGTGTCACACGAATGGTTCAAAACATAGTCAGTAAGAAGTGTCAATCTTCTTGTCCTTAAGTCGACATTGTGCCTTTTGTATTTAATTCTGATGCAATTGCTGTGTTTCATCGTCAATAAGAAGGTCCAAGGAGTACAGTGAACCTGAAGTGAAGCATCGGAATGTACAACATGTGTCATAGGAATGGTTCAAAACGTAGACAGTAAGAAGAATCAGCCTTCTTGTACTTACGTCGGAATTGTGCCTTTTCTATTTAATTCCGATGCAGTTTCTGTGTTTCATCGTCAATAAGAAGGTCAGAGGGATACAGTAAACCTGAAGTGAAGCATCGGAATCTATAACAAGTGTCACAGGAATGGTTCAAACATAGTCAGTAATAACAGTCAGTCTTCTTGTCCTTATGTCTTCATTGTGCCTTTTCTATTTAATTCCGATGCAATTTCTGTGTTTCATCGTCAATAAGAGGGTCCAAGGGATACTGTAAACCTGGAGTGAAGCATCGGAATCTATAACTAGTGTCACAGTAATGGTTCAAATCATAGACAGTAAGAAGAGTCAGACGTCTTGTACTTAAGTCGGCATTGTGCCTTTTGGATTTATTTCCGATGCAATTTCTGTGTTTCATCGTCAATAAGAAAGTCCAAGGGATACAGTAAACCTGAAGTGAAGCATCGGAATCTATAACTAGTGTCACTGGAATGGTTCAAAATATAGACAGTAAGAAGAGTCAGTCTTCTTGTACTTAAGTCGGCATTCTGCCTTTTGTAATTAATTCCGATACAATTTCTGTGATTCATCGTCAATAAGAAGGCCCAAGGGATACAGTAAACCTGAAGTGAAGCATCGGAATCCAAAACTAGTGTCACAGGAATGATTCAAAACGTAGACAGTAGGAAGAGTCAGTCTTCTTGTACTTAAGTCGGCATTGTGCCTTTTGTATTTAAATCCGATGCAATTTCTGTGTTTCATCGTCAATAAGATGGTCCAAGGTATACAGTAAACCTGATGTGAAGCATCGGAATCTATAACTGGTGTCACAGGAATGGTTCAAAACATAGTCAGTAAGAAGAGTCAGTCTTCTTGTACTTAAGATGGCATTGTGACTTTTCTATTTAATTCCGATGCAATTTCTGTGTTTCATCGTCAATAAGAAGGTCCAAGGGGTACAGTAAACCTGGAGTGAAGCATCGGAATCTACAACTAGTGTCACAGGAATGCTTCAAATCATAGACAGTAAGAGGAGTCAGTCTTCTTGTACTTAAGTGGGCATTGTGCCTTTTGTATTTAATTGCGATGCAATTTCTGTGTTTCGTCGTCAATAGGAAGGTCAGAGGGATACAACAAACCTGAAGTGAAGCATCGGAATCTATAACTAGTGTCACAGGAATAGTTCAAAACATAGTCAGTAAGAACAGTTAGTCTTCTTGTCCTTAAGTCGGCATTGTGCTTTTGTATTTATTTCTGATGCAATTTCTGTGTTTCATCGTCAATGAGAAGGTCCAAGGGATACAGTAAACGTGGAGTGTAGCATCGGAATCTATAACTTGTGTCACAGGAATGGTTCAAAACATAGACAGTAAGAAGAGTCAGTCTTCGTGTACTTTAGTCGGCATTGTGCCTTTTCTATTTAATTCCGATGCAATTTCTTTGTTTCATCGTCAATAAGAAGGTCAGTGGGATACAGTAAACCTGAAGTGAAGCATCGGAATCCAAAACTAGTGTCACAGGAATGATTCAAATCATAGACAGTTGGAAGAGTCAGTCTTCTTGTACTTAAGACGGCATTGTGCCTTTTGTATTTAAATCCGATGCAATTTCTGTGTTTCATCGTCAATAAGATGGTCCAAGGGATACAGTAAACGTGGAGTGTAGCATCGGAATCTATAACTTGTGTCACAGGAATGGTTCAAAACATAGTCAGTAAGAAGTGTCAATCTTCTTGTCCTTAAGTCGACATTGTGCCTTTTGTATTTAATTCTGATGCAATTGCTGTGTTTCATCGTCAATAAGAAGGTCCAAGGAGTACAGTGAACCTGAAGTGAAGCATCGGAATGTACAACATGTGTCATAGGAATGGTTCAAAACGTAGACAGTAAGAAGAATCAGCCTTCTTGTACTTACGTCGGAATTGTGCCTTTTCTATTTAATTCCGATGCAGTTTCTGTGTTTCATCGTCAATAAGAAGGTCAGAGGGATACAGTAAACCTGAAGTGAAGCATCGGAATCTATAACAAGTGTCACAGGAATGGTTCAAACATAGTCAGTAATAACAGTCAGTCTTCTTGTCCTTATGTCTTCATTGTGCCTTTTCTATTTAATTCCGATGCAATTTCTGTGTTTCATCGTCAATAAGAGGGTCCAAGGGATACTGTAAACCTGGAGTGTAGCATCTGAATCTATAACTTGTGTCACAGGAATGGTTCAAAACATAGGCAGTAAGAAGAGTCAGTCTTCGTGTACTTAAGTCGGCATTGTGCCTTTTGTATGTTATTCCGATGCAATTTCTATGTTTCATCATCAATAAGAAGGTCAGAGGGATACAGTAATCCTGAAGTGAAGCATCGGAATCTATAACTAGTGTCACAGGAATGGTTCAAAACATAGTCAGTAAGAACAGTCAATCTTCTTGTACTTAAGTTGGCATTGTGCATTTCCTATTTAATTCCGATGCAATTTCTGTGTTTCACCGGCAATAAGAATGTCAGAGGGATGCAGGAAACCTGAAGCGAAGCATCGGAATCAATAACTAGTGTCACAGGAATGGTTCAAACATAGACTGTAAGAAGAGTCAGTCTTCTTGTACTTAAGTCGTCATTGTGCCTTTTTTATTTAATTCCGATGTAATTTCTGTTTTTCATCGTCAATAGGAAGGTCAGAGGGAAATAGTAAACCTGAAGTGAAGCAACGGAATCTATAACTAGTGTCACAGGAATGGTTCAAAACATAGTCAGTAAGAAGTGTCAATCTTCTTGTCCTTAAGTCGTCATTGTGCCTTTTGTATTTAATTCCGATGCAATTTCTGTTTTTCATCGTCAATAGGAAGGTCAAATGGATACTGTAAACCTATAGTGAAGCATCGGAATCTATAACTAGTGTCACAGGAATGGTTCAAAACATAGACAGTAAGAAGAGTCAGACGTCTTCTACTTAAGTCGGCATTGTGCCTATTGGATTTATTTCCGATGCAATTTCTGTGTTTCTTCGTCAATAAGAAGGTCCAAGGCATACAGTAAACCTGAAGTGAAGCATCGGAATCTATAACTAGTGTCACTGGAATGGTTCAAAATATAGACAGTAAGAAGAGTCAGTCTTCTTGTACTTAAGTCGGCATTGTGCCATTTGTATTTAATTCCGATGCAATTTCTGTGTTTCATCGTCAATACGAAGGTCAGAGGGAAACAGTAAACCTGAAGTGAAGCATCGGAATCTATAACTAGTGTCACAGGAATGGTTCAAAACATAGTCATTATGAAGAGTCAGTCTTCTTGTCCTTAAGTCGGCATTGTGCCTTTTCTATTTAATTCCGATGCAATTTCTTTGTTTCATCGTCAATAAGAAGGTCAGTGGGATACAGTAAACCTGAAGTGAAGCATCGGAATCCAAAACTAGTGTCACAGGAATGATTCAAATCATAGACAGTTGGAAGAGTCAGTCTTCTTGTACTTAAGACGGCATTGTGCCTTTTGTATTTAAATCCGATGCAATTTCTGTGTTTCATCGTCAATAAGATGGTCCAAGGTATACAGTAAACCTGAAGTGAAGCATCGGAATCTATAACTGGTGTCACAGGAATGGTTCAAAGCATAGTCAGTAAGAAGAGTCAGTCTTCTTGTACTTAAGAAGGCATTGTGACTTTTGTATTTAATTCCGATGCAATTTCTGTGTTTCGTCGTCAATAGGAAGGTCAGAGGGATACAATAAACCTGAAGTTGAGCATCGGAATCTATAACTAGTATCACAGGAATGGTTCAAAACATAGTCAGTAAGACCAGTTAGTCTTCTTGTCCTTATGTCGGCATTGTGCTTTTGTATTTAATTCCGATGCAATTTCTGTGTTTCATCGACAATGAGAAGGTCCAAGGGATACAGTAAACGTGGAGTGTAGCATCTGAATCTATAACTTGTGTCACAGGAATGGTTCAAAACATAGGCAGTAAGAAGAGTCAGTCTTCGTGTACTTAAGTCGGCATTGTGCCTTTTGTATGTTATTCCGATGCAATTTCTATGTTTCATCATCAATAAGAAGGTCAGAGGGATACAGTAATCCTGAAGTGAAGCATCGGAATCTATAACTAGTGTCACAGGAATGGTTCAAAACATAGTCAGTAAGAACAGTCAATCTTCTTGTACTTAAGTTGGCATTGTGCATTTCCTATTTAATTCCGATGCAATTTCTGTGTTTCACCGGCAATAAGAATGTCAGAGGGATGCAGGAAACCTGAAGCGAAGCATCGGAATCAATAACTAGTGTCACAGGAATGGTTCAAACATAGACTGTAAGAAGAGTCAGTCTTCTTGTACTTAAGTCGTCATTGTGCCTTTTTTATTTAATTCCGATGTAATTTCTGTTTTTCATCGTCAATAGGAAGGTCAGAGGGAAATAGTAAACCTGAAGTGAAGCAACGGAATCTATAACTAGTGTCACAGGAATGGTTCAAAACATAGTCAGTAAGAAGTGTCAATCTTCTTGTCCTTAAGTCGGCATTGTGCCTTTTGTATTTAATTCTGATGCAATTGCTGTGTTTCATCGTCAATAAGAAGGTCCAAGGAGTACAGTGAACCTAAAGTGAAGCATCGGAATGTACAACTAGTGTCATAGGAATGGTTGAAAACGTAGACAGTTAGAAGAATCAGCCTTCTTGTACTTAAGTCGGAATTGTGAATTTTCTATTTAATTCCGATGCAGTTTCTGTGTTTCATCGTCAATAAGAAGGTCAGAGGGATACAGTAAACCTGAAGTGAAGCATCGGATTCTATAACTAGTGTCACAGGAATCGTTCAAATCATAGTCAGTAAGAAGAGTCAGTCTTCTTGTACATAAGTTGGCATTGTGCCTTTCGTATTTAATTCCGATACAATCTCTGTGTGTCACCGGCAATAAGAAGGTGAAAGTGATACAGGAAACCTGAAGTGAAGCATCGGAATCTATAACTAGTGTCACAGGAATGGTTCAAACATAGACAGTAAGAAGAGTCAGTCTTCTTGTCCTTAAGTCGGCATTGTGCCTCTTGTATTTAATTCCGATGCAATGTCTGTGTTTCATCGTCAATAAGAGGGTCCAAGGGATACTGTAAACCTATAGTGAAGCATTTGAATCTATAACTAGTGTCACAGTAATGATTCAAAACATAGACAGTAAGAAGAGTCAGACGTCTTCTACTTAAGTCGGCATAGTGCCTTTTGGATTTAATTCCGATGCTATATCTGTGTTTCATCGTAAATAAGAAGGTCCAAGGCATACATTATACCTGAAGTGAAGCATCGGAATCTATAACTAGTGTCACTGGAATGGTTCAAACATAGACAGTAAGAAGAGTCAGTCTTCTTTTCCTTAAGTCGGCATTGTGCCTTTTGTATTTAATTCCGATGCAATTTCTGTGTTTCATCGTCAATAAGAAGGTCCAAGGGATACAGTAAATCTGGACTGTAGCATCGGAATCTATAACTTGTGTCACAGGAGTGGTTCAAAGCATAGACAGTAAGAAGAGTCAGTCTTCTTGTACTTAAGTCGACATTGTGCCTTTTCTATTTAATTCCGATGCAATTTCTGTGGTTCATCGTCAAGGAGAAGGTCAGAGGGATACTATAAACCTGAAGTGAAGCAACGGAATCTATAACTATTGTCACAGGAATGGTTCAAACATAGTCAGTAATAACAGTCTGTCTTCTTGTCCTTGAGTCGGCATTGTGCCTTTTGTATTTAATTCTGACGCAATTTCTGTGTTTCATCGTCAATAAGAAGGTCCAAGGCATACAGTAAAACTGAAGTGAAGCATTATAAAATATAACTAGTGTCACAGGAATGGTTCAAAACATAGTCAGTAAGAAGAGTCAGTCTTCTTGTACTTAAGTCTTCATTGTGCCTTTTCTATTTAATTCCGATGCAATTTCTGTGTTTCATCGTCAATAAGAATGTCCAAGGGATACAGTAAACCTGGAGTGAAGCATCGGAATCTATAACTAGTGTCAATGGAATGGTTCACAACATAGACAGTAAGAAGGGTCAGTCTTCTTGTACTTAAGTCGGCATTGTGCCTTTCGTATTTAATTCCGATAAAATTTCTGTGTTTCACCGGCAATAAGAGGGTGAAAGGGATACAGGAAACCTGAAGTGAAGCATCGGAATCTATAACTAGTGTCACAGGAATGGTTCAAACATAGACAGTAAGAAGAGTCAATCTTCTTGTCCTTAAGTCGGCATTGTGCCTCTTGTATTTAATTCCGATGCAATTTCTGTGTTTCATCGTCAATAAGAGGTTCCAAGGGATACTGTAAACCTGGAGTGAAGCATCGGAATCTATAACTAGTGTCACAGTAATGGTTCAAAACATAGTCAGTATGAAGAGTCAGTCTTCTTGTACTTAAGTCTTCATTCTGCCTTTTGTATTTAATTCCGACGCAATTTCTGTTTTTCATCGTCAATAGGAAGGTCAGAGGCAAACAGCAAACCTGAAGTGAAGCATCGGAATCTATAACTAGTGTCACACGAATGGTTCAAAACATAGTCAGTAAGAAGTGTCAATCTTCTTGTCCTTAAGTCGACATTGTGCCTTTTGTATTTAATTCTGATGCAATTGCTGTGTTTCATCGTCAATAAGAAGGTCCAAGGAGTACAGTGAACCTGAAGTGAAGCATCGGAATGTACAACATGTGTCATAGGAATGGTTCAAAACGTAGACAGTAAGAAGAATCAGCCTTCTTGTACTTACGTCGGAATTGTGCCTTTTCTATTTAATTCCGATGCAGTTTCTGTGTTTCATCGTCAATAAGAAGGTCAGAGGGATACAGTAAACCTGAAGTGAAGCATCGGAATCTATAACAAGTGTCACAGGAATGGTTCAAACATAGTCAGTAATAACAGTCAGTCTTCTTGTCCTTATGTCTTCATTGTGCCTTTTCTATTTAATTCCGATGCAATTTCTGTGTTTCATCGTCAATAAGAGGGTCCAAGGGATACTGTAAACCTGGAGTGAAGCATCGGAATCTATAACTAGTGTCACAGTAATGGTTCAAATCATAGACAGTAAGAAGAGTCAGACGTCTTGTACTTAAGTCGGCATTGTGCCTTTTGGATTTATTTCCGATGCAATTTCTGTGTTTCATCGTCAATAAGAAAGTCCAAGGGATACAGTAAACCTGAAGTGAAGCATCGGAATCTATAACTAGTGTCACTGGAATGGTTCAAAATATAGACAGTAAGAAGAGTCAGTCTTCTTGTACTTAAGTCGGCATTCTGCCTTTTGTAATTAATTCCGATACAATTTCTGTGATTCATCGTCAATAAGAAGGCCCAAGGGATACAGTAAACCTGAAGTGAAGCATCGGAATCCAAAACTAGTGTCACAGGAATGATTCAAAACGTAGACAGTAGGAAGAGTCAGTCTTCTTGTACTTAAGTCGGCATTGTGCCTTTTGTATTTAAATCCGATGCAATTTCTGTGTTTCATCGTCAATAAGATGGTCCAAGGTATACAGTAAACCTGATGTGAAGCATCGGAATCTATAACTGGTGTCACAGGAATGGTTCAAAACATAGTCAGTAAGAAGAGTCAGTCTTCTTGTACTTAAGATGGCATTGTGACTTTTCTATTTAATTCCGATGCAATTTCTGTGTTTCATCGTCAATAAGAAGGTCCAAGGGGTACAGTAAACCTGGAGTGAAGCATCGGAATCTACAACTAGTGTCACAGGAATGCTTCAAATCATAGACAGTAAGAGGAGTCAGTCTTCTTGTACTTAAGTGGGCATTGTGCCTTTTGTATTTAATTGCGATGCAATTTCTGTGTTTCGTCGTCAATAGGAAGGTCAGAGGGATACAACAAACCTGAAGTGAAGCATCGGAATCTATAACTAGTGTCACAGGAATAGTTCAAAACATAGTCAGTAAGAACAGTTAGTCTTCTTGTCCTTAAGTCGGCATTGTGCTTTTGTATTTATTTCTGATGCAATTTCTGTGTTTCATCGTCAATGAGAAGGTCCAAGGGATACAGTAAACGTGGAGTGTAGCATCGGAATCTATAACTTGTGTCACAGGAATGGTTCAAAACATAGACAGTAAGAAGAGTCAGTCTTCGTGTACTTTAGTCGGCATTGTGCCTTTTCTATTTAATTCCGATGCAATTTCTTTGTTTCATCGTCAATAAGAAGGTCAGTGGGATACAGTAAACCTGAAGTGAAGCATCGGAATCCAAAACTAGTGTCACAGGAATGATTCAAATCATAGACAGTTGGAAGAGTCAGTCTTCTTGTACTTAAGACGGCATTGTGCCTTTTGTATTTAAATCCGATGCAATTTCTGTGTTTCATCGTCAATAAGATGGTCCAAGGGATACAGTAAACGTGGAGTGTAGCATCGGAATCTATAACTTGTGTCACAGGAATGGTTCAAAACATAGTCAGTAAGAAGTGTCAATCTTCTTGTCCTTAAGTCGACATTGTGCCTTTTGTATTTAATTCTGATGCAATTGCTGTGTTTCATCGTCAATAAGAAGGTCCAAGGAGTACAGTGAACCTGAAGTGAAGCATCGGAATGTACAACATGTGTCATAGGAATGGTTCAAAACGTAGACAGTAAGAAGAATCAGCCTTCTTGTACTTACGTCGGAATTGTGCCTTTTCTATTTAATTCCGATGCAGTTTCTGTGTTTCATCGTCAATAAGAAGGTCAGAGGGATACAGTAAACCTGAAGTGAAGCATCGGAATCTATAACAAGTGTCACAGGAATGGTTCAAACATAGTCAGTAATAACAGTCAGTCTTCTTGTCCTTATGTCTTCATTGTGCCTTTTCTATTTAATTCCGATGCAATTTCTGTGTTTCATCGTCAATAAGAGGGTCCAAGGGATACTGTAAACCTGGAGTGTAGCATCTGAATCTATAACTTGTGTCACAGGAATGGTTCAAAACATAGGCAGTAAGAAGAGTCAGTCTTCGTGTACTTAAGTCGGCATTGTGCCTTTTGTATGTTATTCCGATGCAATTTCTATGTTTCATCATCAATAAGAAGGTCAGAGGGATACAGTAATCCTGAAGTGAAGCATCGGAATCTATAACTAGTGTCACAGGAATGGTTCAAAACATAGTCAGTAAGAACAGTCAATCTTCTTGTACTTAAGTTGGCATTGTGCATTTCCTATTTAATTCCGATGCAATTTCTGTGTTTCACCGGCAATAAGAATGTCAGAGGGATGCAGGAAACCTGAAGCGAAGCATCGGAATCAATAACTAGTGTCACAGGAATGGTTCAAACATAGACTGTAAGAAGAGTCAGTCTTCTTGTACTTAAGTCGTCATTGTGCCTTTTTTATTTAATTCCGATGTAATTTCTGTTTTTCATCGTCAATAGGAAGGTCAGAGGGAAATAGTAAACCTGAAGTGAAGCAACGGAATCTATAACTAGTGTCACAGGAATGGTTCAAAACATAGTCAGTAAGAAGTGTCAATCTTCTTGTCCTTAAGTCGGCATTGTGCCTTTTGTATTTAATTCTGATGCAATTGCTGTGTTTCATCGTCAATAAGAAGGTCCAAGGAGTACAGTGAACCTAAAGTGAAGCATCGGAATGTACAACTAGTGTCATAGGAATGGTTGAAAACGTAGACAGTTAGAAGAATCAGCCTTCTTGTACTTAAGTCGGAATTGTGAATTTTCTATTTAATTCCGATGCAGTTTCTGTGTTTCATCGTCAATAAGAAGGTCAGAGGGATACAGTAAACCTGAAGTGAAGCATCGGATTCTATAACTAGTGTCACAGGAATCGTTCAAAACATAGTCAGTAAGAAGAGTCAGTCTTCTTGTACATAAGTTGGCATTGTGCCTTTCGTATTTAATTCCGATACAATCTCTGTGTGTCACCGGCAATAAGAAGGTGAAAGTGATACAGGAAACCTGAAGTGAAGCATCGGAATCTATAACTAGTGTCACAGGAATGGTTCAAACATAGACAGTAAGAAGAGTCAGTCTTCTTGTCCTTAAGTCGGCATTGTGCCTCTTGTATTTAATTCCGATGCAATGTCTGTGTTTCATCGTCAATAAGAGGGTCCAAGGGATACTGTAAACCTATAGTGAAGCATTAGAATCTATAACTAGTGTCACAGTAATGGTTCAAAACATAGACAGTAAGAAGAGTCAGACGTCTTCTACTTAAGTCGGCATTGTGCCTTTTGGATTTAATTCCGATGCTATATCTGTGTTTCATCGTAAATAAGAAGGTCCAAGGCATACATTATACCTGAAGTGAAGCATCGGAATCTATAACTAGTGTCACTGGAATGGTTCAAACATAGACAGTAAGAAGAGTCAGTCTTCTTTTCCTTAAGTCGGCATTGTGCCTTTTGTATTTAATTCCGATGCAATTTCTGTGTTTCATCGTCAATAAGAAGGTCCAAGGGATACAGTAAATCTGGACTGTAGCATCGGAATCTATAACTTGTGTCACAGGAGTGGTTCAAAGCATAGACAGTAAGAAGAGTCAGTCTTCTTGTACTTAAGTCGACATTGTGCCTTTTCTATTTAATTCCGATGCAATTTCTGTGGTTCATCGTCAAGGAGAAGGTCAGAGGGATACTATAAACCTGAAGTGAAGCAACGGAATCTATAACTATTGTCACAGGAATGGTTCAAACATAGTCAGTAATAACAGTCTGTCTTCTTGTCCTTGAGTCGGCATTGTGCCTTTTGTATTTAATTCTGACGCAATTTCTGTGTTTCATCGTCAATAAGAAGGTCCAAGGCATACAGTAAAACTGAAGTGAAGCATTATAATATATAACTAGTGTCACAGGAATGGTTCAAAACATAGTCAGTAAGAAGAGTCAGTCTTCTTGTACTTAAGTCTTCATTGTGCCTTTTCTATTTAATTCCGATGCAATTTCTGTGTTTCATCGTCAATAAGAATGTCCAAGGGATACAGTAAACCTGGAGTGAAGCATCGGAATCTATAACTAGTGTCAATGGAATGGTTCACAACATAGACAGTAAGAAGAGTCAGTCTTCTTGTACTTAAGTCGGCATTGTGCCTTTCGTATTTAATTCCGATAAAATTTCTGTGTTTCACCGGCAATAAGAGGGTGAAAGGGATACAGGAAACCTGAAGTGAAGCATCGGAATCTATAACTAGTGTCACAGGAATGGTTCAAACATAGACAGTAAGAAGAGTCAATCTTCTTGTCCTTAAGTCGGCATTGTGCCTCTTGTATTTAATTCCGATGCAATTTCTGTGTTTCATCGTCAATAAGAGGTTCCAAGGGATACTGTAAACCTGGAGTGAAGCATCGGAATCTATAACTAGTGTCACAGTAATGGTTCAAAACATAGTCAGTATGAAGAGTCAGTCTTCTTGTACTTAAGTCTTCATTCTGCCTTTTGTATTTAATTCCGACGCAATTTCTGTTTTTCATCGTCAATAGGAAGGTCAGAGGCAAACAGCAAACCTGAAGTGAAGCATCGGAATCTATAACTAGTGTCACACGAATGGTTCAAAACATAGTCAGTAAGAAGTGTCAATCTTCTTGTCCTTAAGTCGACATTGTGCCTTTTGTATTTAATTCTGATGCAATTGCTGTGTTTCATCGTCAATAAGAAGGTCCAAGGAGTACAGTGAACCTGAAGTGAAGCATCGGAATGTACAACATGTGTCATAGGAATGGTTCAAAACGTAGACAGTAGAAGAATCAGCCTTCTTGTACTTACGTCGGAATTGTGCCTTTTCTATTTAATTCCGATGCAGTTTCTGTGTTTCATCGTCAATAAGAAGGTCAGAGGGATACAGTAAACCTGAAGTGAAGCATCGGAATCTATAACAAGTGTCACAGGAATGGTTCAAACATAGTCAGTAATAACAGTCAGTCTTCTTGTCCTTATGTCTTCATTGTGCCTTTTCTATTTAATTCCGATGCAATTTCTGTGTTTCATCGTCAATAAGAGGGTCCAAGGGATACTGTAAACCTGGAGTGAAGCATCGGAATCTATAACTAGTGTCACAGTAATGGTTCAAAATCATAGACAGTAAGAAGAGTCAGACGTCTTGTACTTAAGTCGGCATTGTGCCTTTTGGATTTATTTCCGATGCAATTTCTGTGTTTCATCGTCAATAAGAAAGTCCAAGGGATACAGTAAACCTGAAGTGAAGCATCGGAATCTATAACTAGTGTCACTGGAATGGTTCAAAATATAGACAGTAAGAAGAGTCAGTCTTCTTGTACTTAAGTCGGCATTCTGCCTTTTGTAATTAATTCCGATACAATTTCTGTGATTCATCGTCAATAAGAAGGCCCAAGGGATACAGTAAACCTGAAGTGAAGCATCGGAATCCAAAACTAGTGTCACAGGAATGATTCAAAACGTAGACAGTAGGAAGAGTCAGTCTTCTTGTACTTAAGTCGGCATTGTGCCTTTTGTATTTAAATCCGATGCAATTTCTGTGTTTCATCGTCAATAAGATGGTCCAAGGTATACAGTAAACCTGATGTGAAGCATCGGAATCTATAACTGGTGTCACAGGAATGGTTCAAAACATAGTCAGTAAGAAGAGTCAGTCTTCTTGTACTTAAGACGGCATTGTGACTTTTCTATTTAATTCCGATGCAATTTCTGTGTTTCATCGTCAATAAGAAGGTCCAAGGGGTACAGTAAACCTGGAGTGAAGCATCGGAATCTACAACTAGTGTCACAGGAATGCTTCAAATCATAGACAGTAAGAGGAGTCAGTCTTCTTGTACTTAAGTCGGCATTGTGCCTTTTGTATTTAATTGCGATGCAATTTCTGTGTTTCGTCGTCAATAGGAAGGTCAGAGGGATACAACAAACCTGAAGTGAAGCATCGGAATCTATAACTAGTGTCACAGGAATAGTTCAAAACATAGTCAGTAAGAACAGTTAGTCTTCTTGTCCTTAAGTCGGCATTGTGCTTTTGTATTTATTTCTGATGCAATTTCTGTGTTTCATCGTCAATGAGAAGGTCCAAGGGATACAGTAAACGTGGAGTGTAGCATCGGAATCTATAACTTGTGTCACAGGAATGGTTCAAAACATAGACAGTAAGAAGAGTCAGTCTTCGTGTACTTTAGTCGGCATTAGCCTTTTGTATTAATTTCCGACGCAATTTCTGTGTTTCATCGTCAATAAGAAGGTCTAAGGGATACAGTAAACCTGAAGGGAAGCATCGGAATCTATAACTAGTGTCACAGGAATGGTTCAAAACATAGACAGTAAGAAGAGTCAGTCTTCTTGTACTTAAGTCGGCATTGTGCGTTTTGTATCTTATTCCGATGCAATTTCTATGTTTCATCATCAACAAGAAGGTCAGAGGGATACAGTAATCCTGAAGTGAAGCATCGGAATCTATAACTAGTGTCACAGGAATGGTTCAAAACATAGTCAGTAAGAAGAGTCAATCTTCTTGTACTTAAGTTGGCATTGTGCATTTCGTATTTAATTCCGATGCAATTACTGTGTTTCACCGGCAATAAGAAGGTCAGAGGGATGCAGGAAACCAGAAGCGAAGCATCGGAATCTATAACTAGTGTCATGGGAATGGTTCAAACATAGACTGTAAGAAGAGTCAGTCTTCTTGTACTTAAGTCGTCATTGTGCCTTTTGTATTTAATTCCGATGCAATTTCTGTTTTTCATCGTCAATAGGAAGGTCAGAGGGAAACAGTAAACCTGAAGAGAAGCAACGGAATCTGTAACTATTGTCACAGGAATGGTTCAAAACATAGTCAGTAAGAAGTGTCAATCTTCTTGTCCTTATGTCGGCATTGTGCCTTTTGTATTTAATTCTGATGCAATTGCTGTGTTTCATCGTCAATAAGAAGGTCCAAGGAGTACAGCGAACCTGTAGTGAAGCATCGGAATGTTCAACTAGTGTCATAGGAATGGTTCAAAACGTAGACAGTAAGAAGAATCAGCCTTCTTGTACTTAAGTCGGAATTGTGCCTTTTCTATTTAATTCCGATGCAGTTTCTGTGTTTCATCGTCAATAAGAAGGTCAGAGGGATACAGTAAACCTGAAGTGAAGCATCGGAATCTATAACTAGTGTCACAGGAATCGTTCAAAACATAGACAGTAATAAGAGTCAGTCTTCTTGTACATAAGTTTACATTGTGCCTTTCGTATTTAATTCCGATACAATCTCTGTGTTTCACCGGCAATTAGAAGGTCAAAGGGATAAAGGAAACCTGAAGTGAAGCATCGGAATCTATAACTAGTGTCACAGGAATGGTTCAAACATAGAGAGTAAGAAGAGTCAGTCTTCTTGTCCTTAAGTCGGCATTGTGCCTCTTGTATTTAATTCCGATGTAATTTCTGTGTTTCATCGTCAATAAGAGGGTCCAAGGGATACTGTAAACCTATAGTGAAGCATCGGAATCTATAACTAGTGTCACAGTAATGGTTCAAAACATAGACAGTAAGAAGAGTCAGACGTCTTCTACTTAAGTCGGCATTGTGCCTTTTGGATTTATTTCCGATGCAATTTCTGTGTTTCATCGTCAATAAGAAGGTCCAAGGCATACAGTAAACCTGAAGTGAAGCATCGGAATCTATAACTAGCGTCACTGGAATGGTTCAAAATATAGACAGTAAGAAGAGTCAGTCTTCTTGTACTTAAGTCGGCATTGTGCCATTTGTATTTAACTCCGATGCAATTTCTGTGTTTCATCGTCAATAGGAAGGTCAGAGGGAAACACTAAACCTGAAGTGAAGCATCGGAATCTGTAACTAGTGTCACAGGAATGGTTCAAAACATAGTCATTATGAAGAGTCAGTCTTCTTGTCCTTAAGTCGGCATTGTTCCTTTTGTATTTAATTCCGATGCAATTTCTTTGTTTCATCGTCTATAAGAAGGTCAGTGGGATACAGTAAACCTGAAGTGAAGCATCGGAATCCAAAACTAGTGTCACAAGAATGATTCAAATCATAGACAGTAGGAAGAGTCAGTCTTCTTGTACTTAAGACGGCATTGTGCCTTTTGTATTTAAATCCGATGCAATTTCTGTGTTTCATCGTCAATAAGATGGTCCAAGGTATACAGTAAACCTGAAGTGAAGCATCGGAATCTATAACTGGTGTCACAGGAAAGGTTCAAAGCATAGTCAGTAAGAAGAGTCAGTCTTCTTGTACTTAAGACGGCATTGCGACTTTTCTATTTAATTCCGATGCAATTTCTGTGTTTCATCGTCAATAAGAAGGTCCAAGGGATACAGTAAACCTGGAGTGAAGCATCAGAATCTACAACTAGTGTCACAGGAATGGTTCAAATCAAAGACAGTAAGAGGAGTCAGTTTCTTGTACTTAAGTCGGCATTGTGCCTTTTGTATTTAATTCCGATGCAATTTCTGTGTTTCGTCGTCAATAGGAAGGTCAGAGGGATACAATAAACCTGAAGTGAAGCATCGGAATCTATAACTAGTGTCACAGGAATGGTTCAAAACATAGTCAGTAAGAACAGTTAGTCTTCTTGTCCTTAAATCGCCATTGTGCTTTTGTATTTAATTCCGATGCAATTTCTGTGTTTCATCGACAATGAGAAGGTCCAAGGGATACAGTAAACGTGCAGTGTAGCATCGGAATCTATAACTTGTGCACAGGAAAGGTTCAAAACATAGGCAGTAAGAAGAGTCAGTCTTCGTGTACTGAAGTCGGCATTGTGCCTTTTGTATGTTATTCCGATGCAATTTCTATGTTTCATCATCAATAAGAAGGTCAGAGGGATACAGTAATCCTGAAGTGAAGCATCGGAATCTATAACTAGTGTCACAGGAATGGTTCAAAACATAGTCAGTAAGGAGAGTCAATCTTCTTGTACTTAAGTTGGCATTGTGCATTTCCTATTTAATTCCGATGCAATTTCTGTGGTTCACCGGCAATAAGAAGGTCAGAGGGATGCAGGAAACCTGAAGCGAAGCATCGGAATCAATAACTAGTGTCACAGGAATGGTTCAAACATAGACTGTAAGAAGAGTCAGTCTTCTTGTACTTAAGTCGTCATTGTGCCTTTTGTATTTAATTCCGATGCAATTTCTGTTTTTCATCGTCAATAGTAAGGTCAGAGGGAAACAGTAAACCAGAAGTGAAGCAACGGAATCTATAACTAGTGTCACAGGAATGGTTCAAAACATAGTCAGTAAGAAGTCTCAATCTTCTTGTCCTTAAGTCGGCATTGTGCCTTTTGTATTTAATTCTGATGCAATTGCTGTGTTTCATCGTCAATAAGATGGTCCAAGGAGTACAGTGAACCTGAAGTGAAGCAAAGGAATGTACAACTAGTGTCACAGTAATGGTTCAAAACATAGACAGTAAGAAGAGTCAGACGTTTTCTACTTAAGTCGGCATTGTGCCTTTTGGATTTATTTCCGATGCTATATCTGTGTTTCATCGTCAATAAGAAGGTCCAAGGCATACATTAAATCTGAAGTGAAGCATCGGAATCTATAACTAGTGTCACTGGAATGGTTCAAAATATAGACAGTAAGAAGAGTCAGTCTTCGTGTACTTAAGTCGGCATTGTGCCTTTTGTATTTAATTCCGATGCAATTTCTGTGTTTCATTGTCAATAGGAAGGTCAGAGGGAAACAGTAAACCTGAATGGAAGCATCGGGAATCTATAACTAGTGTCACAGGAATGGTTCAAAACATAGTCATTATGAAGAGTCAGTCTTCTTGTCCTTAAGTCGGCATTGTGCCTTTTGTATTTAATTCCGATGCAATTTCTGTGTTTCATCGTCAATAAGAAGGTCAGTGGGATACAGTAAACCAGAAGTGAAGCATCGGAATCCAAAACTAGTGTCACAGGAATGATTGAAAACATAGACAGGTAGGAAGAGTCAGTCTTCTTGTACTTAAGTCGGCATTGTGCCTTTTGTATTTAAATCCGATGCAATTTCTGTGTTTCAACGTCAATAAGAAGGTCCAAGGTATACAGTAAACCTGAAGTGAAGCATCCATCTATAACTAGTGTCACAGGAATGGTTCAATACATAGTCAGTAAGAAGAGTCAGTCTTCTTGTACTTAAGACGGCATTGTGACTTTTCTATTTAATTCCGATGCAATTTCTGTGTTTCATCGTCAATAAGAAGGTCCAAGGGATACAGTAAATCTGGACTGTAGCATCGGAATCTATAACTTGTGTCACAGGAGTGGTTCAAAGCATAGACAGTAAGAAGAGTCAGTCTTCTTGTACTTAAGTCGACATTGTGCCTTTTCTATTTAATTCCGATGAAATTTCTGTGTTTCATCGTCAAGAAGAAGGTCAGAGGGATACTATAAACCTGAAGTGAAGCAACGGAATCTATAAGTAGTGTCACGGGAATGGTTCAAACATAGTCAGTAATAACAGTCAGTCTTCTTGTCCTTGAGTCGGCTTTGTGCCTTTTGTATTTAATTCTGACGCAATTTCTGTGTTTCATCGTCGATAAGAAGGTCCAAGGCATACAGTAAAACTGAAGTGAAGCATTATAATATATAACTAGTGTCACAGGAATGGTTCAAAACATAGTCAGTAAGAAGAGTCAGTCTTCTTGTACTTAAGTCTTCATTGTGCCTTTTCTATTTAATTCCGATGCAATTTCTGTGTTTCATCGTCAATAAGAATGTCCAAGGGATACAGTAAACCTGGAGTGAAGCATCGGAATCTATAACTAGTGTCAATGGAATGGTTCACAACATAGACAGTAACGAGAGTCAGTCTTCTTGTACTTAAGTCGGCATTGTGCCTTTCGTATTTAATTCCGATAAAATTTCTGTGTTTCACCGGCAATAAGAGGGTGAAAGGGATACAGGAAACCTGAAGTGAAGCATCGGAATCTATAACCAGTGTCACAGGAATGGTCCAAACATAGACAGTAAGAAGAGTCAATCTTCTTGTCCTTAAGTCGGCATTGTGCCTCTTGTATTTAATTCCGATGCAATTTCTGTGTTTCATCGTCAATAAGAGGTTCCAAGGGATACTGTAAACCTGGAGTGAAGCATCGGAATCTATAACTAGTGTCACAGTAATGGTTCAAAACATAGACAGTTAGAAGAGTCAGACGTCTTGTACTTAAGTCGGCATTGTGCCTTTTGGATTTATTTCCGATGCAATTTCTGTGTTTCATCGTCAATAAGAAGGTCCAAGGGATGCAGTAAACCTGAAGTGAAGCATCGGAATCTATAACTAGTGTCACTGGAATGGTTCAAAATATAGACAGTAAGAAGAGTCAGTCGTCTTGTACTTAAGTCGGCATTGTGCCTTTTGTAATTATTTCCGATGCAATTTCTGTAATTCATCGTCAATAAGAAGGCCCAAGGGATACAGTAAACCTGAAGTGAAGCATCGGACACTATAACTAGTGTCACAGAAATGGTTCAAACATAGACAGTAGAAGAGTCAGTCTTCTTGTACTTAAGTCGGCATTGTGCCTTTTGTACATAATTCCGATGCAATTTCTGTGTTTCATCGTCAATAGGAATGTCAGAGGAAACAGTAAACCTGAAGTGAAGCATCGGAATCTATAACTAGTGTCACAGGAATGGTTCAAAACATAGTCAGTATGAAGAGTCAGTCTTCATGTCCTTAAGTCGGCAATGTGCCTTTTGTACATAATTCCGATGCAATTTCTGTGTTTCATCGTCAATAAGAAGGTCAGTGGGATACAGTAAACCTGAAGTGAAGCATCGGAATCCAAAACTAGTGTCACAGGAATGATTAAATCGTAGACAGTAGGAAGAGTCAGTCTTCTTGTACTTAAGTCGGCATTGTGCCTTTTGTATTTACATCCGATGCAATTACTGTGTTTCATCGAAAATAAGATGGTCCAAGGTATACAGTAAACCTGAAGTGAAGCATCGGAATCTATAACTAGTGTCACAGGAATGGTTCAAACATATTCAGTAAGAAGAGTCAGTCTTCTTGTACTTAAGACGGCATTGTGACTTTTCTATTCATTTCCGATGCAATTTCTGTGTTTCATCGTCAATAAGAAGGTCCAAGGGATACAGTAAACCTGGAGTGAAGCATCGGAATCTAAGACTAGTGTCACAGGAATGGTTCAAAATATAGACAGTAAGAAGAGTCAGTCTTCTTGTACTCAAGTCGGCATTGTGCCTTTTGTATCTTATTCCGATGCAAATTCTGTGTTTCATCGTCAATAAGAAGGTCAGAGGGATACAGTAAACCTGAAGCGAAGCATCGGAATCTATAACTAGTGTCACAGGAATGGTTCAAAACATAGACAGTAAGAAGAGTCAGTCTTCTTGTACTTAAGTCGGCATTGTGCCATTTGTATCTTATTCCGTTGCAATTTCTATGTTTCATCATCAATAAGAAGGTCAGAGGGATACAGTAATCCTGAAGTGAAGCATCGGAAACTATAACTAGTGTCACAGGAATGGTTCAAAGCAGAGTCAGTAAGAAGAGTCAATCTTCTTGTACTTAAGTTGCCATTGTGCATTTCGTATTTATTTCCGATGCAATTTCTGTGTTTCACCGGCAATAAGAAGGTCAGAGGGATGCAGGAAACCTGAAGCGAAGCATCGGAATCTATAACTAGTGTCACAGGAATGGTTCAAACATAGACAGTAAGAAGAGTCAGTCTTCTTGTCCTTAAGTCGGCATTGTGCCTCTTGTATTTAATTCCGATGCAATTTCTGTGTTTCATCGTCAATAAGAAGGTCCAAGGTATACAGTAAACCTGAAGTGAAGCATCCGAATCTATAACTAGTGTCACAGGAATGGTTCAAAACATAGTCAGTAAGAAGAGTCAGTCTTCTTGTACTTAAGACGGCATTGTGACTTTTCTATTTAATTCCGATGCAATTTCTGTGTTTCATCGTCAATAAGAAGGTCCAAGGGATACAGTAAATCTGGACTGTAGCATCGGAATCTATAACTTGTGTCACAGGAATGGTTCAAACATATACAGTAAGAAGAGTCAGTCTTCTTGTACTTAGGTCGTCATTGTGCCTTTTGTATTTAATTCAGATGCAATTTCTGTTTTTCATCGTCAATAGGAAGGTCAGAGGGAAACAGTAAACCTGAAGTGAAGCATCGGAATCTATAACTAGTGTCACAGGAATGGTTCAAAACATAGTCAGTAAGAAGAGTCAATCTTCTTGTCCTTAAGTCGGCATTGTGCCTTTTGTATTTAATTCTGATGCAATTGCTGTGTTTCATCGTCAATAAGAAGGTCCAAGGAATACAGTGAACCTGAAGTGAAGCATCGGAATGTACAACTAGTGTCATAGGAATGGTTCAAAACATAGACAGTAAGAAGAATCACCCTTCTTGTACTTAAGTCGCGATTGTGCCTTTTCTATTTATTTCCGATGCAGTTTCTTTGTTTCATCGTCAGTAAGAAGGTCAGAGGGAAACAGTAAACCTGAAGCGAAGCATCGGAATCTATAACTAGTGTCACTGGAATGGTTCAAAATATAGACAGTAAGAAGAGTCAGTCTTCTTGTACTTAATTCGACATTGTGCCTTTTGTATTTAATTCCGATGCAATTTCTGTGCTTTATCGTCAATAAGAAGGTCAGAGGGATACATTAAACCTGAAGTGAAGCATCGGAATCTATAACTAGTGTCACAGGAATGGTTCAAACATAGTCAGTAAGAACAGTCAGTCTTCTTGACCTTAAGTCGGCATAGTGCCTTTTGTATTTAATTCCGACGCAATTTCTGTGTTTCATCGTCAATAAGAAGGTCCAAGGGATACAGTAAACCTGAAGTGAAGCATTATAATCTATAACTAGTGTCACAGGAATGGTTCAAACATAGTCGGTAAGAACAGTCAGTCTTCTTGTCCTTAAGTCGGCATTGTGCCTTTTTTATTTAATTCCGATGCAATTTCTGTGTTTCATCGTCAATAAGAAGGTCCAAGGGATACAGTAAACCTGGAGTGAAGCATCGGAACCTATAACTAGTGTCAATGGAATGGTTCACAACATAGACAGTAAGAAGAGTCAGTCTTCTTGTACTTAATTTGACATTGTGCCTTTTGTATTTAATTCCGATGCAATTTCTGTGTTTCATCGTCAATAAGAAGGTCAGAGGGATACAATAAACCTGAAGTGAAGCATCGGAATCTATAACTAGAGTCACAGGAATAGTTCAAAACATAGTCAGTAAGAACAGTTAGTCTTCTTGTCCTTAAGTCGGCATTGTGCTTTTGTATTTATTTCTGATGCAATTTCTGTGTTTCATCGTCAATGAGAAGGTCAAAGGGATACAGTAAACGTGGAGTGTAGCATCGGAATCTATAACTTGTGTCACAGGAATGGTTCAAAACATAGACAGTAAGAAGAGTCAGTCTTCGTGTACTTTAGTCGGCATTAGCCTTTTGTATTAATTTCCGACGCAATTTCTGTGTTTCATCGTCAATAAGAAGGTCTAAGGGATACAGTAAACCTGAAGGGAAGCATCGGAATCTATAACTAGTGTCACAGGAATGGTTCAAAACATAGACAGTAAGAAGAGTCAGTCTTCTTGTACTTAAGTCGGCATTGTGCCTTTTGTATCTTATTCCGATGCAATTTCTATGTTTCATCATCAACAAGAAGGTCAGAGGGATACAGTAATCCTGAAGTGAAGCATCGGAATCTATAACTAGTGTCACAGGAATGGTTCAAAACATAGTCAGTAAGAAGAGTCAGTCTTCTTGTACTTAAGTCGTCATTGTGCCTTTTGTATTTAATTCCGATGCAATTTCTGTTTTTCATCGTCAATAGGGAGGTCAGAGGGAAACAGTAAACCTGAAGAGAAGCAACGGAATCTATAACTATTGTCACAGGAATGGTTCAAAACATAGTCAGTAAGAAGTGTCAATCTTCTTGTCCTTATGTCGGCATTGTGCCTTTTGTATTTAATTCTGATGCAATTGCTGTGTTTCATCGTCAATAAGAAGGTCCAAGGAGTACAGCGAACCTGTAGTGAAGCATCGGAATGTTCAACTAGTGTCATAGGAATGGTTCAAAACGTAGACAGTAAGAAGAATCAGCCTTCTTGTACTTAAGTCGGAATTGTGCCTTTTCTATTTAATTCCGATGCAGTTTCTGTGTTTCATCGTCAATAAGAAGGTCAGAGGGATACAGTAAACCTGAAGTGAAGCATCGGAATCTATAACTAGTGTCACAGGAATCGTTCAAAACATAGTCAGTAATAAGAGTCAGTCTTCTTGTACATAAGTTTACATTGTGCCTTTCGTATTTAATTCCGATACAATCTCTGTGTTTCACCGGCAATTAGAAGGTCAAAGGGATAAAGGAAACCTGAAGTGAAGCATCGGAATCTATAACTAGTGTCACAGGAATGGTTCAAACATAGACAGTAAGAAGAGTCAGTCTTCTTGTCCTTAAGTCGGCATTGTGCCTCTTGTATTTAATTCCGATGTAATTTCTGTGTTTCATCGTCAATAAGAGGGTCCAAGGGATACTGTAAACCTATAGTGAAGCATCGGAATCTATAACAAGTGTCACAGTAATGGTTCAAAACATAGACAGAAAGAAGAGTCAGACGTCTTCTACTTAAGTCGGCATTGTGCCTTTTGGATTTATTTCCGATGCAATTTCTGTGTTTCATCGTCAATAAGAAGGTCCAAGGCATACATTAAACCTGAAGTGAAGCATCGGAATCTATAACTAGTGTCACAGGAATGGTTCAAACATAGTCAGTAAGAACAGTCAGTCTTCTTGTCCTTAAGTCGGCATAGTGCCTTTTGTATTTAATTCCGACGCAATTTCTGTGTTTCATCGTCAATAAGAAGGTCCAAGGGATACAGTAAACCTGAAGTGAAGCATTATAATCTATAACTAGTGTCACAGGAATGGTTCAAACATAGTCGGTAAGAACAGTCAGTCTTCTTGTCCTTAAGTCGGCATTGTGCCTTTTTTATTTAATTCCGATGCAATTTCTGTGTTTCATCGTCAATAAGAAGGTCCAAGGGATACAGTAAACCTGGAGTGAAGCATCGGAACCTATAACTAGTGTCAATGGAATGGTTCACAACATAGACAGTAAGAAGAGTCAGTCTTCTTGTACTTAATTCGACATTGTGCCTTTTGTATTTAATTCCGATGCAATTTCTGTGTTTCATCGTCAATAAGAAGGTCAGAGGGATACAATAAACCTGAAGTGAAGCATCGGAATCTATAACTAGAGTCACAGGAATAGTTCAAACATAGTCAGTAAGAACAGTTAGTCTTCTTGTCCTTAAGTCGGCATTGTGCTTTTGTATTTATTTCTGATGCAATTTCTGTGTTTCATCGTCAATGAGAAGGTCAAAGGGATACAGTAAACGTGGAGTGTAGCATCGGAATCTATAACTTGTGTCACAGGAATGGTTCAAAACATAGACAGTAAGAAGAGTCAGTCTTCGTGTACTTTAGTCGGCATTAGCCTTTTGTATTAATTTCCGACGCAATTTCTGTGTTTCATCGTCAATAAGAAGGTCTAAGGGATACAGTAAACCTGAAAAGAAGCAACGGAATCTATAACTATTGTCACAGGAATGGTTCAAAACATAGTCAGTAAGAAGTGTCAATCTTCTTGTCCTTATGTCGGCATTGTGCCTTTTGTATTTAATTCTGATGCAATTGCTGTGTTTCATCGTCAATAAGAAGGTCCAAGGAGTACAGCGAACCTGTAGTGAAGCATCGGAATGTTCAACTAGTGTCATAGGAATGGTTCAAAACGTAGACAGTAAGAAGAATCAGCCTTCTTGTACTTAAGTCGGAATTGTGCCTTTTCTATTTAATTCCGATGCAGTTTCTGTGTTTCATCGTCAATAAGAAGGTCAGAGGGATACAGTAAACCTGAAGTGAAGCATCGGAATCTATAACTAGTGTCACAGGAATCGTTCAAAACATAGTCAGTAATAAGAGTCAGTCTTCTTGTACATAAGTTTACATTGTGCCTTTCGTATTTAATTCCGATACAATCTCTGTGTTTCACCGGCAATTAGAAGGTCAAAGGGATAAAGGAAACCTGAAGTGAAGCATCGGAATCTATAACTAGTGTCACAGGAATGGTTCAAACATAGACAGTAAGAAGAGTCAGTCTTCTTGTCCTTAAGTCGGCATTGTTCCTTTTGTATTTAATTCCGATGCAATTTCTTTGTTTCATCGTCTATAAGAAGGTCAGTGGGATACAGTAAACCTGAAGTGAAGCATCGGAATCCAAAACTAGTGTCACAGGAATGATTCAAATCATAGAGAGTAGGAAGAGTCAGTCTTCTTGTACTTAAGACGGCATTGTGCCTTTTGTATTTAAATCCGATGCAATTTCTGTGTTTCATCGTCAATAAGATGGTCCAAGGTATACAGTAAACCTGAAGTGAAGCATCGGAATCTATAACTGGTGTCACAGGAAAGGTTCAAAGCATAGTCAGTAAGAAGAGTCAGTCTTCTTGTACTTAAGACGGCATTGTGACTTTTCTATTTAATTCCGATGCAATTTCTGTGTTTCATCGTCAATAAGAAGGTCCAAGGGATACAGTAAACCTGGAGTGAAGCATCAGAATCTACAACTAGTGTCACAGGAATGGTTCAAATCAAAGACAGTAAGAGGAGTCAGTCTTCTTGTACTTAAGTCGGCATTGTGCCTTTTGTATTTAATTCCGATGCAATTTCTGTGTTTCGTCGTCAATAGGAAGGTCAGAGGGATACAATAAACCTGAAGTGAAGCATCGGAATCTATAACTAGTGTCACAGGAATGGTTCAAAACATAGTCAGTAAGAACAGTTAGTCTTCTTGTCCTTAAATCGCCATTGTGCTTTTGTATTTAATTCCGATGCAATTTCTGTGTTTCATCGACAATGAGAAGGTCCAAGGGATACAGTAAACGTGCAGTGTAGCATCGGAATCTATAACTTGTGCACAGGAAAGGTTCAAAACATAGGCAGTATGAAGAGTCAGTCTTCTTGTACTTAAGACGGCATTGTGACTTTTCTATTTAATTCTGACGCAATTTCTGTGTTTCATCGTCAATAAGAAGGTCCAAGGCATACAGTAAAACTGAAGTGAAGCATTATAATATATAACTAGTGTCACAGGAATGGTTCAAAACATAGTCAGTAAGAAGAGTCAGTCTTCTTGTACTTAAGTCTTCATTGTGCCTTTTCTATTTAATTCCGATGCAATTTCTGTGTTTCTTCGTCAATAAGAAGGTCCAAGGGATACAGTAAACCTGGAGTGAAGCATCGGAATCTAAGACTAGTGTCACAGGAATGGTTCAAAATATAGACAGTAAGAAGAGTCAGTCTTCTTGTACTTAAGTCGGCATTGTGCCATTTGTATCTTATTCCGATGCAATTTCTGTGTTTCATCGTCAATAAGAAGGTCAGAGGGATACAGTAAACCTGAAGCGAAGCATCGGAATCTATAACTAGTGTCACAGGAATGGTTCAAAACATAGACAGTAAGAAGAGTCAGTCTTCTTGTACTTAAGTCGGCATTGTGCCTTTTGTATCTTATTCCGATGCAATTTCTATGTTTCATCATCAATAAGAAGGTCAGAGGGATACAGTAATCCTGAAGTGAAGCATCGGAATCTATAACTAGTGTCACAGGAATGGTTCAAAACATAGTCAGTAAGAAGAGTCAATCTTCTTGTACTTAAGTTGCCATTGTGCATTTCGTATTTATTTCCGATGCAATTTCTGTGTTTCACCGGCAATAAGAAGGTCAGTGGGATGCAGGAAAACTGAAGCGAAGCATCGGAATCTATAACTAGTGTCACAGGAATGGTTCAAACATAGACAGTAAGAAGAGTCAGTCTTCTTGTACTTAAGACGGCATTGTGACTTTTCTATTTAATTCCGATGCAATTTCTGTGTTTCATCGTCAATAAGATGGTCCAAGGGATACAGTAAATCTGGACTGTAGCATCGGAATCTATAACTTGTGTCACAGGAATGGTTCAAACATAGACAGTAAGAAGAGTCAGTCTTCTTGTACTTAAGTCGTCATTGTGCCTTTTGTATTTAATTCAGATGCAATTTCTGTTTTTCATCGTCAATAGGAAGGTCAGAGGGAAACAGTAAACCTGAAGTGAAGCATCGGAATCTATAACTAGTGTCACAGGAATGAATCAAAACATAGTCAGTAAGAAGAGTCAATCTTCTTGTCCTTAAGTCGGCATTGTGCCTTTTGTATTTAATTCTGATGCAATTGCTGTGTTTCATCGTCAATAAGAAGGTCCAAGGAATACAGTGAACCTGAAGTGAAGCATCGGAATGTACAACTAGTGTCATAGGAATGGTTCAAAACATAGACAGTAAGAAGAATCACCCTTCTTGTACTTAAGTCGCGATTGTGCCTTTTCTATTTATTTCCGATGCAGTTTCTTTGTTTCATCGTCAGTACGAAGGTCAGAGGGAAACAGTAAACCTGAAGCGAAGCATCGGAATCTATAACTAGTGTCACAGGAATGGTTCAAAACATAGTCAGTAAGAAGAGTCAATCTTCTTGTACTTAAGTCGGCATTGTGCCTCTTGTATTTAATTCCGATGCAATTTCTGTGTGTCATCGTCAATACGAAGGTCCAAGGGATACTGTAAACCTGGAGTGAAGCATCGAAATCTATAACTAGTGTCACAGTAATGGTTCAAAACATAGACAGTAAGAAGAGTCAGACGTTTTGTACTGAAGCCGGCATTGTGCCTTTTGTATTTAATTCCGATGCAATTTCTGTGTTTCATCGTCAATAAGAAGGTCCAAGGGATTCAGTAAACCTGAAGTGAAGCATCGGAATCTATAACTAGTGTCACTGGAATGGTTCAAAATATAGACAGTAAGAAGAGTCAGTCTTCTTGTACTTAATTCGACATTGTGCCTTTTTTATTTAATTCCGATGCAATTTCTGTGTTTCATCGTCAATAAGAAGGCCAGAGGGATACATTAAACCTGAAGTGAAGCATCGGAATCTATAACTAGTGTCACAGGAATGGTTCAAACATAGTCAGTAAGAACAGTCAGTCTTCTTGTCCTTAAGTAGGCATAGTGCCTTTTGTATTTAATTCCGACGCAATTTCTGTGTTTCATCGTCAATAAGAAGGTCCAAGGGATACAGTAAACCTGAAGTGAAGCATTATAATCTATAACTAGTGTCACAGGAATGGTTCAAACATAGTCGGTAAGAACAGTCAGTCTTCTTGTCCTTAAGTCGGCATTGTGCCTTTTTTATTTAATTCCGATGCAATTTCTGTGTTTCATCGTCAATAAGAAGGTCCAAGGGATACAGTAAACCTGGAGTGAAGCATCGGAACCTATAACTAGTGTCAATGGAATGGTTCACAACATAGACAGTAAGAAGAGTCAGACTTATTGTACTTAAGTCGGCATTGTGCCTTTTGTATTTAATTCCGATGCAATTTCTGTGTTTCATCGTCAATAAGAAGGTCTGAGGGTTACAGTATACCAGATGTGAAGCATCGGAATCTCTAGCTAGTGTCACAGGAATGGTTCAAAACATAGTCAGCATGAAGAGTCAGTCTTCTTGTCCTTAAGTCGGCATTGTGCCTTTTGTATTTAATTCTGATGCAATTTCTGTGTTTTATCGTCAATACGAAGGTCCAAAGGATACAGTGAACCTGAAGTGAAGCATTGGAATGTACAACTAGTGTCATAGGAATAGTTCAAAACATAGACAGTAAGAAGGGTCAGCCTTCTTGTACTTAAGTCGGCATTGTGATTTATCTATTTAATTCCGATGCAATTTCTGTGTTTCATCGTCAATAAGAAGGTCAGAGGGATAAGTAAACCTGAAGTGAAGCATCGGAATCTATAACTAGTGTCACAGGAATCGTTCAAATCATAGTCAGTAAGAAGAGTCAGTCTTCTTGTACATAAGTTGGCATTGTGCCTTTCGTATTTAATTCCGATACAATTTCTGTGTTTCATCGTCAATGAGAACGTCCAAGGGATACAGTAAACGTGGAGTGTAGCATCGGAATCTATAACTTGTGTCACAGGAATGGTTCAAAACATAGACAGTAAGAAGAGTCAGTCTTCTTGTCCTTATGTCGGCATTGTGCCTCTTGTATTTAATTCCGATGCAATTTCTGTGTTTCATCGTCAATAAGAAGGTCTGAGGGTTACAGTATACCAGATGTGAAGCATCGGAATCTCTAGCTAGTGTCACAGGAATGGTTCAAAACATAGTCAGTATGAACAGTCAGTCTTCTTGTCCTTAAGTTGGCATTGTGACTTTTTTATTTAATTCCGATGCAATTTCTGTGTTTCATCGTCAATAAGAAGGTCCAAGGGATAGAGTAAACCTGGAGTGAAGCATCGGAATCTAAAACTAGTGTCACAGGAATGGTTCAAATCATAGACAGTAAGAGGAGTCAGTCTTCTTGTACTTAAGTCGACATTGTGCCTTTTGTATTTAATTCCGATGCAATTTCTGTGTTTCATCGTCAATGAGAACGTCCAAGGGATACAGTAAACGTGGAGTGTAGCATGGGAATCTATAACTTGTGTCACAAGAATGGTTCAAAGCATAGACAGTAAGAAGAGTCAGTCTTCGTGTACTTTAGTCGGCATTAGCCTTTTGTATTTAATTCCGGCGCAATTTATGTGTTTCATCGTCAATAAGAAGGTCTAAGGGATACAGTAAACCTGCAGTGAAGCATCGGAATCTATAACTAGTGTCACAGGAATGGTTCAAAACGTAGACAGTAAGAAGAGTCAGTCTTCTTGTAGTTAAGTCGGCATTGTGCCTTTTGTATTTAATTCCGATGCAATTTCTGTTTTTCATCGTCAATAGGAAGGTCAGAGGGATACAGTAAACCTGAAGTGAAGCATCGTAATCTATAACTAGTGTCACAGGAATGGTTCAAAACATAGTCAGTAAGAAGAGTCAATCTTCTTGTCCTTAAGTCGGCATTGTGCCTCTTGTATTTAATTCCGATGCAATTTCTGTGTTTCATCGTCAATAAGAAGGTCCAAGGGATACTGTAAACCTGGAGTGAAGCATCGGAATCTATAACTAGTGTCACAGTAATGGTTCTAAACATAGACAGTAAGAAGAGTCAGACGTCTTGTACTGAAGCCGGCATTGTGCCTTTTGTATTCAATTCCGATACAATTTCTGTGCTTCATCGTCAAAAAGAAGGTCCAAGGGATGCAGTAAACCTGAAGTGAAGCATCGGAATTTATAACTAGTGTCACTGGATTGGTTCAAAATATAGACAGTAAGAAGAGTCAGTCTTCTTGTACTTATGTCGACATTGTGCCTTTTGTATTTAATTCCGATGCAATTTCTGTGTTTCATCGTCAATAAGAAGGTCCAAGGGATACAGTAAACCTGGACTGTAGCATCGGAATCTATAACTTGTGTCACAGGAATGGTTCAAAGCATAGACAGTAAGAAGAGTCAGTCTTTGTGTACTTAAGTCGGCAATTTGCCTTTTGTACTTAATTCTGATGCAATTTCTGTGTTTCATCGTCAATAAGAAGGTCCAAGGGATACAGTAAACGTGAAGTGAAGCATCGGAATCTATAACTAGTGTCACAGGAATGGTTCAAAACATAGACAGTGAGAAGAACCAGTCTTCCTGTACTTAAGTCGGCATTGTGCCTTTTGTATCTTATTCCGATGCAATTTCTATGTTTCATCATCTCTAAGAAAGTCAGAGGGATACATTTATCCTGAAGTGAAGCATCGGAATCTATAACTAGGGTCACAGGAATGGTCCAAAACATAGTCAGTAAGAAGAGTCAATCTTCTTGTACTTAAGTTGGCATTGTGCATTTCGTATTTAATTCCGATGCCATTTCTGTGTTTCACCGGCAATAAGAAGGTCAGAGGGATGCAGGAAACCTGAAGTGAAGCATCGGAATCTATAACTAGTGTCACAGGAATGGTTCATACATAGACAATAGAAAGAGTCAGACCTCTTGTACTTAAGTCGGCATTGTGCCTTTTGTATTTAATTCCGATGCAATTTCTGTTTTTCATCGTCAATAGGAAGGTCAGAGGGAAACAGTAAACCTGAATCGAAGCATCGGAATCTATAACTAGTGTCACAGTAATGGTTCAAAACATAGTCAGTAAGTGAGTCAATCTTCTTGTAGTTAAGTCGGCATTGTGCCTCTTGTATTTAATTCCGATGCAATTTCTGTGTTTCGTCGTCAATAAGAAGGTCCAAGGGATACTGTAAACCTGGAGTGAAGCATCGGAATCTATAACTAGTGTCACAGTAGTGGTTCAAAACATAGACAGTAAGAAGAGTCAGACGTTTTGTACTGAAGCCGGCATTGTGCCTTTTGTATTTAATTCCGATGCAATATCTGCGTTTCATCGCCAATAAGAAGTTCCAAGGGATGCAGTAAACCTGAAGTGAAGCATCGGAATCTATAACTAGTGTCACTGGAATGGTTCAAAATATAGACAGTAAGAAGAGTCAGTCTTCTTGTACTTAAGTCGACATTGTGCCTTTTGTATTTAATTCCGATGCAATTTCTGTGTTTCATCGTCAATAAGAAGGTCCAAGGGATACAGTAAACCTGGACTGTAGCATCGGAATCTATAACTTGTGTCACAGGAATGGTTCAAAACATAGACAGTAAGAAAAGTCAGTCTTCTTGTACTTAAGTGGACATTGTGCCTTTTCTATATAATTCCGATGCAATTTCTGTGTTTCATCGTCAATAAGAAGGTCAGAGGGATACAATAAACCTGAAGTGAAGCATCGGAATCTATAACTAGTGTCACAGGAATGGTTCAAACATAGTCAGTAAGAACAGTCAGTCTTCTTGTCCTTAAGTCGGCATTGTGCCTTTTGTATTTAATTCCGACGCAATTTCTGTGTTTCATCGTCAATAAGAAGGTCCAAGGGATACAGTAAACCTGGAGTGAAGCATCGGAACCTATAACTAGTGTCAATGGAATGGTTCACAACATAGACAGTAAGAAGAGTCAGTCTTCTTGTACTTAAGTCGGCATTGTGCCTTTTGTATTTAATTCCGATGCAATATCTGTGTTTCATCGTCAATAAGAAGGTCTGAGGGTTACAGTATACCAGATGTGAAGCATCGGAATCTCTAGCTAGTGTCACAGGAATGGTTCAAACATAGTCAGTAAGAAGAGTCAGTCTTCTTGTCCTTAAGTCGGCGTTGTGCCTTTTGTATTTAATTCTGATGCAATTTCTGTGTTTCATCGTCAATAAGATGGTCCAAGGGATACAGTGAACCTGAAGTGAAGCATCGGAATGTACAACTAGTGTCATAGGAATGGTTCAAAACATAGACAGTAAGAAGGGTCAGCCTTCTTGTACTTAAGTCGACATTGTGCCTTATCTATTTAATTCCGATGCAATTTCTGTGTTTCATCGTCAATAAGAAGGTCATAGGGATACAGTAAACGTGAAGTGAAGCATCGGAATCTATAACTAGTGTCACAGGAATCGTTCAAAACATAGTCAGTAAGAAGAGTTAGTATTCTTGTACATAAGTTGGCATTGTGCCTTTCGTATTTAATTCCGATACAATTTCTGTGTTTCACCGGCAATAAGAAGGTCAAAGGGATACAGGAAATATGAAGTGAAGCAACGGAATCTATAACTAGTGTCACAGGAAAGGTTCAAACATAGACAGTAAGAAGAGTCAGTCTTCTTGTCCTTAAGTCGGCATTGTGCCTCTTGTATTTAATTCCGATGCAATTTCTGTGTTTCATCGTCATTAAGGGGGTCCAAGGGATACTGTAAACCTGGAGTGATGCATCGGAATCTATAACTAGTGTCACAGTAATGGTTCAAAACATAGACAGTAAGAAGGGTCAGTCTTCTTGTACTTAAGTCGGCATTGTGCCTTTTGTAATTAATTCCGATGCAATTTCTGTGATTCATCGTCAATAAGAAGGCCCAAGCGATACAGTAAACCTGAAGTGAAGCATCGGACACTATAACTAATGTCACAGAAATGGTTCAAATCATAGACAGTAGAAGAGTCATTCTTCTTGTACTTAAGTCGGCATTGTGCCTTTTGTATTTAATTCCGATGCAATTTCTGTGTTTCATCGTCAATAAGAAGGTCAGTGGGATATATTAAAATTGAAGTGAAGCATCGGAATCCAAAACTAGTGTCACAGGAATGGTTCAAAACATAGACAATAGGAAGAGTCAGCCTTCTTGTACTTAAGTCGGCATTGTGCCTTTTGTATTTAAATCCGATGCAATTTCTGTGTTTCATCGTCAATAAGATGGTCCAAGGTATTCAGTAAACCTGAAGTGAAGCATCAGAATCTATAACTAGTGTCACAGGAATGGTTCAAAACATAGTCAGTAAGAAGAGTCAGTCTTCTTGTACTTATGACGGCATTGTGACTTTTCTATTTATTTCCGATGCAATTTCTGTGCTTCATCGTCAATCAGAAGGTCCAAGGGATACAGTAAACCTGGAGTGAAGCATCGGAATCTAAAACTAGTGTCACAGGAATGGTTCAAATCATAGACAGTAAGAGGAGTCAGTCTTCTTGTACTTAAGTCGACATTGTGCCTTTTGTATTTAATTCCGATGCACTTTCTGTGTTTCTCGTTAATGAGAAGGTCCAAGGGATACAGTAAACGTGGAGTGTAGCATCGGAATCTATAACTTGTGTCACAGGAATGGTTCAAAACGTAGACAGTAAGAAGAGTCAGTCTTCGTGTACTTTAGTCAGCATTAGCCTTTTGTATTTAATTCCGACGCAATTTCTGTGTCTCATCGTCAATAAGAAGGTCTAAGGGATGCAGTAAACCTGAAGTGAAGCATCGGAATCTACAACTAGTGTCACAGGAATGGTTCAAAACATAGACAGTAAGAAGAGTCAGTCTTCTTGTAGTTAAGTCGGCATTGTGCCTTTTGTATTTAATTCTGATGTAATTTCTGTTTTTCATCGTCAATAGGAAGGTCAGAGGGAAACAGTAAACCTGAAGTGAAGCATCGCAATCTATAACTAGGGTCACAGGAATGGTTCAAAACATAGTCAGTAAGAAGAGTCAATCTTCTTGTCCTTAAGTCGGCATTGTGCCTCTTGTATTTAATTCCGATGCAATTTCTGTGTTTCGTCGTCAATAAGAAGGTCCAAGGGATACTGTAAACCTGGAGTGAAGCATCGGAATCTATAACTAGTGTCACAGTAATGGTTCTAAACATAGACAGTAAGAAGAGTCAGACGTCTTGTACTGAAGCCGGCATTGTGCCTTTTGTATTTAATTCCGATGCAATTTCTGTGTTTCATCGTCAATAAGAAGGTCCAAGGGATACAGTAAACCTGGACTGTGGCATCGGAATCTATAACTTGTGTCACAGGAATGGTTCAAAACATAGACAGTAAGAAGAGTCAGTCTTCGTGTACTTAAGTCGGCAATTTTCCTTTTGTATTTAATTCTGATGCAATTTCTGTGTTTCATCGTCAATAAGAAGGTCCAAGGGATACAGTAAACCTGAAGTGAAGCATCGGAATCCATAACTAGTGTCACAGGAATGGTTCAAAACATAGACAGTGAGAAGAACCAGTCTTCCTGTACTTAAGTCGGCATTGTGCCTTTTGTATCTTATTCCGATGCAATTTCTATGTTTCATCATCTCTAAGAAGGTCCAAGGGATACAGTAAACCTGGACTGTAGCATCGGAATCTATAACTTGTGTCACAGGAATGGTTCAAAACATAGACAGTAAGAAGAGTCAGTCTTCTTGTACTTAAGTCGACATTGTGCCTTTTCTATATAATTCCGATGCAATTTCTGTGTTTCATCGTCAATAAGAAGGTCAGAGGGATGCAATAAACCAGAAGTGAAGCATCGGAATCTATAACTAGTGTCATAGGAATGGTTCAAACATAGACAGTAAGAAGAGTCAGTCTTCTTGTCCTTAAGTCGGCATTGTGCCTCTTGTATTTATTTCCGATGCAATTTCTGTGTTTCATCGTCAATAAGAGGGTCCAAGGGATACTGTAAACCTGGAGTGATGCATCGGTATCTATAACTAGTGTCACAGTAATGGTTCAAAACATAGACAGTAAGAAGAGTCAGACGTCCTGTACTTAAGTCGGCATTGTGCCTTTTGGAATTATTACCGATGCAATTTCTGTGTTTCATCGTCAATAAGAAGGTCCAAGGGATAGAGTAAACCTGAAGTGAAGCATCGGAATCTATAACTAGTGTCACTGGAATGGTTCAAAATATAGACAGTAAGAAGGGTCAGTCTTCTTGTACTTAAGTCGGCATTGTGCCTTTTGTAGTTAATCCCGATGCAATTTCTGTGATTCATCGTCAATAAGAAGGCCCAAGCGATACAGTAAACCTGAAGTGAAGCATCGGACACTATAACTAGTGTCTCAGAAATGGTTCAAAACATAGACAGTAGAAGAGTCAGTCTTCTTGTACTTAAGTCGGCATTGTGCCTTTTGTATTTAATTCCGATGCAATTTCTGTGTTTCATCGTCAATAAGAAGGTCAGTGGGATATATTAAACCTGAAGTGAAGCATCGGAATCCAAAACTAGTGTCACAGGTATAATTCAAAACATAGACAATAGGGAGAGTCAGCCTTCTTGTACTTAAGTTGGCATTGTGCCTTTTGTATTTAAATCCGATGCAATTTCTGTATTTCATCGTCAACAAGATGGTCCAAGGTATTCAGTAAACCTGAAGTGAAGCATCAGAATCTATAACTAGTGTCACAGGAATGGTTCAAAACATAGTCAGTAAGAAGAGTCAATCTTCTTGTCCTTAAGTCGGCATTGTGCCTCTTGTATTTAATTCCGATGCAATTTCTATGTTTCGTCGTCAATAAGAAGGTCCAAGGGATACTGTAAACCTGGAGTGAAGCATCGGAATCTATAACTAGTGTCACAGGAATGGTTCAAATCATAGACAGTAAGAGGAGTCAGTCTTCTTGTACTTAAGTCGACATTGTGCCTTTTGTATTTAATTCCGATGCAATTTCTGTGTTTCTCGTCAATGAGAAGGTCCAAGGGATACAGTAAACGTGGAGTGTAGCATCGGAATCTATAACTTGTGTCACAGGAATGGTTCAAAACATAGACAGTAAGAAGAGTCAGTCTTCGTGTACTTTAGTCAGCATTAGCCTTTTGTATTTAATTCCGACGCAATTTCTGTGTTTCATCGTCAATAAGAAGGTCTAAGGGATGCAGTAAACCTGAAGTGAAGCATCGGAATCTATAACTAGTGTCACAGGAATGGTTCAAAACATAGACAGTAAGAAGAGTCAGTCTTCTTGTAGTTAAGTCGGCATTGTGCCTTTTGTATTTAATTCTGATGCAATTTCTGTTTTTCATCGTCAATAGGAAGGTCAGAGGGAAACAGTAAACCTGAAGTGAAGCATCGGAATCTATAACTAGTGTCACAGGAATGGTTCATAGATAGACAGTAAGAAGAGTCAGTCCTCTTGTACTTAAGTCGGCATTGTGCCTTTTGTATTTAATTCCGATGCAATTTCTGTTTTTCATCGTCAATAGGTAGGTCAGAGGGGAACAGTAAACCTGAAGCGAAGCATCGGAATCTATAACTAGTGTCACAGGAATGGTTCAAAATATAGTCAGTAAGAGAGTCAATCATCTTGTACTTAAGTCGGCATTGTGCCTCTTGTATTTAATTCCGATGCAATTTCTGTGTTTCGTCGTCAATAAGAAGGTCCAAGGGATACTGTAAACCTGGAGTGAAGCATCGGAATCTATAACTAGGGTCACAGTAATGGTTCAAAACATAGACAGTAAGAAGAGTCAGACGTTTTGTACTGAAGCCGGCATGGTGCCTTTTGTATTTAATTCCGATGCAATATCTGTGTTTCACCGTCAATAAGAAGGTCCAAGGGATGCAGTAAACCTGAAGTGAAGCATCGGAATCTATAACTAGTGTCACTGGAATGGTTCAAAATATAGACAGTAAGAAGAGTCAGTCTTCTTGTACTTAGGTCGGCATTGTGCCTTTTGAATTTAATTCCGATGCAATTTCTGTGTTTCATCGTCAATAAGAAGGTCCAAGGGATACACTAAACCTGGACTGTAGCATCGGAATCTATAACGTGTGTCACAGGAATGGTTCAAAACATAGACAGTAAGAAGAGTCAGTCTTCTTGTACTTAAGTCGACAATGTGCCTTTTCTATATAATTCCGATGCAATTTCTGTGTTTCATCGTCAATAAGAAGGTCAGAGGGATACAATAAACCTGAAGTGAAGCATCGGAATCTATAACTAGTGTCACAGGAATGGTTCAAACATAGTCAGTAAGAACAGTCAGTCTTCTTGTCCTTAAGTCGGCATTGTGCCTTTTGTATTTAATTCCGACGCAATATCTGTGTTTCATCGTCAATAAGAAGGTCCAAGGGATACAGTAAACCTGGAGTGAAGCATCGGAACCTATAACTAGTGTCAATGGAATGGTTCACCACATAGACAGTAAGAAGAGTCAGTCTTCTTGTACTTAAGTCGGCATTGTGCCTTTTGTATTTAATTCCGATGCAATTTCTGTGTTTCATCGTCAATAAGAAGGTCTGAGAGTTACAGTATACCAGATGTGAAGCATCGGAATCTCTAGCTAGTGTCACAGGAATGGTTCAAACATAGTCAGTAAGAAGAGTCAGTCTTCTTGTCCGTAAGTCGGGATTGTCCCTTTTGTATTTAATTCTGATGCAATTTCTGTGTTTCATCGTCAATAAGAAGGTCCAAGGGATACAGTGAACCTGAAGTGAAGCATCGGAATGTACAACTAGTGTCATAGGAATGGTTCAAAACATAGACAGTAAGAAGGGTCAGCCTTCTTGTACTTAAGTCGGCATTGTGCCTTATCTATTTAATTCCGATGCAATTTCTGTGTTTCATCGTCAATAAGAAGGTCAGAGGGATACAGTAAACCTGAAGTGAAGCATCGGAATCTATAACTAGTGTCACTGGAATGGTTCAAAATATAGACAGTAAGAAGAGTCAGTCTTCTTGTACTTAAGTCGGCATTGTGCCTTTTGTAACTAATTCCGATGCAATTTCTGTGATTCATCGTCAATAAGAAGGCAAGATACAGTAAACCTGAAGTGAAGCATCGGACACTATAACTAGTGTCACAGAAATGGTTCAAAACATAGACAGTAGAAGAGTCAATCTTCTTGTACTTAAGTCGGCATTGTGCCTTTTGTATTTAATTCCGATGCAATTTCTGTGTTTCATTGTCAATAAGAAGGTCAGTGGGATATATTAAACCTGAAGTGAAGCATCGGAATCCAAAACTAGTGTCACAGGAATGGTTCAAAACATAGACAATAGGAAGAGTCAGCCTTCTTGTACTTAAGTCGGCATTGTGCCTTTTGTATTTAAATCCGATGCAATTTCTGTGTTTCATCGTCAATAAGATGGTCCAAGGTATTTAGTAAACCTGAAGTGAAGCATCAGAATCTATAACTAGTGTCACAGGAATGGTTCAAAACATAGTCAGTAAGAAGAGTCAGTCTTCTTGTACTTAAGGCGGCATTGTGACTTTTCTATTTAATTCCGATGCAATTTCTGTGTTTCATCGTCAATAAGAAGGTCCAAGGGATACAGTAAACCTGGAGTGAAGCATCGGAATCTAAAACTAGTGTCCCAGGAATGGTTCAAATGATAGACAGTAAGAGGAGTCAGTCTTCTTGTACTTAAGTCGACATTGTGCCTTTTGTATTTAATTCCGATGCAATTTCTGTGTTACTCGTCAATGAGAAGGTCCAAGGGATACAGTAAACGTCGAGTGTAGCATCGGAATCTATAACTTGTGTCACAGGAATGGTTCAAAACATACACAGTAAGAAGAGTCAGTCTTCGTGTACTTTAGTCAGCATTAGCATTTTGTATTTAATTCCGACGCAATTTCTGTGTTTCATTGTCAATAAGAAGGTCTAAGGGATGCAGTAAACCTGAAGTGAAGCATCGGAATCTATAACTAGTGTCACAGGAATGGTTCAAAACATAGACAGTAAGAAGAGTCAGTCTTCTTGTAGTTAAGTCGGCATTGTGCCTTTTGTATTTAATTCTGATGCAATTTCTGTTTTTCATCGTCAATAGGAAGGTCAGAGGGAAACAGTAAACCTGAAGTGAAGCATCGCAATCTATAACTAGTGTCACAGGAATGGTTCAAAACATAGTCAGTAAGAAGAGTCAATCTTCTTGTCCTTAAGTTGGCATTGTGCCTCTTGTATTTAATTCCGATGCAATTTCTGTGTTTCGTCGTCAATAAGAAGGTCCAAGGGATACTGTAAACCTGTAGTGAAGCATCGGAATCTATAACTAGTGTCACAGTAATGGTTCTAAACATAGACATTAAGAAGAGTCGGACGTCTTGTACTGAAGCCTGCATTGTGCCTTTTGTATTTAATTCCGATGCAATTTCTGTGTTTCATCGTCAATAAGAAGGTCCAAGGGATACAGTGAACCTGAAGTGAAGCATCGGAATCCATAACTAGTGTCACAGGAATGGTTCAAAACATAGACAGTAAGAAGAGTCAGTCTTCTTGTAGTTAAGTCGGCATTGTGCCTTTTGTATCTTATTCCGATGCAATTTCTATGTTTCATCATCTCTAAGAAGGTCAGAGGGATACATTTATCCTGAAGTGAAGCATCGGAATCTATAACTAGGGTCACAGGAATGGTTCAAAGCATAGTCAGTAAGAAGAGTAAATCTTCTTGTACTTAAGTTGGCATTATGCATTTCGTATTTAATTCCGATGCAATTTCTGTGTTTCACCGGCAATAAGAAGGTCAGAGGGATGCAGGAAACCTGAAGTGAAGCATCGGAATCTATAACTAGTGTCACAGGAATGGTTCATACATAGACAGTAAGAAGAGTCAGTCCTCTTGTACTTAAGTCGGCATTGTGCCTTTTGTATTTAATTCCGATGCAATTTCTGTTTTTCATCGTCAATAGGTAGGTCAGAGGGAAACAGTAAACCTGAAGCGAAGCATCGGAATCTATAACTAGTGTCACAGGAATGGTTCAAAACATAGTCAGTAAGAGAGTCAATCTTCTTGTACTTAAGTCGGCATTGTGCCTCTTTTATTTAATTCCGATGCAATTTCTGTGTTTCGTCGTCAATAAGAAGGTCCAAGGGATACTGTATACCTGGAGTGAAGCATCGGAATCTATAACTAGTGTCACAGTAATGGTTCAAAACATAGACAGTAAGAAGAGTCAGACGTTTTGAACTGAAGCCGGCATTGTGCCTCTTGTATTTAATTCCGATGCAATATCTGTGTTTCATCGTCAATAAGAAGGTCCAAGGGATGCAGTAAACCTGAAGTGAAGCATCGGAATCTATAACTAGTGTCACTGGAATGGTTCAAAATATAGACAGTAAGGAGAGTCAGTCTTCTTGTACTTAAGTCGACATTGTGATTTTGAATTTAATTCCGATGCAATTTCTGTGTTTCATCGTCAATAAGAAGGTCCAAGCGTTACAGTAAACCTGGACTGTAGCATCGGAATCTATAACTTGTGTCACAGGAATGGTTCAAAACATAGACAGTAAGAAGAGTCAGTCTTCTTGTACTTAGGTCGACACTGTGCCTCTTCTATATAATTCCGATGCAATTTCTGTGTTTCATCGTCAATAAGAAGGTCAGAGGGATACAATAAACCTGAAGTGAAGCATCGGAATCTATAACTAGTGTCACAGGAATGGTTCAAACATAGACAGTAAGAAGTGTCAGTCTTCTTGTCCTTAAGTCGGCATTGTGCCTCTTGTATTTAATTCCGATGGAATTTCTGTGTTTCATCGTCAATAAGAGGGTCCAAGGGATACTGTAAACCTGGAGTGAAGCATCGGAATCTAGAACTAGTGTCACAGTAATGGTTCAAAACATAGACAGTAAGAAGAGTCAGTCTTCTTGTACTTAAGTCTGCATTGCTAATTTTGTAATTAATTCCGATGCAATTTCTGTGATTCATCGTCAATAAGAAGGCCCAAGAGATACAGTAAACCTGAAGTGAAGCATCGGACACTATAACTAGTGTCACAGAAATGGTTCAAAACGTAGACAGTAGAAGAGTCAGTCTTCTTGTACTTAAGTCGGCATTGTGCCTTTTATATTTAATTCCGATGCAATTTCTGTGTTTCATCGTCAATAAGAAGGTCAGTGGGATATATTAAACCTGAAGTGAAGCATCGGAATCCAAAACTAGTGTCACAGGAATGATTCATGACATAGAAAATAGGAAGAGTCAGCCTTCTTGTACTTAAGTCGGCATTGTGCCTTTTGTATTTAAATCCGATGCAATTTCTGTGTTTCATCGTCAATAAGATGGTCCAAGGTATTCAGTAAACCTGAAGTGAAGCATCAGAATCTATAACTAGTGTCACAGGAATGGTTCAAAACATAGTCAGTAAGAAGAGTCAGTCTTCTTGTACTTAAGACGGCATTGTGACTTTTCTATTTAATTCCGATGCAATTTCTGTGTTTCATCGTCAATAAGAAGGTCCAAGGGATACAGTAAACCTGGAGTGAAGCATCGGAATCTAAAACTAGTGTCACAGGAATGGTTCAAATCATAGACAGTAAGAGGAGTCAGTCTTCTTGTACTTAAGTCGACATTGTGCCTTTTGTATTTAATTCCGATGCAATTTCTGTGTTTCTCGTCAATGAGAAGGTCCAAGGGATACAGTAAACGTGGAGTGTAGCATCGGAATCTATAACTTGTGTCACAGGAATGGTTGAAAACATAGACAGTAAGAAGAGTCAGTCTTCGTGTACTTTAGTCAGCATTAGCCTTTTGTATTTAATTCCGACGCAATTTCTGTGTTTCATCGTCAATAACAAGGTCTAAGGGATGCAGTAAACCTGAAGTGAAGCATCGGAATCTATAACTAGTGTCACAGGAATGGTTCAAAACATAGACAGTAAGTTGAGTCAATCTTCTTGTAGTTAAGTCGGCATTATGCCTTTGGTATTTAATTCCGATGCAATTTCTGTTTTTCGTCGTCAATAGGAAGGTCAGAGGGAAACAGTAAACCTGAAGTAAAGCATCAGAATTTATAACTAGTGTCACAGGAATGGTTCAAAACATAGTCAGTAAGAAGAGTCAATCTTCTTGTCCTTAAGTCGGCATTGTGCCTCTTGTATTTAATTCCGGTGCAATTTCTGTGTTTCATCGTCAATAAGAAGGTCCAAGGGAAACTGTAAACCTGGAGTGAAGCATCGAAATCTATAACTAGTGTCACAGTAATGGTTCTAAACATAGACAGTAAGAAGAGTCAGACGTTTTGTACTGAAGCCGGCATTGTGCCTTTTGTATTTAATTCCGATGCAATATCTGTGTTTCATCGTCAATAAGAAGGTCCAAGGGATGCAGTAAACCTGAAGTGAAGCATCGGAATCTATAACTAGTGTCACTGGAATGGTTCAAAATATAGACAGTATGAAGAGTCAGTCTTCTTGTACTTAAGTCGACATTGTGCCTTTTGAATTTAATTCCGATGCAATTTCTGTGTTTCTCGTCAATAAGAAGGTCCAAGGGATACAGTAAACCTGGACTGTAGCATCGGAATCTATAACTTGTGTCACAGGAATGGTTCAAAACATAGACAGTAAGAAGAGTCAGTCTTCTTGTACTTAGGTCGACATTGTGCCTCTTCTATATAATTCCGATGCAATTTCTGTGTTTCATCGTCAATAAGAAGGTCAGAGGTATACAATAAACCTGAAGTGAAGCATCGGAATCTATAACTAGTTTCACAGGAATGGTTCAAACATAGTCAGTAAGAACAGTCAGTCTTCTTGTCCTTTAGTCGCCATTGTGCCTTTTGTATTTAATTCCGACGCAATATCTGTGTTTCATCGTCAATAAGAAGGTCCAAAGTATACAGTAAACCTGGAGTGAAGCATCGGAACCTATAACTAGTGTCAATGGAATGGTTCACAACATAGACAGTAAGAAGAGTCAGTCTTCTTGTATTAAGTCGGCATTGTGCCTTTTGTATTTAATTCAGATGCAATTTCTGTATTTCATCGTCAATAAGAAGGTCTGAGGGTTACAGTATACCAGATGTGAAGCATCGGAATCTATAACTAGTGTCACAGGAATCGTTCAAAACATAGTCAGTAAGAAGAGTCAGTCTTCTTGTACATAAGTTGGCATTGTGCCTTTCGTATTTAATTCCGATACAATTTCTGTGTTTCACCGGCAATAAGAAGGTCAAAGGGATACAGGAAACCTGAAGTGAAGCATCGGAATCTATAACTAGTGTCACAGGAATGGTTCAAACATAGACAGTAAGAAGTGTCAGTCTTCTTGTCCTTAAGTCGGCATTGTGCCTCTTGTATTTAATTCCGATGGAATTTCTGTGATTCATCGTCAATAAGAGGGTCCAAGGGATACTGTAAACCTGGAGTGAAGCATCGGAATCTAGAACTGGTGTCACAGTAATGGTTCAAAACATAGACAGTAAGAAGAGTCAGTCTTCTTGTACTTAAGTCGGCATTGTTAATTTTGTAATTAATTCCGATGCAATTTCTGTGATTCATCGTCAATAAGAAGGCCCAAGGGATACAGTAAACCTGAAGTGAAGCATCGGACACTATAACTAGTGTCACAGAAATGGTTCAAAACGTAGACAGTAGAAGAGTCAGTCTTCTTGTACTTAAGTCGGCATTGTGCCTTTTATATTTAATTCCGATGCAATTTCTGTGTTTCATCGTCAATAAGAAGGTCAGTGGGATATATTAAACCTGAAGTGAAGCATCGGAATGCAAAACTAGTGTCACAGGAATGATTCAAGACATAGAAAATAGGAAGAGTCAGCCTTCTTGTACTTAAGTCGGCATTGTGCCTTTTGTATTTAAATCCGATGCAATTTCTGTGTTTCATCGTCAATAAGATGGTCCAAGGTATTCAGTAAACCTGAAGTGAAGCATCAGAATCTATAACTAGTGTCACAGGAATGGTTCAAAACATAGTCAGTAAGAAGTGTCAGTCTTCTTGTACTTAAGACGGCATTGTGACTTTTCTATTTAATTCCGATGCAATTTCTGTGTTTCATCGTCAATAAGAAGGTCCAAGGGATACAGTAAACCTGGAGTGAAGCATCGGAATCTAAAACTAGTGTCACAGGAATGGTTCAAATCATAGACAGTAAGAGGAGTCAGTCTTCTTGTACTAAAGTCGACATTGTGCCTTTTGTATTTAATTCCGATGCAATTTCTGTGTTTCTCGTCAATGAGAAGGTCCAAGGGATACAGTAAACGTGGAGTGTAGCATCGGAATCTATAACTTGTGTCACAGGAATGGTTCAAAACATAGACAGTAAGAAGAGTCAGTCTTCGTGTACTTTAGTCAGCATTAGCCTTTTGTATTTAATTCCGACGCAATTTCTGTGTTTCATCGTCAATAACAAGGTCTAAGGGATGCAGTAAACCTGAAGTGAAGCATCGGAATCTATAACTAGTGTCACAGGAATGGTTCAAACATAGACAGTAAGTTGAGTCAATCTTCTTGTAGTTAAGTCGGCATTATGCCTTTGGTATTTAATTCCGATGCAATTTCTGTTTTTCGTCGTCAATAGGAAGGTCAGAGGGAAACAGTAAACCTGAAGTAAAGCATCGGAATCTATAACTAGTGTCACAGGAATGGTTCAAAACATAGTCAGTAAGAAGAGTCAATCTTCTTGTCCTAAAGTCGGCATTGTGCCTCTTGTATTTAATTCCGGTGCAATTTCTGTGTTTCATCGTCAATAAGAAGGTCCAAGGGAAACTGTAAACCTGGAGTGAAGCATCGGAATCTATAACTAGTGTCACAGTAATGGTTCTAAACATAGACAGTAAGAAGAGTCAGACGTATTGTACTGAAGCCGGCATTGTGCCTTTTCTATTTAATTCCGATGCAATCTTTGTGTTTCATCGTCAATAACAAGGTCCAAGGGATACAGTAAACCTGGAGTGAAGTATAGGAATCTATTACTAGTGTCAATGGATAGGTTCAAAACATCAACAGTAAGAAGAGTCAGTCTTCTTGTACTTAAGTCGGCATTGTGCCTTTTGTATTTAATTCCGATGCATTTTCTGTGTTTTATCGTCAATAAGAAGGTCAGAGGGATATAGTAAATCTGAAGTGAAGCATCGGAATCTATAGCTAGTGTCACAGGAATGGTTCAAAGCATAGTCAGTAAGAATAGTCAGTCTTCTTGTCCTTAAGTAGGCATTGTGCCTTTTGTATTTAATTCCGATGCAATTTCTGTGTTTCATCGTCAATAACAAGGTCCAAGGGATACAGTAAAACTGAAGTCATGCATCGGAATCTATAACTAGTGTCACAGGAATGGTTCAAAACGTAGACAGTAAGAAGGATCAGTCTTCTTGTACTTAAGTAGGCATTGTGGCGTTTCTATTTAATTCCGATTCAATTTCTGTGTTTCCTCGTCAATAAGAAGGACAGTGGTATACAGTAAACCTCAAGTGAAGCATCGGAATCTATAACTAGTGTCACAGGAATGGTTAAAAACATAGTCAGTAGGAAGATTCGGTCTTCATGTACTTAAGTCGGCATTGTGCCTTATGTATTTAATTCCGATGCAATTTCTGTGTTTCATCGTTAATAACAAGGTCCAAGGGATACAGTAAACCTGGAGTGATGCATCGGAATCTATAACTAGTGTCACAGGAATGGTTCAAAACATAGACAGTAAGAAGAGTCAGTCTTCTTGTACTAAAGACGGCATTGTGCCTTTTGTATTTCATTCCGATGCAATTTCAGTGTATCATCGTCAATAGGAAGGTCAGAGGGAAACAGTGAACCTGAAGTGAAGCATCGGAATCCATAACTAGTGTCACAGGAATGGTTCAAAACATAGTCAGTAAGAAGAGTCAATCTTCTTGCCCTTAAGTCGGCATTGTGCCTCTTGTATTTAATTCCGATGCAATTTCTGTGTTTCATCGTCAATAAGAAGGTCCAAGGGATACTGTAAACCTGGAGTGAAGCATCGGAATCTATAACTAGTGTCACAGGAATGGTTCAAACATAGTCAGAAAGAACAGTCAGTCTTCTTGTCCATAAGTCGGCATTGTGCCTTTTGTATTTAATTCCGACGCAATTTCTGTGTTTCATCGTCAATAAGAAGGTCCAAGGGATACAGTAACCCTGGAGTGAAGAATCGGAACCTATAACTAGTGTCAATGGAATGGTTCACATCATAGGCAGTAAGAAGAGTCAGTCTTCTTGTACTTAAGTCGGCATTGTGCCTTTTGTATTTAATTCCGATGCAATTTCTGTGTTTCATCGTCAATAAGAAGGTCTGAGGGTTACAGTATACCAGATGTGAAGCATCGGAATCTCTAGGTAGTGTCACAGGAATGGTTCAAAGCATAGTCAGTAAGAAGAGTCAGTCTTTTTGTCCTTAAGTCTGCATTGTGCCTTTTGTATTTAATTCTGATGCAATTTCTGTGTTTCATCGTCAATAAGAAGGTCCAAGGGATACAGTGAACCTGAAGTGAAGCATCGGAATGTACAACTAGTGGCATAGGAATGGTTCAAAACATAGACAGTAAGAAGGGTCAGCCTTCTTGTACTTAAGTCGGCATTGTGCCTCATCTTTTTAATTCCGATGCAATTTCTGTGTTTCATCGTCAATAAGATGGTCCAAGGTATTCAGTAAACCTGACGTGAAGCATCAGAATCTATAACTAGTGTCACAGGAATGGTTCAAAACATAGTCAGTAAGAAGAGTCAGTCTTCTTGAACTTAAGACGGCATTGTGACTTTTCTATTTAATTCCGATGCAATTTCTGTGTTTCATCGTCAATAAGAAGGTCCAAGGGATACAGTAAACCTGGAGTGAAGCATCGGAATCTAAAACTAGTGTCACAGGAATGGTTCAAATCATAGACAGTAAGAGGAGTCAGTCTTCTTGTACTTAAGTGGACATTGTGCCTTTTGTATTTAATTCCGATGCAATTTCTGTGTTTCTCGTCAATGAGAAGGTCCAAGGGATACAGTAAACGTGGAGTGTAGCATCGGAATCTATAACTTGTGTCACAGGAATGGTTCAAAACATAGACAGTAAGAAGAGTCAGTCTTCGTGTACTTTAGTCAGCATTAGCATTTTGTATTTAATTCCGACGCTATTTCTGTGTTTCATCGTCAATAAGAAGGTCTAAGGGATGCATTAAACCTGAAGTGAAGCATCGGAATCTATTACTAGCGTCACAGGAATGGTTCAAAACATAGACAGTAAGAAGAGTCAGTCTTCTTGTAGTTAAGTCGGCATTATGCCTTTGGTATTTAATTCCGATGCAATTTCTGTTTTTCGTCGTCAATATGAATGTCAGAGGGAAACAGTAAACCTGAAGTGAAGCATCGGAATCCATAACTAGTGTCACAGGAATGGTTCAATACATAGTCAGTAAGAAGAGTCAACCTTCTTGTCCTTAAGTCGGCATTGTGCCTCTTGTATTTAATTCCGATGCAATTTCTGTGTTTCATCGTCAATAAGAAGGTCCAAGGGATACCGTAAACCTGGAGTGAAGTATCGGAATCTATAACTAGTGTCACAGTAATGGTTCTAAACATAGACAGTAAGAAGAGTCAGACGTCTTGTACTGAAGCCGGCATTGTGAATTTTCTATTTAATTCCGATGCAATCTTTGTGTTTCATCGTCAATAACAAGGTCCGAGGGATACAGTAAACCTGGAGTGAAGCATCGGAATCTATTACTAGTGTCAATGGAAAGGTTCAAAACATCAACAGTAAGAAGAGTCAGTCTTCTTGTACTTAAGTCGGCATTGTGCCTTTTGTATTTAATTCCGATGCATTTTCTGTGTTTTATCGTCAATTAGAAGGTCAGAGGGATATAGTAAACCTGAAGTGAAGCATCGGAATCTATAGCTAGTGTCACAGGAATGGTTCAAAGCATAGTCAGTAAGAATAGTCAGTCTTCTTGTCCTTAAGTAGGCATTGTGCCTTTTGTATTTAATTCCGATGCAATTTCTGTGTTTCATCGTCAATAAGAAGGTCCAAGGGATACAGTAAACCTGGAGTGAAGCATCGGAATCTAAAACTAGTGTCACAGGAATGGTTCAAATCATAGACAGTAAGAGGAGTCAGTCTTCTTGTACTTAAGTCGACATTGTGCCTTTCGTATTTAATTCCGATGCAATTTCTGTGTTTCTCGTCAATGAGAAGGTCCAAGGGATACTGTAAACGTGGAGTGTAGCATCGGAATATATAACTTGTGTCACAGGAATGGTTCAAAACATAGACAGTAAGAAGAGTCAGTCTTCGTGTACTTTAGTCGGCATTAGCCTTTTGTATTTAATTCCGACGCAATTTCTGTGTTTCATCGTCAATAAGAAGGTCTAAGGGATGCAGTAAACCTGGAGTGAAGCATCGGAATCTAAAACTAGTGTCACAGGAATGGTTCAAAACATAGACAGTAAGAAGAGTCAGTCTTCTTGTAGTTAAGTCGGCATTGTGCCTTTTGTATCTAATTCCGATGCAATTTCTGTTTTTCATCGTCAATGAGAAGGTCAGAGGGAAACAGTAAACCTGAAGTGAAGCATCGGAATCTATAACTAGTCTCACAGATATGGTTCAAAACATAGTCAATAAGAAGAGTCAATCTTCTTGTCCTTAAGTCGGCATTGTGCCTCTTGTATTTAATTCCGATGCAATTTCTGTGTTTCATCGTCAATAAGAAGGTCCAAGGGATACAGTAATCCTGGAGTGAAGCATCGGAATCTATAACTAGTGTCACAGTAATGGTTCTAAACATAGACAGTAAGAAGAGTCAGACGTCTTGTACTGAAGCCGGCATTGTGCCTTTTGTATTTAATTCCGATCCAATTTCTGTGTTTCATCGTCAATAAGAAGGTCTGAGGGTTACAGTATACCAGATGTGAAGCATCGGAATCTCTAGGTAGTGTCACAGGAATGGTTCAAAGCATAGTCAGTAAGAAAAGTCAGTCTTTTTGTCCTTAAGTCTGCATTGTGCCTTTTGTATTTAATTCTGATGCAATTTCTGTGTTTCATCGTCAATAAGAAGGTCCAAGGGATACAGTGAACCTGAAGTGAAGCATCGGAATGTACAACTAGTGGCATAGGAATGGTTCAAAACATAGACAGTAAGAAGGGTCAGCCTTCTTGTACTTAAGTCGGCATTGTGCCTTATCTTTTTAATTCCGATGCAATTTCTGTGTTTCATCGTCAATAAGATGGTCCAAGGTATTCAGTAAACCTGACGTGAAGCATCAGAATCTATAACTACTGTCACAGGAATGGTTCAAAACATAGTCAGTAAGAAGAGTCAGTCTTCTTGTACTTAAGACGGCATTGTGACTTTTCTATTTAATTCCGATGCAATTTCTGTGTTTCATCGTCAATAAGAAGGTCCAAGGGATACAGTAAACCTGGAGTGAAGCATCGGAATCTAAAACTAGTGTCACAGGAATGGTTCAAATCATAGACAGTAAGAGGAGTCAGTCTTCTTGTACTTAAGTGGACATTGTGCCTTTTGTATTTAATTCCGATGCAATTTCTGTGTTTCTCGTCAATGAGAAGGTCCAAGGGATACAGTAAACGTGGAGTGTAGCATCGGAATCTATAACTTGTGTCACAGGAATGGTTCAAAACATAGACAGTAAGAAGAGTCGGTCTTCGTGTACTTTAGGTAGTGTCACAGGAATGGTTCAAAGCATAGTCAGTAAGAAAAGTCAGTCTTTTTGTCCTTAAGTCTGCATTGTGCCTTTTGTATTTAATTCCGACGCAATTTCTGTGTTTCATCGTCAATAAGAAGGTCTAATGGATGCATTAAACCTGAAGTGAAGCATCGGAATCTATTACTAGTGTCACAGGAATGGTTCAAAACATAGACAGTAAGAAGAGTCAGTCTTCTTGTAGTTAAGTCGGCATTATGCCTTTGGTATTTAATTCCGATGCAATTTCTGTTTTTCGTCGTCAATAGGAATGTCAGAGGGAAACAGTAAACCTGAAGTGAAGCATCGGAATCTATAACTAGTGTCACAGGAATGGTTCAATACATAGTCAGTAAGAAGAGTCAATCTTCTTGTCCTTAAGTCGGCATTGTGCCTCTTGTATTTAATTCCGATGCAATTTCTGTGTTTCATCGTCAATAAGAAGGTCCAAGGGATACTGTAAACCTGGAGTGAAGTATCGGAATCTATAACTAGTGTCACAGTAATGGTTCTAAACATAGACAGTAAGAAGAGTCAGACGTCTTGTACTGAAGCCGGCATTGTGCCTTTTCTATTTAATTCCGATCCAATTTCTGTGTTTCATCGTCAATAAGAAGGTCTGAGGGTTACAGTATACCAGATGTGAAGCATCGGAATCTCTAGGTAGTGTCACAGGAATGGTTCAAAGCATAGTCAGTAAGAAAAGTCAGTCTTTTTGTCCTTAAGTCTGCATTGTGCCTTTTGTATTTAATTCTGATGCAATTTCTGTGTTTCATCGTCAATAAGAAGGTCCAAGGGATACAGTGAACCTGAAGTGAAGCATCGGAATGTACAACTAGTGGCATAGGAATGGTTCAAAACATAGACAGTAAGAAGGGTCAGCCTTCTTGTACTTAAGTCGGCATTGTGCCCTATCTTTTTAATTCCGATGCAATTTCTGTGTTTCATCGTCAATAAGATGGTCCAAGGTATTCAGTAAACCTGACGTGAAGCATCAGAATCTATAACTACTGTCACAGGAATGGTTCAAAACATAGTCAGTAAGAAGAGTCAGTCTTCTTGTACTTAAGACGGCATTGTGACTTTTCTATTTAATCCCGATGCAATTTCTGTGTTTCATCGTCAATAAGAAGGTCCAAGGGATACAGTAAACCTGGAGTGAAGCATCGGAATCTAAAACTAGTGTCACAGGAATGGTTCAAATCATAGACAGTAAGAGGAGTCAGTCTTCTTGTACTTAAGTGGACATTGTGCCTTTTGTATTTAATTCCGATGCAATTTCTGTGTTTCTCGTCAATGAGAAGGTCCAAGGGATACAGTAAACGTGGAGTGTAGCATCGGAATCTATAACTTGTGTCACAGGAATGGTTCAAAACATAGACAGTAAGAAGAGTCGGTCTTCGTGTACTTTAGTCAGCATTAGAATTTTGTATTTAATTCCGACGCAATTTCTGTGTTTCATCGTCAATACGAAGGTCTAATGGATGCATTAAACCTGAAGTGAAGCATCGGAATCTATTACTAGTGTCACAGGAATGGTTCAAAACATAGACAGTAAGAAGAGTCAGTCTTCTTGTAGTTAAGTCGGCATTATGCCTTTGGTTTTAATTCCGATGCAATTTCTGTTTTTCGTCGTCAATAGGAATGTCAGAGGGAAACAGTAAACCTGAAGTGAAGCATCGGAATCTATAACTAGTGTCACAGGAATGGTTCAATACATAGTCAGTAAGAAGAGTCAATCTTCTTGTCCTTAAGTCGGCATTGTGCCTCTTGTATTTAATTCCGATGCAATTTCTGTGTTTCATCGTCAATAAGAAGGTCCAAGGGATACTGTAAACCTGGAGTGAAGTATCGGAATCTATAACTAGTGTCACAGTAATGGTTCTAAACATAGACAGTAAGAAGAGTCAGACGTCTTGTACTGAAGCCGGCATTGTGCCTTTTCTATTTAATTCCGATGCAATCTTTGTGTTTCATCGTCAATAACAAGGTCCGAGGGATACAGTAAACCTGGAGTGAAGCATCGGAATCTATTATTAGTGTCAATGGAAATGTTCAAAACATAAACAGTAAAAAGAGTCAGTCTTCTTGTACTTAAGTCGGCATTGTGCCTTTTGTATTTAATTCCGATGCATTTTCTGTGTTTTATCGTCAATAAGAAGGTCAGAGGGATATAGTAAACCTGAAGTGAAGCATCGGAATCTATAGCTAGTGTCACAGGAATGGTTCAAAGCATAGTCAGTAAGAATAGTCAGTCTTCTTGTCCTTAAGTAGGCATTGTGCCTTTTGTATTTAATTCCGATGCAATTTCTGTGTTTCATCGTCAATAACAAGGTCCATGGGATACAGAAAACCTGAAGTGAAGCATCGGAATCAATAAGTAGTGTCACAGGAATAGTTCAAAACATAGACAGTAGGAAGAGTCAGTCTTCTTGTACTTAAGTCGGCATTGTGCCTTTTCTATTTAGTTCCGATGCAATTTCTGTGTTTCATCGTCAATAACAAGGTCCAAGGGATACAGTAAACCTGGAGTGATGCATCGGAATCTATAACTAGTGTCACAGGAATGGTTCAAAACATAGACAGTAAGAAGAGTCAGTCTTCTTGTGCTAAAGACGGCATTGTGCCTTTTGTATTTCATTCCGATGCAATTTCAGTGTATCATCGTCAATAGGAAGGTCAGAGGGAAACAGTAAACCTGAAGTGAAGCATCGGAATCCATAACTAGTGTCACAGGAATGGTTCAAAACATAGTCAGTAAGAAGAGTCAATCTTCTTGTCCTTAAGTGGGCATTGTGCCTCTTGTATTTAATTCCGATGCAATTTCTGTGTTTCATCGTCAATAAGAAGGTCTGATGGTTACAGTATACCAGATGTGAAGCATCGGAATCTCTAGCTAGTGTCACAGGAATGGTTCAAAGCATAGTCAGTAAGAAGAGTCAGTCTTCTTGTCCTTAAGTCTGCATTGTGCCTTTTGTATTTAATTCTGATGCAATTTCTGTGTTTCATCGTCAATAAGAAGGTCCAAGGGATACAGTGAACCTGCAGTGAAGCATCGGAATGTACAACTAGTGTCATAGGAATGGTTCAAAACATAGTCAGTAAGAAGGGTCAGACTTCTTGTACTTAAGTCGGCATTGTGCCTTATCTATTTAATTCCGATGCAATTTCTGTGTTTCATCGTCAATAAGAAGGTCAGAGGGATACAGTAAACCTGAAGTGAAGCATCGGAATCTATAACTAGTGTCACAGGAATCGTTCAAAACATAGTCAGTAAGAAGAGTCAGTCTTCTTGTACATAAGTTGGCATTGTGCCTTTCGTATTTAATTCCGATACAATTTCTGTGTTTCACCGGCAATAAGAAGGTCAAAGGGATACAGGAAACCTGAAGTGAAGCATCGGAATCTATAACTAGTGTCACAGGAATGGTTCAAACATAGACAGTAATTAGAGTCAGTCTTCTTGTCCTTAAGTCGGCATTGTGCTTCTTGTATTTAACTCCGATGCAATTTCTGTGTTTCATCGTCAATAAGAGGGTCCAAGGGATACTGTAAACCTGGAGTGAAGCATCGGAATCTATATCTAGTGTCACAGAAATGGTTGAAAACATAGACAGTAAGAAGAGTCACACGTCTTGTACTTAAGTCGGCATTGTGCCTTTTGGATTTATTTCCGATGCAATTTCTGTGCTTCATCGTCAATAAGAAGGTCCAAGGGATACAGTAAACCTGAAGTGAAGCATCGGAATCTATAACTAGTGTCACTGGAATGGTTCAGAATATAGACAGTAAGAAGAGTCTGTCTTCTTGTACTTAAGTCGGCATTGTGCCTTTTGTAATTAATTCCGATGCAATTTCTGTGATTCATCGTCAATAAGAAGGCCCAAGGGATACAGTAAACCTGAAGTGAAGCATCGGACACTATAACTAGTGTCACAGAAATGGTTCAAAACATAGACAGTAGAACAGTCAGTCTGCTTGTACTTAAGTCGGCATTGTGCCTTTTGTGTTTAATTCCGATGCAATTTCTGTGTTTCATCGTCAATAAGAAGGTCAGTGGGATATATTAAACCTGAAGTGAAGCATCGGAATCCAAAACTAGTGTCACAGGAATGATTCAAAACATAGACAATAGGAAGAGTCAGTCTTCTTGTACTTAAGTCGGCATTGTGCCTTTTGTATTTAAATTCGATGCAATTTCTGTGTTTCATCGTCAATAAGATGGTCCAAGGTATTCAGTAAACCTGAAGTGAAGCATCAGAATCTACAACTAGTGTCACAGGAATGGTTCAAAACATAGTCAGTAAGAAGAGTCAGTCTTCTTGTACTTAAGACGGCATTGTGACTTTTCTATTTAATTCCGATGCAATTTCTGTGTTTCATCGTCAATAAGAAGGTCCAAGGGATACAGTAAACCTGGAGTGAAGCATCGGAATCTAAAACTAGTGTCACAGGAATGGTTCAAATCATAGACAGTAAGAGGAGTCAGTCTTCTTGTAGTTAAGTCGGCATTGTGCCTTTTGTATCTAATTCCGATGCAATTTCTGTTTTTCATCGTCAATGAGAAGGTCAGAGGGAAACAGTAAACCTGAAGTGAAGCATCGGAATCTATAACTAGTCTCACAGATATGGTTCAAAACATAGTCAATAAGAAGAGTCAATCTTCTTGTCCTTAAGTCGGCATTGTGCCTCTTGTATTTAATTCCGATGCAATTTCTGTGTTTCATCGTCAATAAGAAGGTCCAAGGGATACTGTAATCCTGGAGTGAAGCATCGGAATCTATAACCAGTGTCACAGTAATGGTTCTAAACATAGACAGTAAGAAGAGTCAGACGTCTTGTACTGAAGCCGGCATTGTGCCTTTTGTATTTAATTCCGATCCAATTTCTGTGTTTCATCGTCATAAGAAGGTCTGAGGGTTACAGTATACCAGATGTGAAGCATCGAAATCTCTAGGTAGTGTCACAGGAATGGTTCAAAGCATAGTCAGTAAGAAGAGTCAGTCTTTTTGTCCTTAAGTCTGCATTGTGCCTTTTGTATTTAATTCTGATGCAATTTCTGTGTTTCATCGTCAATAAGAAGGTCCAAGGGATACAGTGAACCTGAAGTGAAGCATCGGAATGTACAACTAGTGGCATAGGAATGGTTCAAAACATAGACAGTAAGAAGGGTCAGCCTTCTTGTACTTAAGTCGGCATTGTGCCTTATCTTTTTAATTCCGATGCAATTTCCGTGTTTCATCGTCAATAAGATGGTCCAAGGTATTCAGTAAACCTGACGTGAAGCATCAGAATCTATAACTACTGTCACAGGAATGGTTCAAAACATAGTCAGTAAGAAGAGTCAGTCTTCTTGTACTTAAGACGGCATTGTGACTTTTCTATTTAATTCCGATGCAATTTCTGTGTTTCATCGTCAATAAGAAGGTCCAAGGGATACAGTAAACCTGGAGTGAAGCATCGGAATCTAAAACTAGTGTCACAGGAATGGTTCAAATCATAGACAGTAAGAGGAGTCAGTCTTCTTGTACTTAAGTGGACATTGTGCCTTTTGTATTTAATTCCGATGCAATTTCTGTGTTTCTCGTCAATGAGAAGGTCCAAGGGATACAGTAAACGTGGAGTGTAGCATCGGAATCTATAACTTGTGTCACAGGAATGGTTCAAAACATAGACAGTAAGAAGAGTCAGTCTTCGTGTACTTTAGTCAGCATTAGCATTTTGTATTTAATTCCGACGCAATTTCTGTGTTTCATCGCCAATAAGAAGGTCTAAGGGATGCATTAAACCTGTAGTGAAGCATCGGAATCTATTACTAGTGTCACAGGAATGGTTCAAAACATAGACAGTAGGAAGAGTCAGTCTTCTTGTAGTTAAGTCGGCATTATGCCTTTGGTATTTAATTCCGATGCAATTTCTGTTTTTCGTCGTCAATAGGAATGTCAGAGGGAAACAGTAAACCTGAAGTGAAGCATCGGAATCTATAACTAGTGTCACAGGAATGGTTCAATACATAGTCAGTAAGAAGAGTCAATCTTCTTGTCCTTAAGTCGGCATTGTGCCTCTTGTATTTAATTCCGATGCAATTTCTGTGTTTCATCGTCAATAAGAAGGTCCAAGGGATACTGTAAACCTGGAGTGAAGCATCGGAATCTATAACTGGTGTCACAGGAATGGTTCAAACATAGTCAGTAAGAACAGTCAGTCTTCTTGTCCTTAAGTCGGCATTGTGCCTTTTGTATTTAATTCCGACGCAATTCTGTGTTTCATCGTCAATAAGAAGGTCCAAGGGATACAGTAAACCTGGAGTGAAGCATCGGAACCTATAACTAGTGTCAACGGAATGGTTCACAACATGGACAGTAAGAAGAGTCAGTCTTCTTGTACTTAAGTCGGCATTGTTCCTTTTGTATTTAATTCCGATGCAATTTCTGTGTTTCATCGTCAATAAGAAGATCTGATGGTTACAGTATACCAGATGTGAAGCATCGGAATCTCTAGCTAGTGTCACAGGAATGGTTCAAAGCATAGTCAGTAAGAACAGTCAGTCTTCTTGTCCTTAAGTCGGCATTGTGCCTTTTGTATTTAATTCCGATGCAATTTCTGTGATTCATCGTCAATAAGAAGGCCCCAAGGGATACAGTAAACCTGAAGTGAAGCATCGGACCCTATAACTAGTGTCACAGAAATGGTTCAAAACATAGACAGTAGAACAGTCAGTCTTCTTGTACTTAAGTCGGCATTGTGCCTTTTGTATTTAATTCCGATGCAATTTCTGTGTTTCATCGTCAATAAGAAGGTCAGTGGGATATATTAAACCTGAAGTGAAGCATCGGAATCCAAAACTAGTGTCACAGGAATGATTCAAAACATAGACAATAGGAAGAGTCAGTCTTCTTGTACTTAAGTCGGCATTGTGCCTTTTGTATTTAAATCCGATGCAATTTCTGTGTTTCATCGTCAATAAGATGGTCCAAGGTATTCAGTAAACGTGAAGTGAAGCATCAGAATCTACAACTAGTGTCACAGGAGTGGTTCAAAACATAGTCAGTAAGAAGAGTCAGTCTTCTTGTACTTAAGACGGCATTGTGACTTTTCTATTTAATTCCGATGCAATTTCTGTGTTTCATCGTCAATAAGAAGGTCCAAGGGATACAGTAAACCTGGAGTGAAGCATCGGAATCTAAAACTAGTGTCACAGGAATGGTTCAAATCATAGACAGTAAGAGGAGTCAGTCTTCTTGTACTTAAGTCGACATTGTGCCTTTCGTATTTAATTCCGATGCAATTTCTGTGTTTCTCGTCAATGAGAAGGTCCAAGGGATACTGTAAACGTGGAGTGTAGCATCGGAATCTATAACTTGTGTCATAGGAATGGTTCAAAACATAGACAGTAAGAAGAGTCAGTCTTCGTGTACTTTAGTCGGCATTAGCCTTTTGTATTTAATTCCGACGCAATTTCTGTGTTTCATCGTCAATAAGAAGGTCTAAGGGATGCAGTAAACCTGGAGTGAAGCATCGGAATCTAAAACTAGTGTCACAGGAATGGTTCAAAACATAGACAGTAAGAAGAGTCAGTCTTCTTGTAGTTAAGTCGGCATTGTGCCTTTTGTATCTAATTCCGATGCAATTTCTGTTTTTCATCGTCAATGAGAAGGTCAGAGGGAAACAGTAAACCTGAAGTGAAGCATCGGAATCTATAACTAGTCTCACAGGAATGGTTCAAAACATAGTAAATAAGAAGAGTCTATCTTCTTGTCCTTAAGTCGGCATTGTGCCTCTTGTATTTAATTCCGATGCAATTTCTGTGTTTCATCGTCAATAAGAAGGTCCAAGGGATACTGTAATCCTGGAGTGAAGCATCGGAATCTATAACTAGTGTCACAGTAATGGTTCTAAACATAGACAGTAAGAAGAGTCAGACGTCTTGTACTGAAGCCGGCATTGTGCCTTTTGTATTTAATTCCGATGCATTTTCTGTGTTTTATCGTCAATAAGAAGGTCAGAGGGATATAGTAAACCTGAAGTGAAGCATCGGAAGCTATAGCTAGTGTCACAGGAATGGTTCTAAGCATAGTCAGTATAAATAGTCAGTCTTCTTGTCCTTAAGTAGGCATTGGGCCTTTTGTATTTAATTCCGATGCAATTTGTGTGTTTCATCGTCAATAACAAGGTCCAAGGGATACAGTAAAACTGAAGTCATGCATCGGAATCTATAACTAGTGTCACAGGAATGGTTCAAAACGTAGACAGTAAGAAGGGTCGGTCTTCTTGTACTTAAGTAGGCATTGTGGCGTTTCTATTTAATTCCGATTCAATTTCTGTGTTTCCTCGTCAATAAGAAGGTCAGAGGGATACAGTAAACCTCAAGTGAAGCATCGGAATCTATAACTAGTGTCACAGGAATGGTTCAAAACATAGTCAGTAGGAAGAGTCGGTCTTCATGTACTTAAGTCGGCATTGTGCCTTATGTAATTAATTCCGATGCAATTTCTGTGCTTCATCGTAAATAAGAAGGTCCAAGGGATACAGTAAACCTGAAGTGAAGCATCGGAATCAATAACTAGTGTCACAGGAATGGTTCAAAACATAGACAGTAGGAAGAGTCAGTCTTCTTGTACTTAAGTCGGCATTTAGCCTTTTCTATTTAGTTCCGATGCAATTTCTGTGTTTCATCGTCAATAACAAGGTCCAAGGGATACAGTAAACCTGGAGTGATGCATCGGAATCTATAACTAGTGTCACAGGAATGGTTCAAAACATAGACAGTAAGAAGAGTCAGTCTTCTTGTACTAAAGACGGCATTGTGCCTTTTGTATATCATTCCGATGCAATTTCAGTGTATCATCGTCAATAAGAAGGTCAGAGGGATACAGTAAACCAGAAGTGAAGCATCGGAATCTATAGCTAGTGTCACAGGAATGGTTCAAAACATAGTCAGTAAGAAGTATCAGTCTTCTTGTCCTTAAGTCGGCATTGTGGCTTTTGTATTTAATTCTGATGCAATTTCGGTGTTTGATCGTCAATAAGAAGGTCCAAGGGATACAGTAAACCTGAAGTGAAGCATCGGAATCTATAACTAGTGTCACAGGAATGGTTCAAAATATAGACAGTAAGAGGAGTCAGTCTTCTTGTACTTAAGTCGGCATTGTGCCTTTTCTATTTAATTCGGATGCAATTTTTGTGTTTCATCGTCAATAACAAGGTCCAAGGGATACAGTAAACCTGGAGCGAAGCATCGGAATATATAACTAGTGTCAATGGAATGGTTCAAAACATAGACAGTATGAAGAGTCAGTCTTCTTGTACTTAAGTCGGCATAGTGCCTTTTGTATTTAATTCCGATGCATTTTCTGTGTTTTATCGTCAATAAGAAGGTCAGAGGGATATAGTAACCCTGAAGTGAAGCATCGGAATCTATAGCTAGTGTCACAGGAATGGTTCAAAACATAGTCAGTAAGAAGAGTCAGTCCTCTTGTCCTTAAGTAGGCATTGTGCCTTTTTTATTTAATTCCGACGCAATTTCTGTGTTTCATCGTCAATAAGAAGGTCCAAGTAATACAGTAAACCTGGAGTGAAGCATCGGAATCTATAACTAGTGTCACAGGAATGGTTCAAAACATAGACAGTAAGAGGAGTCAGTCTTCTTGTACTTAAGTCGGCATTGTGCCTTTTGTATTAATTTTCGATGCAATATCTGTGTTTCATCGTCAATAAGAAGGTCCAAGGGATACAGTAAAACTCAAGTGAAGCATCGGAATCTATAACTAGTGTCACAGGAATGGTTCAAACATAGTCAGTAGGAAGAGTCGGTCTTCATGTACTTAAGTCGGCATTGTGCCTTTTGTATTTAAATCCGATGCAATTTCTGTGTTTCGTCGTCAATAAGAAAGTCCAAGGGATACAGTAAAACTGAAGTCATGCATTGGAATCTATAACTAGTGTCACAGGAATGGTTCAAAGCATAGAACGTAAGAAGAGTCAGTCTTCTTGTACTTAAGTAGGCATTGTGGCGTTTCAATTTAATTCCGATTCAATATCTGTGTTTCTCGTCAATACGAAGGTCAGAAGGATACAGTAAACCTCAAGTGAAGCATCGTAATCTATAACTAGTGTCACAGGAATGGTTCAAAACATAGTCAGTAGGAAGAGTCGGTCTTCATGTACTTAAGTCGGAATTGTGCCTTATGTATTTAATTCCGATGCAATTTCTGTGTTTCATCGTCAATAAGAAGGTCCAAGGAATACAGTAAACCTGACGTGAAGCATCGGAATCTATAACTAGTGTCAAAGGAATGGTTCAAAACATAGGCAGTAGGAAGAGTCAGTCTTCTTGTACTTACGTCGGCATTGTGCCTTTTCTATTTATTTCCGATGCAATTTCTGTGTTTCATCGTCAATAACAAGGTCCAAAGGAAACAGTAAACCTGGAGTGATGCATCGGAATCTATAACTAGTGTCATAGGAATGGTTCAAAACATAGACAGTAAGAAGAGTCAGTCTTCTTGTACTTAAGACGGCATAGTGCCGTTTGTATTTAATTCCGATCCAATTTCAGTGTTTCATCGTCAATATGAAGGTCAGAGGGATACAGTAAACCTGAAGTGAAGCATCGGAATCTATAACTAGTGTCACAGGAATGGTTCAAAACATAGTCTGTAAGAAGAGTCAGTCTTTTTGAACTTAAGTCGGCATTGTGCCTTTTGTGTTTAATTCCGATGCAATTTCTGTGTTTCATCGTCAATAAGAAGGTCCAAGGCATACAGTAAACCTGAAGTGAAGCATCGGAATCTATAACTAGTGTCACAGGAATGGTTCAAAAGATAGACAGTAAGAAGAGTCAGTCTTCTTGAACTTAAGTCGGCATTGTGCCTTTTGTATTTCATTCCGATGCAATTTCTGTGTTTCATCGTTAACAAGAAGGCCCAAGGGATACAGAAAACCTGGAGTGAAGCATCAGAAACTGTAACTAGTGTCACAGGAATGGTTCAAAACATAGACAGAAAGAAGAGTCAGTCCATTTGTACTTAAGTCGGCATTGTGCCTTTTGTATTAAATTCCGATGCAATTTCTGTGTTTCATCGTCAATAAGAAGGTCAGAGGGATACAGTAAACCTGAAGTGAAGCATCGGAATCCTAAACTAGTGTCACAGGAATGGTTCAAAACATAGACAGTAGGAAGAATCAGTCTACTTGTAAATAAGTCGGCATTGTGCCTTTTGTATTTAATTCCGATGCAATTTCTGTGTTTCATCGTCAATAACAAGGTCCACGGTATACAGTAAACCTGAAGTGAAGCATCGGAATCTATAACTAGTGTCACAGGAATGGTTCAAAACATAGACAGTAAGAAGAGTCAGTCTTCGTGTACTTAAGTCGGCATTTTGCCTTTTGTATTTAATTCCGATGCAATTTCTGTGTTTCATCGTCAATAAAAAGGTCAGAGGGATACAGTAAACCTGAAGTGAAGCATCGGAATCCAAAACTAGTGTCACAGGAATGGTTCAAAACATAGACAGTAGGAAGAGTCAGTCTTCTTGTACTTAAGTCGGCAATATAAATTTTCTATTTAATTCCGATGCAATTTCTGTGTTTCATCGTCAATAAGAAGGTCCAAGGGATACAGTAAATCTGGAGTGAAGCATCGGAATCTATAACTAGTGTCAATGGAATGGTTCAAAACATAGACAGTAAGAAGAGCCAGTCTTCTTGTACTTAGGTCGGCATTGTGCCTTTTGTATTTAATTCCGATGCAATATCTGTGTTTCATCGTTAATAAGAAGGTCAGAGGGATACAGTGAACCTGAAGTGAAGCATCGGAATGTATAGCTAGTGTCACAGGAATGGTTCAAAACATAGTCAGTAAGAAGTGTCAGTCTTCTTGTCCTTAAGTCGGCATTGTGCCTTTTGTATGTAATTCCGATGCAATTTCTGTGTTTCATCGTCAATAAGAAGGTCCAAGTAATACAGTAAACCTGGAGTGAAGCATCGGAATCTATAACTAGTGTCACAGGAATGGTTCAAATCATAGCCAGTAAGAGAAGTCAGTCTTCTTGTACTTAAGTCGGCATTGTGCCTTTTCTATTTAATTCCGATGCAATTTTTGTGTTTCATCGTCAATAACAAGGTCCAAGGGATATAGTAAACCTGGAGTGAAGCATCGGAATCTATAACTAGTGTTAATGGAATGGTTCAAAACATAGACAGTATGAAGAGTCAGTCTTCTTGTACTTAAGTCGGCATAGTGCCTTTTGTATTTAATTCCGATGCATTTTCTGTGTTTTATCGTCAATAAGAAGGTCAGAGGGATATAGTAACCCTGAAGTGAAGCATCGGAATCTATAGCTAGTGTCACAGGAGTGGTTCAAAACATAGTCAGTAAGAAGAGTCAGTCTTCTTGTCCTTAAGTAGGCATTGTGCCTTTTTTATTTAATTCCGACGCAATTTCTGTGTTTCATCGTCAATAAGAAGGTCCAAGTAATACAGTAAACCTGGAGTGAAGCATAGGAATCTATAACTAGTGTCACAGGAATGGTTCAAAACATAGACAGTAAGAGGAGTCAGTCTTCTTGTACTTAAGTCGGCATTGTGCCTTTTGTATTTAATTCCGATGCAATATCTGTGTTTCATCGTCAATAAGAAGGTCCAAGGGATACAGTAAAACTCAAGTGAAGCATCGGAATCTATAACTAGTGTCACAGGATGTAACCTCCCCCTCACTTACCGACCTTAATGACAGTGAAAAATGAAACCGCATGTACCTAATGGGAGTTTTGGAAAAGCAATCGTCACCGAAGTTAACCTGTCGGTAAAGAGGGTGGAAAGGGTTACATCTAAATGAAAGGAAAAATGCAAATGAAACTGGTGGAAATTAATTTTGAAAAGGGATAAAGTTAATAAAGAAAGTAAATGTGCGGCCGTTACGTTAACAATTAACTAGCGGTAATTAGATATTTGAGATTTGGAGGAAATCACGGTCGCCAGTCCTAAGGACAATTACTATAGTAACTGAAAAAGTAAGGTTATTACACATATAATTAGCACTAGAAGCGTGGCAACTGAAGGTTGACACGTCTAGTGTGAAAACTGAAAGTTTGTCAGAAGTAATAAATTTCGCTACACTCTGACTTAATTTAGCAGAAGAATTAATAAAACCAGAAAACTGAAAGTTAATTTAGTGACTGAAATTAATAAGAAGCTTTCTTTCTGAAGCACATCGAAATCCAGTAAAATACGGTTAGTCTTGGACTACCTCAACAATCATTTCAAAAGCAACTTGACTCTACGCAATTTAGAAACAAGAGATTTAACTTTGAACTTGAATTAAATGATTCTGAACAATTAACAATAGTAAAATTTAGTACGTACCAAGCTGAGCTGCAGTCACAGGTAAGCTAAAATATGCTAACAAAACTCGCACTCTTAATTTGTGCTCGTGTAACCTAAATATTGTAGCCAGCTACTGAACTTTGAAATTAAAGCAGTGAAATCTAATTATATTATTTTAATGCTGGCGTTTGAATTTCAACGACACTCGGGTTCATTTCGGAAAAGGAAGGGACCCTGCTTGGCAATGCAATCGGGACAATGAGCAACAAAGGTTCATGCTAAGTTGCTGAATTTTGCGAGGCAAATGGAACAATTTGAAAAGCTGAGGTCTGCCATACAGTTCTGAAACTTTACGTGCTTTTAGTCTTCCTTGTTGGTTGATTGAAGGTTTGAAGCCGTCGATCGAGGAGGTGGCGACAGTCGCTCATTGTCGGCCGTCGCTGTTGCAGAAGCTGGATGTTGGCGCGCCTTCTTCTCGACACGGTCACCTGGCGAAACGGGCTCTTGATGTCCGCCAGCTAATGCTTCCCGTCCGCGACACCATGTCAGAAACTATCATCGCGAGTCGAGCGCAATTACATGCTGCCAAACCCCGAAAGCGCGGCAACTCGCGGGAGCGTCACACAACACACCTGCTCCACTCGCTACTCCAGCCAGACTCCCCTCTGTTCCGCCCGCGTTCCACGCGGCAGAGTTCACACTACCAAAGATCCTACACACTTTGATTCGTCACACGACCTATCGACGTAATTGTTCGATAGCAGTTTTCCCTAGGCAAGACCCAGCGTAAAAATACAAATAATATTTATGAAACAAACCAATTATACATCGACATGAGTGCATAAATATATATATACAAACAGTAAAACAATTACAATATATAAAGAGACAGAAATGTCATATCTTGAGGTAACAAAACAAGGAAAAAAATAATAGTACAATAGATGGAAATAGGAGTATATGCATTTCCGGCGTTACAAGGAATGGTTCAAAACATAGACAGTAAGAAGAGTCAGTCTTCTTGTACTTAAGTAGGCATTGTGGCGTTTCAATTTAATTCCGATTCAATATTTGTGTTTCTCGTCAATAAGAAGGTCAGAGGGATACAGTAAACCTCAAGTGAAGCATCGGAATCTATAACTAGTGTCACAGGAATGGTTCAAAACATAGTCAGTAGGAAGAGTCGGTCTTCATGTACTTAAGTCGGCATTGTGCCTTATGTATTTAATTCCGATGCAATTTCTGTGTTTCATCGTCAATAAGAAGGTCCAAGGGATACAGTAAACCTGAAGTGAAGCATCGGAATCTATAACTAGTGTCAAAGGAATGGTTCAAAACATAGGCAGTAGGAAGAGACAGTCTTCTTGTACTTTCGTCGGCATTGTGCCTTTTCTATTTAGTTCCGATGCAATTTCTGTGTTTCATCGTCAATATCAAGGTCCAAGGGATACAGTAAACCTGGAGAGATGCATCGGAATCTATAACTAGTGTCATAGGAATGGCTCAAAACATAGACAGTAAGAAGAGTCAGTCTTCTTGTACTTAAGACGGCATTGTGCCTTTTGTATTTAATTCCGATGCAATTTCAGTGTTTCATCGTCAATAAGAAGGTCAGAGGGATACAGTAAACCTGAAGAGAAGCATCGGAATCTATAACTAGTGTCACAGGAGTGGTTCAAAACATAGTCTGTAAGAAGAGTCAGTCTTTTTGAACTTAAGTCGGCATTGTGCCTTTTGTGTTTAATTCCGATGCAATTTCTGTGTTTCATCGTCAATAAGAAGGTCCAAGGCATACAGTAAACCTGAAGTGAAGCATCGTAATCTATAACTAGTGTCACAGGAATGGTTCAAAACATAGACAGTAAGAAGAGTCAGTCTTCTTGAACTTAAGTCGGCATTGTGCCTTTTCTATTTAATTCCGATGCAATTTCTGTGTTTAATCGTCAATAAGAAGGTAAAAGCGATACAGTAAACCTGAAGTGAAGCATCGGAATCTATAACAAGTGTCACAGGAATGGTTCAAAACATAGTCAGTAAGAAGAGTCAGCCTTCTTGTACTAAGTCGGCATTGTGCCTTTTGTATTTCATTCCGATGCAATTTCTGTGTTTCATCGTTAACAAGAAGGCCCAAGGGATACAGAAAACCTGGAGTGAAGCATCAGAAACTATAGCTAGTGTCACAGCAATGGTTCAACACATAGACAGAAAGAAGAGTCAGTCTTTTTGTACTTAAGTCGGCATTGTGCCTTTTGTATTTAATTCCGATACAATTTCTGCGTTTCATCGTCAATAAGAAGGACCAAGGGATACAGTAAACCTAAAGTGAATCATCGAAATCTATAACTAGTGTCACAGGAATGGTTCAGAACATAGTCAGTAAGAAGAGTCAGTCTTCTTGTACTTATGTCGGCATTGTGCCTTTTCTATTTAATTCCGATGCAATTTCTGTGTTTCATCGTCAATAAGAAGGTCCAAGGGATACAGTAAACCTGAAGTGAAGCATCGGAATCTATAACTAGTGTCACAGGAACGGTTCAAAACGTAGACAGTAGGAAGAGTCAGTCTTCTTGTACTTAAGTCGGCATTGTGCCTTTTGTATTTAATTCCGATGCAATTTCTGTGTTTCATCGTCAATAAGCAGGTCCAAGGGATACAGTAAACCTGAAGTGAAGCATCGGAATCTATTACTTGTGTCACAGGAAGGGTTCAAAACAAAGTCAGTAAGAAGAGTCAGTCTTCTTGTTCTTATGTCGGCATTGTGCCTTTTGTATTTAATTCCGATGCAATTTCTGTGTCTCATCGTCAATAAGGAGGTCCAAGGGATACAGTAAACCTGAAGTGAAGCATCTCGAATCTATAACTAGTGTCACAGGATCGGTTCAAAACATAGACAGTAGGAAGAGTCAGTCATCTTGTACTTAAGACGGCATTGTGCCCTTTGTATTTAATTCCGATGCAATATCTGTATTTCATTGTCAATAAGAAGGTCCAAGGGATACAGTGAATCTGAAGTGAAGCATCACAATCTATAACTAGTGTCACAGGAATGGTTTAAAACAAAGTCAGTAAGAAGAGTCAGTCTTCTTTTCCTTATGTCGGCATTGTGCCTTTTGCATTTAATTCCGATGCAATTTCTGTGCTTCATCGTCAATAACAAGGTCCAAGGGATACAGTAAACCTGGAGTGTAGCATCGGAATCTATAACTAGTGTCACAGGAATGGTTCAAATCATAGTCAGTAAAAAGAGTCAGTCTTCTTGTACTTAAGTCGGCATTGTGCCTTTTGTATTTAATTCCGATGCAATTTCTGTGTTTCATCGTCAATAAGAAGGTCAGAGGGATACTGTAAACCTGAAGTGAGCATCGGAATCTATAACTAGTGTCACAGGAATGTTTCAAAACATAGTCAGTAAGAAGAGTCAGTCTTTTTATACATAAGTCGGCATTGTGCATTTTGTGTTTAATTCCGATGCAATTTCTGTGCTTCATCGTCAATAACAAGGTCCAAGGGATACAGCAAACCTGAAGTGAAGCATCGGAATCTATTACTGGCGTCACAGGAATGGTTCAAAGCAAAGACAGTAAGAAAAGTCAGTCGTCTTGTACTTAAGTCGGCATTGTGCATTTTCTATTTAATTCCGATGTAATTTCTGTGTTTCATCGTCAATAAATAAGGTCAGAGGGATACAGAAAATCTGAAGTGAAGCATCCGAATCTATAACTAGTGTAACAGGAATAGTTCAAAACATAGTCAGTAAGAAGAGTCAGTCTTCTTGTACTTAAGTCAGCATTGTGCCTTTTGTATTTAATTCCGATGCAATTTCTGTGTTTCATCGTCAATAAGAAGATCAGAGGGATACTGTGAACCTAAAGTGAGCATCGGAATCTATAACTAGTGTCACAGGAATGGTTCAAAACATAGTCAGTAAGAAGAGTCAGTCTTTTTATACTTAAGTCGGCATTGTGCCTTTTGTGTTTAATTCCGATGCAATTTCTGTGTTTCATCGTCAATAAGAAGGTCCAAGGGATACAGTAAACCTGAAGTGAAGCATCGGAATCTATAACTAGTGTCACAGGAGTGGTTCAAAACATAGACAGTAAGAAGAGTCAGTCTTCTTGTACTTAAGTCGGCATTGTGCCTTTTCTATTTAATTCCGATGCAATTTCTGTGTTTCATCGTCAATAAGAAGATCAGAGGGATAGAGTAAACCTTAAGTGAAGCATCGGAATCTATAACTAGTGTCACAGGAATGGTTCAAAACATTGACAGTAGGAAGAGTCAGTCTTCTTGTACTTAAGTCGGCATAGTGCCTTTTGTATTTAATTCCGATGCAATTTCTGTGTTTCATCGTCAATACGAAGGTCCAAGGGATACAGTAAACCTGAAGTGAAGCATCGGAAGCTATAACTAGGGTCACAGGAATGGCTCAAAACAAAGACAGTAAGAAGAGTCAATCTTCTTGTACTTAAGTCAGCATTGTGCCTTTTGTATTTAATTCCGATGCAATTTCTGTGTTTCATCGTCAATAAGAAGGTCCAAGCGATACAGTAAACCTGAAGTGAAGCATCGCAATAATCTATAACTAGTGTCACAGTAATGGTTCAAAACATTGTCAGTAGGAAGAGACGGTCTTCATGCACTTAAGTCGGCATTGGGCCTTTTATATTTAATTCCGATGCAATTTCTGTGTTTCATCGTCAATAAGAAGGTTCAAGGGATACAGTAAACCTGAAGTGAAGCATCGGAATCTATAACTAGTGTCACAGGAATGGTTCAAAAGATAGACAGTAAGAAAAGTCAGTCGTCTTGTACTTAAGTCGCTATTGTGCCTTTGGTATTTAATTCCGGTATAATTTCTGTGTTTCATCGTCAATAAGAAAATCAGAGGGATGCAGTAAACCTGAAGTGAAGCAACAGAATCTATAAGTAGTGTCACAGGAATGGTTCAAAACATTGACAGTAGGAAGAGTCAGTCTTGTTGTACTTAAGTCGGCATTGTGCCTTTTGTATTTAATTCCGATGGAATTTCTGTGTTTCATCGTCAATAAGAAGATCAGAGGGATACTGTAAACCTAAAGTGAGCATCGGAATCCATAACTAGTGTCACAGGAATGGTTCAAAACATAGTCAGTAAGAAGAGTCAGTCTTTTTATACTTAAGTAGGCATTGTGCCTTTTGTGTTTAATTCCGATGCAATTTCTGTGTTTCATCGTCAATAAGAAGGTCCAAGGGATACAGTAAACCTGAAGTGAAGCATCGGAATCTATAACTAGTGTCACAGGAGTGGTTCAAAACATAGACAGTAAGAAGAGTCAGTCTTCTTGTACTTAAGTCGGCATTGTGCCTTTTCTATTTAATTCCGATGCAATTTCTGTGTTTCATCGTCAATAAGAAGATCAGAGGGGTACAGTAAACCTGAAGTGAAGCATCGGAATCTATAACTAGTGTCACAGGAATGGTTCAAAACATTGACAGTAGGAAGAGTCAGTCTTCTTGTACTTAAGTCGGCATAGTACCTTTTGTATTTAATTCCGATGCAATTTCTGTGTTTCATCGTCAATAAGAAGCTCCAAGGGATACAGTAAACCTGAAGTGAAGCATCGGAATCTTTAACTAATGTCACAGGAATGGTTCAAAACATAGACAGTAAGATATGTCAGTCGCCTTGTACTTATGTCGGCATTGTGCATTTTCTATTTCATTCCGATGCAATTTATGTGTTTCATCGTCAATAAGAAGGTCAGAGGGATACAGTAAACCTGAAGTGAAGCATCCGAATGTATAACTAGTGTCACATGAATGGTTCAAAACATAGTCAGTAAGAACAGTCAGTCTTCTTGTACTTAAGTCAGCATTGTGCCTTTTGTATTTAATTCCGATGCAATTTCTGTGTTTCATCGTCAATAAGAAGGTTCAAGGGATACAGTAAACCTGAAATGAAGCATCGTAATCTATAACTAGTGTCACAGGAATGGTTCAAAACATAGACAGTAGGAAGAGTCAGTCTTTTTGTACTTAAGTCGGCATTGTGCCTTTTCTATTTAATTCCGATGCAATTTCTGTGTTTCATCGTCAATAAGAAGATCAGAGGGGTACAGTAAACCTTAAGTGAAGCATCGGAATCTATAACTAGTGTCACAGGAATGGTTCAAAGCATTGACAGTAGGAAGAGTCAGTCTTCTTGTACTTAAGTCGGCATAGTACCTTTTGTATTTAATTCCGATGCAATTTCTGTGTTTCATTGTCAATACGAAGGTCCAAGGGATACAGTAAACCTGAAGTGAAGCATCGGAAGCTATAACTAGGGTCACAGGAATGGTTCAAAACATAGACAGTAAGAAGAGTCAATCTTCTTGTACTTAAGTCAGCATTGTGCCTTTTGTAATTAATTCCGATGCAATTTCTGGGTTCCATCGTCAATAAGAAGGTGCAAGGGATACAGTAAACCTGAAGTAAAGCATCGGAATCTATAACTAGTGTCACAGGAATGGTTCAAAACATAGACAGTAGGAAGAGTCAGTCATCTTGTACTTAAGTTGGCATTGTGCCTTTTGTATTTAATTCCGATGCAATTTCTGTATTTCATCGTCAAAAAGAAGTTCCAAGGGATACAGTAAACCTGAAGTGAAGCATCGCAATAATCAATAACTAGTGTCACAGGAATGGTTCAAAACATTGTCAGTAGGAAGAGACGGTCTTCATGCACTTAAGTCGGCATTGGGCCTTTTATATTTAATTCCGTTGCAATTTCTGTGTTTCATCGTCAATAAGAAGGTCCAAGGGATACAGTATACCTGAAGTGAAGCATCGGAATCTATAACTAGTGTCACAGGAATGGTTCAAAAGATAGACAGTAAGAAGATTCAGTCTTCTTGTACTTAAGTCGCCATTGTGCCTTTTGTATTTAATTCCGGTATAATTACTGTGTTTCATCGTCAATAAGAAAATCAGAGGGATGCAGTAAACCTGAAGTGAAGCAACAGAATCTATAACTAGTGTCACAGGAATGGTTCAAAACATTGACAGTAGGAAGAGTCAGTCTTGTTGTACTTAAGTCGGCATTGTGCCTTTTGTATTTAATTCCAATGCAATTTTTGTGTTTCATCGTCAATAAGAAGCTCCAAGGGATACACTAAACCTGAAGTGAAGCATCGGAATCTTTAACTAATGTCACAGGAATGGTTCAAAACATAGACAGTAAGATATGTCAGTCGCCTTGTACTTATGTCGGCATTGTGCATTTTCTATTTAATTGCGATGCAATTTCTGTGTTTCATCGTCAATAAGAAGATCAGAGGGGTACAGTAAACCTGAAGTGAAGCATCGGAATCTATAACGAGTGTCACAGGAATGGTTCAAAGCATTGACAGTAGGAAGAGTCAGTCTTCTTGTACTTAAGTCGGCATAGTACCTTTTGTATTTAATCCTGATGCAATTTCTGTGTTTCATCGTCAATAAGAAGGTCCAAGGGATACAGTAAACCAGAAGTGAAGCATCGGAAGCTATAACTAGTGTCACAGGAATGGTTCAAAACATAGACAGTAGGAAGAGTCAGTCATCTTGTACTTAAGTCGGATTTGTGCCTTTTGTATTTAATTCCGATGCAATTTCTGTATTTCATCGACAATAAGAAGGTCCAAGGGATACAGAAAAACCTGAAGTGAAGCATTGCAAGAATCTATAACTTGTGTCTCAGGAATGGTTCAAAGCATTGTCAGTAGGAAGAGACGGTCTTCATGCACTTAAGTGGGCATTGGGCCTTTTATATTTAATTCCGTTGCAATTTCCGTGTTTCATCGTCAATAAGAAGGTCCAAGGGATACAGTAAACCTGAAGTGAAGCATCGGAATCTATAACTAGTGTCACAGGAATGGTTCAAAAGATAGACAGTAAGAAGATTCAGTCTTCTTGTACTTAAGTCGCCATTGTGCCTTTTCTATTTAATTACGGTATAATTTCTGTGTTTCGTCGTCAATAAGAAAATCAGAGGGATGCAGTAAACCTGAAGTGAAGCAACAGAATCTATAACTAGTGTCACAGGAATGGTTCAAATCATTGACAGTAGGAAGAGTCAGTCTTGTTGTACTTAAGTCGGCATTGTGCCTTTAGTATTTAATTCCGATGCAATTTCTGTGTTTCATCGTCAATAAGAAGCTCCAAGGGATACAGTAAACCTGAAGTGAAATATCGGAATCTATAAGTAATGTCACAGGAATGGTTCAAAACATAGACAGTAAGATATGTCAGTCGCCTTGTACTTATGTCGGCATTGTGCATTTTCTATTTCATTCCGATGCAATTTATGTGTTTCATCGTCAATAAGAAGGTCAGAGGGATACAGTAAACCTGAAGTGAAGCATCCGAATCTATAACTAGTGTCACAGGAATGGTTCAAAACATAGTCAGTAAGAAGAGTCAGTCTTCTTGTACTGAAGTCGGCATTGTGCCTTTGTATTTAATTCCGATGCAATTTCTGTACTTCATCGTCAATAGGAAGGTCCAAGGGATACAGTAAACCTGAAGTGAAGCATCGGAATAATCTGTAACCAGTGTCACAGGAATGGTTCAAAACATTGTCAGTAGGAAGAGACGGTCTTTATGTACTTAAGTCGGCATTGGGCCTTTTATAGTTAATTCCGTTGCAATTTCTGTGTTTCATCGTCAATAAGAAGGTCCAAGGGATACAGTAAACCTCAAGTGAAGCATCGCAATCTATAACTAGTGTCACAGGAATGGTTCAAAACATAGACAGTAGGATGAGTCAGTCTTCTTGTACTTAAGTCGGCATTGTGCCTTTTGTATTTAATTCCGATGCAATTTCTGTGTTTCATCGTCAATAAGAATGTCCAAGGGATACAGTAAACCTGAAGTGAAGCATCGGAATCTATAACTAATGTCACAGGAATGGTTCAAAACATAGACAGTAAGATATGTCAGTCGCCTTGTACTTAAGTCGGCATTTTGCATTTTCTATTTAATACCGATGCAAGTTATGTGTTTCATCGTCAATAAGAAGGTCAGAGGGATACAGTAAACCTGAAGTGAAGCATCGAAATCTATAACTAGTGTCACAGGAATGGTCAAATCATAGACAGTAGGAAGAGTCTGTCTTCTTATACTTGAGTCGGCATTGTGCATTTTGTATTTAATTTTGATGCAATTTCTGTGTTTCATCGTCAATATGAAGGTCAGAGGGACACAGTAAACTTGAAGTGAGCATCGGAATGTATAACTAGTGTCACAGGAATGGTTCAAAATATAGACAGTAAGAAGTGTCAGTCTTCTTGTACTTAAGTCTGCATTGTTCCTTTTCTATTTAATTCCGATGCAATATCTGTGTTTCATCGTCAATCAGAAGGTCCAAGGGATACAGTAAACCTGAAGTGAAGCATCGGAATCTATAACTCGTGTCACAGGAATGGTTCTAACCATAGTCAGTAAGAAGCGTTAGTCTTCTTGTACTTAAGTCGGCATTGAGCTATTTCTATTTAATTCTGATGCAATGTCTGTGTTTCACCGTCAACAAGAAGGTCCAAGGGATACAGTAAACCTGTAGTGAAGCATCGGAATCTATAACTAGTGTCACAGGAATGGTTCAAAACATAAACAGTAAGAAGAGTCAGTCTTCTTGCAATTAATTAGGCATTGTTCCTTTTCTATTTAATTCCGATGTAATATCTGTGTTTCATCGTCAATAAGAAGGTCCAAGGGATACAGTAAACCTGAAGTGAAGCATTGGAATCTTTAAGTAGTGTCACAGGAATGGTTCAAAACATAGTTAGTAAGAAGCGTCTGTCTTCTTGTATTTAAGTCGGCATTGTGCCTTTTCTATTTCATTCTGATGCAATTCCTGTGCTTCATCGTCAATAAGAAGGTCCAAGGGAAACAGTAAACCTGGAGTGAAGCACCGGAATCTATAACTAGTGTCACAGTAATGATTCAAAGCATAGACTGTAAGAAGAGTCAGTCTTCTTGTACTGTAGTCGGCATTGTGCCTTTTGTATTTAATTTCGATGCTATTTCTTTGTTTCATCGTCAATAAGAAGGTCCAACGGATACAGTAAACCTGGAATGAAGCATCAGAATCTATAACTAGTGTCACAGGAATGGTTCAAAACATAGACAGTAATAAGAGTCAGTCGTCTTGTACTTAATTCTGCATTGTGCCTTTTGTATTTAATTCCGATGCAATTTCTGTGTATCGTCGCCAATAAGAAGGTCCAAGGGATACAGTAAACCTGAAGTGAAGCATCGGAAATTATAACTAGTGTCACATGAATGGTTCAAAACATAGTCAGTAAGAAGAGTCAGTCTTCTTGTACTTAAGTCATCATTGTGCATTTTCTATTTATTTCTGATGCAATTTCTGTGTTTCATCGTCAATAAGAAGGTCAGAGGGATACAGTAAACCTGGAGTGAGGCATCGGAATCTATAACTAGGGTCACAGGAATGGTTCAAATCATAGACAGTAAGAAGAGTCAGACTTCTTTTACTTAAGTCAGCATTGAGCCTTTTGTATTTAATTCTGATGCAATTTCTGTGTTTCATCGTCAATACGAAGGTCCAAGGGATACAGTAAACCTGGAGTGATGCATCGGAGTCTATAACTAGTGTCACAGGAATGGTTCAAATATAGACAGTAAGAAGAGTCAGTCTCCTTGTACTTAATTCGGCATTGTGCCTTTTGTATTTAATTCCGATGCAATTTCTGTGTTTCATCGTCACTAAGAAGGTCAGAGGGATACAGTAAACCTGAAGTTAAGCATCGGAATCTAAAACTAGTGGAACAGGAATGGTTCAAAACATAGACAGTTGGAAGAGTCAGTCTTCTAGTACTTAAGTCGGCGTTGTGCCTTTCCTATTTAATTCCGATGCAATTTCTGTATTTCATCGACATTAAGACGGTCAGAGGGATACAGTAAACCTGAAGTGAAACATCGGAAGCTATAACTGGTGTCACAGGAATGGTTCAAAACACAGAAAGTTGGAAGAGTCAGTCTTCTTGTACTTAAGTCGGCATTGTGCCTTTTGTATTTAATTCCGATGTAATTTCAGTGTTTCATCGTCAATAAGATGGTCCAAGGGATTCAGTAAACCTGAAGTGAAGCCTCGGAATCTACAACTAGTGTCACAGGAATGGTTCAAATCATAGACAGTAAGAAGAGTCAGTCTTCTTGTACTGAAGTCGGCATTGTGCCTTTTCCATTTAATTCCGATGCAATTTCTGTGATTCATCGTCAATAAGAAGGCCCAAGGGATACAGTAAACCTGAATTGAAGCATCGCACTCTATAACTAGTGTCACAGAAATGGTTCCAAATATAGACAGTAGAAGAGTCAGTCATCTTGTACTTAAGTCGGCATTGTGACATTTGTATTTAATTCCGATGCAAATTCTGTGTTTCATCGTCAATAAGAAGGTCCAAGGGAAACAGTAAACCTGAAGTGAAGCATCGGAATCTATAACTAGTGTCACAGGAATGGTTCAAAACATAGTCAGCAACAAGAGTCAGTCTTCTTGTCCTTAAGTCGGCATTGTGCGTTTTGTATTTAATTCCGATGCCATTTCTGTGTTTCATCAACGATAAGAAGGTCGGAGGGATACAGTAATCCTGAAGTGAAGCATCGGAATCCAAAACTAGTGGCACAGGAATGGTTCAAAACATAGACAGTAGGAAGAGTCAGTCTTCTTGTACTTAAGTTGGCATTGTGCCTTTTGTATTTAATTCCGATGCAATTTCAGTGTTTCATCGTCAATAAGAAGGTCCAAGGTGTACAGTAAACCGGAAGTGAAGCATCGCAATCTATAACTAGTGTCACAGGAATAGTTCAAATCATAGTCAGTAAGAAGAGTCAGTCTTCTTGTACTTAAGTCGGCATTGTGCCTTTTCTATTTAATTCCGATGCAATTTCTGTGTTTCATCGTCAATAAGATGGTCCAAGGGATACAGTAAACCTGAAGTGGAGCATCGGAATCTACAACTAGTGTCACAGGAATGGTTCAAATCATAGTCAGCAAGAAGAGTCAGTCTTCTTGTACTTAAGTTGGCATTGTGCCTTTTGTGTTTAATTCCGATGCAATTTCTGTGTTTCACCGGCAATAAGAAGGTCAGAGGGATACAGTAAACCTGAAGTGAAGCATCGGAATCTATAACTAGTGTCACAGGAATTGTTCAAAATATAGACAGTAAGAAGAGTCAGTCTTCTTGTACTTAATTCGGGATTGTGCCTTTTGTATTTAATTCCGATGCAATTTCTGTGAGTCATCGTCAATAAGAAGGCCCAAGGGATACAGTAAACCTGAAGTGAAGCATCGCACTCTATAACTAGTGTCACAGTAATGGTTCAAAACATAGACAGTAGAAGAGTCAGTCATCTTGTAATTAAGTCGGCATTGTGACTTTTGTATTTATTTCCGATGCAAATTCTGTGTTTCATCGTCAATAAGAAAGTCCAAGGGAAACTGTAAACCTGAAGTGAAGCATCGGAATCTATAACTAGTGTCACAGGAATGGTTCAAATCGTAGTCAGCAACAAGAGTCAGTCTTCTTGTCCTTAAGTCGGCATTGTGCCTTTGGTATTTAATTCCGATGCAATTTCTGTGTTTCATCGGCAATAAGGTCAGAGGGATACAGTTAACCTGAAGTGAAGCAACGGAATCTATAACTAGTGTCACAGAAATGGTTCAAAACATAGACAGTAGGAAGAGTCAGTCTTCTTGTACTTAAGTCGGCATTGTGCCTTTTGTATTTAATTCCGATGCCATTTCTGTATTTCATCAACGATAAGAAGGTCAGAGGGATACAGTAAACCTGAAGTGAAGCATCGGAATCCAAAACTAGTGTCACAGGAATGGTTCAAAACATAGACAGTAGGAAGAGTCAGTCTTCTTGTACTTAAGTTGGCATTGTGCGTTTTGTATTTAATTCCGATGCAATTTCTGTGTTTCATCGTCAATAAGAAGGTCAAAGGTATACAGTAAACCTGAAGTGAAGCCTCGCAATCTATAACTAGTGTCACAGGAATAGAACAAATCATAGTCTGTAAGAAGAGTCAGTCTTCTTGTACTTAAGTCGGCATTGTGCCTTTTCTATTTAATTCCGATGCAATTTCTGTGTTTCATCGGCAATATGAAGGTCAGAGGGATACAGTAAACTTGAAGTGAGCATCGGAATCTATAACTAGTGTCACAGGAATGGTTCAAATCATAGACAGTAAGAAGAGTCAGTCTTCTTGTACTTAAGTCGGCATTGTGCCTTTTCTATTTAATTCCGATGCAATTTCTGTGTTTCACCGGCAATAAGAAGGTCAGAGGGATACAGTAAACTTGAAGTGAAGCATCGGAATCTATAACTAGTGTCACAGGAACGGTTCAAAATATAGACAGTAAGAAGAGTCAGTCTTCTTGTACTTAAGTCGGCATTGTGCCTTTTCTATTTAATTCCGATGCAATTTCTGTGATACATCGTCAATAAGAAGGCCCAAGGGATACAGTAAACCTGAAGTGAAGCATCGCACTCTATAACTAGTGTCACAGAAATGGTTCAAAACATAGACAGTAGAAGAGTCAGTCATCTTGTACTTAAGTCGGCATTGTGACATTTGTATTTAATTCCGATGCAAATTTTGTGTTGCATCGTCAATAAGAAGGTCCAAGGGAAACAGTAAACCTGAAGTGAAGCATCGGAATCTATAACTAGTGTCACAGGAATGGTTCAAAACATAGTCAGCAACAAGAGTCAGTCTTCTTGTCCTTAAGTCGGCATAGTGCGTTTTGTATTTAATTCCGATGCCATTTCTGTGTTTCATCAACAATAAGAAGGTCAGAGGGATACAGTAAACCTGAAGTGAAGCATCGGAATCAAAAACTAGTGTCACAGGAATGGTTCAAAACATAGACAGTAAGAAGAGTCAGTCTTCTTGTACTTAAGTCGGCATTGTGCCTTTTCTATTTAATTCCGATGCAATTTCTGTATTTCATCGTCAATAAGAAGGTCCAAGGGATACAGTAAACCTGGAGTGATGCATCGGAGTCTATAACTAGTGTCACAGGAATGGTTCAAATATAGACAGTAAGAAGAGTCAGTCTTCTTGTACTTAATTCGGCATTGTGCCTGTTGTATTTAATTCCGATGCAATTTCTGTGTTTCATCGTCACTAAGAAGGTCAGAGGGATACAGTAAACCTGAAGTTAAGCATCCGAATCTATAACTAGTGGAACAGGATTGGTTCAAAACATAGACAGTAGGAAGAGTCAGTCTTCTAGTACTTAAGTCGGCGATGTGCCTTTCCTATTTAATTCCGATGCAATATCTGTATTTCATCAAAACTAAGACGGTCAGAGGGATACAGTAAACCTGAAGTGAAGCATCGGAAGCTATTACTAGTGTCACAGGAATGGTTCAAAACACAGAAAGTTGGAAGAGTCAGTCTTCTTGTACTTAAGTCGGCATTGTGCCTTTGTATTTAATTCCGATGTAATTTCTGTGTTTCATCGTCAATTAGAAGGTCCAAGGGATTCAGTAAACCTGAAGTGAAGCATCGGAATCTACAACTAGTGTCACAGGATTGGTTCAAATCATAGACAGTAAGAAGAGTCAGTCTTCTTGTACTTAAGTCGGTATTGTGCCTTTTCTATTTAATTCCGATGGAATTTCTGTGTTTCATCGTCAATAAGAAGGTCAGAGGGATACAGTAAGCCTGAAGTGGAGCATCGGAATCTACAACTAGTGTCACAGGAATGGTTCATAGCATAGTCAGCAAGAAGAGTCAGTCTTCTTGTACTTAAGTTGGCACTGTGCCATTCGTATTTAATTCCATTGCAATTACTGTTTTTCACCGGCAATAAGAAGGTCAGAGGGATACAGTAAACTTGAAGTGAAGCATCGGAATCTATAACTAGTGTCACAGGAATTGTTCAAAATATAGACAGTAAGAAGAGTCAGTCTTCTTGTACTTAAGTCGGCATTGTGCCTTTTGTATTTAATTCCGATGCAATTTCTGTGATTCATCGTCAATAAGAAGGCCCAAGGGATACAGAAAGCCTGAAGTGAAGCATCGCACTCTATAACTAGTGTCACAGAAATGGTTCAAAACATAGACAGTAGAAGAGTCAGTCATCTTGTAATTAAGTCGGCATTGTGACTTTTGTATTTAATTCCGATGCAAATTCTGTGTTTCATCGTCAATTAGAAGGTCCAAGGGATTCAGTAAACCTGAAGTGAAGCATCGGAATCTATAACTAGTGTCACAGGAATGGTTCAAAACGTAGTCAGCAACAAGAGTCAGTCTTCTTGTCCTTAAGTCGGCATTGTGCCTTTTGTATTTAATTCCGATGCAATTTCTGTGTTTCATCGGCAATAAGGTCAGAGGGATACAGTTAACCTGAAGTGAAGCAACGGAATCTATAACTAGTGTCACAGAAATGGTTCAAAACATAGACAGTAGGAAGAGTCAGTCTTCTTGTACTTAAGTCGGCATTGTGCTTTTTGTATTTAATTCCGATGCCATTTCTGTATTTCATCAACAATAAGAAGGTCAGAGGGATACAGTAAACCTGAAGTGAAGCATCGGAATCCAAAACTAGTGTCACAGGAATGGTTCAAAACATAGACAGTAGGAAGAGTCAGTCTTCTTGTACTTAAGTCGGCATTGTGCCTTTTGTATTTAATTCCGATGCAATTTCTGTGTTTCATCGTCAATAAGAAGGTCCAAGGTATACACTAAACCTGAAGTGAAGCATCGCAATCTACAACTAGTGTCACTGGAATAGAACAGAACATAGTCAGTAAGAAGAGTCAATCTTCTTGTACCTAAGTCGGCATTGTGCCTTTTCTATATAATTCCGATGCAATTTCTGTGTTTCAACGTCAATAAGAAGGTCCAAGGGATACAGTAAACCTGGAGTGAAGCATCGGAATCTATAACTAGTGTCACAGTAATGGTTCAAAACATAGGGAGTAAGAAGAGTCAGTCTTCTTCTACTTAAGTCGGCATTGTGCCTTTTCTATTTAATTCCGATGCAATTTCTGTGTTTCATCGCCAATAAGAAGGTCAAAGGGATACAGTAAACCTGAAGTGAAGCATCGGAATCTATAACTAATGTCACAGGAATGGTTCAAAACATAGACAGTAAGATATGTCAGTCGCCTTGTACTTAAGTCGGCATTGTGCATTTTCTATTTAATACCGATGCAATTTATGTGTTTCATCGTCAATAAGAAGGTCAGAGGGATACAGTAAACCTGAAGTGAAGCATCGAAATCTATAACTAGTGTCACAGGAATGGTCAAATCATAGACAGTAGGAAGAGTCAGTCATCTTGTACTTGAGTCGGCATTGTGCATTTTGTATTTAATTTTGATGCAATTTCTGTGTTTCATCGTCCATATGAAGGTCAGAGGGATACAGTAAACTTGAAGTGAGCATCGGAATCTATAACTAGTGTCACAGGAATGGTTCAAAATATAGACAGTAAGAAGTGTCCGTCTTCTTGTACTTAAGTCGGCATTGTTCCTTTTCTATTTAATTCCGATGCAATATCTGTGTTTCATCGTCAATCAGAAGGTCCAAGGGATACAGTAAACCTGAAGTGAAGCATCGGAATCTGTAACTAGTGTCACAGGAATGGTTCTAACCATAGTCAGTAAGAAGCGTTAGTCTTCTTGTACTTAAGTCGGCATTGTGCCTTTTCTATTTAATTCTGATGCAATGTCTGTGTTTCATCGTCAATAAGAAGGTCCAAGGGATACAGTAAACCTGTAGTGAAGCATCGGAATCTATAACTAGTGTCACAGGAATGGTTCAAAACATAAACAGTGAGTAGAGTCAGTCTTCTTGCAATTAATTAGGCATTGTTCCTTTTCTATTTAATTCCGATGCCATTTCTGTATTTCATCAACGATAAGAAGGTCAGAGGGATACAGCAAACCTGAAGTGAAGCATCGGAATCCAAAACTAGTGTCACAGGAATGGTTCAAAACATAGACAGTACCGAGCGAGGTGGCGCAGTGGTTAGACACTGGACTCGCATTCGGAAGGACGACGGTTCAATCCCGCGTCCGCCCATCCTGATTTAGGTATTCCGTGATTTCCCTAAATCACTCCAGGCAAATGCCGGGATGGTTCCTCTGAAAGGGCACGGCCGACTTCCTTCCCCATCCTTCAATAATCCGATGAGACCGATGACCACGCTGTCTGGTCTCCTTCCCCAAACCATCCATCCATCCATAGACAGTAGGAAGAGTCAGTCTTCTTGTACTTAAGTCGGCGTTGTGCCTTTTCTATTTAATTCCGATGCAATTTCTGTGTTTCATCGTCAATAAGAAGGTCCAAGGGATACAGTAAATCTGGAGTGAAGCATCGGAATCTATAACTAGTGTCACAGGAATATTTCAAAACATAGGGAGTAAGAAGAGTCAGTCTTCTTGTACTTAAGTCGGCATTGTGCCTTCTCTATTTAATTCCGATGCAATTTCTGTGTTTCATCGGCAATATGAAGGTCAGAGGGATACAATAAACCTGAAGTGAAGCATCGGAATCTATAACTAGTGTCACAGTAAGGACAATCAGTCTTCTTGTCCTTAATTCGGCATTGCGCCTTTTGTATTTAATTCCGATGCAATATCTGTGTTTCATCGTCAATAAGAAGGACCAAGGGATACAGTAAACCTGAAGGGAAGCATCAGAATCTGTAACTAGTGTCACAGGAATGGTTCAAAACATAGACAGTAAGAAGAGTCAGTCTTCTTGTACTGAAGTCGGCATTGTGCCTTTTCTATTTAATTCCGATGCAATTTCTGTGTTTCATCCTCAATAAGAAGGTCAGAGGGATACAGTAAACCCGAAGTAAAGCATCGGAATCTATAGCTAGTGTCACAGGATTGGTTCAAAACATAGTCAGTAAGAAGAGTCAGTCTTCTTGTCCTTAAGTCGGCATTGTGCTTTTTGTATTTAACTCCGATGCAATTTCTGTGTTTCATCGTCAATAAGAAGGTCCAAGGGATACAGTAAACCTGGAGTGAAGCATCGGAATCTATAACTAGTGTCACAGGAATGGTTCAAAACATAGACAGTCAGAAGAGTCAGTCTTCTTGTACTTAAGTCGGCATTGTGCCTTTTGTATTTAATTCCGATGCTATTTCTGTGTTTCATCGTCAATACGTAGGTCCAAGGGATACAGTAAACCTCAAGTGAAGCATCGGAATCTATAACTAGTGTCACAGGAATGGTTCAAATCATAGTCAGTAGGAAAAGTCGGTCTTCATGTATTTAAGTCGGCATTGGGCCTTTTGTATTTAATTCCGATGCATTTTCTGTGTTTCAACGTCAATAAGAAGGTCCAAGGGATACAGTAAACCTGAAGTGAATCTATAACTAGTGTCACAGGAATGGTTCAAAACATAGACTGTAAGAAGAGTCAGTCTTCTTGTACTTATGTCGGCATTGTGCCTTTTGTATTTAATTCCGATGCAATCTCTGTGTTTCATCGTCAATAAGAAGGTCCAAGGGAAACAGTAAACCTGAAGTGAAGCATCGGAATCTAAAAGTCGTCGCACAGGAAAGGTTCAAAACATAGACAGTAAGAAGTGTCAGCCTTATTGGACTTAAGTCGGCATTGTGCCTTTTGTGTTTGATTCCGGTGCAGTCTCTGTGTTTCATCGTGAATACGAAGGTCCAAGGGGTACAGTAAACCTGAGGTGATGATTGGTCTCACAGGAAGGATTCAAAACATTGACAGTAAGGGGAGTCAGTCTTCTTGTACTTAAGTCGGCATTGTGCATTTTGTATTTAATTCCGATGCAATTTTGTGTTTCATCGTCAATAAGAAGGTCAGAGGGATTCAGTAAACCTGAAGTGAAGCATCGGAATGTATAACTAGTGTCACAGGAATGGTTCTAATCATAGTCAGTAAGAAGAATCAGTCTTTTTGTACTTAAGTCGGCATTATGCCTTTTGTGTTTAATTCCGATGCAGTTTCTGTGTTTCTTCGTCAATAAGAAGGTCCAAGAGATACAGTAAACCTGAAGTGAAGTATCGGATAATATAACGAGTGTCACAGGAATGGCTCAAAACATAGCCAGTAAGAAGAGTCTGTCATCTTGTACTTAAGTAGGCATTGTGGCGTCTCTATTTAATTCCGTTGCAGTTTCTGTGTTTCATCGTCAATACGAAGGTCAGAGGGATACAGTAAACCTGAAGTGAAGCATCGGGACTTATAACTAGAGTCCCGGGAATGGTTCAAACATAGTCAGTAAGAAGAGTCAGTCTTCTTTTACTTAAGTCGCCATTGTACCTTTTGTATTTAATTCCGATGCAATTTTGTGTTTCATCGTCAATAACAAGGTCAGAGGGATACAGTAAACCTGGAGTGAAGCATCGGAATCTATAACTAGTGTTACAGGAATGGTTCTAATCATAGTCAGTAAGAAGAGTCAGTCTTTTTGTACTTAAGTCGGCATTGTGCCTTTTGTGTTTAATTCCGATGCAATTTCTGTGTTTCTTCGTCAATAAGAAGGTCCAAGAGATACAGTAAACCTGAAGTGAAGCATCGGAATATATAACTAGTGTCATAGGAATGGTTCAAAACATAGCCAGTAAGAAGAGTCAGCCATCTTGTTCTTAAGTAGGCATTGTGGCGTTTCTATTTAATTCCGTTGCAATTCGTGTGTTTCATCGTCAATAAGAAGGTCAGAGGGATACAGTAAACCTGAAGTGAAGCATCCGAATCTATAACTAGTGTCACAGGAATGGTTCAAAGCGTAGTCAGTAAAAAGAGTCAGTCTTCTTGTACTTAAGTCGGCATTGTGCCTTTTTCATTTAATTCCGAAGCTATTTCTGTGTTTCATCGTCAATAAGAAGGTCAGAGGGATACAGTAAACCTGAAGTGAAGCATCGGAATCTATAACTAGTGTCACAGTAATGGTTCTAATCATAGTCAGTAAGAAGAGTCAGTCTTATTGTATTTAAGTCGGCATTGTGCCTTTTGTGTTTAATTCCGATGCAATTTCTGTGTTTCATCGTCAATAAGAAAGTCCAAGAGATACTGTAAACCTGAAGTGAAGCATCGGAATCTATAACTAGTGTCACAGGAATGATTCAAACATAGACAGTAAGATGAGTCGGTCTTCTTGTACTTAAGTCGGCATTGTGCCTTTAGTATTTAATTGCGATGCAATTTCTGTGTTTCATCGTCAATAAGAGGATCAGAGGGATACAGTAAACCTGAAGTGAAGCATCGGAATCTATAACTAGTGTCACAGGAATGGTTCAAAGCATAGACAGTAGGAAGAGTCAGTCTTCTTGTACTTAAGTCGGCTTTGTGCCTTTTGTATTTAATTCCGATGCAATATCTGTGTTTCATCGTCAATGAGTAGGTCCAAGGGATACAGTAAACCTCAAGTGAAGCATCGGAATCTATAACTAGTGTCATAGGAATGGTTTAAAACATAGACAGTAAGAAGAGTCAGTCTTCTTGTACTTAAGTCGGCATTGTGCCTTTTGTATTTAATTCCGATGCAATTTCTGTGTTTCATCGTCAATAAGAAGGTCCAAGGGATACAGTAAACCTGAAGTGAAGCATCGGAATTATAAACTGGTCTCACAGGAGTGGTTCAAAACATAGACAGTAAGATGAGTTAGTCTTCTTGTATTTTGGTCTTCATTGTGACTTATGTATTTAATTCCGATGCAATTTCTGTGTTTCATCGTCAACAAGAAGGTCCAAGGGAAACAGTAAACCTGAAGTGAAGCATCCAAATCTAAAAGTCGTCTCACAGGAAACTTTCAAAACATAGACAGTAAGAAGTGTCAGCCTTATTGTACTTAAGTCGGCATTGTGCCTTTTGTGTTTGATTCCGATGCAATCTCTGTGTTTCATCGTGAAAACGAAGGTCCAAGGTGTACAGTAAACCTGAGGTGAAGTATCGGAAACTACAACTGGTCTCACAGGAGAGATTCAAAACATAGACAGTAAGAAGAGTCAGTCTTCTTGTACTTAAGTCGGCATTGTGCCTTTTGTATTTAATTCCGATGCAATTTATGTGATTCATCGTCAATAAGAAGGTCAGAGGGATAAATTAAACCTGAAGTGAAGCATCGGAATCTATACCTAGTGTCACAGGAATGGTCCTAATCATAGTCAGTAAGGAGAGTCAGTCTCTTCGTACTTAAGTCGGCATTGTGCCTTTTGTGTTTAATTCCGATGCAATTTCTGTGTTTCTTCGTCAATAAGAAGGTCCAAGAGAAACAGTAAACCTGAAGTGAAGCATCGGAATCTATAACTAGTGTCACAGAAATGGTTCAATACATAGCCAGTAAGGAGAGTCAATCATCTTTTACTTAAGTAGGCATTGTGGCGTTTCTATTTAATTCCGTTGTAGTTTCTGTGTTTCATCGTCAATAAGAAGGTCAGAGGGATACAGTTACCATGAAGTTAAGCATCGGGATCTATAACTAGAGTCAAGGGAATGGTTCAAAACATAGTCAGTAAAAAGAATCAGTCTTCTTGTACTTAAGTCGGCATTGTGCCTTTTGTATTTAATTCCGATGCGATTTCTGTGTTTCATCGTCAGTAAGAAGGTCTAAGGGATACAGTAAACCTAAAGTGAAGCATCGGAATCTAGAACTAGTGTCACAGGAATGGTTCAAAGCATAGACAGTAAGAAGAGTCCGTCTTCCTGCACTTAAGTCGGCATTGTGCCTTTTCTATTTAATTCCGATGCAATTTATGTGTTTCATCGTCAATAAGAAGGTCCAAGGGATACAGTAAACCTGAAGTGAAGCATCGGGACTTATAACTAGAGTCACGGGAATGGTTCAAACATAGTCAGTAAGAAGAGTCAGTCTTCTTGTATTTAAGTCGGCATTGTGCATTTTGTACTAATTCCGATGCAATATCTGTGTTTCATCGTCAATAAGAAGGTCCAAGGGATACAGTAAACCTGAAGTGAAGCATCGGAATCTATAACTAGTGTCACAGGAATGGTTCAAAGCATAGACAGTAAGAAAAGTCAGTCGTCTTGCACTTAAGTCGGCATTGTGCCTTTTCTATTTAATTCCGATGCAATTTTGTGTTTCATCGTCAATAACAAGGTCAGAGGGATACAGTAAACCTGGAGTGAGGCATCGGAATCTATAACTAGTGTTACAGGAATGGTTCTAATCATAGTCAGTAAGAAGAGTCAGTCTTTTTGTACTTATGTCGGCATTGTGTCTTTTGTGTTTAATTCCGATGCAATTTCTGTGTTTCTTCGTCAATAAGATCGTCCAAGAGATACAGTAAACCTGAAGTGAAGCATCGGAATCTATAACTAGTGTCACAGGAATGGTTCAAAACATAGCCAGTAAGAAGAGTCAGCCATCTTGTTCTTAAGTAGGCATTGTGGCGTTTCTATTTAATTCCGTTGCAATTCGTGTGTTTCATCGTCAATAAGAAGGTCAGAGGGATACAGTAAAACTGAAGTGAAGCATCCGAATCTATAACTAGTGTCACAGGAATGGTTGAAAGCGTAGTCAGTAAAAAGAGTCAGTCTTCTTGTACTTAAGTCGGCATTGTGCCTTTTTCATTTAATTCCGAAGCTATTTCTGTGTTTCATCGTCAATAAGAAGGTCAGAGGGATACAGTAAACCTGAAGTGAAGCATCGGAATCTATAACTAGTGTCACAGTAATGGTTCTAATCATAGTCAGTAAGAAGAGTCAGTCTTATTGTATTTAAGTCGGCATTGTGCCTTTTGTGTTTAATTCCGATGCAATTTCTGTGTTTCATCGTCAATAAGAAAGTCCAAGAGATACTGTAAACCTGAAGTGAAGCATCGGAATCTATAACTAGTGTCACAGGAATGATTCAAACATAGACAGTAAGATGAGTCGGTCTTCTTGTACTTAAGTCGGCATTGTGCCTTTAGTATTTAATTGCGATGCAATTTCTGTGTTTCATCGTCAATAAGAGGATCAGAGGGATACAGTAAACCTGAAGTGAAGCATCGGAATCTATAACTAGTGTCACAGGAATGGTTCAAAGCATAGACAGTAGGAAGAGTCAGTCTTCTTGTACTTAAGTCGGCTTTGTGCCTTTTGTATTTAATTCCGATGCAATATCTGTGTTTCATCGTCAATGAGTAGGTCCAAGGGATACAGTAAACCTCAAGTGAAGCATCGGAATCTATAACTAGTGTCATAGGAATGGTTTAAAACATAGACAGTAAGAAGAGTCAGTCTTCTTGTACTTAAGTCGGCATTGTGCCTTTTGTATTTAATTCCGATGCAATTTCTGTGTTTCATCGTCAATAAGAAGGTCCAAGGGATACAGTAAACCTGAAGTGAAGCATCGGAATTATAAACTGGTCTCACAGGAGTGGTTCAAAACATAGACAGTAAGATGAGTTAGTCTTCTTGTATTTTGGTCTTCATTGTGACTTATGTATTTAATTCCGATGCAATTTCTGTGTTTCATCGTCAACAAGAAGGTCCAAGGGAAACAGTAAACCTGAAGTGAAGCATCCAAATCTAAAAGTCGTCTCACAGGAAACTTTCAAAACATAGACAGTAAGAAGTGTCAGCCTTATTGTACTTAAGTCGGCATTGTGCCTTTTGTGTTTGATTCCGATGCAATCTCTGTGTTTCATCGTGAAAACGAAGGTCCAAGGTGTACAGTAAACCTGAGGTGAAGTATCGGAAACTACAACTGGTCTCACAGGAGAGATTCAAAACATAGACAGTAAGAAGAGTCAGTCTTCTTGTACTTAAGTCGGCATTGTGCCTTTTGTATTTAATTCCGATGCAATTTATGTGATTCATCGTCAATAAGAAGGTCAGAGGGATAAATTAAACCTGAAGTGAAGCATCGGAATCTATACCTAGTGTCACAGGAATGGTCCTAATCATAGTCAGTAAGGAGAGTCAGTCTCTTCGTACTTAAGTCGGCATTGTGCCTTTTGTGTTTAATTCCGATGCAATTTCTGTGTTTCTTCGTCAATAAGAAGGTCCAAGAGAAACAGTAAACCTGAAGTGAAGCATCGGAATCTATAACTAGTGTCACAGAAATGGTTCACTACATAGCCAGTAAGGAGAGTCAATCATCTTTTACTTAAGTAGGCATTGTGGCGTTTCTATTTAATTCCGTTGTAGTTTCTGTGTTTCATCGTCAATAAGAAGGTCAGAGGGATACAGTTACCATGAAGTTAAGCATCGGGATCTATAACTAGAGTCAAGGGAATGGTTCAAAACATAGTCAGTAAAAAGAATCAGTCTTCTTGTACTTAAGTCGGCATTGTGCCTTTTGTATTTAATTCCGATGCGATTTCTGTGTTTCATCGTCAGTAAGAAGGTCTAAGGGATACAGTAAACCTAAAGTGAAGCATCGGAATCTAGAACTAGTGTCACAGGAATGGTTCAAAGCATAGACAGTAAGAAGAGTCCGTCTTCCTGCACTTAAGTCGGCATTGTGCCTTTTCTATTTAATTCCGATGCAATTTATGTGTTTCATCGTCAATAAGAAGGTCCAAGGGATACAGTAAACCTGAAGTGAAGCATCGGGACTTATAACTAGAGTCACGGGAATGGTTCAAACATAGTCAGTAAGAAGAGTCAGTCTTCTTGTATTTAAGTCGGCATTGTGCATTTTGTACTAATTCCGATGCAATATCTGTGTTTCATCGTCAATAAGAAGGTCCAAGGGATACAGTAAACCTGAAGTGAAGCATCGGAATCTATAACTAGTGTCACAGGAATGGTTCAAAGCATAGACAGTAAGAAAAGTCAGTCGTCTTGCACTTAAGTCGGCATTGTGCCTTTTCTATTTAATTCCGATGCAATTTTGTGTTTCATCGTCAATAACAAGGTCAGAGGGATACAGTAAACCTGGAGTGAGGCATCGGAATCTATAACTAGTGTTACAGGAATGGTTCTAATCATAGTCAGTAAGAAGAGTCAGTCTTTTTGTACTTATGTCGGCATTGTGTCTTTTGTGTTTAATTCCGATGCAATTTCTGTGTTTCTTCGTCAATAAGATCGTCCAAGAGATACAGTAAACCTGAAGTGAAGCATCGGAATCTATAACTAGTGTCACAGGAATGGTTCAAAACATAGCCAGTAAGAAGAGTCAGCCATCTTGTTCTTAAGTAGGCATTGTGGCGTTTCTATTTAATTCCGTTGCAATTCGTGTGTTTCATCGTCAATAAGAAGGTCAGAGGGATACAGTAAAACTGAAGTGAAGCATCCGAATCTATAACTAGTGTCACAGGAATGGTTGAAAGCGTAGTCAGTAAAAAGAGTCAGTCTTCTTGTACTTAAGTCGGCATTGTGCCTTTTTCATTTAATTCCGGTGCAATTTCTGTGTTTCACCGTCAATAAGAAGGTCAGAGGGATACAGCAAACCTGAAGTGAAGCATCGGAATCTATAACTAGTGTCACAGGAATGGTTCTAATCATAGTCAGTAAGAAGAGTCAGTCTTATTGTACTTAAGTCGGCATTGTGCCTTTTGTGTTTAATTCCGATGCAATTTCTGTGTTTCATCGTCAATAAGAATGTCCAAGAGATACAGTAAACCTGAAGTGAAGCATCGGAATCTATAACTAGTGTCACAGGAATGGTTCAAACATAGACAGTAAGATGAGTCAGTCTTCTTGTACTTAAGTCGGCATTGTGCCTTTTGTATTTAGTTCCGATGCAATTTCTGTGTTTCATCGTCAATAAGAGGATCAGAGGGTTACAGTAAACCTGAAGTGAAGCATCGGAATCTATAACTAGTGTCACAGGAATGGTTCAAAGCATAGACAGTAGGAAGAGTCAGTCATCTTGTACTTAAGTCGGCATTGTGCCTTTTGTATTTAATTCCGATGCAATATCTGTGTTTCATCGTCAATGAGTAGGTCCAAGGGATACAGAAAACCTGAAGTGAAGCATCGGAATTTATAACTATTGTCACAGGAATGGTTTAAAACATAGACAGTAAGAAGAGTCAGTCTTCTTGTACTTAAGTCGGCAATGTGCCTTTTGTATTTAATTCCGATGCAATTTCTGTGTTTCATCGTCAATAAGAAGGTCCAAGGGATACAGTAAACCTGAAGTGAAGCATCGGAATTATAAACTGGTCTCACAGGAATGGTTCAAAACATAGACAGTAAGATGAGTCAGTCTTCTTGTATTTTGGTCTTCATTGTGACTTATGTATTTAATTCCGATGCAATTTCTGTGTTTCATCGTCAACAAGAAGGTCCAAGGGAAACAGTAAACCTGAAGTGAAGCATCGGAATCTATAACTAGTGTCACAGGAATGGTTCAAAACATAGACAGTAAGAAGTGTCAGCCTTATTGTACTTAAGTCGGCATTGTGCATTTTGTGTTTGATTCCGATGCAATCTCTGTGTTTCATCGTGAATACGAAGGTCCAAGGGGTACAGTAAACCTGAGGTGAAGTATCGGAATCTAAAACTGGTCTCACAGGAGAGATTCAAAACATAGACAGTAAGAAGAGTCAGTCTTCTTGTACTTAAGTCGGCATTGTGCCTTTTGTATTTAATTCCGATGTAATTTATGTGTTTCATCGTCAATAAGAAGGTCAGAGGTATACAGTAAACCTGAAGTGAAACATCGGAATCTATAACTAGTGTCACAGGAATGGTTCTAATCATAGTCAGTAAGGAGAGTCAGTCTCTTCGTACTTAAGTCGGCATTGAGCCTTTTGTGTTTAATTCCGATGCAATTTCTGTGTTTCTTCGTCAATAAGAAGGTCCAAGAGATACAGTAAACCTGAAGTGAAGCATCGGAATCTATAACTAGTGTCACAGAAATGGTTTAATACATAGCCAGTAAGGAGAGTCAATCATCTTATACTTAAGTAGGCATTGTGGCGTTTCTATTTAATTCCGTTGGAGTTTCTGTGTTTCATCGTCAATAAGAAGGTCAGAGGGATACAGTAAACCTGAAGTGAAGCATCGGGATCTATAACTAGAGTCAAGGGAATGGTTCAAAACATAGTCAGTAAGAAGAGTCAGTCTTCTTGCACTTAAGTCGGCATTGTGCCTTTTGTATTTAATTCCGATGCAATTTCTGTGTTTCATCGTCAATAAGAAGGTCCAAGGGATACAGTAAACCTGAAGTGAAGCATCGGAATCTATAACTAGTGTCACAGGAATGGTTCAAAGCATAGACAGTAAGAAAAGTCAGTCGTCTTGTACTTAAGTCGGCATTGTGCCTTTTCTATTTAATTCCGATGCAATTTCTGTGTTACATCGTGAATAAGAAGGTCAGAGGGATACAGTAAACCTGAAGTGAAGCATCCGAATCTATAACTGTTGTCACATGAATGGTTGAAAACATAGTCAGTAAAAAGAATCAGTCTTCTTGTACTTAAGTCGGCATTGTGCCTTTTGTATTTAATTCCGATGCAATTTCTGTGTTTCATTGTCAATTAGGAGGTCCAAGGGATACAGTAAACCTGAAGTGAAGCATCTGAATCTATAACTAGTGTCACAGGAATGATTCAAAACATAGTCAGTAAGAACAGTCAGTCTTCTTGCCCTTATGTCGGCATTGTGCCTTTTGTATTTAATTCCGATGCAATTTCTGTGTTTCATCGTCAATAAGAAGGTCCAAGGGATACAGTAAACCTGAAGTGAAGCATCGCAATCTATAACTAGTGTCACAGGAATAGTTCAAAACATAGATAGTAGGAAGAGTCAGTCTTCTTGTACTGAAGTCGGCATTGTGCCTTTTGTATTTAATTCCGATGCAATTTCTGTGTTTCATCAACAATAACACGTTCAGAGGGATACAGTAACCCTGAAGTGAAGCATCGTAATCCAAAACTAGTGTCACAGGAATGGTTCAAAACATAGACAGTAGGAATAGTCAGTCTTCTTGTACTTAAGTCGATATTGTGCCTTTTGTATTTAATTCCGATGCAATTTCTGTGTTTCATCGTCAATAAGAAGGTCCAAGGTATACAGTAAACCTGAAGTGAAGCAACGCAATCTATAACTAGTGTCACAGGAATAGTTCAAAACATAGTCAGGAAGATGAGTCAGTCGTCTTGTACTTAAGTCGGCATTGTGCCTTTTCTATTTAATTCCGATGCTATTTCTGTGTTTCATCGTCAATAAGAAGGTCAGAGGGATACAGTAAACCTGAAGTGAAGCATCGGAATCTATAGCTAGTGTCACAGGAATGGTTCAAAGCATAGTCTGTAAGAAGAGTCAGTCTTTTTGTCCTTAAGTCGGCATTGTGCCTTTTGTATTTAATTCCGATGCAATTTCTGTGTTTCATCGTCAATAAGAAGGTTCAAGGGATACAGTAAACCTGGAGTGAAGCATCTGAATCTATAACTAGTGTCACAGGAATGGTTCAAAACATAGGCAGTAAGGAGAGTCAGTCTTCTTGTACATTTGTCGGCATTGTGCCTTTTGTATTTAATTCCGATGTAATTTCTGTATTTCATCGTCAATAAGAAGGTCAGAGGGATACAGTAAACCGGAAGTGAAGCATCGGAATCTAGAACTAGTATCACAGGAATGGTTCAAAACATAGACCGTAAGAGGAGTCAGTCTTCTTGTACTTATGTCGGCACTGTGCCCTTTCAATTTAACTCCGATGCAATTTATGTGTTTCATCGTCAATAAGAAGGTCCAAGGGATACAGTAAACCTGAAGTGAAGCATCGCAATCTATAACTAGTGTCACAGGAATAGTTCAAAACATAGTCAGTAAGAAGAGTCTGTCGTCTTGTACTTAAGTCGGCATTGTGCCTTTTCTATTTAATTCCGTTGCTATTTCTGTGTTTCATCGTCAATAAGAAGGTCAGAGGGATACAGTAAACCTGAAGTGAAGCATCGGAATCTATAGCTAGTGTCACAGGAATGGTTCAAAGAATAGTCAGTAAGAAGAGTCAGTCTTTTTGTCCTTAAGTCGGCATTGTGCCTTTTGTATTTAATTCCGATGCAATTTCTGTGTTTCATCGTCAATAAGAAGGTTCAAGGGATACAGTAAACCTGGAGTGAAGCATCGGAATCTATAACTAGTGTCACAGGAATGGTTCAAAGCATAGACAGTAAGGAGATTCAGTCTTCTTGTACTTTTGTCAGCATTGTGCCTTTTGTATTTAATTCCGATGTAATTTCTGTATTTCATCGTCAATAAGAAGGTCAGAGGGATACAGTAAACCTGAAGTGAAGCATCAGAATCTATAACTAGTGTCACAGGAATGGTTTTAAACATAGACAGGAAGAAGAGTCAGTCTTCTTGTACTTAAGTCGGCATTGTGCCTTTTGTATTTCACTCCGATGCAATTTCTGTGTTTCATCGTGAATAAGAAGGTCGATGGGATACAGTAGACCTGAATTGAAGCATCGGAATCTATAACTAGTGTCACAGGAATGGTTCAAAACATAGACAGTAAGATGAGTCTGTCTTCTTGTACTTAAGTCGGTATTGTGCTTTTTGTATTTAATTCCGATGCAATTTCCGTGTTTCATCGTAAATAAGAAGGTCAGAGGCGTACCGTAAACCTGAAGTGAAGCATCGGAATCTATAACTAGAGTCACAGGAATGGTTCAAAGCATAGACCGTAAGAAGAGTCAGTCATCTTGAACTGAAGTCGGCATTGTGCCTTTTGTATTTAATTCCGATGCAATTTCTGTGTTTCATCGTCAATAAAAAGGTCTAAGGGATACAGTAAACCTAAAGAGAAGCATCGGAATCTAGAACTAGTGTCACAGGAATGGTTCAATACATAGACAGTAAGAAGAGACCGTCTTCCTGTACTTAAGTCGGCATTGTGCCTTTTCTATTTAATTCCGATGCAATTTATGTGTTTCATCGTCAATAAGAAGGTCCAAGGGATACAGTAAACCTGAAGTGAAGCATCGGGACTTATAACTAGAGGCGCGGGAATGGTTCAAACATAGTCAGTAAGAAGAGTCAGTCTTCTTGTATTTAAGTCGGCATTGTGCCATTTGTACTAATTCCGATGCAATATCTGTGTTTCATCGTCAATAAGAAGGTCCGAGGAATACAGTAAACCTGAAGTGAAGCATCGGAATCTATAACTAGTGTCACAGGAATGGTTCAAAGCATAGACAGTAAGAAAAGTCAGTCGTCTTGTACTTAAGTCGGCATTGTGCTTTTTCTATTTAATTCCGATGCAATATCTGTGTTTCATCGTCAATAAGAAGGTCCAAGGGATACAGTAAACCTGAAGTGAAGCATCGGAATCTATAACTAGTGTCACAGGAATGGTTCAAAACATAGACAGTAAGATGAGTCAGTCTTCTTGTACCTAAGTTGGCATTGTGCCTTTTGTATTTAATTCCGATGCAATTTCTGTGTTTCATCGTCAATAAGAAGGTGCAAGAGATACAGTAAACCTGAAGTGAAGCATCGGAATCAATAACTAGAGTCACAGGAATGGTTCAAAACATAGACAGTAAGGTGAGTCAGTCTTCTTGTACTTAAGTCGGCATTGTGCCTTTTGTATTTAATTCCGATGCAATTTCTGTGTTTCATCGTCAATACGAAGATCAAAGGGGATACAGTAAACCTGAAGTGAAGCAGCGGAATCTATAACTAGTGTCACAGGAATGGTTCAAAACATAGACAGTAGGAAGAGTCAGTCTTCTTGTACTTAAGTCGGCATTGTGCTTTTTGTATTTAATACCGATGCAATATCTGTGTTTCATCATCAATAAGAAGGTCCAAGGGATACAGTAAACCTGAAGTGAAGCATCGGAATCTACAACTAGTGTCACAAGAATGGTTCAAAACATAGACAGTAAGAAGAGTCAGTCTTCTTGTACTTAAGTCGGCATTGTGCCTTTTGTATTTAATTCCGATGCAATTTCTGTGTTTCATCGTCAATAAGAAGGTCCAAGGGATACAGTAAACCTGAAGTGAAGCATCCGAATTATGAACTGGTCTCACAGGAATGGATCAAAACATTGACAGTAAGATGAGTCTGTCTTCTTGCATTTAGGTCTTCATTGAGACTTATGTATTTAATTCCGATGCAATTTCTATGTTTCATCGTCAATAAGAAGGTCCAAGGGAAACAGTAAACCTGAAGTGAAGCATCGGAATCTGAAAGTCGTCTCACAGGAAAGGTTCAAAACATAGACAGTAAGATGAGTCAGTCTTCTTGTACTTAAGTCGGCATTGTGACTTTTGTATTTAATTCCGATGCAATTTCTGTGTTTCATCGTCAATAACAAGGTCAGAGGGATTCAGTAAACCTGGGGTGAAGCATCGGAATCTATAACTAGTGTTACAGGAATGGTTCTAATCATAGTCAGTAAGAAGAGTCAGTCTTTTTGTACTTAAGTCGGCATTGTGCCTTTCGTGTTTAATTCCGATGCAATTTCTGTGTTTCTTCGTCAATAAGAAGGTCCAAGAGATACAGTAAACCTGAAGTGAAGCATCGGAATCTATAACTAGTGTCACAGGAATGGTTCAAAACATAGACAGTAAGATGAGTCAGTCTTCTTGTACCTAAGTCGGCATTGTGCTTTTGTATTTAATTCCGATGCAATTTCTGTGTTTCATCGTCAATAAGAAGGTCCAAGAGATACAGTAAACCTGAAGTGAAGCATCGGAATCAATAACTAGTGTCACAGGAATGGTTCAAAACATAGACAGTAAGATGAGTCAGTCTTCTTGTACTTAAGTCGGCATTGTGCCTTTTGTATTTAATTCCGATGCAATTTCTGTGTTTCATCGTCAATAAGAAGATCAAAGGGGATACAGTAAACCTGAAGTGAAGCAGCGGAATCTATAACTAGTGTCACAGGAATGGTTCAAAACATAGACAGTAGGAAGAGTCAGTCTTCTTGTACTTAAGTCGGCATTGTGCTTTTTGTATTTAATACCGATGCAATATCTGTGTTTCATCATCAATAAGAAGGTCCAAGGGATACAGTAAACCTGAAGTGAAGCATCGTAATCTATAACTAGTGTCACAAGAATGGTTCAAAACATAGACAGTAAGAAGAGTCAGTCTTCTTGTACTTAAGTCGGCATTGTGCCTTTTGTACTTAATTCCGATGCAATTTCTGTGTTTCATCGTCAATAAGAAGGTCCAAGGGATACAGTAAACCTAAAGTGAAGCATCCGAATTATGAACCGGTCTCACAGGAATGGATCAAAACATTGACAGTAAGATGAGTCAGTCTTCTTGCATTTAGGTCTTCATTGAGACTTATGTATTTACTTCCGATGCAATTTCTATGTTTCATCGTCAATAAGAAGGTCCAAGGGAAACAGTAAACCTGAAGTGAAGCATCGGAATCTGAAAGTCGTCTCACAGGAAAGGTTCAAAACATAGACAGTAAGATGAGTCAGTCTTCTTGTACTTAAGTCGGCATTGTGCCTTTTGTATTTAATTCCGATGCAATTTCTGTGTTTCATCGTCAATAACAAGGTCAGAGGGATACAGTAAACCTGGGGTGAAGCATCGGAATCTATAACTAGTGTTACAGGAATGGTTCTAATCATAGTCAGTAAGAAGAGTCAGTCTTTTTGTACTTAAGTCGGCATTGTGCCTTTTATGTTTATTTCCGATGCAATTTCTGTGTTTCTTCGTCAATAAGAAGGTCCAAGAGATACAGTAAACCTGAAGTGAAGCATCGGAATATATAACTAGTGTCACAGGAATGGTTCAAAACATAGCCAGTAAGAAGAGTCAGCCATCTTGTTCCTAAGTAGGCATTGTGGCGTTTCTATTTAATTCCGTTGCAATTCGTGTGTTTCATCGTCAATAAGAAGGTCAGAGGGATACAGTAAACCTGAAGTGAAGCATCCGAATCTATAACTAGTGTCACAGGAATGGTTCAAAGCGTAGTCAGTAAAAAGAGTCAGTCTTCTTGTACTTAAGTCGCCATTGTGCCTTTTGTATTTAATTCCGATGCAATTTCTGTGTTTCATTGTCAATTAGGAGGACCAAGGGATACAGTAGGCCTGATGTGAAGCATCGGAATCTATAACTAGTGTCACAGGAATGGTTCAAAGCATAGACAGTAGGAAGAGTCAGTCTTCTTGTACTTAAGTCGGCATTGTGCCTTTTGTATTTAATTCCGATGCAATATCTGTGTTTCATCGTCAATGAGTAGGTCCAAGGGATACAGTAAACCTGAAGTGAAGCATCGGAATCTATAACTAGTGTCACAGGAATGGTTTAAAACATAGTCAGTAAAAAGAATCAGTCTTCTTGTACTTAAGTCGGCATTGTGCCTTTTGTATTTAATTCCGATGCAATTTCTGTGTTACATCGTGAATAAGAAGGTCAGAGGGATACAGTAAACCTGAAGTAAAGCATCCGAATCTATAACTGTTGTCACAGGAATGGTTCAAAACATAGTCAGTAAAAAGAATCAGTCTTCTTGTACTTAAGTCGGCATTGTGCCTTTTGTATTTAATTCCGATGCTATATCTGTGTTTCATCGTCAATGAGTAGGTCCAAGGGATACAGTAAACCTGAAGTGAAGCATCGGAATCTGTAACTAGTGTCACAGGAATGGTTTAAAACATAGACAGTAAGAAAAGTCAGTCGTCTTGTACTTAAGTCGGCATTGTGCCTTTTCAATTTAATTCCGATGCAATTTCGGTGTTACATCGTGAATAAGAAGGTCAGAGGGATACAGTAATCCTGAAGTGAAGCATCCGAATCTATAACTGTTGTCACAGGAATGGTTCAAAACATAGTCAGTAAAAAGAATCAGTCTTCTTGTACTTAAGTCGGCATTGTGCCTTTTGTATTTAATTCCGATGCAATTTCTGTGTTTCATTGTCAATTAGGAGGTCCAAGGGATACAGTAGGCCTGATGTGAAGCATCGGAATCTATAACTAGTGTCACAGGAAATGTTCAAAACATAGTCAGTAAGAACAGTCAGTCTTCTTGCCCTTAAGTCGGCATTGTGCCTTTTGTATTTAATTCCGATGCAATTTCTGTGTTTCATCGTCAATAAGAAGGCCCAAGGGATACAGTAAACCTGGAGTGTAGCAACTGAATCTATAACTAGTGTCACAGGAATGGTTCAAAACATAGATAGTAGGAAGAGTCAGTCTTCTTGTACTGAAGTCGGCATTGTGCCTTTTGTATTTAATTCCGATGCAATTTCTGTGTTTCATCAACACTAACAAGGTCAGAGGGATACAGTAAACCTGAAGTGAAGCATCGGAATCCAAAACTAGTGTCACACGAATGGTTCAAACATAGACAGTAGGAATAGTCAGTCTTCTTGTACTTAAGTCGATATTATGATTTTTGTATTTAATTCCGATGTAATTTCAGTGTTTCATCGTCAATAAGAAGGTCCAAGGTATACAGTAAACCTGAAGTGAAGCATTGCAATCTATAACTAGTGTCACAGGAATAGTTCAAAACATAGTCAGTAAGAAGAGTCAGTCGTCTTGTACTTAAGTCGGCATTGTGCCTTTTATATTTCATTCCGATGCTATATCTGTGCTTCATCGTCAGTATGAAGGTCAGAGGGATACAGTAAACATGAAGTGAAGCAACGGAATCTATAGCTAGTGTCACAGGAATGGTTCAAAGCATAGTCAGTAAGAAGAGTCAGTCTTTTTGTCCTTAAGTCGGCATTGTGCCTTTTGTATTTAATTCCGATGCAATTTCTGTGTTTCATCGTCAATAAGAAGATTCAAGGGATACAGTAAACCTGGAGTGAAGCATCGGAATCTATAACTAGTGTCACAGGAATGGTTCAAAACATAGACAGTAAGGAGAGTTAGTCATCTTGTACTTATGACGGCATTGTGCCTTTTCAATTTAACTCCGATGCAATTTATGTGTTTAATCGTCAATAAGAAGGTCCAAGGGATACAGTAAACCTGAAGTGAAGCATCAGAATCTATAACTAGTGTCACAGGAATGGTTTTAAACATAGACAGTAAGAAGATCCAGTCTTCTTGTACTTAAGTCGGCATTGTGCCTTTTGTATTTCACTCCGATGCAATTTCTGTGTTTCATCGTGAATAAGAAGGTCGATGGGATACAGTAGACCTGAATTGAAGCATCGGAATCTATAACTAGTGTCACAGAATTGGTTCAAATCATAGACCGTAAGATGAGTCTGTCTCCTTGTACTTAAGTCGGTATTGTGCCTTTTGCATTTAATTCCGATGCAATTTCTGTGTTTCATCGTAAATAAGAAGGTCAGAGGGGTACCGTAAACCTGAAGTGAAGCATCGGAATTTATAACTAGAGTCACAGGAATGGTTCAAAACATAGACCGTAAGAAGAGTCAGTCTTCTTGAACTAAAGTCGGCTTTGTGCCTTTTGTATTTAATACCGATGCAATTTCTGTGTTTCATCGTCAATAAGAAGGTCTAAGGGATACAGTAAACCTAAAGTGAAGCATCGGAATCTAGAACTAGTGTCACAGGAATGGTTCAAAACATACACAGTAAGAAGAGTCCGTCTTCCTGTACTTAAGTCGGCATTGTGCCTTTTCTATTTAATTCCGATGCAATTTATGTGTTTCATCGTCAATAAGAAGGTCCAAGGGATACAGTAAACCTGAAGTGAAGCATCAGAATCTATAACTAGTGTCACAGGAATGGTTCAAAACATAGTCAGTAAGAAGAGTCAGTCTTCTTGTACTTAAGTCGGCATTGTGCCTTTTGTATTTAATTCCGTAGCAATTTCTGTGTTTCATTGTCAATAAGAATTCCCGAGGGATACAGTAAACCTGGAGTGAGGCATCAGAATCTATAACTAGTGTCACAGGAATGGTTTTAAGCATAGACAGTAAGAAGAGTCAGTCTTCTTGTACTTAATTCGGCATTGTGCCTTTTGTACTTCATTCCGATGCAATTTCTGTGTTTCATCGTGAATAAGAAGGTCGATGGGATACAGTAGACCTGAAGTGAAGCATCGGGATCTATAACTAGAGTCACGGGAATGGTTCAAACATATTCAGTAAGAAGAGTCAGTCTTCTTGTACTTAAGTCGGCATTGTGTCTTTTGTATTTAATTCCGAAGCAATTTCTGTGTTTCATCGTCAATAAGAAGGTCCAAGGGATACAGTAAATCTGAAGTGAAGCATCGGAATCTATAACTAGTGTCACAGGAATGGTTCAGAACATAGACAGTAAGAAAAGTCAGTCGTCTTGTACTTAAGTCGGCATTGTGCCTTTTCTATTTAATCTGGATGCAATTTCTGTGTTTCATCGTGAATAAGAAGGTCAGAGGGATACAGTAAACCTGAAGTGAAGCATCCGAAACTATAACTAGTGTCACAGGAATGGTTCAAAACATAGTCAGTAAAAAGAGTCAGTCTTCTTGTACTTAAGTCGGCATTGTGCCTTTTTTATTTAATTCCGATGCAATTTCTGTGTTTCATCGTCAATGAGAAGGTCAGAGGGATACAGTAAACCTGAAGTGAAGCATCGGTATCTATAACTAGTGTCACAGGAATGGTTCTAATTATAGTCAGAAAGAAGAGTCAGTCTTTTTGTACTTAAGTCGGCATTGTGCCTTTTGTGTTTAATTCCGATGCAATTTCTGTGTTTCATCGTCAATAAGAAGGTCCCAGAGATACAGTAAACCTGAAGTGAAGCATCGGAATCGATAACTAGTGACACCGGAATGGTTCAAAACATAGACAGTATGATGAGTTAGACTTCTTGTACTTAAGTCGGCATTGTGCCTTTTGTATTTAATTCCGATGCAATATCTGTGTTTCATCGTCCATGAGTAGGTCCAAGGGATACAGTAAACCTGAAGTGAAGCATCGGAATCTATAACTAGTGTCACAGGAATGGTTTAAAACATAGACAGTAAGAAAAGTCAGTCGTCTTGTACTTAAGTCGGCATTGTGCCTTTTCAATTTAATTCCGATGCAATTTCGGTGTTACATCGTGAATAAGAAGGTCAGAGGGATACAGTAATCCTGAAGTGAAGCATCCGAATCTATAACTGTTGTCACAGGAATGGTTCAAAACATAGTCAGTAAAAAGAATCAGTCTTCTTGTACTTAAGTCGGCATTGTGCCTTTTGTATTTAATTCCGATGCAATTTCTGTGTTTCATTGTCAATTAGGAGGTCCAAGGGATACAGTAGGCCTGATGTGAAGCATCGGAATCTATAACTAGTGTCACAGGAATGGTTCAAAACATAGTCAGTAAGAACAGTCAGTCTTCTTGCCCTTAAGTCGGCATTGTGCCTTTTGTATTTAATTCCGATGCAATTTCTGTGTTTCATCGTCAATAAGAAGGCCCAAGGGATACAGTAAACCTGGAGTGTAGCAACGGAATCTATAACTAGTGTCACAGGAATGGTTCAAAACATAGATAGTGGGAAGAGTCAGTCTTCTTGTACTGAAGTCGGCATTGTGCCTTTTGTATTTAATTCCGATGCAATTTCTGTGTTTCATCAACACTAACAAGGTCAGAGGGATACAGTAAACCTGAAGTGAAGCATCGGAATCCAAAACTAGTGTCACAGGAATGGTTCAAACATAGACAGTAGGAATAGTCAGTCTTCTTGTACTTAAGTCGATATTATGATTTTTGTATTTAATTCCGATGTAATTTCAGTGTTTCATCGTCAATAAGAAGGTCCAAGGTATACAGTAAACCTGAAGTGAAGCATCGCAATCTATAACTAGTGTCACAGGAATAGTTCAAAACATAGTCAGTAAGAAGAGTCAGTCGTCTTGTACTTAAGTCGGCATTGTGCCTTTTATATTTCATTCCGATGCTATTTCTGTGCTTCATCGTCAGTAAGAAGGTCAGAGGGATACAGTAAACATGAAGTGAAGCATCGGAATCTATAGCTAGTGTCACAGGAATGGTTCAAAGCATAGTCAGTAAGAAGAGTCAGTCTTTTTGTCCTTAAGTCGGCATTGTGCCTTTTGTATTTAATTCCGATGCAATTTCTGTGTTTCATCGTCAATAAGAAGATTCAAGGGATACAGTAAACCTGGAGTGAAGCATCGGAATCTATAACTAGTGTCACAGGAATGGTTCAAAACATAGACAGTAAGGAGAGTTAGTCATCTTGTACTTATGTCGGCATTGTGCCTTTTCAATTTAACTCCGATGCAATTTATGTGTTTAATCGTCAATAAGAAGGTCCAAGGGATACAGTAAACCTGAAGTGAAGCATCAGAATCTATAACTAGTGTCACAGGAATGGTTTTAAACATAGACAGTAAGAAGATCCAGTCTTCTTGTACTTAAGTCGGCATTGTGCCTTTTGTATTTCACTCCGATGCAATTTCTGTGTTTCATCGTGAATAAGAAGGTCGATGGGATACAGTAGACCTGAATTGAAGCATCGGAATCTATAACTAGTGTCACAGAATTGGTTCAAATCATAGACCGTAAGATGAGTCTGTCTCCTTGTACTTAAGTCGGTATTGTGCCTTTTGCATGTAATTCCGATGCAATTTCTGTGTTTCATCGTAAATAAGAAGGTCAGAGGGGTACCGTAAACCTGAAGTGAAGCATCGGAATTTATTTAGAGTCACAGGAATGGTTCAAAACATAGACCGTAAGAAGAGTCAGTCTTCTTGAACTAAAGTCGGCTTTGTGCCTTTTGTATTTAATACCGATGCAATTTCTGTGTTTCATAGTCAATAAGAAGGTCTAAGGGATACAGTAAACCTAAAGTGAAGCATCGGAATCTAGAACTAGTGTCACAGGAATGGTTCAAAACATACACAGTAAGAAGAGTCCGTCTTCCTGTACTTAAGTCGGCATTGTGCCTTTTCTATTTAATTCCGATGCAATTTATGTGTTTCATCGTCAATAAGAAGGTCCAAGGGATACAGTAAACCTGAAGTGAAGCATCAGAATCTATAACTAGTGTCTCAGGAATGGTTCAAAACATAGTCAGTAAGAAGAGTCAGTCTTCTTGTACTTAAGTCGGCATTGTGCCTTTTGTATTTAATTCCGTAGCAATTTCTGTGTTTCATTGTCAATAAGAATTCCCGAGGGATACAGTAAACCTGGAGTGAGGCATCAGAATCTATAACTAGTGTCACAGGAATGGTTTTAAGCATAGACAGTAAGAAGAGTCAGTCTTCTTGTACTTAAGCCGGCATTGTGCCTTTTGTACTTCATTCCGATGCAATTTCTGTGTTTCAACGTGAATAAGAAGGTCGATGGGATACAGTAGACCTGAAGTGAAGCATCGGGATCTATAACTAGAGTCACGGGAATGGTTCAAACATATTCAGTAAGAAGAGTCAGTCTTCTTGTACTTAAGTCGGCATTGTGTCTTTTGTATTTAATTCCGAAGCAATTTCTGTGTTTCATCGTCAATAAGAAGGTCCAAGGGATACAGTAAATCTGAAGTGAAGCATCGGAATCTATAACTAGTGTCACAGGAATGGTTCAGAACATAGACAGTAAGAAAAGTCAGTCGTCTTGTACTTAAGTCGGCATTGTGCCTTTTCTATTTAATCTGGATGCAATTTCTGTGTTTCATCGTGAATAAGAAGGTCAGAGGGATACAGTAAACCTGAAGTGAAGCATCCGAATCTATAACTAGTGTCACAGGAATGGTTCAAAACATAGTCAGTAAAAAGAGTCAGTCTTCTTGTACTTAAGTCGGCATTGTGCCTTTTTTATTTAATTCCGATGCAATTTCTGTGTTTCATCGTCAATGAGAAGGTCAGAGGGATACAGTAAACCTGAAGTGAAGCATCGGAATCTATAACTAGTGTCACAGGAATGGTTCTAATTATACTCAGAAAGAAGAGTCAGTCTTTTTGTACTTAAGTCGGCATTGTGCCTTTTGTGTTTAATTCCGATGCAATTTCTGTGTTTCATCGTCAATAAGAAGGTCCCAGAGATACAGTAAACCTGAAGTGAAGCATCGGAATCGATAACTAGTGACACCGGAATGGTTCAAAACATAGACAGTATGATGAGTTAGACTTCTTGTACTTAAGTCGGAATTGTGCCTTTTGTATTAAATTCCGATGCAATTTCTGTGTTTCATCGTCAATAACAAGGTCAGAGGGATACAGTAAACCTGGAGTGAAGCATAGGAATCTATAACTAGTGTTACAGGAATGGTTCTAATCATAGTCAGTAAGAAGAGTCAGTCTTTTTGTACTTAAGTCGGCATTGTGCCTTTTGTGTTTAATTCCGATGCAATTTCTGTGTTTCTTCGTCAATAAGAAGGTCAGAGGGATACAGTAAACCTGGAGTGAAGCATCGGAATCTATAACTAGTGTTACAGGAATGGTTCTAATCATAGTCAGTAAGAAGAGTCAGTCTTTTTGTACTTAAGTCGGCATTGTGCCGTTTGTGTTTAATTCCGATGCACTTTCTGTATTTCTTCGTCAATAAGAAGGTCCAAGAGATGCAGTAAACCTGAAGTGAAGCATCGGAATATATAACTAGTGTCACAGGAATGGTTCCAAACATAGCCAGTAAGAAGAGTCAGCCATCTTGTTCTTAAGTAGGCATTGTGGCGTTTCTATTTAATTCCGTTGCAATTCGTGTGTTTCATCGTCAATAAGAAGGTCAGAGGGATACAGTAAACCTGAAGTGAAGCATCCGAATCTATAACTAGTTTCACAGGAATGGTTCAAAGCGTAGTCAGTAAAAAGAGTCAAACTTCTTGTACTTAAGTCGGCATTGTGCCTTTTTCATTTAATTCCGATGCAATTTCTGTGTTTCACCGTCAATAAAAAGGTCAGAGGGATACCGTAAACCTGAAGTGAAGCATCGGAATCTATAACTAGTGTCACAGGAATGGTTCTAATCATAGTCAGTAAGAAGAGTCAGTCTTATTGTACTTAAGTCGGCATTGTGCCTTTTGTGTTTAATTCCGATGCAATTTCTGTGTTTCATTGTCAATAAGAAAGTCCAAGAGATACAGTAAACCTGAAGTGAAGCATCGGAATCTATAACTAGTGTCACAGGAATGGTTCAAACATAGACCGTAAGATGAGTCAGTCTTCTTGTACTTAAGTCGGCATTGTGCCTTTTGTATTTAATTCCGATGCAATTTCTGTGTTTCATCGTCAATAAGAGGATCAGAGGGATACAGTAAACCTGAAGTGAAGCATCGGAATCTATAACTAGTGTCACAGGAATGGTTCAAAGTATAGACAGTAGGAAGAGTCAGTCTTCTTGTACTTAAGTCGGCATTGTGCCTTTTGTATTTAATTCCGATGCAATATCTGTGTTTCATCGTCAACGAGTAGGTCCAAGGGATACAGTAAACCTGAAGTGAAGCATCGGAATCTATAACTAGTCTCACAGGAATGGTTTAAAACATAGACAGTAAGAAAAGTCAGTCGTCTTGTACTTAAGTCGGCATTGTGCCTTTTCTATTTAATTCCGATGCAATTTCTGTGTTACATCGTGAATAAGAAGGTCAGAGGGATACAGTAAACCTGAAGTGAAGCATCCGAATCTATAACTGTTGTCACAGGAATGGTTCAAAACATAGTCAGTAAAAAGAATCAGTCTTCTTGTACTTAAGTCGGCATTGTGCCTTTTGTATTTAATTCCGATGCAATTTCTGTGTTTCATTCTCAATTAGGATGTCCAAGGGATACAGTAGGCCTGAAGTGAAGCATCGGAATCTATAACTAGTGTCACAGGAATGGTTCAAAACATAGTCAGTAAGAACAGTCAGTCTTCTTGCCCTTAAGTCGGCATTGTGCCTTTTGTATTTAATTCCGATGCAATTTCTGTGTTTCATCGTCAATAAGAAGGCCCAAGGGATACAGAAAACCTGGAGTGTAGCATCGGAATCTATATCTAGTGTCACAGGAATGGTTCAAAACATAGATAGTAGGAAGAGTCAGTCTTCTTGTACTGAAGTCGGCATTGTGCTTTTGTATTTAATTCCGATGCAATTTCTGTGTTTCATCAACACTAACAAGGTCAGAGGGATACAGTAAACCTGAAGTGAAGCATCGGAATCCAAAACTAGTGTCACAGGAATGGTTCAAACATAGACAGTAGGAATAGTCAGTCTTCTTGTACTTAAGTCGATATTGTGAATTTTGTATTTAATTCCGATGCAATTTCTGTGTTTCATCGTCAATAAGAAGGTCCAAGGTATACAGTAAACCTGAAGTGAAGCATCGCAACCTATAACTAGTGTCACAGGAATAGTTCAAGACATAGTCAGTAAGAAGAGTCAGTCGTCTTGTACTTAAGTCGGCATTGTGCCTTTTATATTTAATTCCGATGCTATTTCTGTGTTTCATCGTCAATAAGAAGGTCAGAGGGGTACCGTAAGCCTGAAGTGAAGCATCGGAATCTATAACTAGAGTCACAGGAATGGTTCAAAACATAGATTGTAAGAAGAGTCAGTCTTCTTGAACTAAAGTCGGCTTTGTGCCTTTTGTATTTAATTCCGATGCAATTTCTGTGTTTCATCGTCAATAAGAAGGTCTAAGGGATACAGTAAACCTAAAGTGAAGCATCGGAATCTATAACTAGTGTCACAGGAATGGTTCAAAACATACACAGTAAGAAGAGTCCGTCTTCCTGTACTTAAGTCGGCATTGTGCCTTTTCTATTTAATTCCGATGCAATTTATGTGTTTCATCGTCAATAAGAAGGTCCAAGGGATACAGTAAACCTGAAGTGAAGCATCAGAATCTATAACTAGTGTCACAGGAATGGTTCAAAACATAGTCAGTAAGAAGAGTCAGTCTTCTTGTACTTAAGTCGGCATTGCGCCTTTTGTATTTAATTCCGTAGCAATTTCTGTGTTTCATTGTCAATAAGAATTTCCGAGGGATACAGCAAACCTGGAGTGAGGCATCAGAATCTATAACTAGTGTCACAGGAATGGTTTTAAGCATAGACAGTAAGTAGAGTCAGTCCTCTTGTACTTAAGTCGGCATTGTGCCTTTTGTACTTCATTCCGATGCAATTTCTGTGTTTCATCGTGAATAAGAAGGTCGATGGGATACAGTAGACCTGAAGTGAAGAATCGGGATCTATAACTAGAGTCACGGGAATGGTTCAACCATATTCAGTAAGAAGAGTCAGTCTTCTTGTACTTAAGTCGGCATTGTGTCTTTTGTATTTAATTCCGAAGCAATTTCTGTGTTTCATCGTCAATAAGAAGGTCCAAGGGATACAGTAAATCTGAAGTGAAGCATCGGAATGTATAACTAGTGTCACAGGAATGGTTCAGAACATAGACAGTAAGAAAAGTCAGTCGTCTTGTACTTAAGTCGGCATTGTGCCTTTTCTATTTAATCCGGATGCAATTTCTGTGTTTCATCGTGAATAAGAAGGTCAGAGGGATACAGTAAACCTGAAGTGAAGCATCCGAATCTATAACTAGTGTCACAGGAATGGTTCAAAACATAGTCAGTAAAAAGAGTCAGTCTTCTTGTACTTAAGTCGGCATTGTGCCTTTTTTATTTAATTCCGATGCAATTTCTGTGTTTCATCGTCAATGAGAAGGTCAGAGGGATACAGTAGACCTGAAGTGAAGCATCGGAATCTATAACTAGTGTCACAGGAATGGTTCTAATTATAGTCAGAATGAAGAGTCAGTCTTTTTGTACTTAAGTCGGCATTGTGCCTTTTGTGTTTAATTCCGACGCAATTTCTGTGTTTCATCGTCAATAAGAAGGTCCCAGAGATACAGTAAACCTGAAGTGAAGCATCGGAATCTATAACTAGTGTCACAGGAATGGTTCTAATCATAGTCAGTAAGAAGAGTCAGTCTTTTTGTACTTGAGTCGGCATTGTGCCTTTTGTGTTTAATTGCGATGCAATTTCTGTGTTTCATCGTCAATAAGAAGGTCCAAGAGATACAGTAAACCTGAAGTGAAGCATCGGAATCAATAACTAGTGTCACAGGAATGGTTCAAAACATAGACAGTAAGATGAGTCAGTCTTCTTGTACGTAAGTCGGCATTGTGCCTTTTGTATTTAATTCCGATGCAATTTCTGTGTTTCATCGTCAATAAGAAGATCAAAGGGGATACAGGAAACCTGAAGTGAAGCATCGGAATCTATAACTGGTGTCACAGGAATGATTCAAAACATAGTCAGTAAAAAAAGAGCCAGTCTTCTGGTACTTAAGTCGGCATTGTGCCATTTGTATTTAATTCCGATGCAATATCTGTGTTTCATCGCGAATAAGAAGGTCAGAGGGATACAGTAAACCTGAAGTGAAGCATCCGAATACATAACTAGTGTCACAGGAATGGTTCAAAACGTAGTCAGTAAAAAGAGTCAGTCTTCTTGTACTTAAGTCGGCGTTGTGCTTTTTTCATTTATTTCCGATGCAATTTCTGTGTTTCATCGTCAATGAGAAGATCAGAGGGATACAGTAAACCTGAAGTAAAGCATCGGTATCTAGAACTAGTGTCACAGGAATGGTTCAAAACATAGACAGTAGGAAGAGTCAGTCTTCTTGTACTTAAGTCGGCATTGTGCCTTTTGTATTTAATTACGATGCAATTTCTGTGTTTCATCGTCAATAAGAAGGTCCAAGGGATACAGTAAACCTGAAGTGAAGCATCGGAATCTATAACTAGTGTCACAGGAATGGTTCTAATCATAGTCAGTAAGTAGAGTCAGTCTTTTTGTACTTGAGTCGGCATTGTGCCTTTTGTGTTTAATTGCGATGCAATTTCTGTGTTTCATCGTCAATAAGAAGGTCCAAGAGATACAGTAAACCTGAAGTGAAGCATCGGAATCAATAACTAGTGTCATAGGAATGGTTCAAAACATAGACAGTAAGATGAGTCAGTCTTCTTGTACTTAAGTCGGCATTGTGCCTTTTGTATTTAATTCCGATGCAATTTCTGCGTTTCATCGTCAATAAGAAGATCAAAGGGATACAGGAAACCTGAAGTGAAGCATCGGAATCTATAACTAGTGTCACAGGAATGGTTCAAAACATAGACATTAGGAAGAGTCAGTCTTCTTGTACTTAAGTCGGCATTGTGCCTCTTGTATTTAATACCGATGAAATATCTGTGTTTCATCGTCAATAAGAAGGTCCATGGGATACAGTAAACCTGAAGTGAAGCATCGGAATCTATAACTAGTGTCACAGGAATGGTTCAAAACATAGACAGTAAAAAGAGTCAGTCTTCTTGTACTTAAGTCGGCATTGTGCCTTTTGTATTTAATTCTGATGCAATTTCCGTGTTTCATCGTCAATAAGAAGGTCAAAGGGATACAGTAAACCTGAAATGAAGCATCGGAATTATGAACTGGTCTCACTGGAATGGATCAAAACATAGACAGTAAGATGAGTCAGTCTTCTTGTATTTAGGTCTTCATTGAGACTTATGTATTTAATTCCGATGCAATTTCTGTGTTTCATCGTCAATAAGAAGGTCCAAGGGAAACATTAAACCTGAAGTGAAGCATTGGAACCTAAAAGTCGTCCCACAGGAAAGGTTCAAAACATAGACAGTAAGAAGTGTCAGCCTTATTGCACTTAAGTCGGCATTGTGCCTTTTGTGTTTGATTCCGATGCAATCTCTGTGTTTCATCGTGAATACGAAGGTCCAAGGGTTACAGTAAACCTGAGGTGAAGTATCGGAATCTAAAACTGGTCTCACAGCAGAGATTCAAAACATAGAGAGTAAGAAGAGTCAGTCTTCTTCTACTTAAGTCGGCATTGTGCCTTTTGTATGTAATTCCGATTCAATTTTGTGTTTCATCGTCAATAAGAAGGTCAGAGGGATACAGTAAACATGAAGTGAAGCATCGGAATCTATAACTAGTGTCACAGGAATGGTTCTAATCATAGTCAGTAAAAAGAGTCAATCTTTTTGTACTTAAGTCTGCATTGTCCTTTTGTGTTTAATTCCGATGCAATTTCAGTGTATCTTCGTCAATAAGAAGGTCCAAGAGATACAGTAAACCTGAAGTGAAGCATTGGAATAAGTAACTAGTGTCACAGGAATGGTTCAAAACATAGCCAGTAAGAAGAGTCAGCCATCTTGTTCTTAAGTAGGCATTGTGGCGTTTCTATTTAATTCCGTTGCAAATCGTGTGTTTCATCGTCAATAAGAAAGTCAGAGGGATACAGTAAACCTGAAGTGAAGCATCGGGATCTATAACTAGAGTCACGGGAATGGTTCAAACATATTCAGTAAGAAGAGTCAGTCTTCTTGTACTTAAGTCGGCATTGTGCCTTTTGTACTAATTCCGATGCAATTTCTGTGTGTCATCGTCAATAAGAAGGTCCAAGGGATGCAGTAAACCTGAAGTGAAGCATCGGAATTTATAACTAGAGTCACAGGAATGGTTCAAAGCATAGACAGTAAGAAAAGTCAGTCGTCTTGTACTTAAGTCGGCATTGTGACTTTTGTATTTAATTCCGACGCAATTTCGGTGCTTCATCGTGAATAAGAAGGTCAGAGGGATACAGTGAACCTGAAGTGAAGCATCCGAATCCATAACTAGCGTCACAGGAATGGTTCAAAACGTAGTCAGTAAAAAGAGTCAGTCTTCTTGTACTTAAGTCGGCGTTGTGCCTTTTTCATTTATTTCCGATGCAATTTCTGTGTTTCATCGTCAATAAGAAGGTCAGAGGGATACAGTAAACTTTAAGTGAAGCATCGGAATCTATAACTAGTGTCACAGGAATGGTTCTAATCATAGTCAGTAAGAAGAGTCAGTCTTCTTGTACTTAAGTCGGCATTGTGCCTTTTGTACTAATTCCGATGCAATTTCTGTGTTTCATCGTCAATAAGAAGGTCCAAGGGATGCAGTAAACCTGAAGTGAAGCATCGGAATGTATAATTAGTGTCACAGGAATGGTTCAAAGCATAGACAGTAAGGAAAGTCAGTCGTCTTGTACTTAAGTCGGCATTGTGCCGTTTGTATTTAACTCCGATGCAATTTCTGTGTTTCATCGTGAATAAGAAGGTCAGAGGGATACAGTAAACCTGAAGTGAAGCATCCGAATCCATAACTAGTGTCACAGGAATGGTTCAAAACGTAGTCAGTAAAAAGAGTCAGTCTTCTTGTACTTAAGTTGGCGTTGTGCCTTTTTCATTTACTTCCGATGCAATTTCTGTGTTTCATCGTCAATAAGAAGGTCAGAGGGATGCAGTAAACCTGAAGTGAAGCATCGGAATCTATAACTAGTGTCACAGGAATGGTTCTAATCATAGTCAGTAAGAAGAGTCAGTCTTTTTGTACTTGAGTCGGCATTGTGCCTTTTGTGTTTAATTGCGATGCAATTTCTGTGTTTCATCGTCAATAAGAAGGTCCAAGAGATACAGTAAACCTGAAGTGAAGCATCGGAATCAATAACTAGTGTCATAGGAATGGTTCAAAACATAGACAGTAAGATGAGTCAGTCTTCTTGTACTTAAGTCGGCATTGTGCCTTTTGTATTTAATTCCGATGCAATTTCTGCGTTTCATCGTCAATAAGAAGATCAAAGGGATACAGGAAACCTGAAGTGAAGCATCGGAATCTATAACTAGTGTCACAGGAATGGTTCAAAACATAGACATTAGGAAGAGTCAGTCTTCTTGTACTTAAGTCGGCATTGTGCCTCTTGTATTTAATACCGATGAAATATCTGTGTTTCATCGTCAATAAGAAGGTCCATGGGATACAGTAAACCTGAAGTGAAGCATCGGAATCTATAACTAGTGTCACAGGAATGGTTCAAAACATAGACAGTAAAAAGAGTCAGTCTTCTTGTACTTAAGTCGGCATTGTGCCTTTTGTATTTAATTCTGATGCAATTTCCGTGTTTCATCGTCAATACGAAGGTCCAAGGGATACAGTAAACCTGAAATGAAGCATCGGAATTATGAACTGGTCTCACTGGAATGGATCAAAACATAGACAGTAAGATGAGTCAGTCTTCTTGTATTTAGGTCTTCATTGAGACTTATGTATTTAATTCCGATGCAATTTCTGTGTTTCATCGTCAATAAGAAGGTCCAAGGGAAACATTAAACCTGAAGTGAAGCATTGGAACCTAAAAGTCGTCCCACAGGAAAGGTTCAAAACATAGACAGTAAGAAGTGTCAGCCTTATTGCACTTAAGTCGGCATTGTGCCTTTTGTGTTTGATTCCGATGCAATCTCTGTGTTTCATCGTGAATACGAAGGTCCAAGGGTTACAGTAAACCTGAGGTGAAGTATCGGAATCTAAAACTGGTCTCACAGCAGAGATTCAAAACATAGAGAGTAAGAAGAGTCAGTCTTCTTCTACTTAAGTCGGCATTGTGCCTTTTGTATGTAATTCCGATTCAATTTTGTGTTTCATCGTCAATAAGAAGGTCAGAGGGATACAGTAAACATGAAGTGAAGCATCGGAATCTATAACTAGTGTCACAGGAATGGTTCTAATCATAGTCAGTAAAAAGAGTCAATCTTTTTGTACTTAAGTCGGCATTGTCCTTTTGTGTTTAATTCCGATGCAATTTCAGTGTATCTTCGTCAATAAGAAGGTCCAAGAGATACAGTAAACCTGAAGTGAAGCATTGGAATAAGTAACTAGTGTCACAGGAATGGTTCAAAACATAGCCAGTAAGAAGAGTCAGCCATCTTGTTCTTAAGTAGGCATTGTGGCGTTTCTATTTAATTCCGTTGCAAATCGTGTGTTTCATCGTCAATAAGAAAGTCAGAGGGATACAGTAAACCTGAAGTGAAGCATCGGGATCTATAACTAGAGTCAAGGGAATGGTTCAAACATATTCAGTAAGAAGAGTCAGTCTTCTTGTACTTAAGTCGGCATTGTGCCTTTTGTACTAATTCCGATGCAATTTCTGTGTGTCATCGTCAATAAGAAGGTCCAAGGGATGCAGTAAACCTGAAGTGAAGCATCGGAATTTATAACTAGAGTCACAGGAATGGTTCAAAGCATAGACAGTAAGAAAAGTCAGTCGTCTTGTACTTAAGTCGGCATTGTGACTTTTGTATTTAATTCCGACGCAATTTCGGTGCTTCATCGTGAATAAGAAGGTCAGAGGGATACAGTGAACCTGAAGTGAAGCATCCGAATCCATAACTAGCGTCACAGGAATGGTTCAAAACGTAGTCAGTAAAAAGAGTCAGTCTTCTTGTACTTAAGTCGGCGTTGTGCCTTTTTCATTTATTTCCGATGCAATTTCTGTGTTTCATCGTCAATAAGAAGGTCAGAGGGATACAGTAAACTTGAAGTGAAGCATCGGAATCTATAACTAGTGTCACAGGAATGGTTCTAATCATAGTCAGTAAGAAGAGTCAGTCTTCTTGTACTTAAGTCGGCATTGTGCCTTTTGTACTAATTCCGATGCAATTTCTGTGTTTCATCGTCAATAAGAAGGTCCAAGGGATGCAGTAAACCTGAAGTGAAGCATCGGAATGTATAATTAGTGTCACAGGAATGGTTCAAAGCATAGACAGTAAGGAAAGTCAGTCGTCTTGTACTTAAGTCGGCATTGTGCCGTTTGTATTTAACTCCGTTGCAATTTCTGTGTTTCATCGTGAATAAGAAGGTCAGAGGGATACAGTAAACCTGAAGTGAAGCATCCGAATCCATAACTAGTGTCACAGGAATGGTTCAAAACGTAGTCAGTAAAAAGAGTCAGTCTTCTTGTACTTAAGTCGGCGTTGTGCCTTTTTCATTTACTTCCGATGCAATTTCTGTGTTTCATCGTCAATAAGAAGGTCAGAGGGATGCAGTAAACCTGAAGTGAAGCATCGGAATCTATAACTAGTGTCACAGGAATGGTTCTAATCATAGTCAGTAGGAAGAGTTAGTCTTTTTGTACTTAAGTCGGCATTGTGCCTTTTGTGTTTAATTCCGATGCAATTTCTGTGTTTCATCGTCAATAAGAAGATCAAAGGGATACAGTAAACCTAAAGTGAAGCATCGGAATCTATAACTAGTGTCACAGGAATGGTTCAAAACATAGACAGTAGGAAGAGTCAGTCTTCTTGTACTTAAGTCGGCATTGTGCCTTTTGTATTTAATTCCGATGCCATTTCTGTGTTTCATCGTCAATAAGAATTTCCAAGGGATACAGTAAACCTGAAGTGCAGCATCGGAATTATGAACTGGTCTCACAGGAATGGATCAAAACATAGACAGTAAGATGAGTCAGTCTTCTTGTATTTAGGCCTTCATTGAGACTTATGTATTTAATTCCGTTGCAATTCGTGTGTTTCATCGTCAATAAGAAGGTCAGAGGGATACAGTAAACTAGAAGTGAAGCATCGGAATCTATAACTAGTGTCACAGGAATGGTTCTAATCATAGTCAGTAAGAAGAGTCAGTCTTTTTGTACTTAAGTCGGCCTTGTGCCTTTTGTGTTTAATTCCGATGCAATTTCTGTGTTTCATCGTCAATAAGAAGGTCCAAGGGATATAGTAAACCTGAAGTGAAGCATCGGAAACTATAACTCGTGTCACAGGAATGGTTCAAAACATAGACAGTAAGATGAGTCAGTCTTCTTGTACTTAAGTCGGCATTCTGCCTTTTGTATTTAATTCCGATGCCATATCTGTGTTTCATCGTCAATAAGAGGATCAGAGGGATACAGTAAACCTGAAGTGAAGCATCGGAATCTATAACTAGTGTCACAGGAATGGTTCAAAACATAGACAGTAGGAAGAGTCAGTCTTCGTGTACTTAAGTCGGCATTGTGCCTTTTGTATTTAATTCCGATGCAATATCTGTGTTTCATCGTCAATGAGAAGGTCCAAGGGATACAGTAAACGTGAAGTGAAGCATCGGAATCTATAACTAGTGTCACAGGAATGGTTTAAAACATAGATAGTAAGAAGAGACAGTCTTCTTGTATTTAAGTCGGCACTGTGCCTTTTGTATTTAATTCCGATGCAATTTCTGTGTTTCATCGTCAATAAGAAGATCAAAGGGATACAGGAAACCTGAAGTGAAGCATCGGAATCTATAACTAGTGTCACAGGAATGGTTCAAAACATAGACATTAGGAAGAGTCAGTCTTCTTGTACTTAAGTCGGCATTGTGCCTCTTGTATTTAATACCGATGAAATATCTGTGTTTCATCGTCAATAAGAAGGTCCATGGGATACAGTAAACCTGAAGTGAAGCATCGGAATCTATAACTAGTGTCACAGGAATGGTTCAAAACATAGACAGTAAAAAGAGTCAGTCTTCTTGTACTTAAGTCGGCATTGTGCCTTTTGTATTTAATTCTGATGCAATTTCTGTGTTTCATCGTCAATAAGAAGGTCCAAGGGATACAGTAAACCTGAAATGAAGCATCGGAATTATGAACTGGTCTCACTGGAATGGATCAAAACATAGACAGTAAGATGAGTCAGTCTTCTTGTATTTAGGTCTTCATTGAGACTTATGTATTTAATTCCGATGCAATTTCTGTGTTTCATCGTCAATAAGAAGGTCCAAGGGAAACAGTAAACCTGAAGTGAAGCATTGGAATCTAAAAGTCGTCCCACAGGAAAGGTTCAAAACATAGACAGTAAGAAGTGTCAGCCTTATTGCATTTAAGTCGGCATTGTGCCTTTTGTGTTTGATTCCGATGCAATCTCTGTGTTTCATCGTGAATACGAAGGTCCAAGGGGTACAGTAAACCTGAGGTGAAGTATCGGAATCTAAAACTGGTCTCACAGCAGAGATTCAAAACATAGACAGTAAGAAGAGTCAGTCTTCTTCTACTTAAGTCGGTATTGTGCCTTTTGTATGTAATTCCGATTCAATTTTGTGTTTCATCGTCAATAAGAAGGTCAGAGGGATACAGTAAACCTGAAGTGAAGCATCGGAATCTATAACTAGTGTCACAGGAATGGTTCTAATCATAGTCAGTAAAAAGAGTCAGTCTTTTTGTACTTAAGTCGGCATTGTCCTTTTGTGTTTAATTCCGATGCAATTTCAGTGTATCTTCGTCAATAAGAAGGTCCAAGAGATACAGTAAACCTGAAGTGAAGCATTGGAATAAGTAACAAGTGTCACAGGAATGGTTCAAAACATAGCCAGTAAGAAGAGTCAGCCATCTTGTTCTTAAGTAGGCATTGTGGCGTTTCTATTTAATTCCGTTGCAAATCGTGTGTTTCATCGTCAATAAGAAAGTCAGAGGGATACAGTAAACCTGAAGTGAAGCATCGGGATCTATAACTAGAGTCACGGGAATGGTTCAAACATAGTCAGTAAGAAGAGTCAGTCTTCTTGTACTTAAGTCGGCATTGTGCCTTTTGTACTAATTCCGATGCAATTTCTGTGTGTCATCGTCAATAAGAAGGTCCAAGGGATGCAGTAAACCTGAAGTGAAGCATCGGAATTTATAACTAGAGTCACAGGAATGGTTCAAAGCATAGACAGTAAGAAAAGTCAGTCGTCTTGTACTTAAGTCGGCATTGTGACTTTTGTATTTAATTCCGACGCAATTTCGGTGTTTCATCGTGAATAAGAAGGTCAGAGGGATACAGTGAACCTGAAGTGAAGCATCCGAATCCATAACTAGTGTCACAGGAATGGTTCAAAACGTAGTCAGTAAAAAGAGTCAGTCTTCTTGTACTTAAGTCGGCGTTGTGCCTTTTTCATTTATTTCCGATGCAATTTCTGTGTTTCATCGTCAATAAGAAGGTCAGAGGGATACAGTAAACTTGAAGTGAAGCATCGGAATCTATAACTAGTGTCACAGGAATGGTTCTAATCATAGTCAGTAAGAAGAGTCAGTCTTCTTGTACTTAAGTCGGCATTGTGCCTTTTGTACTAATTCCGATGCAATTTCTGTGTTTCATCGTCAATAAGAAGGTCCAAGGGATGCAGTAAACCTGAAGTGAAGCATCGGAATTTATAATTAGTGTCACAGGAATGGTTCAAAGCATAGACAGTAAGGAAAGTCAGTCGTCTTGTACTTATGTCGGCATTGTGCCGTTTGTATTTAACTCCGATGCAATTTCTGTGTTTCATCGTGAATAAGAAGGTCAGAGGGATACAGTAAACCTGAAGTGAAGCATCCGAATCCATAACTAGTGTCACAGGAATGGTTCAAAACGTAGTCAGTAAAAAGAGTCAGTCTTCTTGTACTTAAGTCGGCGTTGTGCCTTTTTCGTTTACTTCCGATGCAATTTCTGTGTTTCATCGTCAATAAGAAGGTCAGAGGGATGCAGTAAACCTGAAGTGAAGCATCGGAATCTATAACTAGTGTCACAGGAATGGTTCTAATCATAGTCAGTAGGAAGAGTTGGTCTTTTTGTACTTAAGTCGGCATTGTGCCTTTTGTGTTTAATTCCGATGCAATTTCTGTGTTTCATCGTCAATAAGAAGATCAAAGGGATACAGTAAACCTAAAGTGAAGCATCGGAATCTATAACTAGTGTCACAGGAATGGTTCAAAACATAGACAGTAGGAAGAGTCAGTCTTCTTGTACTTAAGTCGGCATTGTGCCTTTTGTATTTAATTCCGATGCCATTTCTGTGTTTCATCGTCAATAAGAATTTCCAAGGGATACAGTAAACCTGAAGTGCAGCATCGGAATTATGAACTGGTCTCACAGGAATGGATCAAAACATAGACAGTAAGATGAGTCAGTCTTCTTGTATTTAGGTCTTCATTGAGACTTATGTATTTAATTCCGTTGCAATTCGTGTGTTTCATCGTCAATAAGAAGGTCAGAGGGATACAGTAAACTAGAAGTGAAGCATCGGAATCTATAACTAGTGTCACAGGAATGGTTCTAATCATAGTCAGTAAGAAGAGTCAGTCTTTTTGTACTTAAGTCGGCCTTGTGCCTTTTGTGTTTAATTCCGATGCAATTTCTGTGTTTCATCGTCAATAAGAAGGTCCAAGGGATACAGTAAACCTGAAGTGAAGCATCGGAAACTATAACTCGTGTCACAGGAATGGTTCAAAACATAGACAGTAAGATGAGTCAGTCTTCTTGTACTTAAGTCGGCATTGTGCCTTTTGTATTTAATTCCGATGCCATATCTGTGTTTCATCGTCAATAAGAGGATCAGAGGGATACAGTAAACCTGAAGTGAAGCATCGGAATCTATAACTAGTGTCACAGGAATGGTTCAAAACATAGACAGTAGGAAGAGTCAGTCTTCGTGTACTTAAGTCGGCATTGTGCCTTTTGTATTTAATTCCGATGCAATATCTGTGTTTCATCGTCAATGAGAAGGTCCAAGGGATACAGTAAACGTGAAGTGAAGCATCGGAATCTATAACTAGTGTCACAGGAATGGTTTAAAACATAGATAGTAAGAAGAGACAGTCTTCTTGTATTTAAGTCGGCACTGTGCCTTTTGTATTTAATTCCGATGCAATTTCTGTGTTTCATCGTCAATAAGAAGATCAAAGGGATACAGGAAACCTGAAGTGAAGCATCGGAATCTATAACTAGTGTCACAGGAATGGTTCAAAACATAGACATTAGGAAGAGTCAGTCTTCTTGTACTTAAGTCGGCATTGTGCCTCTTGTATTAAATACCGATGAAATATCTGTGTTTCATCGTCAATAAGAAGGTCCATGGGATACAGTAAACCTGAAATGAAGCATCGGAATCTATAACTAGTGTCACAGGAATGGTTCAAAACATAGACAGTAAAAAGAGTCAGTCTTCTTGTACTTAAGTCGGCATTGTGCCTTTTGTATTTAATTCTGATGCAATTTCTGTGTTTCATCGTCAATAAGAAGGTCCAAGGGAAACAGTAAACCTGAAGTGAAGCATTGGAATCTAAAAGTCGTCCCACAGGAAAGGTTCAAAACATAGACAGTAAGAAGTGTCAGCCTTATTGCACTTAAGTCGGCATTGTGCCTTTTGTGTTTGATTCCGATGCAATCTCTGTGTTTCATCGTGAATACGAAGGTCCAAGGGGTACAGTAAACCTGAGGTGAAGTATCGGAATCTAAAACTGGTCTCACAGCAGAGATTCAAAACATAGACAGTAAGAAGAGTCAGTCTTCTTCTACTTAAGTCGGCATTGTGCCTTTTGTATGTAATTCCGATTCAATTTTGTGTTTCATCGTCAATAAGAAGGTCAGAGGGATACAGTAAACCTGAAGTGAAGCATCGGAATCTATAACTAGTGTCACAGGAATGGTTCTAATCATAGTCAGTAAAAAGAGTCAGTCTTTTTGTACTTAAGTCGGCATTGTCCTTTTGTGTTTAATTCCGATGCAATTTCAGTGTATCTTCGTCAATAAGAAGGTCCAAGAGATACAGTAAACCTGAAGTGAAGCATTGGAATAAGTAACAAGTGTCACAGGAATAGTTCAAAACATAGCCAGTAAGAAGAGTCAGCCATCTTGTTCTTAAGTAGGCATTGTGGCGTTTCTATTTAATTCCGTTGCAAATCGTGTGTTTCATCGTCAATAAGAAAGTCAGAGGGATACAGTAAACCTGAAGTGAAGCATCGGGATCTATAACTAGAGTCACGGGAATGGTTCAAACATAGTCAGTAAGAAGAGTCAGTCGTCTTGTACTTAAGTCGGCATTGTGACTTTTGTATTTAATTCCGACGCAATTTCGGTGTTTCATCGTGAATAAGAAGGTCAGAGGGATACAGTGAACCTGAAGTGAAGCATCCGAATCCATAACTAGTGTCACAGGAATGGTTCAAAACGTAGTCAGTAAAAAGAGTCAGTCTTCTTGTACTTAAGTCGGCGTTGTGCCTTTCTCATTTATTTCCGATGCAATTTCTGTGTTTCATCGTCAATAAGAAGGTCAGAGGGATACAGTAAACTTATAGTAAAGCATCGGAATCTATAACTAGTGTCACAGGAATGGTTCTAATCATAGTCAGTAAGAAGAGTCAGTCTTCTTGTACTTAAGTCGGCATTGTGCCTTTTGTACTAATTCCGATGCAATATCTGTGTTTCATCGTCAATAAGAAAGTCCAAGGGATGCAGTAAACCTGAAGTGAAGCATCGGAATTTATAATTAGTGTCACAGGAATGGTTCAAAGCATAGACAGTAAGGAAAGTCAGTCGTCTTGTACTTAAGTCGGCATTGTGCCGTTTGTATTTAACTCCGATGCAATTTCTGTGTTTCATCGTGAATAAGAAGGTCAGAGGGATACAGTAAACCTGAAGTGAAGCATCCGAAACCATAACTAGTGTCACAGGAATGGTTCAAAACGTAGTCAGTAAAAAGAGTCAGTCTTCTTGTACTTAAGTCGGCGTTGTGCCTTTTTCATTTACTTCCGATGCAATTTCTGTGTTTCATCGTCAATAAGAAGGTCAGAGGGATGCAGTAAACCTGAAGTGAAGCATCGGAATCTATAACTAGTGTCACAGGAATGGTTCTAATCATAGTCAGTAGGAAGAGTTAGTCTTTTTGTACTTAAGTCGGCATTGTGCCTTTTGTGTTTAATTCCGATGCAATTTCTGTGTTTCATCGTCAATAAGAAGATCAAAGGGATACAGTAAACCTAAAGTGAAGCATCGGAATGTATAACTAGTGTCACAGGAATGGTTCAAAACATAGACAGTAGGAAGAGTCAGTCTTCTTGTACTTAAGTCGGCATTGTGCCTTTTGTATTTAATTCCGATGCCATTTCTGTGTTTCATCGTCAATAAGAAGGTCCAAGGGATACAGTAAACCTGAAGTGCAGCATCGGAATTATGAACTGGTCTCACAGGAATGGATCAAAACATAGACAGTAAGATGAGTCAGTCTTCTTGTATTTAGGTCTTCATTGAGACTTATGTATTTAATTCCGTTGCAATTCGTGTGTTTCATCGTCAATAAGAAGGTCAGAGGGATACAGTAAACTAGAAGTGAAGCATCGGAATCTATAACTAGTGTCACAGGAATGGTTCTAATCATAGTCAGTAAGAAGAGTCAGTCTTTTTGTACTTAAGTCGGCCTTGTGCCTTTTGTGTTTAATTCCGATGCAATTTCTGTGTTTCATCGTCAATAAGAAGGTCCAAGGGATACAGTAAACCTGAAGTGAAGCATCGGAAACTATAACTCGTGTCACAGGAATGGTTCAAAACATAGACAGTAAGATGAGTCAGTCTTCTTGTACTTAAGTCGGCATTGTGCCTTTTGTATTTAATTCCGATGCCATATCTGTGTTTCATCGTCAATAAGAGGATCAGAGGGATACAGTAAACCTGAAGTGAAGCATCGGAATCTATAACTAGTGTCACAGGAATGGTTCAAAACATAGACAGTAGGAAGAGTCAGTCTTCGTGTACTTAAGTCGGCATTGTGCCTTTTGTATTTAATTCCGATGCAATTTCTGTGTTTCATCGTCAATGAGAAGGTCCAAGGGATACAGTAAACGTGAAGTAAAGCATCGGAATCTATAACTAGTGTCACAGGAATGGTTTAAAACATAGATAGTAAGAAGAGACAGTCTTCTTGTATTTAAGTCGGCACTGTGCCTTTTGTATTTAATTCCGATGCAATTTCTGTGTTTCATCGTCAATAAGAAGGTCCAAGGGATACAGTAAACCTGAAGTGAAGTATCGGAATTATAAACTGGTGTCACAGGAACGGTTCAAAACATAGACAGTAAGATGAGTCAGTCTTCTTGCATTTTTGTCTTCATTGTGACTTATGTATTTAATTCCGATGCAATTTCTGTGTTAGATCGTCAATGAGAAGGTCCAAGGGAAACAGTAAACCTGAAGTGAAGCATCGGAATCTAAAAGTCGTCCCACAGGAAAGGTTCAAAACATAGACAGTAAGAAGTGTTAGCCTTATTGTACTTAAGTCGGCATTGTGCCTTTTGTGTTTGAATCCGATGCAATCTCTGTGTTTCATCGTGAATACGAAGGTCCAAGGGGCACAGTAAACCTGAGGTGAAGTATCGGAATCTAAAACTGGTCTCACAGAAGAGATTCAAATCATAGAGAGTAAGAAGAGTCAGTCTTCCTGTACTTAAGTCGGCATTGTGCCTTTTGTATTTAATTCCGATGCAATTTATGTGTTTCATCTTCAATAAGAAGGTCAGAGGGATGCAGCAAACCTGAAGTGAAGCATCGGAATCTATAACTAGTGTCACAGGAATGGTTCTAATCATAGTCAGTAAGGAGAGTCAGTCTCTTTGTACTTAAGTCGGCATTGTGCCTTTTGTGTTTAATTCCGATGCAATTTCTGTGTTTCTTCGTCAATAAGAAGGTCCAAGAGATACAGTAAACCTTAAGTGAAGCATCGGAATCTATAACTAGTGTCATTGGAATGGTTCAATACATAGCCAGTAAGGAGAGTCAATCATCTTGTACTTAAGTAGGCATTGCTTCGTTTCTATTTAATTCCGTTGGAGTTTCTGTGTTTCATCGTCAATAAGAAGGTCAGAGGGATACAGTAAACCTGAAGTGAAGCATCGGGATCTATAACTAGAGTCAAGGGAATGGTTGAAAACATAATCAGTAAGAAGAGTCAGTCTTCTTGTACTTAAGTCGGCATTGTGCCTTTTGTATTTAATTCCGATGCAATTTCTGTGTTTCTTCGTCAATAAGAAGGTCCAAGGTATACAGTAAACCTGAAGTGAAGCATCGGAATCTATAACTAGTGTCACAGAAATGGTTCAAAGCATAGACAGTAAGAAAAGTCAATCGTCTTGTACTTAAGTCTTCATTGTGCCTTTTCTATTTAATTCCGATGCAATTTCTGTTTTACATCGTGAATAAGAAGGTCAGGGGGATACAGTAAACCTGAAGTGAAGCATCCGAATCTTTAACTGATGTCACAGGAATGGTTCAAAACATAGTCAGTAAAAAGAATCAGTCTTCTTGTACTTAAGTCGGCATTGTGCCTTTTGTATTTAATTGCGATGCAATTTCTGTGTTTCATCGTCAATAAGGAGGTCCAAGGGATACAGTAAACCTGAAGTGTAGCATCGGAATCTATAACTAGTGTCACAGGAATGGTTCAAAACATAGTCAGTAAGAACAGTCAGTCTTCTTGCCCTTAAGTCGGCATTGTGCCCTTTGTATGTAATTCCGATGCAATTTCTGTGTTTCATCGTCAATAAGAATGTCCAAGGGATACAGTAAACGTGGAGTGTAGCATCGGAATCTATAACTAGTGTCACAGGAATGGTTCAAAACATAGATAGTAGGAAGAGTCAGTCTTCTTGTACTGAAGTCGGCATTGTGCCTTTTGTATTTAATTCCGATGCAATTACTCTGTTTCATCAACAAAAACAAGGTCAGAGGGATACAGTAAACCTGAAGTGAAGCATCGGAATCCAAAACTAGTGTCACAGGAATGGTTCAAAACATAGACAGTAGGAATAATCAGTCTTCTTGTACTTAAGTCGATATTGTGCCTTTTGTATTTAATTCCAATGCAATTTCTGTGTTTCATTGTCAATAAGAAGGTCCAAGGTATACAGTAAACCTGAAGTGAAGCATCGCAATCTATAACTAGTGTCACAGGAATAGTTCAAAACATAGTCAATAAGAAGAGTCAGTCTTTTTGTCCTTAAGTCGGCATTGTGCCTTTTGTATTTAATTCCGATGCAATTTCTGTGTATCATCGTCAAAAAGAAGCGTCAAGGGATACAGTAAACCTGGAGTGAAGCATCGGAATCGATAACTAGTGTCACAGGAATGGTTCAAAACATAGACAGTAAGGAGAGTCAGTCTTCTTGTACTTATGTCGGCATTGTGCTTTTTGTATTTAATTCCGATGCAATTTCTGTGTTTCATCGTCAATAGAAGGTCTAAGGGATACAGTAAACCTAAACTGAAGCATCGGAATCTATAACTAGTGTCACAGGAATGGTTCAAAACATAGACAGTAATAAGTGTAGCCTTCTTGTACTTAAGTCTGTATTGTGCCTTTTGTATTTAATTCTGATGCAATTTCTGTGTTTCATCGTCAATAAAAAGGTCAGAGGGATACAGTAAACCTGAAGTGTAGCATCGGAATCTAGAACTAGTGTCACAGGAATGGTTCAAATCGTAGACAGTAAGAAGAGTCAGTCTTCCTGTACTTAAGTCGGCATTGTGCCTTTTCTATTTAATTCCGATGCAATTTATGTGTTTCATCGTCAATAAGAAGGTCCAAGGGATACAGTAATCCTGAAGTGAAGCATCAGAATCTATAACTAGTATCACAGGAATGGTTCAAAAGATAGTCAGTAAGAAGAGTCAGTCTTCTTGTACTTAAGTCGGCATTGTGCCTTTTGTATGTAATTCCGTTGCAATTTCTGTGTTTCATCGTCAATAAGAATTTCCGAGGCATACAGTAAAGTAGGCGTGAGGCATCAGAATCCATAACTAGTGTCACAGGAATGGTTTTAAACATGGACAGTAAGAAGAGTCAGTCTTCTTGTACTTAAGTCGGCATTGTGCCTTTTGTACTTCATTCCGATGCAATTTCTGTGTTTCATCGTGAATAAGAATGTCGATGGGATACAGTAGACCTGAATTGAAGCATCGGAATCTATAACTAGTGTCACAGGAATGGTTCAAATCATAGACAGTAAGAAGAGTAAATCTTCTTGTACTAAAGTCGGCATTGTGCATTTTGTATTTAATTCCGATGCAATTTCTGTGATTCATCGTCAATAAGTAGGTCCAAGGGATACAGTAAACCTGTAGTGAAGCATCGGAATCTATAACTAGTGTCACTCGAATGGTTCAAAACATAAACAGTAAGAAGAGTCAGTCTTCTTGCAATTAAGTCGGCATTGTTCGTTTTCCATTTAATTCCGATGCAATATCTGTGTTTCATCGTCAATAAGAAGGTCCAAGGGATACAGTAAACCTGAAGTGAAGCATCGGAATCATTAAGTAGTGTCACAGGAATGGTTCAAAACATAGTCAGTAAGAAGCGTCAGTCTTCTTGTACTTAAGTCGGCATTGTGCCTTTTCTATTTCATTCTGATGCAATTCCTGTGTTTCATCGTCAATAAGAAGGTCCAAGGGAAACAGTAAACCTGGAGTGAAGCACCGGAATCTATAACTAGTGTCACAGTAATGGTTCAAAACATAGACTGTAAGAAGAGTCAGTCTTCTTGTACTGTAGTCGGCATTGTGCCTTTTGTATTTGATTCCGATGCAATTTCTGCGTTTCATCGACAATAAGAAGGTCCAACGGATACAGTAAACCAGGAGTGAAGCATCGGAATCTATAACTAGTGTCACAGGAATGGTTCAAAACATAGACAGTAAGAAGAGTCAGTCGTCTTGTACTTAATTCTGAATTGTGCCTTTTGTATTTAATTCCAATGCAATTTCTGTGTTTAATCGTCAATAAGAAGGTCCAAGGGACACAGTAAACCTGAAGTGACGCATCGCAAATTATAACTAGTGTCACAGGAATGGTTCAAAACATAGTCAGTAAGAAGAGTCAGTCTTCTTGTACTTAAGTAATCATTGTGCATTTTCTATTTAATTCTGATGCAATTTCTGTGATTCATCGTCAATAAGAATGTCAGAGGGATACAGTAAACCTGGAGTGAAGCATCGGAATCTATAACTAGGGTCACAGGAACGGTTCAAATCATAGACAGTAAGAAGAGTCAGACTTCTCTTACTTAAGTCAGCATTGTGCCTTTTGTATTTTCTTCCGATGCAATTTCTGTGTTTCATCGTCAATAAGAAAGTCCAAGGGATACAGTAAACCTGGAGTGATGCATCGGAGTCTATAACTAGTGTCACAGGAGTGGTTCAAAAATAGACAGTAAGAAGAGTCAGTCTCCTTGTACTTAATTCGGCATTGTGCCTTTTCTATTTAATTCCGAAGTAATTTCTGTGTTTCATCGTCACTAAGAAGGTCAGAGGGATACAGTAATCCTGGAGTTAAGCATCGGAATCTATAACTAGTGTCACAGGAATGGTTCAAAGCATAGTCAGTAAGAAGAGTTAGTCTTCTTGTAGTTAAGTCGGCATTGTGCGTTTCGTATTTAATTCCGATGCAATTTCTGTGTTTCACCGGCAATAAGAAGGTCAGAGGGATACAGTAAACCTGAACTGAAGCATCGTAATCTTCAACTAGTGTCACAGGAATGGTCCAAATCATAGACAGTAAGAAGAGTCGGTCTTCTTGTACTGAAGTCGGCATTGTGCCTTTTCTAATTAAATCCGATGCAATTTCTGTGTTTCATCGTCGATAAGAAGGTCAGAGGGATACAGTAAACCTGAAGTGGAGCTTCGGAATCTACAACTAGTGTCACAGGAATGGTTCAAAACATAGACAGTTAGAAGAGTCGGTCTTCTTGTACTTATGTCGGCATTGTGTCTTTTGTATTTAATTCCGATGCAATTTCTGTGTTTCACCGGCAATAAGAAGGTCAGAGGGATACAGTAAACCTGAAGTGAAGCATCGGAATCTATAACTAGAGTCACAGGAATGGTTCAAAACATAGACAGTAAGAAGAGTCAGTCTTCTTGAACTAAAGTCGGCATTGTGCCTTTTGTATTTAATTCCGATGCAATTTCTGTGTTTCTTCGTCAATAAGAAGGTCCAAGGGATACAGTAAACCTGGAGTGAAGCATCGGAATCTATAACTAGTGTCACAAGAATGGTTCAAAACATAGTCAGTAAGAAGAGGCAGCCTTCTTGTAGTTAAGTCGGCATTGTGCCTTTTGTGTTTGAATCCGATGCAATCTCTGTGTTTCATCGTGAATACGAAGGTCCAAGGGGCACAGTAAACCTGAGGTGAAGTATCGGAATCTAAAACTGGTCTCACAGGAGAGATTTAAAACATAGACAGTAAGAAGAGTCAGTCTTCTTTTACTTAAGTCGGCATTGTGCCTTTTGTATTTAATTCCGATGCAATTTTGTGTTTCATCGTCAATAAGAAGGTCAGAGGGAAACAGTAAACCTGAAGTGAAGCATCGGAATCTATAACTAGTGTCACAGGAATGGTTCAAAACATAGACAGTAAGAAGAGTCAGTCTTCTTGTACTTAAGTCGGCACTGTGCCTTTTGTATTTAATTCCGATGCAATTTCTGTGTTTCATCGTCAATAAGAAGGTCCAAGGGATACAGTAAACCTGAAGTGAAGCATCGGAATTATGAACTGGTCTCACAGGAATGGATCAAACATAGACAGTAAGATGAGTCAGTCTTCTAGTATTTAGGTCTTCATTGAGACTTATGTATTTAATTCCGATGCAATTTCTGTGTTTCTTCGTCAATAAGAAGGTCCAAGGGATACAGTAAACCTGGAGTGAAGCATCGGAATCTATAACTAGTGTCACAAGAATGGTTCAAAACATAGTCAGTAAGAAGAGGCAGTCTTCTTGTAGTTAAGTCGGCATTGTGCCTTTTGTGTTTGAATCCGATGCAATCTCTGTGTTTCATCGTGAATACGAAGGTCCAAGGGGCACAGTAAACCTGAGGTGAAGTATCGGAATCTAAAACTGGTCTCACAGGAGAGATTCAAAACATAGACAGTAAGAAGAGTCAGTCTTCCTTTACTTAAGTCGGCATTGTGCCTTTTGTATTTAATTCCGATGCAAATTTGTGTTTCATCATCAATAAGAAGGTCAGAGGGATACAGTAAACCTGAAGTGAAGCATTGGAATCTGTAACTAGTGTCACAGGAATGGTTCTAATCATAGTCAGTAAGAAGAGTCAGTCTTTTTGTACTTATGTCGGCATTGTGCCTTTTGTGTTTAATTCCAATGCAATTTCTGTGTTTCTTCGTCATTAAGAAGGTCAAGAGATACAGTAAACCTGAAGTGAAGCATCGGAATATATAACTAGTGTCACAGGAATGGTTCAAAACATAGCCACTAAGAAGAGTCAGCCAACTTGTTCTTAAGTAGGCATTGTGGCGTTTCTATTTAATTCCGTTGCAATTCGTGTGTTTCATCGTCAATAAGAAGGTCAGAGGGATACAGTAAACCTGAAGTGAAGCATCGGGATCTATAACTAGAGTCACGGGAATGGTTCAAACATTGTCAGTAGGAAGAGTCAGTCTTCTTGTACTTAAGTCGGCATTGTGCCTTTTGTACTAATTCCGATGCAATTTCTGTGTTTCATCGTCAATAAGAAGGTCCAAGGGATGCAGTAAACCTGAAGTGAAGCAATCGAATCTATAACTAGTGTCACAGGAATGGTTCAAAACGTAGTCAGTAAAAAGAGTCAGTCTTCTTGTACTTAAGTCGGCATTGTGCCTTTTTCATTTAATTCGGATGCAATTTCTGTGTTTCATCGTCAATAAGAAGGTCAGTGGGATACAGTAAACCCGAAGTGAAGCATCGGAATCTATAACCAGCGTCACAGGAATGGTTCTAATCATAGTCAGTAAGAAGAGTCAGTCTTTTTGTACTTAAGTCGGCCTTGTGCCTTTTGTGTTTAATTCCGATGCAATTTCTGTGTTTCATCGTCAATAAGAAGGTCCAAGAGATACAGTAAACCTGAAGTGAAGCATCGGAAACTATAACTCGTGTCACAGGAATGGTTCAAAACATAGACAGTAAGATGAGTCAGTCTTCTTGTACTTAAGTCGGCATTGTGCCTTTTGTATTTAATTCCGATGCAATATCTGTGTTTCATCGTCAATAAGAGGATCAGAGGGATACAGTAAACCTGAAGTGAAGCATCGGAATCTATAACTAGTGTCACAGGAATGGTTCAAAACATAGACAGTAGGAAGAGTCAGTCTTCTTGTACTTAAGTCGGCATTGTGCCTTTTGTATTTAATTCCGATGCAATATCTGTGTTTCATCGTCAATGAGAAGGTCCAAGGGATACAGTAAACCTGAAGTGAAGCATCGGAATCTATAACTAGTGGCACAGGAATGGTTTAAAACATAGATAGTAAGAAGAGACAGTCTTCTTGTATTTAAGTCGGCACTGTGCCTTTTGTATTTAATTCCGATGCAATTTCTGTGTTTCATCGTGAATACGAAGGTCCAAGGGGCACAGTAAACCTGAGGTGAAGTATCGGAATCTAAAACTGGTCTCACAGGAGAGATTCAAAACATAGAGAGTAAGAAGAGTCAGTCTTCTTGTACTTAAGTCGGCATTGTGCCTTTTGTATTTCATTCTGATGCAATTTATGTGTTTCATCTTCAATAAGAAGTTCAGAGGGATACAGCAAACCTGAAGTGAAGCATCGGAATCTATAACTAGTGTCACAGGAATGGTTCTAATCATAGTCAGTAAGGAGAGTCAGTCTCTTTGTACTTAAGTCGGCATTGTGCCTTTTGTGTTTAATTCCGATGCAATTTCTGTGTTTCTTCGTCAATAAGAAGGTCCAAGAGATACAGTAAACCTGAAGTGAAGCATCGGAATCTATAACTAGTGTCATTGGAATGGTTCAATACATAGCCAGTAAGGAGAGTCAATCATCTTGTACTTAAGTAGGCATTGTTTCGTTTCTATTTAATTCCGTTGGAGTTTCTGTGTTACATCGTCAATAAGAAGGTCAGAGGGATACAGTAAACCTGAAGTGAAGCATCGGGATCTATAACTAGTGTCAAGGGAATGGTTCAAAACATAATCAGTAAGAAGAGTCAGTCTTCTTGTACTTAAGTCGGCATTGTGCCTTTTGTATTTAATTCCGATGCAATTTCTGTGTTTCATCGTCAATAAGAAGGTCCAAGGTATACAGTAAACCTGAAGTGAAGCATCGTAATCTATAACTAGTGTCACAGAAATGGTTCAAAGCATAGACAGTAAGAAAAGTCAATCGTCTTGTACTTAAGTCGGCATTGTGCCTTTTCTATTTAATTCCGATGCAATTTCTGTTTTACATCGTGAATAAGAAGGTCAGAGGGATACAGTAAACCTGAAGTGAAGCATCCGAATCTTTAACTGTTGTCACAGGAATGGTTCAAAACATAGTCAGTAAAAAGAATCAGTCTTCTTGTACTTAAGTCGGCATTGTGCCTTTTGTATTTAATTGCGATGCAATTTCTGTGTTTCATCGTCAATAAGGAGGTCCAAGGGATACAGTAAACCTGAAGTGGAGCATCGGAATCTATAACTAGTGTCACAGGAATGGTTCAAAACATAGTCAGTAAGAACAGTCAGTCTTCTTGCCCTTAAGTCGGCATTGTGCCCTTTGTATTTAATTCCGATGCAATTTCTGCGTTTCATCGTCAATAAGAAGGTCCAAGGGATACAGTAAACGTGGAGTGTAGCATCGGAATCTATAACTAGTGTCACAGGAATGGTTCAAAACATAGATAGTAGGAAGAGTCAGTCTTCTTGTACTGAAGTCGGCATTGTGCCTTTTGTATTTAATTCCGATGCAATTTCTATGTTTCATCAACAAAAACAAGGTCAGAGGGATACAGTAAACCTGAAGTGAAGCATCGGAATCCAAAACTAGTGTCACAGGAATGGTTTAAAACATAGACAGTAGGAATAATCAGTCTTCTTGTACTTAAGTCGATATTGTGCCTTTTGTATTTAATTCCAATGCAATTTCTGTGTTTCATTGTCAATAAGAAGGTCCAAGGTATACAGTAAACCTGAAGTGAAGCATCGCAATCTATAACTAGTGTCACAGGAATAGTTCAAAACATAGTCAGTAAGAAGAGTCAGTCTTTTTGTCCTTAAGTCGGCATTCTGCCTTTTGTATTTAATTCCGATGGAATTTCTGTGTATCATCGTCAATAAGAAGGGTCAAGGGATACAGTAAACCTGGAGTGAAGCATCGGAATCTATAACTAGTGTCACAGGAATGGTTCAAAAGATAGTCAGTAAGAAGAGTCAGTCTTCTTGTACTTAAGTCGGCATTGTGCCTTTTGTATGTAATTCCGTTGCAATTTCTGTGTTTCATCGTCAATAAGAATTTCCGAGGCATACAGTAAACCAGGCGTGAGGCATCAGAATCTATAACTAGTGTCACAGGAATGGTTTTAAACATAGACAGTAAGAAGAGTCAGTCATCTTGTACTTAAGTCGGCATTGTGCCTTTTGTACTTCATTCCGATGCAATTTCTGTGTTTCATCGTGAATAAGAAGGTCGATGGGATACAGTAGACCTGAATTGAAGCATCGGAATCTATAACTAGTGTCACAGGAATGGTTCAAATCATAGACAGTAAGAAGAGTCAATCTTCTTGTACTTATGTCGGCATTGTGCATTTTGTATTTAATTCCGATGCATTTTCTGTGTTTCATCGTAAATAAGAAGGTCAGAGGGGTACCGTAAACCTGGAGTGAAGCATCGGAATCTATAACTAGGGTCACAGGAACGGTTCAAATTATAGACAGTAAGAAGAGTCAGACTTCTCTTACTTAAGTCAGCATTGTGCCTTTTGTATTTACTTCCGATGCAATTTCTGTGTTTCATCGTCAATCAGAAAGTCCAAGGGATACAGTAAACCTGGAGTGATGCATCGGAGTCTATAACTAGTGTCACAGGAATGGTTCAAATATAGACAGTAAGAAGAGTCAGTCTCCTTGTACTTTATTCGGCATTGTGCCTTTTCTATTTAATTCCGAAGCAATTTCTGTGTTTCATCGTCATTGAGAAGGTCAGCGGTATACAGTAATATTGGAGTTAAGCATCGGAATCTATAACTAATGTCACAGGAATGGTTCAAAGCATAGTCAGTAAGAAGAGTTAGTCTTCTTGTAGTTAAGTCGGCATTGTGCGTTTCGTATTTAATTCCGATGCAATTTCTGTGTTTCAAAGGCAATAAGAAGGTCAGAGGGATACAGTAAACCTGAACTGAAGCATCGTAATCTTCAACTAGTGTCACAGGAATGGTTCAAATGATAGACAGTAAGAATAGTCGGTCTTCTTGTACTGAAGTCGGCATTGTGCCTTTTCTAATTAATTCCGATGCAATTTCTGTGTTTCATCGTCAATAAGAATGTCAGAGGGATACAGTAAACCTGAAGTGGAGCTTCGGAATCTACAACTAGTGTCACAGGAATGGTTCAAAACATAGACAGTTAGAAGAGTCAGTCTTCTTGTACTTATGTCGGCATTGTGTCTTTTGTATTTAATTCCGATGCAATTTCTGTGTTTCACCGGCAATAAGAAGGTTAGAGGGATACAGTAAACCTGAAGTGAAGCATCGGAATCTATAACTAGGGTCACAGGAATGGTTCAAAGCATAGTCAGTAAGAAGAGTCAGTCTTCTTGTAGTTAAGTCGGCTTTGTGCCTTTCGTATTTAATTCCGATGCAATTTCTGTGTTTCATCGTCAATAAAAAGTTCAGAGGGATACAGTAAACCTGAAGTGAAGCACCGGAATCTATAACTAGTGTCACAGGAATGGTTCAAAAATAGACAGTAAGAAGAGTCAGTCTCCTAAGAAGAGTCAGTCTCCTTGTACTTAATTCGGCATTGTGCGTTTTCTATTTAATTCCGATGCAATGTCTATGTTTCATCGTCACTAAGGAGGTCAGAGGGATACAGTAATCCTGAAGTTAAGCATCGGAATCTATAACTAGTGTCACAGGAATGGTTCAAAGCATAGTCAGTAAGAAGAGTCAGTCTTCTTGTAGTTAAGTCGGCTTTGTGCCTTTCGTATTTAATTCCGATGCAATTTCTGTGTTTCACCGGCAATAAGAAGGTCAGAGGGATACAGCAAACCTGAAGTGAAGCATCGGAATCTATAACTAGTGTCACAGGAATGGTTCAAAACATAGACAGTTGGAAGAGTCAGTCGTCTTGTACTTATGTCGGCATTGTGCCTTTTGTATTTAATTCCGAGGCAATTTCTGTGTTTCATCGTCAATAAGAAGGTCCAAGGGATACAGTAAACCTGAAGTGAAGCATCGGAATCTATAACTAGGGTCACAGGAATGGTTCACATCATAGACAGTAAGGAGAGTCAGAATTCTCTTACTTAAGTCAGCATTGTGCCTTTTGTATTTAATTCCGATGCAATTTCTGTTTTTCATCGTCAATAAGAAGGTCCAAGGGATACAGTAAACCTGGAGTGATGCATCGGAGTCTATAACTAGTGTCACAGGAATGGTTCAAAAATAGACAGTAAGAAGAGTCAGTCTCCTAAGAAGAGTCAGTATCTTTGTACTTCGTTCGGCATTGTGCTTTTTCTATTTAATTCCGATGCAATTTCTATGTTTCATCGTCACTAAGAAGGTCAGAGGGATACAGTAATCCTGAAGTTAAGCATCGGAATCTATAACTAGTGTCACAGGAATGGTTCAAAGCATAGTCAGTAAGAAGAGTCAGTCTTCTTGTAGTTAAGTCGGCATTGTGCCTTTCGTATTTAATTCCGATGCAATTTCTGTGTTTCACCGGCAATAAGAAGGTCAGAGGGATACAGTAAACCTGAAGTGAAGCATCGTAATCTTCAACTAGTGTCACAGGAATGGTTTAAATCATAGACAGTGAGAAGAGTCAGTCTTCTTGTACTTAAGTCGGCATTGTGCCTTTTCTAATTAATTCCGATGCAATTTCTGTGTTTCATCGTCAATAAGAAGGTCAGAGGGGTTCCGTAAACCTGAAGTGAAGCATCGGAATCTGTAACTAGTGTCACAGGAATGGTTCAAAACATAGACAGTTGGAAGAGTCAGTCTTCTTGTACTTAAGTTGGCATTGTGCCTTTCGTATTTAATTCCGATGCAATTTCTGTGTTTCACCGGCAATAAAAAGGTCAGAGGGATACAGTAAACCTGAAGTGAAGCATCGGAATCTATAACTAGTGTCACAGGAATGTTTCAATATACAGACAGTAAGAAGAGTCAGTCTTCTTGTACTTAAGTCGGCATTGTGCCTTTTGTATTTAATTCCGATGCAATTTCTGTGTTTCATCGTTAATAAGAAGGTCCAAGGGAAACAGTAACTCTGAAGTGAAGCATCGGAATCTATACGTAGTGTCACAGGAATGGTTCAAAACATAGTCAGTAGGAAGAGTCGGTCTTCATGCTCTTAAGTCGGCATTTGGCCTTTTGTATTTAATTCCGATGCATTTTCTGTGTTTCAACGTCAATAAGAAGGTCCAAGGGATACAGTAAACCTGAAGTGAAGCATCGGAAACTATAACTAGTGTCACAGGAATGGTCCAAATCATAGACTGTAAGAAGAGTCAGTCTTCTTATACTTAAGTCGGCATTGTGCCTTTTGTATTTAATTCCGATGCAATTTCTGTGTTTCATCGTCAATAAGAAGGTCCAAGGGATACAGTAAACCTGGAGTGAAGCATTGGAATCTATAACTAATGTCACAGGAATGGTTCAAAACATAGACAGTACGAAGAGTCAGTCTTCTTGTGCTTATGTCGGCATTGTGCCTTTTGTATTTAATTCCGATGCAATTTCTGTGTATCATCGTCAATACGTAGGTCCAAGGGATACAGTAAACCTCAAGTGAAGCATCGGAATCTATAACTAGTGTCACAGGAATGGTTCAAACATAGTCAGTAGGAGGAGTCGGTCTTCATGTACTTAAGTCGGCATTGGGCCTTTTGTATTTTATTCCGATGCTTTTTCTGTGTTTCAACGTCAATAAGAAGGTCCAAGGGATACAGTAACCCTGACGTGAAGCTTCGGAATCTATAACTAGTGTCACAGGAATGGTACAAATCATAGACAGTATTAAGAGTCAGCCTTCTTGTACTTAAGTCGGCATTGTGCATTTTGTATTTAATTCCGATGCAATTTCTGTGTTTCACCGTCAATAAGAAGGTCCATGGGATACAGCAAACCTGAAGTGAAGCATTGGAAACTATAACTAGAGTCACAGGAATGGTTCAAAGCATAGACAGTAAGAAGAGTCAGTCTTCTTGTACTTAAGTCGGCATTGTGCCTTTTCTATTTAATTCCGATGCAATTTCTGTGTTTCATCGTCAATAAGAATGTCCAAGGGATACAGTAAACCTGAAGTGAAGCACCGGCATCTATAACTAGAGTCACGGGAATGGTTCAAACATAGTCAGTAAAAAGAGTCAGTCTTCTTGTACTTAAGTCGGCTTTGTGCCTTTCGTATTTAATTCCGATGCAATTTCTGTGTTTCATCGTCAATAAGAAGGTCCAAGGGATACAGTAAACCGGAAGTGAAGCATCGGAATCTATAACTAGTGTCACAGGAATGGTTCAAAGCATAGACAGAAAGAAAAGTCAGTCGTCTTGTACTTAAGTCGGCATTGTGCCTTTTCTATTTAATTCCGATGCAATTTCTGTGTTTCATCGTGAACAAGAAGGTCAGAGGGATACAGTAAACCTGACGTGAAGCATCCGAATCTATAACTAGTGTCACAGGAATGATTCAAAACAAAGTCAGTAAAGAGAGTCAGTCTTCTTGTACTTAAGTCGGCATTGTGCCTTTTGTATTTAATTCCGATGCAATTTCTGTGTTTCATCGTGAATAAGAAGGTCAGAGGGATTCAGTAAACTTGAAGTAAAGCATCCGAATCTATAACTAGTGTCACAGGAATGGTTCAAAACATAGTCAGCAAAAAGAGTCAGTCGTCTTGTACTTAAGTCGGCATTGTGCCATTTTTATTTAATTCCGATGCAATTTCTGTGTTTCATCGTCAATAAAAAGGTCAGAGGGATACAGCAAAACTGAAGTGAAGCATCGGAATCTATAACTAGTGTCACAGGAAAGGTTCTAATCATAGTCAGTAAGAAGAGTCAGTCTTTTTGTACTTAAGTCGGCATTGTGCCTTTTGCGATTAATTCCGATGCAATTTCTGTGTTTCGTCGTCAATTAGAAGGTCGAAGAGATACAGTAATCCTGAAGTGAAGCATCGGAATCTATAACTAGTGTCACAGGAATGGTTCAAAACATAGACAGTAAGATGTGTCAGTCTTCTTGTACTTATGTCGGCATTGCGCCTTTTGTATTTAATTCCGATGCAATTTCTGTGTTTCATCGTCAATAAGAAGATCAGAGGGATACAGTAAACCTGAAGTGAACCATCGGAATCTATAACTAGTGTCACAGGAATGGTTCAAAACATAGACAGTTGGAAGAGTCAGTCTTCTTGTACTTAAGTCGGCATTGTGCCTTTTGTATTTAATTCCGATGCAGTTTCTGTGTTTCATCGTCAAGAAGAAGGTCCAAGGGATACAGCAGACCTGAAGTGAACCATCGGAATTATAAAGGAAAGGATCAAAGCATAGACGGTAAGATGAGTCAGTCTTCTTGTATTTAGGTCTTCATTGTGACTTATGTATTTAATTCCGATGCAATTTCTGTGTTTCATCGTCAATAAGAAGGTTCAAGGGGAACAGTAAACCTGAAGTGTAGCATCGGAATCTAAAAGTCGTCTCACAGGAAAGGTTCAAAATATAGACAGTAAGAAGTGTCAGCCTTATTGTACACACGTCGGCATTGTGCCTTTTGTGTTTGATTCCGATGCAATCTCTGTGTTTCATCGTGAACTCGAAGGTCCAAGGGGTACAGTAAACCTGAGCTAAAGTATCGGAATCTAAAACTGGTCTCACAGGAGAGATTCAAAACATAGACAGTAAAACGAGTCAGTCTTCTTGTACTTAAGTCGGCATTGTGCCATTTGTATTTAATTCCGATGCAATATCTGTGTTTCATCGTCAATAAGAAGGTCAGAGGGATACAGAAGCTTGATGTGAAGCATCGGAATCTATAACTAGTGCCACAGGAATGGTTCTAATCATAGTCAGTAAGAAGAGTCAGTCTTTTTGTACTTAAGTCGGCATTGTTCCTTTTGGGTTTAATTCCGTTGCAATTTCTGTGTTTCTTCGTCAATAAGAAGGTCCAAGAGGTACAGTAGACCTGAAGTGAAGCTTCGGAATCTATAACTAGTGTCACAGGAATGGTCCAATACATAGCCAGTAAGAAGTGTCAGTCATCTTGTACTTAAGTAGGCATTGTGCTTTTTGTATTTAATTCCAATGCAATTTCTGTGTTTCATCGTCAATAAGAGGGTCAGAAAGATACAGTAAACCTGAAGTGAAGCATCAGGATCTATAACTAGAGTCAAGGGAATGGCTCAAAACATAGTCAGTAAGAAGAGTCAGTCTACTTGTACTTAAGTCGGCATTGTGCCTTTTGTATTTAATTCCGATGCAATTTCTGTGTTTCATCGTCAATAAGAGGGTCCAAGGGATACAGTAAACCTGAAGTGAAGCATCGGAATCTATAACTAGTGTCACCGGAATGGTTCAAATCATAGACAGTATGAAAAGTCAGTCTTCTTGTACTTAAGTCGGCATTGTGCCTTTTCTATTTAATTCCGATGCAATTTCTGTGTTTCATCGTGAATAAGAAGGTCAGTGGGATACAGTAAACTTGAAGTGAAGCATCCGTATCTATAACTAGTGTCACAGGAATGGTTCAAAACATAGTCAGTAAAAAGAGTCAGTCTTCTTGTACTTATGCCGGCATTGTGCTTTTGTATTTAATTCCGATGCAATTTCTGTGTTTCATCGTCAATAAGAAGGTCAGAGGGATACAGTAAACCAGAAGTGAAGCATCGGAATCTACAACTAGTGTCACAGAAATGGTTCTAATCATAGTCAGTAAGAAGAGTCAGTCATTTTGTACTTAAGTCGGCATTGTGCCTTTTGTGTTTAATTCCGATGTAATTTCTGTATTTCATCGTCAATAAGAAGATCAGAGGGATACAGTAAACCTGAAGTGAAGCATCGGAATCTATAACTAATGTAACAGGAATGGTTCAAAACTTTGACAGTGGGAACAGTCAGTCTTCTTGTACTTAAGTCGGCATTGTGCCTTTTGTATTTAATTCCGATGCAATTTCTGTGTTTCATCGTCAATAAGAAGGACCAAGGGATACAGTAAACCTAAAGTGAAGCATCGGAATCTATAACTAGTGTCACAGGAATGGTTCAAAACATAGACAGTAAGAAGAGTCAGTCTTCTTGTACTTAATTCGGCATTGTGCCTTTTGTATATAATTCCGATGCAATTTCTGTGTTTCATCGTCAACAAAAAGTTCAGAGGGATACAGTAAACCTGAAGTGAAGCACCGGAATCTATAACTAGTGTCACAGGAATGGTTCAAATCATTGACTGTAAGAAGAGTCAGTCTTCTTGTACTTTAGTCGGCATTGTGCCTTTTGTATTTAATTCCGATGCAATTTCTGTGTTTCATCGTTAATAAGTAGGTCCAAGGGATACATTAAACCTGTAGTGAAGCATCGGCATATATAACGATTGTCACTGGAATGGTTCAAAACATAAACCGTAAGAAGAGTCAGTCTTCTTGCAATTAAGTCGGCATTGTTCCTTTTCTGTTTAATTCCAATGCAATATCTGTGTTTCATCGTCAATAAGAAAGTCCAAAGGATACAGTAAACCTGAAGTGAAGCAACGGATTCATTAAGTAGTGTCACAGGAATGGTTCAAAACATAGTCAGTAAGAAGCGTCAGTCTTCTTGTACTTACTCGGCATTGTGCCTTTTCTATTTCATTCTGATGCAATTCCTGTGTTTCATCGTCAATAAGAAGGTCCAAGGGAAACAGTAAACCTGGAGTGAAGCACCGGAATCTATAACTAGTGTCACAGTATTGGTTCAAAACATAGACTGGAACAAAAGTCAGTCTTCTTGTACTGTAGTCGGCATTGTGCCTTTCGTATTTAATTCCGATGTAATTTCTGTGTTTCACCGGCAATAAGAAGGTCAGAGGGATACAGTAAACCTGAAGTGAAGCATCGTAATCTTCAACTAGTGTCACAGGAATGGTTCAAACCATAGACAGTAAGAAGAGTCAGTCTCTTGTACTTAAGTCGGCGTTGTGCCCTTTCTTATTAATTCCGATGCAATTTCTGTGTTTCATCGTCAATAAGATGGTCAGAGGGATACAGTAAACCTTAAGTGGAGCATCGGAATCTACAACTAGTGTCACAGGAATGGTTCAAAACATAGACAGTTGGAAGAGTCAGTCTTCTTGTACTTATGTCGGCATTGTGCCTTTTGTATTTAATTCCGATGCAATTTCTGTGTTTCATCGTCAATAAGAAGGTCCAAGGGATACAGTAAACCTGAAGTGAAGCATCGGAAATTATAACTAGTGTCACAGGAATGGTTCAAAACATAGTCAGTAAGAAGAGTCAGTCTTCTTGTACTTAAGTCATCATTGTGCATTTTCTATTTAATTCTGATGCAATTTCTGTGCTTCATCGTCAATAAGAAGGTCAGAGGGATACAGTAAACCTGGAGTGAAGCATCGGAATCTATAAAAAGGGTCACAGGAATAGTTCACATCATAGACAGTAAGAAGAGTCAGACTTCTCTTACTTAAGTCAGCATTGTGCCTTTTGTATTTAATTCCGATGCAATTTCTGTGTTTCATCGTCAATAAGAAGGTCCAAGGGATACAGTAAACCTGGAGTGATGCATCGGAGTCTATAACTAGTGTCACAGGAATGGTTCAAAAATAGATAGTAAGAAGAGTCAGTCTCCTAAGAAGGTTCAGTCTCCTTGTACTTCATTCGGCATTGTGCCTTTTCTATTTAATTCCGATGCAATTTCTATGTTTCATCGTCACTAAGAAGGTCAGAGGGATACAGTAATCCTGAAGTTAAGCATCGGAATCTATAACTAGTGTCACAGGAATGGTTCAAAACATAGACAGTTGGAAGAGTCAGTCTTCTTGTACTTAAGTCGGCATTGTGCCTTTTGTATTTAATTCCGATGCAATTTCTGTGTTTCATCGTCAAGAAGAAGGTCCAAGGGATACAGTAGACCTGAAGTGAACCATCGGAATTATAAACTGGTCTCACAGGAAAGGATCAAAACATAGACGGTAAGATGAGTCAGTCTTCTTGTATTTAGGTCTTCATTGTGACTTATGTATTTAATTCCGATGCAATTTCTGTGTTTCATCGTCAATAAGAAGGTTCAAGGGGAACAGAAAACCTGAAGTGAAGCATCGGAATCTAAAAGTCGTCTCACAGGAAAGGTTCAAAACATAGACAGTAAGAAGTGTCAGCCTTATTGTACACACGTCGGCATTGTGCCTTTTGTGTTTGATTCCGATGCAATCTCTGTGTTTCATCGTGAATTCGAAGGTCCAAGGGGTACAGTAAACCTGAGCTAAAGTATCGGAATCTAAAACTGGTCTCACAGGAGAGATTCAAAACATAGACAGTAAAAAGAGTCAGTCTTCTTGTACTTAAGTCGGCATTGTGCCTTTTGTATTTAATTCCGATGCAATATCTGTGTTTCATCGTCAATAAGAAGGTCAGAGGGATACAGAAGCCTGATGTGAAGCATCGGAATCTATAACTAGTGCCACAGGAATGGTTCTAATCATAGTCAGTAAGAAGAGTCAGTCTTTTTGTACTTAAGTCGGCATTGTTCCTTTTGGGTTTAATTCCGTTGCAATATCTGTGTTTCTTCGTCAATAAGAAGGTCCAAGAGGTACAGTAGACCTGAAGTGAAGCTTCGGAATCTATAACTAGTGTCACAGGAATGGTTCAATACATAGCCAGTAAGAAGTGTCAGTCATCTTGTACTTAAGTAGGCATTGTGCTTCTTGTATTTAATTCCAATGCAATTTCTGTGTTTCATCGTCGATAAGAGGGTAAGAAAGATACAGTAAACCTGAAGTGAAGCATCAGGATCTATAACTAGAGTCAAGGGAATGGTTCAAAACATAGTCAGTAAGAAGAGTCAGTCTTCTTGTACTTAAGTCGGCATTGTGCCTTTTGTATTTAATTCCGATGCAATTTCTGTGTTTCATCGTCAAAAAGAGGGTCCAAGGGATACAGTAAACCTGAAGTGAAGCATCGGAATCTATAACTAGTGTCACAGGAATGGTTCAAAGCATAGACAGTATGAAAAGTCAGTCTTCTTGTACTTAAGTCGGCATTGTGCCTTTTCTATTTAATTCCGATGCAATTTCTGTGTTTCATCGTGAATAAGAAGGTCAGTGGGATACAGTAAACTTGAAGTGAAGCATCCGTATCTATAACTAGTGTCACAGGAATGGTTCTAATCATAGTCAGTAAGAAGACTCAGTCATTTTGTACTTAAGTCGGCATTGTGCCTTTTGTGTTTAATTCCGATGCAATTTCTGTGTTTCATCGTCAATAAGAAGGTCCAAGAGAACCAGTAAACCTGAAGTGAAGCATCGGAGTCTATAACTAGTGTCACAGGAATGGTTCAAAACATAGACAGTAAGATGACTCAGTCTTCTTGTACTTAAGTCGGCATTGTGCCTTTTGTATTTAATTCCGATGTAATTTCTGTATTTCATCGTCAATAAGAAGATCAGAGGGATACAGTAAACCTGAAGTGAAGCATCGGAAACTATAACTAGTGTCACAGGAATGGTTCAAAACTTTAACAGTGGGAACAGTCAGTCTTCTTGTACTTAAGTCGGCATTGTGCCTTTTGTATTTAATTCCGATGCAATTTCTGTGTTTCATCGTCAATAAGAAGGACCAAGGGATACAGTAAACCTAAAGTGAAGCATCGGAATCTTTAACTAGTGTCACAGGAATGGTTCTAAACATAGACAGTAAGAAGAGTCAGTCTTCTTGTACTTAAGTCGGCATTGTGCCTTTTGTATTTAATTCCGATGCAATTTCTGTGTTTCATCGTCAATAAAAAGTTCAGAGGGATACAGTAAACCTGAAGTGAAGCACCGGAATCTATAACTAGTGTCACAGGAATGGTTCAAAGCATTGACTGTGAGAAGAGTCAGTCTTCTTGTACTTTAGTCGGCATTGTGCCTTTTGTATTTAATTCCGATGCAATTTCTGTGTTTCATCGTTAATAAGTAGGTCCAAGGGATACATTAAACCTGTAGTGAAGCATCGGCATCTATAACGAGTGTCACTGGAATGGTTCAAAACATAAACCGTAAGAAGAGTCAGTCTTCTTGCAATTAAGTCGGCATTGTTCCTTTTCTGTTTAATTCCAATGCAATATCTGTGTTTCATCGTCAATAAGAAAGTCCAAAGGATACAGTAAACCTGAAGTGAAGCAACGGAATCATTAAGTAGTGTCACAGGAATGGTTCAAAACATAGTCAGTAAGAAGCGTCAGTCTTCTTGTACTTATTCGGCATTGTGCCTTTTCTATTTCATTCTGATGCAATTCCTGTGTTTCATCGTCAATAAGAAGGTCCAAGGGAAACAGTAAACCTGGAGTGAAGCACCGGAATCTATAACTAGTGTCACAGTATTGGTTCAAAACATAGACTGGAACAAAAGTCAGTCTTCTTGTACTGTAGTCGGCATTGTGCCTTTCGTATTTATTTCCGATGCAATTTCTGTGTTTCACCGGCAATAAGAAGGTCAGAGGGATACAGTAAACCTGAAGTGAAGCATCGTAATCCTCAACTAGTGTCACAGGAATGGTTCAAACCATAGACAGTAAGAAGAGTCAGTCTCTTGTACTTAAGTCGGCATTGTGCCCTTTCTTATTAATTCCGATCAATTTCTGTGTTTCATCGTCAATAAGATGGTCAGAGGGATACAGTAAACCTTAAGTGGAGCATCGGAATCTACAGCTAGTGTCACAGGAATGGTTCAAAACATAGACAGTTGGAAGAGTCAGTCGTCTTGTACTTATGTCGGCACTGTGCCTTTTGTATTTAATTCCGATGCAATTTCTGCGTTTCACGGGCAATAAGAAGGTCAGAGGGATACAGTAAACCTGAAGTGAAGCATCGTAATCGTCAACTAGTGTCACAGGAATGGTTTAAATCATAGACAGTGAGAAGAGTCAGTCTTCTTGTACTTAAGTCGGCATTGTGCCTTTTCTAATTAATTCCGATGCAATTTCTGTGTTTCAGCGTCAGCAAGAAGGTCAGAGGGTTACCGTAAACCTGAAGTGAAGCATCGGAATCTATAACTAGTGTCACAGGAATGGTTCAAAACATAGACAGTTGGAAGATTCAGTCTTCTTGTACTTATGTCGGCATTGTGCCTTTTGTATTTAATTCCGATGCAATTTCTGTGTTTCATCGTCAATAAGAAGGTCCAAGGGATACAGTAAACCTGAAGTGAAGCATCGGAAATTATAACTAGTGTCACAGGAATGGTTCAAAACATAGTCAGTAAGAAGAGTCAGTCTTCTTGTACTTAAGTCATCATTGTGCATTTTCTATTTAATTCTGATGCAATTTCTGTGCTTCATCGTCAATAAGAAGGTCAGAGGGATACAGTAAACCTGGAGTGAAGCATCGGAATCTATAAAAAGGGTCCCAGGAATGGTTCACATCATAGACAGTAAGAAGAGTCAGACTTCTCTTACTTAAGTCAGCATTGTGCCTTTTGTATTTAATTCCGATGCAATTTCTGTGTTTCATCGTCAATAAGAAGGTCCAAGGGATACAGTAAACCTGGAGTGATGCATCGGAGTCTATAACTAGTGTCACAGGAATGGTTCAAAAATAGATAGTAAGAAGAGTCAGTCTCCTAAGAAGAGTCAGTCTCCTTGTACTTCATTCGGCATTGTGCCTTTTCTATTTAATTCCGATGCAATTTCTATGTTTCATCGTCACTAAGAAGGTCAGAGGGATACAGTAATCCTGAAGTTAAGCATCGGAATCTATAACTAGTGTCACAGGAATGGTTCAAAACATAGACAGTTGGAAGAGTCAGTCTTCTTGTACTTAAGTCGGCATTGTGCCTTTTGTATTTAATTCCGATGCAATTTCTGTGTTTCATCGTCAAGAAGAAGGTCCAAGGGATACAGTAGACCTGAAGTGAACCATCGGAATTATAAACTGGTCTCACAGGAAAGGATCAAAGCATAGACGGTAAGATGAGTCAGTCTTCTTGTATTTAGGTCTTCATTGTGACTTATGTATTTAATTCCGATGCAATTTCTGTGTTTCATCGTCAATAAGAAGGTTCAAGGGGAACAGTAACCCTGAAGTGAAGCATCGGAATCTAAAAGTCGTCTCACAGGAAAGGTTCAAAACATAGACAGTAAGAAGTGTCAGCCTTATTGTACACACGTCGGCATTGTGCCTTTTCTGTTTGATTCCGATGCAATCTCTGTGTTTCATCGTGAATTCGAAGGTCCAAGGGGTACAGTAAACCTGAGCTAAAGTATCGGAATCTAAAACTGGTCTCACAGGAGAGATTCAAAACATAGACAGTAAAAACAGTCAGTCTTCTTGTACTTAAGTCGGCATTGTGCCTTTTGTATTTAATTCCGATGCAATATCTGTGTTTCATCGTCAATAAGAAGGTCAGAGGGATACAGAAGCCTGATGTGAAGCATCGGAATCTATAACTAGTGCCACAGGAATGGTTCTAATCATAGTCAGTAAGAAGAGTCAGTCTTTTTGTACTTAAGTCGTCATTGTTCCTTTTGGGTTTAATTCCGTTGCAATTTCTGTGTTTCTTCGTCAATAAGAAGGTCCAAGAGGTACAGTAGACCTGAAGTGAAGCTTCGGAATCTATAACTAGTGTCACAGGAATGGTTCAATACATAGCCAGTAAGAAGTGTCAGTCATCTCGTACTTAAGTAGGCATTGTGCTTTTTGTATTTAATTCCAATGCAATTTCTGTGTTTCATCGTCAATAAGAGGGTCAGAAAGATACAGTAAACCTGAAGTGAAGCATCAGGATCTATAGCTAGAGTCAAGGGAATGGTTCAAAACATAGTCAGTAACAAGAGTCAGTCTTCCTGTACTTAAGTCGGCATTGTGCCTTTTGTATTTAATTCCGATGCAATTTCTGTGTTTCATCGTCAATAAGAGGGTCCAAGGGATACAGTAAACCTGAAGTGAAGCATCGGAATCTATAACTAGTGTCACAGGAATGGTTCAAAGCATAGACAGTATGAAAAGTCAGTCTTCTTGTACATAAGTCGGCATTTTGCCTTTTCTATTTAATTCCGATGCAATTTCTGTGTTTCATCGTGAATAAGAAGGTCAGTGGGATACAGTAAACTTGAAGTGAAGCATCCGTATCTATAACTAGTGTCACAGGAATGGTTCAAAACATAGTCAGTAAAAAGAGTCAGTCTTCTTGTACTTATGCCGGCATTGTGCTTTTGTATTTAATTCCGATGCAATTTCTGTGTTTCATCGTCAATAAGAAGGTCAGAGGGATACAGTAAACCAGAAGTGAAGCATCGGAATCTACAACTAGTGTCACAGGAATGGTTCTAATCATAGTCAGTAAGAAGAGTCAGTCATTTTGTACTTAAGTCGGCATTGTGCCTTTTGCGTTTAATTCCGATGCAATTTCTGTGTTTCATCGTCAATAAGAAGGTCCAAGAGAACCAGTAAACCTGAAGTGAAGCATCGGAATCTATAACTAGTGTCACAGGAATGGTTCAAAACATAGACAGTAAGAAGAGTCAGTCTTCTTGTACTTAAGTCGGCATTGTGCCTTTTGTATTTAATTCCGATGCAATTTCTATGTTTCATCGTCAATAAAAAGTTCAGAGGGATACAGTAAACCTGAAGTGAAGCACCGGAATCTATAACTAGTGTCACAGGAATGGTTCAAAGCATTGACTGTAAGAAGAGTCAGTCTTCTTGTACTTTAGTCGGCATTGTGCCTTTTGTATTTAATTCCGATGCAATTTCTGTGTTTCATCGTTAATAAGTAGGTCCAAGGGATACATTAAACCTGTAGTGAAGCATCGGCATCTATAACGAGTGTCACTGGAATGGTTCAAAACATAAACCGTAAGAAGAGTCAGTCTTCTTGCAATTAAGTCAGCATTGTTCCTTTTCTGTTTAATTCCAATGCAATATCTGTGTTTCATCGTCAATAAGAAAGTCCAAAGGATACAGTAAACCTGAAGTGAAGCAACGGAATCATTAAGTAGTGTCACAGGAATGGTTCAAAACATAGTCAGTAAGAAGCGTCAGTCTTCTTGTACTTACTCGGCATTGTGCCTTTTCTATTTCATTCTGATGCAATTCCTGTGTTTCATCGTCAATAAGAAGGTCCAAGGGAAACAGTAAACCTGGAGTGAAGCACCGGAATCTATAACTAGTGTCACAGTATTGGTTCAAACATAGACTGGAACAAAAGTCAGTCTTCATGTACTGTAGTCGGCATTGTGCCTTTCGTATTTAATTCCGATGCAATTTCTGTGTTTCACCGGCAATAAGAAGGTCAGAGGGATACAGTAAACCTTAAGTGGAGCATCGGAATCTACAACTAGTGTCACAGGAATGGTTCAAAACATAGACAGTTAGAAGAGTCAGTCGTCTTGTACTTATGTCGGCACTGTGCCTTTTGTATTTAATTCCGATGCAATTTCTGCGTTTCACGGGCAATAAGAAGGTCAGAGGGATACAGTAAACCTGAAGTGAAGCATCGTAATCTTCAACTAGTGTCACAGGAATGGTTTAAATCATAGACAGTGAGAAGAGTCAGTCTTCTTGTACATAAGTCGGCATTGTGCCTTTTCTAATTAATTCCGATGCAATTTCTGTGTTTCAGCGTCAATAAGAAGGTCAGAGGGTTACCGTAAACCTGAAGTGAAGCATCGGAATCTATAACTAGTGTCACAGGAATGGTTCAAAACATAGACAGTTGGAAGAGTCAGTCTTCTTGTTCTTATGTCGGCATTGTGCCTTTTGTATTTAATTCCGATGCAATTTCTGTGTTTCATCGTCAATAAGAAGGTCCAAGGGATACAGTAAACCTGAAGTGAAGCATCGGAAATTATAACTAGTGTCACAAGAATGGTTCAAAACATAGTCAGTAAGAAGAGTCAGTCGTCTTGTACTTAAGTCATCATTGTGCATTTTCTATTTAATTCTGATGCAATTTCTGTGCTTCATCGTCAATAAGAAGGTCAGAGGGATACAGTAAACCTGGAGTGAAGCATCGGAATCTATAAAAAGGGTCACAGGAATGGTTCACATCATAGACAGTAAGAAGAGTCAGACTTCTCTTACTTAAGTCAGCATTGTGCCTTCTGTATTTAATTCCGATGCAATTTCTGTGTTTCATCGTCAATAAGAAGGTCCAAGGGATACAGTAAACCTGGAGTGATGCATCGGAGTCTATAACTAGTGTCACAGGAATGGTTCAAAAATAGATAGTAAGAAGAGTCAGTCTCCTAAGAAGAGTCAGTCTCCTTGTACTTCATTCGGCATTGTGCCTTTTCTATTTAATTCCGATGCAATTTCTATGTTTCATCGTCACTAAGAAGGTCAGAGGGATACAGTAATCCTGAAGTTAAGCATCGGAATCTATAACTAGTGTCACAGGAATGGTTCAAAGCATAGTCAGTAAGAAGAGTCAGTCTTCTTGTAGTTAAGTCGGCATTGTGCCTTTCGTATTTAATTCCGATGCAATTTCTGTGTTTCACCGCAATAAGAAAGTCAGAGGGATACAGTAAACCTGACGTGAAGCATCGTAATCTTCAACTAGTGTCACAGGAATGGTTCAAACCATAGACAGTAAGAAGAGTCAGTCTTCTTGTGCTTAAGTCGGCATTGTGCCCTTTCTAATTAATTCCGATGCAATTTCTGTGTTTCATCGTCAATAAGAAGGTCAGAGGGATACAGTAAATCTTAAGTGGAGCATCGGAATCTACAACTAGTGTCACAGGAATGGTTCAAACATAGACAGTTGGAAGAGTCAGTCGTCTTGTACTTATGTCGGCATTGTGCCTTTTGTATTTAATTCCGATGCAATATCTGCGTTTAACCGGCAATAAGAAGGTCACAGGGATACAGTAAATCTGAAGTGAAGCATCGTAATCTTCAACTAGTGTCACAGGAATGGTTTAAATCATAGACAGTGAGAAGAGTCAGTCTTCTTGTACTTAAGTCGGCTTTGTGCCTTTTCTAATTAATTCCGATGTAATTTCTGTGTTTCATCGTCAATAAGAAGGTCAGAGGGGTACCGTAAATCTGAAGTGAAGCATCGGAATCTATAACTAGTGTCACAGGAATGGTTCAAAACACAGACAGTTGGAAGAGTCAGTCTTCTTGTACTTATGTCGGCATTCTGCCTTTTGTATTTAATTCCGATGTAATTTCTGTGTTTCATTGTCGATAAGAAGGTCCAAGGGATACAGTAAACCTGAAGTGAAGCATCGTAATCTTCAACTAGTGTCACAGGAATGGTTCAAATCATTGACAGTAAGAAGAGTCACACTTCTTGTACTTAAGTCGGCATTGTGCCTTTTCTAATTAATTCCGATGCAATTTCTGTGTTTCATCGTCAATAAGAAGGTCAGAGGGATACAGTAAACCTGAAGTGGAGCATCGGAATCTATAACTAGTGTCACAGGAATGGTTCAGAACATAGTCAGTAAGAAGAGTCAGTCTTCTTGTACTTAAGTTGGCATTTTGCCTTTCGTATTTAATTCCGATGCAATTTCTGTGTCTCACCGGCAATAAGAAGGTCAGAGGGATACAGTAAACCTGAAGTGAAGCTTCGGAATCTATAACTAGTGTCACAGGAATGGTTCAAATCATAGATAGTAGGAAGAGTCAGTCTTCTTGTACTTAAGTCGGCATTGTGCCTTTTATATTTAATCCCGATGCAATTTCTATGTTTCATCAACAATAAGAAGGTCAGAGGGATACAGTAAACCTGAAGTGAAGCATCGGAATCCAAAACTAGTGTCACAGGAATTGTTAAAAACATAGGCAGTAGGAAGAGTCAGTCTTCTTGTACTTAAGTCGGCATTGTGCCTTTTGTATTTAATTCCGTTGCAATTTCTGTGTTTCATCGTCAATAAGAAGGTCCAATGTATACAGTAAACCTGAAGTGAAGCATCGCAATCTATAACTAGTGTCACAGGAATAGTTCAAAACATAATCAGTAAGAAGAGTCAGTCGTCTTGTACTTAAGTCGGCATTGTGCCTTTTCTATTTAATTCCGATGCAATTTCTGTGTTTCATCGTCAATTAGAAGGTCCAAGAGATACAGTAACCCTGACGTGAAGCATCGGAATCTATAACTAGTGTCACAGGAATGGTACAAATCATAGACAGTAGGAAGAGTCAGTCTTCTTGTACTTATGTCGGCATTGTGCCTTTTGTATTTAATTCCGACGCAATTTCTGTGTTTCATCGTCAATAAGTAGGTCCAAGGGATACAGTAAACCTCAAGTGAAGCATCGGAATCTATAACTAGTGTCACAGGAATGGTTCAAACATAGTCAGTAGGAGGAGTCGGTCTTCATGTACTTAAGTCGGCCTTGGGCCTTTTGTATTTAATTCCGATGCATTTTCTGTGTTTCAACGTCAATTAGAAGGTCCAAGAGATACAGTAACCCTGACGTGAAGCATCGGAATCTATAACTAGTGTCACAGGAATGGTACAAATCATAGACAGTTGGAAGAGTCAGTCTTCTTGTACTTAAGTCGGCATTGTGCATTTTGTATTTAATTCCGATGCAATATCTGTGTTTCATCGTCAATAAGAAGGTTCATGGGATACAGTAAACCTGAAGTGAAGCATTGGAAACTATAACTAGAGTCACAGGAATGGTTCAAAACATAGACAGTAAGAGGAGTCAGTCTTCTTGTACTTAAGTGGGCAATGTGCCTTTTCTATTTAATTTCGATGCAATTTCTGTGTTTCATCGTCAATAAGAATGTCCAAGGGATACAGTAAACCTGAAGTGAAGCATCGGGATCTATAACTAGAGTCACGGGGATGGTTCAAACATAGTCAGTAAAAAGAGTCAGTCTTCTTGTACTTAAGTCGGCATTGTGCCTTTTTTGTTTAATTTCGATGCAATTTCTGTGTTTCATCGTCAATAAGAAGGTCAGAGGGATACAGTAAACCTGAAGTGAAACATCGGAATCTATAGCTAGTGTCACAGGAATGGTGCAAATCATTGACAGTAGGAAGAGTCAGTCTTCTTGTACTTAAGTCGGCATTGTGCCTTTTGTATTTAATTCCGATGCAATTTCTGTGTTTCATCGTCAATAAGAAGGTCCAAGGGATACAGTAAACCTGAAGTGAAGCGTCGGAATTATAAACTGGTCTCACAGGAAAGGATCAAATCATAGACAGTAAGAGGAGTCAGTCTTCTTGTATTTAGGTCTTCATTGTGACTTATGTATTTAATTCCGATGCAATTTCAGTGCATCATCGTCAATAAGAAGGCCCAAGGGAAACAGTAAACCTGAAGTGAAGCATCGGAATCTAAAAGTCGTCTCACAAGAAAGGTTCAAAGCATAGACAGTAAGAAGTGTCAGCCTTATTGTACTTAAGTCGGCATTGTGCTTTTTGTGTTTAATTCCGATGCAATTTCTGTGTTTCATCGTCAATAAGAAGGTCAGAGAAATACAGCAAACCTGAAGTGAAGCATCGGAATCTGTAACTAGTGTCACAGGAATGGTTCTAATCATAGTCAGTAAGAAGAGTCAGTCTTTTTGTACTTAAGTCGGCATTGTGCCTTTTGTGTTTAATTCCGATGCAATTTCTGTGTTTCTTCGTCAATAAGAAGGTCCAAGAGATACAGTAAACCTGAAGTGAAGCATCGGAATATATAACTAGTGTCACAGGAATGGTTCAAAACATAGCAAGTAAGAAGAGTCAGTCATCTTGTACTTAAGTAGGCATTGTGGCGTTTCTATTTAATTCCGTTAATATTTCTGTGTTTCATCGTCAATAAGAAGGTCAGAGGGATACAGTAAACCAGAAGTAAAGCATCGGGATCTATAACTAGAGTCACGGGAATGGTTCAAACATAGTCAGTAAGAAGAGTCAGTCGTCTTGTACTTAAGTCGGCATTGTGCCTTTTCTATTTCATTCCGATGCAATTTTTGTGTTTCACCGTGAACAAGACGGTCAGAGGGATACAGTAAACCTGAAGTGAAGCATCCGAATCTATAACTAGTGTCACAGGAATGATTCAAAACAAAGTCAGTAAAATGAGTCAGTCTTCTTGTACTTAAGTCGGCATTGTGCCTTTTGTATTTAATTCAGATGCAATTTCTGTGTTTCATCGTGAATAAGAAGGTCAGAGGGATTCAGTAAACTTGAAGTAAAGCATCCGAATCTATAACTAGTGTCACAGGAATGGTTCAAAACATAGTCAGTGAAAAGAGTCAGTCGTCTTGTACTTAAGTTGGCATTGTGCCATTTTTATTTAATTTCGATGCAATTTCTGTGTTTCATCGTCAATAAGAAGGTCAGAGGGATACAGCAAACCTGAAGTGAAGCATCGGAATCTATAACTAGTGTCACAGTAAAGGTTCTAATCATAGTCAGTAAGACGAGTCAGTCTTTTTGTACTTAAGTCGGCATTGTGCCTTTAGTGATTAATTCCGATGCAATTTCTGTGTTTCGTCGTCAATTAGAAGGTCCAAGAGATACAGTAAACCTGAAGTGAAGCATCGGAATCTATAACTAGTGTCACAGGAATGGTTCAAAACATAGACAGTAAGTTGTGTCTTGTACTTAAGTCGGCATTGTTCCTTTTGTATTTAATTCCGATGCAATTTCTGTGTTTCATCGTCAATAAGAAGATCAGAGGGATACAGTAAACCTGAAGTGAAGCATCGGAATCTATAACTAGTGTCACAGGAATGGTTCAAAACATAGACATTTGAAGAGTCAGTCATTTTGTACTTAAGTCGGCATTGTGCCTTTTCTATTTAATTCCGATGCAATTTCTGTGTTTCATCGTGAACAAGAAGGTCAGAGGGATACAGTAAACCTGAAGTGAAGCATCCGAATCTATAACTAGTGTCACAGGAATGATTCAAAACAAAGTCAGTAAAATGAGTCAGTCTTCTTGTACTTACGTCGGCATTGTGCCTTTTGTATTTAATTCCGATGCAATTTCTGTGTTTCATCGTGAATAAGAAGGTCAGAGGGATTCAGTAAACTTGAAGTAAAGCATCCGAATCTATAACTAGTGTCACAGGAATGGTTCAAAACATAGTCAGTAAAAAGAGTCAGTCGTCTTGTACTTAAGTCGGCATTGTGCCATTTTTATTTAATTCCGATACAATTTCTGTGTTTCATCGTCAATAAGAAGGTCAGAGGGATACAGCAAACCTGAAGTGAAGCATCGGAATCTATAACTAGTGTCACAGGAAAGGTTCTAATCATAGTCAGTAAGACGAGTCAGTCTTTTTGTACTTATGTCGGCATTGTGCCTTTAGTGATTAATTCCGATGCAATTTCTGTGTTTCGTCGTCAATTAGAAGGTCCAAGAGATACAGTAAACCTGAAGTGAAGCATCGGAATCTATAACTAGTGTCACAGGAATGGTTCAAAACATAGACAGTAAGATGTGTCAGTCTTCTTGTACTTAAGTCGGCATTGTGCCTTTTGTATTTAATTCCGATGCAATTTCTGTGTTTCATCGTCAATAAGAAGATCAGAGGGATACAGTAAACCTGAAGTGAAGCATCGGAATCTATAACTAGTGTCACAGGAATGGTTCAAAACATAGACAGTTGGAAGAGTCAGTCTTCTTGTACTTAAGTCGGCATTGTGCCTTTTGTATTTAATTCCGATGCAATTTCTGTGTTTCATCGTCAATAAGAAGGTCCAAGGGATACAGTAGACCTGAAGTGAAGCATCGGAAATATAAACTGGTCTCACAGGAAAGGATCAAACCATAGACGGTAAGATGAGTCAGTCTTCTTGTATTTAGGTCTTCATTGTGACTTATGTATTTAATTCCGATGCTATTTCTGTGTTTCATCGTCAATAAGAAGGTTCAAGGGGAACAGTAAACCTGATGTGAAGCATCGGAATCTAAAAGTCGTCTCACAGGAAAGGTTCAAAACATAGACAGTAAGAAGTGTCAGCCTTATTGTACTCACGTCGGCATTGTGCCTTTTGTGTTTGATTCCGATGCAATCTCCGTGTTTCATCGTGAATTCGAAGGTCCAAGGGGTACAGTAAACCTGAGCTGAAGTATCGGAATCTAAAACTGGTCTCACAGGAGAGATTCAAAACATAGACAGTAAGAAGAGTCAGTCTTCTTGTACTTAAGTCGGCATTGTGCCTTTGGTATTTAATTCCGATGCAATTTCTGTGTTTCATCGTCAAAAAGAAGGTCAGAGGGATACAGCAGCCTGAAGTGAAGCATCGGAATCTATAACTAGTGCCACAGGAATGGTTCTAATCATAGTCAGTAAGAAGAGTCAGTCTTTTTGTACTTAAGTCGGCATTGTTCCTTTTGGGTTTAATTCCGTTGCAATTTCTGTGTTTCTTCGTCAATAAGAAGGTCCAAGAGGTACAGTAAACCTGAAGTGAAGCTTCGGAATCAATAACTAGTGTCACAGGAATGGTTCAATACATAGCCAGTAAGAAGTGTCAGTCATCTTGTACTTAAGTAGGCATTGTGGCGTTTCTATTTAATTCCGTTGGAATTTCTGCGTTTCATCGTCAATAAGAAGGTCAGAAAGATACAGTAAACCTGAAGTGAAGCATCAGGATCTATAACTGGAGTCAAGGGAATGGTTCAAAACATAGTCAGTAAGAAGAGTCAGTCTTCTTGTACTTAAGTCGGCATTGTGCCTTTTGTGTTTAATTCCGATGCAATTTCTGTGTTTTATCGTCAAAAAGAGGGTCCAAGGGATACAGTAAACCTGAAGTGAAGCATCGGAATCTATAACTAGTGTCACAGGAATGGTTCAAAGCATAGACAGTATGAAAAGTCAGTCGTCTTGTACTTAAGTCGGCATTGTGCCTTTTCTATCTAATTCCGATGCAATTTCTGTGTTTCATCGTGAATAAGAAGGTCAGTGGGATACAGTAAACATGAAGTGAAGCATCCGAATCTATAACTAGTGTCACAGGAATGGTTCAAAACATAGTCAGTAAAAAGAGTCAGTCTTCTTGTACTTATGCCGGCATTGTGCCTTTTGTATTTAATTCCGATGCAATTTCTGTGTTTCATCGTCAATAAGAAGGTCCAAGGAATGCTGTAAACCTGAAGTAAAGCATCGGAATCTAAAACTGGTCTCACAGGAAAGGTTCAAAACATAGACAGTAAGAAGAGTCAGTCTTCTTGTACTTAAGTCAGCATTGTGCCTTTCGTATTTAATTCCGATGCAATTTCTGTGTTTCATCGTCAATAAGAAGGTCCAAGGGATACAGTTAACCTGCAGTGAAGCATTGGAATCTAATACTGGTCCCACAGGAAAGATTCAAAACATAGACAGTAAGAAGAGTCAGTCTTCTTGTACTTAAGTCGGCATTGTGCCTTTTCTATTTAATTCCGATGCAATATCTGTGTTTCATCGTCAATAAGAAGGTCAGAGGGATACAGTAAACCTGAAGTGAAGCACCGGAATCTATAACTAGTGTCACAGGAATGGTTCAAAGCATTGACTGTAAGAAGAGTCAGTCTTCTTGTACTTTAGTCGGCATTGTGCCTTTTGTATTTAATTCCGATGCAATTTCTGTGTTTCATCGTTAATAAGTAGGTCCAAGGGATACATTAAACCTGTAGTGAAGCATCGGCATCTATAACGAGTGTCACTGGAATGGTTCAAAACATAAACCGTAAGAAGAGTCAGTCTTCTTGCAATTAAGTCAGCATTGTTCCTTTTCTGTTTAATTCCAATGCAATATCTGTGTTTCATCGTCAATAAGAAAGTCCAAAGGATACAGTAAACCTGAAGTGAAGCAACGGAATCATTAAGTAGTGTCACAGGAATGGTTCAAAACATAGTCAGTAAGAAGCGTCAGTCTTCTTGTACTTACTCGGCATTGTGCCTTTTCTATTTCATTCTGATGCAATTCCTGTGTTTCATCGTCAATAAGAAGGTCCAAGGGAAACAGTAAACCTGGAGTGAAGCACCGGAATCTATAACTAGTGTCACAGTATTGGTTCAAAACATAGACTGGAACAAAAGTCAGTCTTCATGTACTGTAGTCGGCATTGTGCCTTTCGTATTTAATTCCGATGCAATTTCTGTGTTTCACCGGCAATAAGAAGGTCAGAGGGATACAGTAAACCTTAAGTGGAGCATCGGAATCTACAACTAGTGTCACAGGAATGGTTCAAAACATAGACAGTTAGAAGAGTCAGTCGTCTTGTACTTATGTCGGCACTGTGCCTTTTGTATTTAATTCCGATGCAATTTCTGCGTTTCACGGGCAATAAGAAGGTCAGAGGGATACAGTAAACCTGAAGTGAAGCATCGTAATCTTCAACTAGTGTCACAGGGATGGTTTAAATCATAGACAGTGAGAAGAGTCAGTCTTCTTGTACATAAGTCGGCATTGTGCCTTTTCTAATTAATTCCGATGCAATTTCTGTGTTTCAGCGTCAATAAGAAGGTCAGAGGGTTACCGTAAACCTGAAGTGAAGCATCGGAATCTATAACTAGTGTCACAGGAATGGTTCAAAACATAGACAGTTGGAAGAGTCAGTCTTCTTGTACTTATGTCGGCATTGTGCCTTTTGTATTTAATTCCGATGCAATTTCTGTGTTTCATCGTCAATAAGAAGGTCCAAGGGATACAGTAAACCTGAAGTGAAGCATCGGAAATTATAACTAGTGTCACAAGAATGGTTCAAAACATAGTCAGTAAGAAGAGTCAGTCGTCTTGTACTTAAGTCATCATTGTGCATTTTCTATTTAATTCTGATGCAATTTCTGTGCTTCATCGTCAATAAGAAGGTCAGAGGGATACAGTAAACCTGGAGTGAAGCATCGGAATCTATAAAAAGGGTCACAGGAATGGTTCACATCATAGACAGTAAGAAGAGTCAGACTTCTCTTACTTAAGTCAGCATTGTGCCTTTTGTATTTAATTCCGATGCAATTTCTGTGTTTCATCGTCAATAAGAAGGTCCAAGGGATACAGTAAACCTGGAGTGATGCATCGGAGTCTATAACTAGTGTCACAGGAATGGTTCAAAAATAGATAGTAAGAAGAGTCAGTCTCCTAAGAAGAGTCAGTCTCCTTGTACTTCATTCGGCATTGTGCCTTTTCTATTTAATTCCGATGCAATTTCTATGTTTCATCGTCACTAAGAAGGTCAGAGGGATACAGTAATCCTGAAGTTAAGCATCGGAATCTATAACTAGTGTCACAGGAATGGTTCAAAGCATAGTCAGTAAGAAGAGTCAGTCTTCTTGTAGTTAAGTCGGCATTGTGCCTTTCGTATGTAATTCCGATGCAATTTCTGTGTTTCACCGCAATAAGAAAGTCAGAGGGATACAGTAAACCTGACGTGAAGCATCGTAATCTTCAACTAGTGTCACAGGAATGGTTCAAACCATAGACAGTAAGAAGAGTCAGTCTTCTTGTGCTTAAGTCGGCATTGTGCCCTTTCTAATTAATTCCGATGCAATTTCTGTGTTTCATCGTCAATAAGAAGGTCAGAGGGATACAGTAAATCTTAAGTGGAGCATCGGAATCTACAACTAGTGTCACAGGAATGGTTCAAAACATAGACAGTTGGAAGAGTCAGTCGTCTTGTACTTATGTCGGCATTGTGCCTTTTGTATTTAATTCCGATGCAATATCTGCGTTTCACCGGCAATAAGAAGGTCACAGGGATACAGTAAACCTGAAGTGAAGCATCGTAATCTTCAACTAGTGTCACAGGAATGGTTTAAATCATAGACAGTGAGAAGAGTCAGTCTTCTTGTACTTAAGTCGGCTTTGTGCCTTTTCTAATTAATTCCGATGTAATTTCTGTGTTTCATCGTCAATAAGAAGGTCAGAGGGGTACCGTAAATCTGAAGTGAAGCATCGGAATCTATAACTAGTGTCACAGGAATGGTTCAAAACACAGACAGTTGGAAGAGTCAGTCTTCTTGTACTTATGTCGGCATTCTGCCTTTTGTATTTAATTCCGATGTAATTTCTGTGTTTCATTGTCGATAAGAAGGTCCAAGGGATACAGTAAACCTGAAGTGAAGCATCGTAATCTTCAACTAGTGTCACAGGAATGGTTCAAATCATTGACAGTAAGAAGAGTCACACTTCTTGTACTTAAGTCGGCATTGTGCCTTTTCTAATTAATTCCGATGCAATTTCTGTGTTTCATCGTCAATAAGAAGGTCAGAGGGATACAGTAAACCTGAAGTGGAGCATCGGAATCTATAACTAGTGTCACAGGAATGGTTCAGAACATAGTCAGTAAGAAGAGTCAGTCTTCTTGTACTTAAGTTGGCATTTTGCCTTTCGTATTTAATTCCGATGCAATTTCTGTGTCTCACCGGCAATAAGAAGGTCAGAGGGATACAGTAAACCTGAAGTGAAGCTTCGGAATCTATAACTAGTGTCACAGGAATGGTTCAAATCATAGATAGTAGGAAGAGTCAGTCTTCTTGTACTTAAGTCGGCATTGTGCCTTTTATATTTAATCCCGATGCAATTTCTATGTTTCATCAACAATAAGAATTTCAGAGGGATACAGTAAACCTGAGTTAAGCATCGGAATCCAAAACTAGTGTCACAGGAATTGTTAAAAACATAGGCAGTAGGAAGAGTCAGTCTTCTTGTACTTAAGTCGGCATTGTGCCTTTTGTATTTAATTCCGTTGCAATTTCTGTGTTTCATCGTCAATAAGAAGGTCCAATGTATACAGTAAACCTGAAGTGAAGCATCGCAATCTATAACTAGTGTCACAGGAATAGTTCAAAACATAATCAGTAAGAAGAGTCAGTCGTCTTGTACTTAAGTCGGCATTGTGCCTTTTCTATTTAATTCCGATGCAATTTCTGTGTTTCATCGTCAATTAGAAGGTCCAAGAGATACAGTAACCCTGACGTGAAGCATCGGAATCTATAACTAGTGTCACAGGAATGGTACAAATCATAGACAGTAGGAAGAGTCAGTCTTCTTGTACTTATGTCGGCATTGTGCCTTTTGTATTTAATTCCGACGCAATTTCTGTGTTTCATCGTCAATAAGTAGGTCCAAGGGATACAGTAAACCTCAAGTGAAGCATCGGAATCTATAACTAGTGTCACAGGAATGGTTCAAACATAGTCAGTAGGAGGAGTCGGTCTTCATGTACTTAAGTCGGCCTTGGGCCTTTTGTATTTAATTCCGATGCATTTTCTGTGTTTCAACGTCAATTAGAAGGTCCAAGAGATACAGTAACCCTGACGTGAAGCATCGGAATCTATAACTAGTGTCACAGGAATGGTACAAATCATAGACAGTTGGAAGAGTCAGTCTTCTTGTACTTAAGTCAGCATTGTGCATTTTGTATTTAATTCCGATGCAATATCTGTGTTTCATCGTCAATAAGAAGGTCCATGGGATACAGTAAACCTGAAGTGAAGCATTGGAAACTATAACTAGAGTCACAGGAATGGTTCAAAACATAGACAGTAAGAGGAGTCAGTCTTCTTGTACTTAAGTGGGCAATGTGCCTTTTCTATTTAATTTCGATGAAATTTCTGTGTTTCATCGTCAATAAGAATGTCCAAGGGATACAGTAAACCTGAAGTGAAGCATCGGGATCTATAACTAGAGTCACGGGGATGGTTCAAACATAGTCAGTAAAAAGAGTCAGTCCTCTTGTACTTAAGTCGGCATTGTGCCTTTTTTGTTTAATTCCGATGCCATTTCTGTGTTTCATCGTCAATAAGAAGGTCAGAGGGATACAGTAAACCTGAAGTGAAACATCGGAATCTATAGCTAGTGTCACAGGAATGGTGCAAATCATTGACAGTAGGAAGAGTCAGTCTTCTTGTACTTAAGTCGGCATTGTGCCTTTTGTATTTAATTCCGATGCAATTTCTGTGTTTCATCGTCAATAAGAAGGTCCAAGGGATACAGTAAACCTGAAGTGAAGCGTCGGAATTATAAACTGGTCTCACAGGAAAGGATCAAATCATAGACAGTAAGAGGAGTCAGTCTTCTTGTATTTAGGTCTTCATTGTGACTTATGTATTTAATTCCGATGCAATTTCAGTGCATCATCGTCAATAAGAAGGCCCAAGGGAAACCGTAAACCTGAAGTGAAGCATCGGAATCTAAAAGTCGTCTCACAAGAAAGGTTCAAAGCATAGACAGTAAGAAGTGTCAGCCTTATTGTACTTAAGTCGGCATTGTGCTTTTTGTGTTTAATTCCGATGCAATTTCTGTGTTTCATCGTCAATAAGAAGGTCAGAGAAATACAGCAAACCTGAAGTGAAGCATCGGAATCTGTAACTAGTGTCACAGGAATGGTTCTAATCATAGTCAGTAAGAAGAGTCAGTCTTTTTGTACTTAAGTCGGCATTGTGCCTTTTGTGTTTAATTCCGATGCAATTTCTGTGTTTCTTCGTCAATAAGAAGGTCCAAGAGATACAGTAAACCTGAAGTGAAGCATCGGAATATATAACTAGTGTCACAGGAATGGTTCAAATCATAGCAAGTAAGAAGAGTCAGTCATCTTGTACTTAAGTAGGCATTGTGGCGTTTCTATTTAATTCCGTTAATATTTCTGTGTTTCATCGTCAATAAGAAGGTCAGAGGGATACAGTAAACCAGAAGTAAAGCATCGGGATCTATAACTAGTGTCACAGGAATGATTCAAAACAAAGTCAGTAAAATGAGTCAGTCTTCTTGTACTTAAGTCGGCATTGTGCCTTTTGTATTTAATTCAGATGCAATTTCTGTGTTTCATCGTGAATAAGAAGGTCAGAGGGATTCAGTAAACTTGAAGTAAAGCATCCGAATCTATAACTAGTGTCACAGGAATGGTTCAAAACATAGTCAGTGAAAAGAGTCAGTCGTCTTGTACTTAAGTTGGCATTGTGCCATTTTTATTTAATTTCGATGCAATTTCTGTGTTTCATCGTCAATAAGAAGGTCAGAGGGATACAGCAAACCTGAAGTGAAGCATCGGAATCTATAACTAGTGTCACAGTAAAGGTTCTAATCATAGTCAGTAAGACGAGTCAGTCTTTTTGTACTTAAGTCGGCATTGTGCCTTTAGTGATTAATTCCGATGCAATTTCTGTGTTTCGTCGTCAATTAGAAGGTCCAAGAGATACAGTAAACCTGAAGTGAAGCATCGGAATCTATAACTAGTGTCACAGGAATGGTTCAAAACATAGACAGTAAGTTGTGTCTTGTACTTAAGTCGGCATTGTTCCTTTTGTATTTAATTCCGATGCAATTTCTGTGTTTCATCGTCAATAAGAAGATCAGAGGGATACAGTAAACCTGAAGTGAAGCATCGGAATCTATAACTAGTGTCACAGGAATGGTTCAAAACATAGACAGTTGGAAGAGTCAGTCTTTTTGTACTTAAGTCGGCATTGTGCCTTTTCTATTTAATTCCGATGCAATTTCTGTGTTTCATCGTGAACAAGAAGGTCAGAGGGATACAGTAAACCTGAAGTGAAGCATCCGAATCTATAACTAGTGTCACAGGAATGATTCAAAACAAAGTCAGTAAAATGAGTCAGTCTTCTTGTACTTACGTCGGCATTGTGCCTTTTGTATTTAATTCCGATGCAATTTCTGTGTTTCATCGTGAATAAGAAGGTCAGAGGGATTCAGTAAACTTGAAGTAAAGCATCCGAATCTATAACTAGTGTCACAGGAATGGTTCAAAACATAGTCAGTAAAAAGAGTCAGTCGTCTTGTACTTAAGTCGGCATTGTGCCATTTTTATTTAATTCCGATACAATTTCTGTGTTTCATCGTCAATAAGAAGGTCAGAGGGATACAGCAAACCTGAAGTGAAGCATCGGAATCTATAACTAGTGTCACAGGAAAGGTTCTAATCATAGTCAGTAAGACGAGTCAGTCTTTTTGTACTTATGTCGGCATTGTGCCTTTAGTGATTAATTCCGATGCAATTTCTGTGTTTCGTCGTCAATTAGAAGGTCCAAGAGATACAGTAAACCTGAAGTGAAGCATCGGAATCTATAACTAGTGTCACAGGAATGGTTCAAAACATAGACAGTAAGATGTGTCAGTCTTCTTGTACTTAAGTCGGCATTGTGCCTTTTGTATTTAATTCCGATGCAATTTCTGTGTTTCATCGTCAATAAGAAGATCAGAGGGATACAGTAAACCTGAAGTGAAGCATCGGAATCTATAACTAGTGTCACAGGAATGGTTCAAAACATAGACAGTTGGAAGAGTCAGTCTTCTTGTACTTAAGTCGGCATTGTGCCTTTTGTATTTAATTCCGATGCAATTTCTGTGTTTCATCGTCAATAAGAAGGTCCAAGGGATACAGTAGACCTGAAGTGAAGCATCGGAAATATAAACTGGTCTCACAGGAAAGGATCAAACCATAGACGGTAAGATGAGTCAGTCTTCTTGTATTTAGGTCTTCATTGTGACTTATGTATTTAATTCCGATGCTATTTCTGTGTTTCATCGTCAATAAGAAGGTTCAAGGGAACAGTAAACCTGATGTGAAGCATCGGAATCTAAAAGTCGTCTCACAGGAAAGGTTCAAAACATAGACAGTAAGAAGTGTCAGCCTTATTGTACTCACGTCGGCATTGTGCCTTTTGTGTTTGATTCCGATGCAATCTCCGTGTTTCATCGTGAATTCGAAGGTCCAAGGGGTACAGTAAACCTGAGCTGAAGTATCGGAATCTAAAACTGGTCTCACAGGAGAGATTCAAAACATAGACAGTAAGAAGAGTCAGTCTTCTTGTACTTAAGTCGGCATTGTGCCTTTGGTATTTAATTCCGATGCAATTTCTGTGTTTCATCGTCAAAAAGAAGGTCAGAGGGATACAGCAGCCTGAAGTGAAGCATCGGAATCTATAACTAGTGCCACAGGAATGGTTCTAATCATAGTCAGTAAGAAGAGTCAGTCTTTTTGTACTTAAGTCGGCATTGTTCCTTTTGGGTTTAATTCCGTTGCAATTTCTGTGTTTCTTCGTCAATAAGAAGGTCCAAGAGGTACAGTAAACCTGAAGTGAAGCTTCGGAATCAATAACTAGTGTCACAGGAATGGTTCAATACATAGCCAGTAAGAAGTGTCAGTCATCTTGTACTTAAGTAGGCATTGTGGCGTTTCTATTTAATTCCGTTGGAATTTCTGCGTTTCATCGTCAATAAGAAGGTCAGAAAGATACAGTAAACCTGAAGTGAAGCATCAGGATCTATAACTGGAGTCAAGGGAATGGTTCAAAACATAGTCAGTAAGAAGAGTCAGTCTTCTTGTACTTAAGTCGGCATTGTGCCTTTTGTGTTTAATTCCGATGCAATTTCTGTGTTTTATCGTCAAAAAGAGGGTCCAAGGGATACAGTAAACCTGAAGTGAAGCATCGGAATCTATAACTAGTGTCACAGGAATGGTTCAAAGCATAGACAGTATGAAAAGTCAGTCGTCTTGTACTTAAGTCGGCATTGTGCCTTTTCTATCTAATTCCGATGCAATTTCTGTGTTTCATCGTGAATAAGAAGGTCAGTGGGATACAGTAAACATGAAGTGAAGCATCCGAATCTATAACTAGTGTCACAGGAATGGTTCAAAACATAGTCAGTAAAAAGAGTCAGTCTTCTTGTACTTATGCCGGCATTGTGCCTTTTGTATTTAATTCCGATGCAATTTCTGTGTTTCATCGTCAATAAGAAGGTCCAAGGAATGCTGTAAACCTGAAGTAAAGCATCGGAATCTAAAACTGGTCTCACAGGAAAGGTTCAAAACATAGACAGTAAGAAGAGTCAGTCTTCTTGTACTTAAGTCAGCATTGTGCCTTTCGTATTTAATTCCGATGCAATTTCTGTGTTTCATCGTCAATAAGAAGGTCCAAGGGATACAGTTAACCTGCAGTGAAGCATTGGAATCTAATACTGGTCCCACAGGAAAGATTCAAAACATAGACAGTAAGAAGAGTCAGTCTTCTTGTACTTAAGTCGGCATTGTGCCTTTTCTATTTAATTCCGATGCAATATCTGTGTTTCATCGTCAATAAGAAGGTCAGAGGGATACAGTAAACCTGAAGTGAAGCATAGCAATCTACAACTAGTGTCACAGGAATGGTTCAAAACATAGTCAGTAAGAAAAGTCAGTCTTCTTGTACTTAAGTCGGCATTGTGCCTTTTGTATTTAATTCCGATGCAATTTCTGTGTTTGATCGTCAATAAGAAGGTCAGAGAGAGACAGTAACCCTGAAGTGAAGCATCGGAATCTATAACTAGTGTCACAGGAATGGTTCAAAACATAGACAGTAAGAAGTGTCAGTCTTCTTTTACTTAAGTCGGCATTGTGCCTTTTCTATTTAATTCCGATGCAATTTCTGTGTTTCATCGTCAATAAGAAGGTCAGAGGGATACAGTACACCTGAAGTGAAGCATCGGGATCTATAACTAGAGTCACAGGAATGGTTCAAAACATAGTCAGTAAGAAGAGTCAGTCTTCTTGTACTTATATCGTAATTGTGCCTTTTGTATTTAATTCCGATGTAATTTCTGTGTTTCATCGTCAATAAGAAGGTCAGAGGGATACAGTAAACCTGAAGTGAAGCATCGGAATCTATAACTAGTGTCACAGGAATGGTTCAAAACATAGTCAGTAAGAAGAGACAGTCTTTTTGTACTTAAGCAGACATTGTGCCTTTTGTGTTTAATTCCGATGCAATTTCTGTGTTTCATCGTCAATAAGAAGGTCCAAGGGATACAGTAAACCTGAAGTAAAGCATCGGCATCAATAACTAGTGTCACGGGAATGGTTCAAATCATTGACAGTAGGAAGAGTCAGTCTTCATGTACTTAAGTCGGCATTGTCCCTTTTGTATTTATTCCCGATGCAATTTCTGTGTTTCATCGTCAATAAGAAGGTCCAAGGGATACAGTAAACATGAAGTGAAGTACCGGAATCTATAACTAGTGTCACAGGAATGGTTCAAAACATAGACAGTAAGAAGAGTCAGTCTTCTTGTACTTAACTCGGTATTGTGCCTTTTGTATTTAATTCCGATGCAATTTCTGTGTTTCATCGTCAGTAAGAAGGTCCAAGGGATACAGTGAACCTGAAGTGAAGCATCGGAATCTATAACTAGAGTCACAGGAATGGTCCAAAACGTAGACAGTAAGAAACGTCTGTCGTCTTTTACTTAAGTCACATGGTGCCTTTTCTATTTAATTCCGATGCAATTTTTGTCTCTCATCGTCAATAAGAAGGTCAGAGGTATACAGTAAACCCTAAGTGAAGCATCCGAATCTATAACTAGTGTCACAGGAATGGTTCAAAGCATAGTCAGTAAAACGAGTCAGTCTTCTTGTACTTAAGTCGGCATTGTGCCTTGTGTATTTAATTCCGATGCAATTTCTGTGTTTCATCGTCAATACGAAGGGCCAGCGGATACAGTAAACCTGAAGTGAAGCGTCGGAATCTATAACTAGTGTCACAGGAATGCGTCAAAACATAGACAGTAAGAAGAGTCAGGCTTCTTGTACTTTAGTCGTGTATTGTGATTTTGTATTTAATTCCGATGCAATTTCTGTGTTTCATCGTCAAAAAGAAGGTCCAAGGGATACAGTAAACCTGAAGTGAAGCATCAGAATCCATAACTAGTGTCACAGGAATGGTTCAAACATAGACAGTAAGAAGAGTCAGTCTTCTTGTACTTAAGTCGGCATTGTGCCTTTTGTATTTAATTCCGATGCAATTTCTGTGTTTCACCGTCAATAAGAAGGTCCAAGGGTTACAGTAAACCTGAAGTGAAGCATCGGAATCCATAACTAGTGTCACAGGAATGGTTCAAACATAGACAGTAAGAAGAGTCAGTCTTCTTGTACTTAAGTCGGCATTGTGCCTTTTCTATTTAATTCCGATGCAATTTCTGTGTTTCATCGTCAATAAGAAGGTCCAAGGGATACAGTAACCCTGGCGTGAAGCATCTATAACTAGTGTCACAGGAATGGTTCAAAACTTTGACAGTGGGAACAGTCAGTCTTCTTGTACTTAAGTCGGCATTGTGCCTGTTGTATTTAATTCCGATGCAATTTCTGTGATTCATCGTCAATAAGAAGGTCCAAGGGATACAGTAAACCTAAAGTGAAGCATCGGAATCTATAACTAGTGTCACAGGAATGGTTCAAAGCATAGACAGTAAGAAGAGTCAGTCTTCTTGTACTTAAGACGGTATTGTGCCTTTAGTATTTAATTCTGATGCAATTTCTGTGTTTCATTGTCAATAAGAAGGTCAGAGGGATACAGTAAACCGGAAGTGTAGCATCGGAATCTATAACTAGTGTCACAGGAATGGTTCAAAACATAGACAGTAAGAAGAGTCAGTCATCTTGTACCTAAGTCGGCATTGTGCCTTTTGTATTTAATTCCGATGCAATATCTGTGTTTCATAGGCAATAAGAAGGGCAAAGGGATACAATAAACCTGAAGTGAAGCATCGGAATCTATATCTAGTGTCACAGAAATGGTTCAAAACATAGTCAGTAAGAACAGTCAGTCTTCTTGCCCTTAAGTTAACTTTGTGCCTTTTGTATTTAATTCCGATGCAACTTCTGTGTTTCATCGTCAATAAGAAGGTCCAAGGGATACAGTAAACCTGGAGTGTAGCATCGGAATCTATAACTAGTGTCACAGGAATGGTCCAAAACATAGATAGTAGGAAGAGTCAGTCTTCTTGTACTTAAGTCGGCATTGTGCCTTTTGTATTTAATTCCGATGCAATTTCCGTGTTTCATCAATAATACCAAGGTCAGAGGGATACAGGAAACCTGAAGTGAAGCATCGGATCCAAAACTAGTGTCACAGGAATGGTTCAAAACATAGTCAGTAAGAAGAGTCAGACTTTTTGTCCTTAAGTCGGCATTGTGCCTGTTCTATTTAATTCCGATGCAATTTCTGTGTTTCATCGTCAATAAGAAGGTTCAAGGGATTCAGTAAACCTGGTGTGAAGCATAGGAATCTATAACTAGTGTCACAGGAATGGTTCAAAACATAGACAGTAAGGAGAGTCAGTCTTCTTGTACTTAAGTCGGCATTGTGCCTTTTGTATATAATTCCGATGCAATTTCTGTGTATCATCGTCAATAAGAAGGTCCAAGCGAAAAAGTAAATCTGAAGTGAAGCATTGGAATCTAAAACTTTTCTCACAGGAAAGGGCAAAACATAGACAGTAAGAAGAGTCTGTCTTCTTGTACTTAAGTCAGCATTGTGCCTTTCGTATTTAATTCTGATGCAATTTCTGTGTTTCATCGTCAATAAGAAGGTCCAAGGGATAAAGTTAACCTGAAGTGAAGCATTGGAATCTGATAGTGGTCCCACAGGAAAGGTTCAAAACATAGACAGTAAGAGAGTCAGTCTTCTTGTACTTAAGTCTGCATTGTGTCATTTGTATTTAATTCCGATGCGATTTCTGTGTTTCATCGTCAATAAGAAGGTCCAAGGGATACAGTAAACCTGAAGTGAAGCATCGGCATCTATAACTAGTGTCACAGGAATGGTTCAAAACATAGACAGTAGGAAGGGTCAGTCTTTTTGTACTTAAGTCGGCATTGTGCCTTTTGTATTTAATTTCGATGCAATTTCTTTCATCGTCAATAAGTGGGTCCAAGGGATACAGTAAACCTGAAGTGAAGCATCGGAATTATAAACTGGTCTCACAGGAAAGCATAAAACATAGACAGTAAGATGAGTCAGTCTTCTTGTATTTAGGTCTTCATTGTGACTTTTGTATTTAATTCCGATGCAATTTCTGATTTTCATCGTCAATAAGAAGGTCCAAGGGAAACAGTAAACCTGAAGTGAAGCATCGGAATCTAAAAGTCGTCTCACAGGAAAGGTTCAAATCATAGACAGTAAGAAGTGTCAGCCTTATTGTACTTAAGTCGGCATTGTGCCTTTTGTGTTTGATTCCGATGCAATCCCTGTGTTTCATCGTGAATACGAAGGTCCAAGGGGTACAGTAAACATGAGGTGAAGTATCGGAATCTAAAACTGGTCCCACAGGAAAGATTCAAAACATAGACAGTAAGAAGAGTCAGTCTTCTTGTACTTAAGTCGGCATTGTGCCTTTTCTATTTAATTCCGATGCAATATCTGTGTTTCATCGTCAATAAGAAGGTCAGAGGGATACAGTAAACCTGAAGTGAAGCATAGCAATCTACAACTAGTGTCACAGGAATGGTTCAAAACATAGTCAGTAAGAAAAGTCAGTCTTCTTGTACTTAAGTCGGCATTGTGCCTTTTGTATTTAATTCCGATGCAATTTCTGTGTTTGATCGTCAATAAGAAGGTCAGAGAGAGACAGTAACCCTGAAGTGAAGCATCGGAATCTATAACTAGTGTCACAGGAATGGTTCAAAACATAGACAGTAAGAAGTGTCAGTCTTCTTTTACTTAAGTCGGCATTGTGCCTTTTCTATTTAATTCCGATGCAATTTCTGTGTTTCATCGTCAATAAGAAGGTCAGAGGGATACAGTACACCTGAAGTGAAGCATCGGGATCTATAACTAGAGTCACAGGAATGGTTCAAAACATAGTCAGTAAGAAGAGTCAGTCTTCTTGTACTTATATCGTAATTGTGCCTTTTGTATTTAATTCCGATGTAATTTCTGTGTTTCATCGTCAATAAGAAGGTCAGAGGGATACAGTAAACCTGAAGTGAAGCATCGGAATCTATAACTAGTGTCACAGGAATGGTTCAAAACATAGTCAGTAAGAAGAGGCAGTCTTTTTGTACTTAAGCAGACATTGTGCCTTTTGTGTTTAATTCCGATGCAATTTCTGTGTTTCATCGTCAATAAGAAGGTCCAAGGGATACAGTAAACCTGAAGTAAAGCATCGGCATCAATAACTAGTGTCACGGGAATGGTTCAAATCATTGACAGTAGGAAGAGTCAGTCTACATGTACTTAAGTCGGCATTGTCCCTTTTGTATTTATTCCCGATGCAATTTCTGTGTTTCATCGTCAATAAGAAGGTCCAAGGGATACAGTAAACATGAAGTGAAGCACCGGAATCTATAACTAGTGTCACAGGAATGGTTCAAAACATAGACAGTAAGAAGAGTCAGTCTTCTTGTACTTAACTCGGTATTGTGCCTTTTGTATTTAATTCCGATGCAATTTCTGTGTTTCATCGTCAGTAAGAAGGTCCAAGGGATACAGTGAACCTGAAGTGAAGCATCGGAATCTATAACTAGAGTCACAGGAATGGTTCAAAACGTAGACAGTAAGAAACGTCTGTCGTCTTTTACTTAAGTCACATGGTGCCTTTTCTATTTAATTCCGATGCAATTTTTGTCTCTCATCGTCAATAAGAAGGTCAGAGGTATACAGTAAACCCTAAGTGAAGCATCCGAATCTATAACTAGTGTCACAGGAATGGTTCAAAGCATAGTCAGTAAAACGAGTCAGTCTTCTTGTACTTAAGTCGGCATTGTGCCTTGTGTATTTAATTCCGATGCAATTTCTGTGTTTCATCGTCAATACGAAGGGCCAGCGGATACAGTAAACCTGAAGTGAAGCGTCGGAATCTATAACTAGTGTCACAGGAATGCGTCAAAACATAGACAGTAAGAAGAGTCAGGCTTCTTGTACTTTAGTCGTGTATTGTGATTTTGTATTTAATTCCGATGCAATTTCTGTGTTTCATCGTCAAAAAGAAGGTCCAAGGGATACAGTAAACCTGAAGTGAAGCATCAGAATCCATAACTAGTGTCACAGGAATGGTTCAAACATAGACAGTAAGAAGAGTCAGTCTTCTTGTACTTAAGTCGGCATTGTGCCTTTTGTATTTAATTCCGATGCAATTTCTGTGTTTCACCGTCAATAAGAAGGTCCAAGGGTTACAGTAAACCTGAAGTGAAGCATCGGAATCCATAACTAGTGTCACAGGAATGGTTCAAACATAGACAGTAAGAAGAGTCAGTCTTCTTGTACTTAAGTCGGCATTGTGCCTTTTCTATTTAATTCCGATGCAATTTCTGTGTTTCATCGTCAATAAGAAGGTCCAAGGGATACAGTAACCCTGGCGTGAAGCATCGGAATCTATAACTAGTGTCTCAGGAATGGTTTTAAACAAAGACAGTAAGAAGGGTTAGTCTTTTTGTACTTAAGTCGGCATTGTGCCTTTTGTATTTAATTCCGATGTAATTTTTGTGTTTCATCGTCAATAAGAAGGTCCAAGGGATACAGTAGACCTGAATTGAAGCATCGGAATTTATAACTAGTGTCACAGGAATGGTTCAAAACTTTGACAGTGGGAACAGTCAGTCTTCTTGTACTTAAGTCGGCATTGTGCCTGTTGTATTTAATTCCGATGCAATTTCTGTGATGCATCGTCAATAAGAAGGTCCAAGGGATACAGTAAACCTAAAGTGAAGCATCGGAATCTATAACTAGTGTCACAGGAATGGTTCAAAGCATAGACAGTAAGAAGAGTCAGTCTTCTTGTACTTAAGACGGTATTGTGCCTTTAGTATTTAATTCTGATGCAATTTCTGTGTTTCATTGTCAATAAGAAGGTCAGAGGGATACAGTAAACCGGAAGTGTAGCATCGGAATCTATAACTAGTGTCACAGGAATGGTTCAAAACATAGACAGTAAGAAGAGTCAGTCATCTTGTACCTAAGTCGGCATTGTGCCTTTTGTATTTAATTCCGATGCAATATCTGTGTTTCATAGGCAATAAGAAGGGCAAAGGGATACAATAAACCTGAAGTGAAGCATCGGAATCTATATCTAGTGTCACAGAAATGGTTCAAAACATAGTCAGTAAGAACAGTCATTCTTCTTGCCCTTAAGTTGGCTTTGTGCCTTTTGTATTTAATTCCGATGCAACTTCTGTGTTTCATCGTCAATAAGAAGGTCCAAGGGATACAGTAAACCTGGAGTGTAGCATCGGAATCTATAACTAGTGTCACAGGAATGGTCCAAAACATAGATAGTAGGAAGAGTCAGTCTTCTTGTACTTAAGTCGGCATTGTGCCTTTTGTATTTAATTCCGATGCAATTTCCGTGTTTCATCAATAATACCAAGGTCAGAGGGATACAGGAAACCTGAAGTGAAGCATCGGATCCAAAACTAGTGTCACAGGAATGGTTCAAAACATAGTCAGTAAGAAGAGTCAGACTTTTTGTCCTTAAGTCGGCATTGTGCCTGTTCTATTTAATTCCGATGCAATTTCTGTGTTTCATCGTCAATAAGAAGGTTCAAGGGATTCAGTAAACCTGGTGTGAAGCATAGGAATCTATAACTAGTGTCACAGGAATGGTTCAAAACATAGACAGTAAGGAGAGTCAGTCTTCTTGTACTTAAGTCGGCATTGTGCCTTTTGTATATAATTCCGATGCAATTTCTGTGTATCATCGTCAATAAGAAGGTCCAAGCGAAAAAGTAAATCTGAAGTGAAGCATTGGAATCTAAAACTTTTCACACAGGAAAGGGCAAAACATAGACAGTAAGAAGAGTCTGTCTTCTTGTACTTAAGTCAGCATTGTGCCTTTCGTATTTAATTCTGATGCAATTTCTGTGTTTCATCGTCAATAAGAAGGTCCAAGGGATAAAGTTAACCTGAAGTGAAGCATTGGAATCTGATAGTGGTCCCACAGGAAAGGTTCAAAACATAGACAGTAAAAGAGTCAGTCTTCTTGTACTTAAGTCTGCATTGTGTCATTTGTATTTAAATCCGATGCGATTTCTGTGTTTCATCGTCAATAAGAAGGTCCAAGGGATACAGTAAACCTGAAGTGAAGCATCGGCATCTATAACTAGTGTCACAGGAATAGTTCAAAACATAGACAGTAGGAAGGGTCAGTCTTTTTGTACTTAAGTCGGCATTGTGCCTTTTGTATTTAATTTCGATGCAATTTCTTTCATCGTCAATAAGTGGGTCCAAGGGATACAGTAAACCTGAAGTGAAGCATCGGAATTATAAACTGGTCTCACAGGAAAGCATAAAACATAGACAGTAAGATGAGTCAGTCTTCTTGTATTTAGGTCATCATTGTGACTTTTGTATTTAATTCCGATGCAATTTCTGATTTTCATCGTCAATAAGAAGGTCCAAGGGAAACAGTAAACCTGAAGTGAAGCATCGGAATCTAAAAGTCGTCTCACAGGAAAGGTTCAAATCATAGACAGTAAGAAGTGTCAGCCTTATTGTACTTAAGTCGGCATTGTGCCTTTTGTGTTTGATTCCGATGCAATCCCTGTGTTTCATCGTGAATACGAAGGTCCAAGGGGTACAGTAAACATGAGGTGAAGTATCGGAATCTAAAACTGGTCCCACAGGAAAGATTCAAAACATAGACAGTAAGAAGAGTCAGTCTTCTTGTACTTAAGTCGGCATTGTGCCTTATGTATTTAATTCCGATGCAATTTATGTGTTTCATCGTCAATAAGAAGGTCCAAGGGATGCTGTAAACCTGAAGTAAAGCATCGGATTCTAAAACTGGTCTCACAGGAAAGGTTCAAAACTTAGACAGTAAGAAGAGTCAGTCTTCTTGTACTTAAGTCAGCATTGTGCCTTTCGTATTTAATTCCGATGCAATTTCTGTGTTTCATCGTCAATAAGAAGGTCCAAGGGATACAGTTAACCTGAAGTGAAGCATTGGAATCTAATACTGGTCCCACAGGAAAGATTCAAAACATAGACAGTAAGAAGAGTCAGTCTTCATGTACTTAAGTCGGCATTGTGCCTTTTCTATTTTTTTCCGATGCAATATCTGTGTTTCATCGTCAATAAGAAGGTCAGAGGGATACAGTAAACCTGAAGTGAAGCATAGCAATCTACAACTAGTGTCACAGGAATGGTTCAAAACATAGTCAGTAAGAAAAGTCAGTCTTCTTGTACTTAAGTCGGCATTGTGCCTTTTGTATTTAATTCCGATGCAATTTCTGTGTTTGATCGTCAATAAGAAGGTCACAGAGAGACAGTAACCCTGAAGTGAAGCATCGGAATCTATAACTAGTGTCACAGGAATGGTACAAAACATAGACAGTAAGAACTGTCAGTCTTCTTTTACTTAAGTCGGCATTGTGCCTTTTCTATTTAATTCCGATGCAATTTCTGTGTTTCATCGTCAATAAGAAGGTCAGAGGGATACAGCACACCTGAAGTGAAGCATCGGGATCTATAACTAGAGTCACAGGAATGGTTCAAAACATAGTCAGTAAGAAGAGTCAGTCTTCTTGTACTTATATCGTAATTGTGCCTTTTGTATTTAATTCCGATGTAATTTCTGTGTTTCATCGTCAATAAGAAGGTCAGAGGGATACAGTAAACCTGAAG